>NC_137627.1:20951786-21648166 GCF_963383615.2 Lipophrys pholis | reverse complement strand
GTACAGGATAACAGAGTAGAATACTGTGTTTCACACTTATCATTAAAACATCCAAACAGCACATGATAAAATGCAAGAAAGTAAAATGCACACACATTACAGCACAAATACATTTAAAACAGCACACGCAGACTAATATATAGCTCAGGCTGAAACTATTGGACCAAAAATGTGAAGCACATTTTAAATCAATACATTAGTAAGCTTAAAAATACTTAATGAAATTAAGTAATTCATTATTCCTTCTCATCATTTATATTCAACTAAATAACAATATTTGAGGTTGTCTTGTGTCAATTTGTTTGTTTTACGAATGCATTTGTTTTTCAGAGGCTCTTTACTGCTGTTATCAATGATTCTGCAGGCTGTTTGATGGAAATATTTTTTGTACCATGAATATAGTGTATTAAGGTTTGACACAGTTGGATTTGTACCTGCACATAAACGTCCGGCAGATTTTTTAAAAATCTCTATTTCAAGCTATAAAATACTTCTAATTATGAAATATGTATAATGCTTCTAATTTGAAGTCTTTACGGTTGTGTCATGTATGGGTATGGACTGTGTTGCATGACATCGACACACAGCGCAAAAACAGGTAACCCTTTCTAAAACAGTCACATTTCTGTCACTCAGGAACAACCGTCATGCATCCTTTACATGTAAACCCCGGAGAACGTTGGCAGGCATATCTGCTGCGGGAGCCAGCGAACCACAAACGATTTGTACACAACCACACAAAGCTGCACAAACAAGAGAACATTGTGAGATATAGCCGGTCCCTGTACGGCGCGTCCCCAGATGCTCGCAATTCCACGTAACTGAACACTGAACACAACACACTCTGCAGAGAGGCTGGAGCTGTGTGCAACATATTGCAGATGGGTAACTTCACATTCCTTGGCCTCGCTGCACACGGGCACCAGCTGGGGCGAGCCGTGTGTGCGTGTGTGTGCGTGTGTGTGCGTGTGTGTGCGTGTGTGTGCGTGTTTATGGGCATGTCTGTGTGAACATGTGGGAGGTTGCGCATGTGGCGGGGGAGGCTTCAAAGAGTTTGTGTGTCGGAAAGGGCAAGATGATACAAGGCCGCATAGGACTCCCTGTGTGTGACTGCTTGTAATGAGGAATATTATGCGTGTGTGTGTGTGTGTGTGTGTCTGTGTGTGTGCGTGCGTGCATGCGTGTGAGTGTAGAGTTCAGGTCAGGTTTGCTGATTAATGACCTCATGCTGTCATACACACATTCTGCACAGTTGGGATGGAGTAAACCCAGCGCCTGGCGTGACTGCACTCATTTGTTATTATAGCGTAATTCTGCGGAAATGGTCTATATCCCCCTTTTTTTCCCCTTGCAGTCTGAAACGACAGTAAAATCCTTACTGCGAGGCGGAGCAATGCCGGAATTATCCCATCCAGTTATTATCAAGCCAAGCAGAGGAGCAGCACTGAAATGGCAAATTAGCCTCTGCTTCATTTATCCTGCAGTGAGCACTCCACTCCACGGTGAATGTGTTTCCATAGGAACATGGTGTTACTTTGAGCTTCACGAGCCGTGCACGCTCTCTACGCTCCCTTTTTTCTTCTTGCTTATCCTTTCTGTTCAGTTTCCTCTCCTCTTGTCAGTCACTCCACACACATCAAGGAAGAGAAAGAGAGAGGGAGTGAGAGAGTGAGAAAAATCGTTTGGGAATGAAATCAATAGGGCCATTTAACCACCACTTGGGTTTTTCAATTTATTTATTTTTTCTTGCTTTAGCATGTCTCAAAGCCTGCTCTGGTCTAATCAGTCTGACATCACTGTTTTTCAATATGTCTTTTTTATTACAGCACGCAGGCATTTAAAGCTCCCATTTCCTACAGCCACGATGGCGTTTCTCTCCCGAGCACGTTCGCTATATCTGCATCTCCTTGATCTGTATCAGCTGAAATAGTACAGCCAGTACATCCAGCAGGAGTGTGTGGCATGTGTGTGTGTGTGCGTGTGTGTCTATGTGTGTGCCGAGATGCAAAGAGTCACTGTGTGTCAAAAATACGGCAGAGTTGCAAAAAAATAAAAATCAGCAGCAACTGTTGTTTTTCTTTAATGCAACATTTCACTTTGGCTGCACATTTCCATGTGGTTGGAACACAGCAGGTAGAACAGGGGCTTTACCAAAGGTAATGGTCAGTATTCTGAAAAAAAAAAAAAAAAAAGAGAAAAGATCCAAAACCAGAAAGTGGGATGGAAGTTATGGAGGGGGCTGAGCAGATATGTGGTTGTGTACGAGTGTTGTGTACGAGTGTGAGAGAGAGAGAGAGGGGGAAAGAGAGAGAGAGAGAGAGAGAGAGAGAGAGAGAGGGGGAAAGAGAGAGAGAGAGAGGAGAGAGAGAGAGAGAGAGAGAGAGAGAGAGAGAGAGAGAGAGAGGGAGGGAGGGAGGGAGGGAGAGAGAGAGGGAGGGAGAGGAGTGGAGGGTATCTCTTGTAAAAGTGTCGCTGGTGATTTGCAGCAGCGTCCTTGCAAACCTCCCCTCTACCTGACTGGATGTTTTATGAGCGTTGCAGAATCAGAAAAAGGAGGCAGGCTTATAATACAGCTGACAGAAGTCTTTTTATGGTGGATGGGCAGAGGTGGAGGTGGAGAGGGGAGGGGGGGTAATAAAGCTGAGTGCATCTCTCCTGGAATGAAGCTGCAGCGATGGGGGGGGGGGCAATGCTGGTAAAGTGCTACAAATATTTGGGAGTGGGTGAGCATAAGTGTGTGTGTGCAGTGTGAAACATATGTACACACGTGTGTGTGGGTGTGTGTGGGTGTGTGTGTGCGCGTGCTGACGTCACGGTGTTGAACAATCACTCAGCTTGTTCAGTAGAAGAGGTACTCGCCCTCCATAAGGCCGCCAGAAAATGGAGCTCTCACCATCACACTGGCCTGAAGACGCCCAATTATCCCACCTTTTTCCTGTGTGGTTTCTGAAGCGCAACGGGGTCAGTGAATGCATCTCCATCCTGTGAAGCCCTCTGCTACGCAGACTGAATGCTTACTGATAATATATTATGTGTTTTGTTGAGATGACACTTTATTATTCTGAAAATATACGGTTCCTCTCAATTGTCAGCTTAGTGCATTTCTCCACGACTGACTCTCTGTTACAAATATGCAAACTCAGACATACAATAAGTCTTATTCCAGTATTCTACCCTGCTGGCTAACGTCTTAAGTCATTTATCACATACTTACACCCTTTAAGGGGGGGGTGACGCGTGCAAAGTTTTCTAAGCAGCTTATCTATGCAGTATCATTCAGGGCTGGAGTGACTCCAGCATGAGGCTGGGAGGGCGGCAGCCCCTGTCAGGGAGGCATTTCAGGGATACCCTTTGTCTGGTGTATAGATCCACAGTTTCTGAATTATTTTCCCCACACGGAGTGATAAAATATATCTCCCAGTGAGGTCAGACAGACCACTTACAATACATGTGTGAGTGCTTAACATTTGTTGTCTTGCAAATTTTGTTTGTCAGTATAATCACACAATATTCATCACATCGTTTTTCCTCAGACATGAAGTTCTGAAGCTTTTTTTTTTTAAATTTTATTTGCTGTTATCATATTTACCCTCACTTTCCAAGACACGTCACTACTCCACCACCGTGCAGCTGTCAACTTATCCGATTTCCTCTTATTTCTCAGAATTCGCACTCTCACCTGAGTCATTGAAAAAAAAAACGTCGCTAACAAAGCCTGTGAGAAGACGTCACTCACGCAGCAGCACATTTTGAATTGTTTTAGCGGTCTCAAAGCGCGTGGGCTAATCAATTTCACCCCCCCCCCCCTCCACTTCTCTCTCCGTCCAAACAAACGACCGTTATCACTGAAGGAACAGGAAATAATTTGTGCCATTCATTGTTGTTGTTGTTGTTGTTGTTGTTGTTGGTGGTGGTGGTGGTGTGTTTTATTTTTCTTCCAGGATTCTGATTGGCTGGCATGGCTTGATCCTCCTCGTTACACCGACGCCTATGAGTTTTGTTTGTTTCATTTTATTTCAAACATAATAAATAAAAAAAAACGAAATAATGACTACAATGAAAAAACTGTTCGAGAAAGAAGTGGGAAGAAGCACAGGTTTAAAACACAAATCCTACCTCCTCTCCAGTCAGTCTATTTGCAACCTGTGTGTGTTGTTGTTGTTTTGTTTTTAACAAATCACATACTCATAAACAACGACAAAGCAAGCAAATAAAGCAACCAACCAGTAAGTAAATAAACAAATAAAGTTATACAATAAGGTTTTGTATTCTCATAGTAGCTCTTAATAAGGTTTGATTTTGCTTTTTTTTTTTAATGATCTGGTGTAAACAATATTATTTTGGGAAATGCAGAGGGAGAAATATGTGTGTAAATGTGGCATGAGACTGAAGGGAAAAGGGCGCTGCCCAACTTGGTGAATGATCAATATATTTATCAGGTATTCAGAAAAAAAAAAAGCAACAAATCGAACAGCTTTTGAAATTTTGTAATAAAGAACGCATATTTTGCTTTCCAAACGAGCCGGTGCATAACAGCTGAGGCGTTTGCAATGCTGATAGCAAAGTGTTGGTGTTCCGCTGGATTAAGGTTCACATAATCAAGATAAATATACACGAAACAAAGCCGGAATCATAAAGGATCTGCTGGGAGACATGAGACATTTAAAAAAAAAAAAGAAGAAAACTGACCAGGAAGAACAAAAAGTAAACAAAGCTGTGACACTTGCATGTGTGGATTTTTTCCAGTTTGTTATAGTTTCCTCCCACAGACCAAACAAAATACAGTATGTATATGGTGGTCTCCTTTCATGTGTTCAGGAGAACTGGGCAAGCCCTGCCTTTTCCACAATGATAATAAAAATTGTGAATGTTGCTGAATAGAAATCATCTTAAAAAGGATATTGATCGCTACAATATAATGCAATAATTTCTATACTGCATGGATGGATGGATGATTGTTAGGGGCTCAAAGACTTGGTGATGATGGCGTTTGGTGGTTGGATCGTCATTGGAGAGATTTAGTTGGGATTTAGTTCGTTATGAAATGCTGTTGTTTTGGAGTTGAAAAGCCTTACATTATGCAGCATCTTATTAAAATAATCGTCCGCCTCTATTAAACGAGCATCATGTATTCACTTTTCTGCTTAACCTACAGTTATTATTAAAAAAAAAAAAGGGGGGGATTAATGAGCTATTTCTAACCTAAAGCATTGTGTTTCCACCAAAGTGCTTCACTGACTGTAAAAGAACGGCTTACGGGGGAAACTTTTGTGTGCCCACAGCAGTGTTGCTATAAAGATCTCCATTCAGTCTTAAACTGCTTGACTAAGAGGAAAAAGGTTGAATTTCTTCTGCTTCAGTTCCCAGTGAGTGACTCGACATTAAAGGCCGAGAGAAGAACAGACAGAGCGATGACTCTGCTCTGTCTTGGCGGCTCAAACCTCTTTGTGTCGGCTCCGCACCTCCGTGATTACCCCTGTTCTTCATCAGCTGAATGCCTCGTGCTGCTGTTTTGTCCCTTGTAATTGCCGTTGTAAACACTGATGTGTTGTGCTATTTTATGTCGAATTGCTTGTTTTAATAATGGTTGAATTTTGTTTATTTGCTTGTTCAAGTAATTACTTGGTTTTAGGGACGTTCGGATATATCCTGAATCGGTTTAAAATACACTTTTTAAACAGTAGGTTGACTCTGCTTATTCCACGGCATAGCGCCATGTCCACTGGTACATGTCCTTAAAGGCACTCGCAAAAATTGCTAAATAAACGTACCCTTGGTGGGCGTGTGACTTGCGGGCCATTAGGCGTGTCTAGAAAGAGTCATCACCTTATCAATACCTCGACAGCTATCGGCTCCTGGAGTTCAAACCGAACCAACATGGCGGCTCTGTCACAAACTTTCTCCTTTATGACTGAAAGAGTTCAGCGAAAAGTTTGAGAAAAAAACATTTGAGGCGAGAAATAAGCTGTGCAGCTGATGACTCTGTCCTGGTTTTGGTTCCACCACAGCTTGTTGAGACATTTCATAAAAGTTTCTGCTCCACGACCATAATTTGCATAAAGTTGGGGAAATCCAACTTAATGCAAATGAGCTGAGGGGCGACGGGCCACAGTGCAGCTCGAAAAACGCTCTGCACCCAGCATGCACTGCGGTGCGTTTCACATAGACAATGAATGTTTTTATCTTCATAATGATAAACTTGGTGTTTCTTGATTCAGTTGTTGACTGAAGATATTTTAGGCTCTTATTCTTTAAGAAACTGTAAATGACTTCTTTTCAATTTAATAAATTCTAGACCCATTTAGAATTTTCAATTAATTTCCACTGGATTACAATTTAGAGATTAATGGATATATTGTGTAAAATGAGTTTAATATTACTTTAATGAAAAAGTAGCATGTTTTGAATTTTTTTTTTATATTTAAAAGAAAAGGGAGAGGCTTGTATTAGCTTGGTATTTTAGAAACTATGTGATATAATTCTTTTTGTCAGACTTATTATAATCTGAAGTTGGTCTCTCATCATGGGTGTCATTAACCTTGTGTTCACTGAAGTGTTATCGAAGGATATTTCAGCTCTTTAGATTTATGTCAAAAACATCCTCATGTAACATTGAAAACATTACATAACATGTCGAAATACTGCTTTAAAAAATCACACACATTTCTGCATTTCGAGCTTTGACTTGCCGATACACTCCTCACTCGTTTTTGTAAACGATTGAATACTTACTGTTGAGTATCATTATCCTCATATATTGAGTATGACTTGCAAAAAAAAACCTACCAAACAACGCTGTGCACAGGTGTAATTTTTCTCATTTCTTTGAATTGAAAGACAGAAAACAAAGAAAAGAAGTTTCACATGAGAAAAGGGGTGAAAACCTCAAGGAATCATTACGTATCTCCGTCATCGTCAGACTTGTACAGTTTTTAGTTTGAGAGAACGAGTTGGAACTGGCGCTGGAGAAACTGTTTAATTCTATCAAATACATTCTGTCTGACATATTGTACACACATGAAGCAGTTCAACAGTGGTTCACTTTGAATTCTTCATTTCATTCCTCACCAAATTTTACAATTATCTACATGGTCAATATTTCTTCTAAATCATCATTTTGAGCAATATTGTACACTAACAACAACACAGGAACGCACGTTAACTCAGGTTTCTTCTTCATTACTATTTAGTTTCCATTATAATCATCACTACCACCACCTCCAGTGGTTTAATATCATCTTCAATTAGCCATCATTTAAGTGATATAATATTGTTTCCATATCATTTAATTTCAAAGCGTTATTATTTATATTTAAATCTTGACAGATGTCATTATTCTCATCACATCGGTTTTGTTCTTTCTTGTATTACCTTTTCTCTTGGTTTAAATTGTAATCAATTATTTAGTTTCTTTTATGTAGCTGTTTCATTATGTCCCATAGTCCTTCTTTAATGGAAATGTTGCTGTCATTCCACTTTGTTGAAAATGTTGTCGTTGTTTGCTGGTAAAAGTGTTTTAGAAGACTTGAAGAGTAAAGATGAGCACTTTAGCCTCGGCCCGACTTTATCTGTGGAGTTTGCGTGTTCTCCCTGGACAGTATCTTCACGGGCTTTCCCTCGTGAGGCAGGCTCATTATTTGGCCTGTTGACTCTAAATTGTGCGAGTCTGAGATAGTTTACGGGTGATTGCCTCGCTCTTTGTGCTTGTGAGCGTAGGCGATAGTGAACCCACACGCAGACACAAGGTTAAGATTAGGTTCACATCAAACAAAAACAAATGAGATTGAAAGAACGAGGTCAGGAAACAGTCAACAGTCAGAACCAGAGCGATTATGAAGCAGGTTAGTGTAGTGCTTAAAGGTTAATACAGACTTTGTGGGTTCAGCAGTCTAATAAGTTTAGGAGCTTTCACTCTGAGCGGAATCGCAGCTGACGACGACTTCAATACCCGTACATTCATTAAATAAATGAATGTAGTCGACCAAGGATGTAGTTTTAGTGGCAGTTCTTTGCTCCTTCCACTCACAGCATTAACATGAATAATGAGGATATACTGTAGAAGATGGATGGTTGTTTATGGTATTGTATTTTTAAGGGCGTTTTGTTGTGCACTGTAAACTTTACAAGGTGTGGACTCACGTATCTTCACCATTACAAATTTATTTGTGGTTTTCCTGAGAAAAACATTCTGGGAAAAACTGAAGAATAAAGTCTCATTGAAAGACAAATATACGACGATAAACTCATTGAATATTGCTTATTACTAGTACTCCCTGATGTCTGTGGTCGATACGTTTCTACACTACTGTTTTCCCCCACTTTATTTAAATAGTATTTTTAAAATCCAAAATGGAAATTGCATTAGAAGTAAAACCAAATGAGGTCAAAATGATAAATAAAAAAAAAAGAAAAAAGAAAAAAAAAGATGGAGCAAAATATAAAAAACATCAATCAGAAAGTTAATATGATAAAAGTAACTTTGCTCATCTTTATGCTTCATATGTTTGCATGTGTGTATCACAAAACTGTAAGTTCTTGTTTTTTTTTAATGTATTTACTCACAATGTTGTGTCACATTAACAACATCTGTGAAACAAAAAATCTCTTTGGCATTTGCATGTTCTCTCTGAGTTTTGCGACAGTACATACACATGCATTTGAAGCAAATGAGTGACTTTTGATTGTGTGTGCGTGCCTGATGGTCTCTCTGTATTTGCCCGACTCTTGCTGGAGTGATTTAATAACAGTTTTGTCTCCATCCAACGTGCAAATTTAGCGTGAAAGTATTCACTCGGTTGGCAGGAGCAAGTCAATAAGTTTTCTTATTACAGTTTTCTTTCTTTGTGCTGCTCGCGGACTCATCTCCCAAACTATTTCTGTCCTCTGGAGTCTGGATGTGACGGTCTGCAGTCCTGTCAGCACCTCAGGAGCTGTGCGGGTTGAGGGAACATGTTGTTCTGGGGGACAATGACGCTGAGATGAAGGTCACCAATGGCTGGCTGGTCGGTTGAGTCGCTTCTTATGTGATGTGAAGTTGACATAGGAGTTAAGGCTGGGGAGGGCGATCATGGGACAGAGTTAAGCCATGAAGTCTAAACATTTTCGTGTGACCTTGTTCTTTCCTTAACAGACTCCACCGTCCTCTCAGGCTCACCTGGATAGAGAGACGCCTGGATGCTCTTCTTGTCCAGACCCTCGGGAAAAGAAGTGGGGGAAGTGCATTAAGAGTGCGCGGTCCCACCAGAGTGCTGCGGCGGCGAGTCACAAACCCGCAGCCATTAATCAACATCGGAGGACTTTGATTTCTTCATCATCGCTTCCCGCAGCAACAACAGTGGGGCAGACATGTTGGCAGGCCTGCTGACCGGCGGACGTGCACCATAGCATTCTATTTCTGGAGCCTCATTGCTTTTACAGATTAACTGCCCTCAAATACGGCCCCAATCCGTTCATCGCGTCGCTGGTTTGACTGCTGCCGCCGGTCGTGTGTGCTCGAGCTGCAAAACGCCCTGCCACGTGTCAGTCCAGTCATCTGAAGGACCACGGCCTCCGGCCTATCTCCGAAAGAAGTGCACTTTTTCCTGCAGAAGAACAAACAGGAGGCTGCATGTCGTGACTGCTTCTTCTTGCGGTCTGAAGGTGAAGATTGACATCTACCGAATCACTGTGCTTAGATTAAAACTACATGCATCACCAGAGACTTTCCCATTGGAACCCTGAAGGGAATTTACTTTGAAATCGTGAGGCTTCATCAAGTTCAGTTCATCATCAAAACTGATATCGCTTGAGAGCAAAAGTAGCCGACATTTGCAGATTGGTGAGTGCCCATATTACCAACAATGTGAAGTTGAAGGGACAAAGCCTGAATCATAAAGCTCTGAAGATATTACTCATGACATGTAAAGAATAAAGAAAATCCTGAATCAATCAGCACAACTTCAGAGCAACATCTCTCAAAAACAACAACAACAGTAGAAAAACACAGCGCTGCATCTCACTTGCTTTAGTAGTCAGAGGCTCTTCAGGGAGACACTCTGCTGGCCAGTCACATTTGCTCGTTGATGCAGTGGCCTCTTGTGCCGTTGGTATTTAAAGAGAGGGATGGAGAGTCTAGATGAGCTACAGCACCCTCTTCTGGGTGAAAACCCCAACAACGGTCGGGCGTCCGTGCCGGGGCCACGGCCGGCGCCAGGCCCGGTGACCGGTCAGGCCCCGGGCGCCATGTTCAAGAGCATCCTGGTGAAGTGCGAGGAGGACCGTGCCTACCCTCCCTTGGCATGGAGCAACTACTGTGGACATCCTCCTGAGCTCCAGCAGCAGCAGTTCTTAGATCCTTGCGCCTTACCTCGCACGCTGGAGTCCTACTACCCAGCAGCCCCCATCTGGGGCCACACGGACTCCCTGCTCAGCAAAGACTACCTGGAGACCACCTTTGTGGACATCCGGCCCGGCTCCACGCTGGAGAGGAAGCTGCTGGCCGAGACGCAGGACTTCCACAGCGTCGCCTACAGCATGGACGATGAGGACGACCTGCTGCCGGACTCTGACGTAAGACATCCCCACACAGACAGACAATCTGACACACTATCAGACTAATGGATTGTAGTGGTCACACAGGAGTGACTGTTGGAACACCACAACCACATGTTCAGGTAGAAAGATATGCAACAGAAATACAGTGAAAATATGTCCCAATTCTCTCTGTTACACGTCAGAAATAGTTGTAATGAAGTGTGTTTTATTCGTTCCATCCAGCAGATTAAATCTAATAATAGATTGTAAAGGTATAAAAATACACCCAGTATGACTGGAATTACTGGCGACTGGGGGAAATAGTTCTACTGAGCTCATATATTTCAGTTTTCTGCATTCAACTTTTAGACTTTCACACTCTACATTTGAGGAGAAATATCTTTGCACTTCTTACATTCTACAAACTGGCCCATCACTTGCTTTTTATCTATGAGGACAAGTCGAGTGAGTTTGTGATGCTGAGATGAAGAAAACATCCATCTCATCTCATCTCATCTCAGTGGTGCAGGATGACTTCCTTCTTATAATCTTTTTAGTTTTTGAGGGAAAATCATGATTTTAGTGCAGGATTAATAAATGGGCATCATCAAAACATATGTTAAAACTAACTTATATTAGGAACCAAGACAAACTATAAAATACTGCTAATTGTTGAACAGGTATGACAGTTTAATGATATATATATAAAAGTCACAGTGGCCATCATACTATTGGGTGTTCTGTGCTGGACACAGTGTTTTCATGGGAAATGTGTATAAAATACTGTATGGACATTAGGATCACTATCATGATCCTGAGTGTTGGGGGACCTTGGTTACATTCCCAGCCAAAACAGGAAAGACATCCAGTGCAAAAACTACTCATGTCCACAGTGCAAAGACCTTCTGTGGTGACTCCCTGTAAACGGTGTGACACGACGAGGCAGCACTGAAATGCTAAAACGTTTGTCTCTTCATGTATTCCAATCAAAAAACAAACCTAGTAATAGAAATATCTCTCTTTTCCAATTGTGTTCTTTTAGTCTGTTTCTTCATTCCAGCTGAAATCAATTTACATGTTGCATTGACAATAACTGTAGTTTCAATTTGCAGGAGTTTCAATTTATTTAGGACTTTTTTAAAATATAAAAAGGAAAAAGTTGCCCGAAAGACAAAAAACTGAAGTAACTCACCTCCTCTTCTGCACTGTCATATCACCTCATTTTTAGCACCTCGTGGTTGATTTTTTTTTTTTTTTTTTTGCATTAAAAGTGAAGCTCCTGCTCTCACTGCAGCATCCAGGAGCCAGAGAGGAAACTAAAATAGACACACAAGTGATACATTGAAGGGCAGGAAGCAACTCAATGCTTATTGTTACAAGAAAAAATAAAATAAAATCCAGATTATGTAAAGCTGCTCTCCTGCTGCAGAGCAGGTAATGACTCCACAGCAGTGATGGAGGATGCCACTTCCATTTCATAGAACACTGAGCAAAACCCACCGTGGAGTGAACTGTAAATCGTCTATAAGACTCTTAAAGTGGTGACGTGAGGTTTAGGAAGTTGTTATCAGAATGCATGTGGTTCAAATATGAAAAATAAGTCGCTTCTGGTTCTTCTGCATTTTGCATAAAAGTATATATATACACACACACACACACACATACATAGATACACACAGAAAGGTTGGTTACGGTTTATTACTTTAATCATAAAGTGCACAAACACACACACACACACACACACAGTTTAGAAGTCTGCTCCACAAGGACGAAAGAATAAAAGCCCTTTTTATTGTGAATGCTGGCCGGGACGCAGCGATGCAGAGACTCAGACCTGTGGGAATGAAACCTTGCAGTGACCTCAAAGAAGAACAACACCACTTCTCCTCCTTTATTTCACTTCCCATGCTCTGGTTAGGGACTTCCCCCATGAAGCTCATTCTTCACTGATTAATTGTTAGTGGAGAGCCGATCGATATCATGAGTGGGCGACTGGGGTGACCTCGGTGTGGTGTTCAGATACCCTTTGAGGAGTGTACCACATTATACACCAAGCCAAAGATAGGGGGCGCCACAGCAATGCATTAATACTTTTAAAACAGGGTTCTGCAACTTTTTCGGACCAAAAGAGCCGTTTTCACAATTTTACACCAAATAAAATTTGTCTCCAGCCACAAAAAAAAAAAAAAAAAAAAAGCTAAAACTGATTACGATTACAAAATAAGTTACACAGTTATGATTAATCCAGCTTTAGTTTGCTCTACACTTGCTTCTGCTCACAAGCTCAGCACATTAGCACAGGCTGCTGCTATTTTGAAAGTTACCATTTCACTTCACACGCCGCAGTGCAAAGCATTATGGGATTGTTCCACTGACTGAATCAGACGATGGCGTGTGTAAACCCACACATGAATCTGATCACTTAATTCTGTTCAAACCGATCCCTCAATCTGACTGAGTTTATACAAAACAATAACCCAATGACAAGTGATTTCTAATCTGAAAATCTTCATGCAGTTAGAGTCACTGAAGTTTCTGTGAATCTGCTTCTCATCATTTTCTCGATACATGATTGTGGGACTATACTATTTCGATAAACTCCTGTTTACTGGACGAGGAGCACCTAAATCCCAAACCAACACTGCTGAGGAGCATTATCCTCCCACTAACTGGTGTAACTTGAATAAGTAGATGCGTGAATCAGCCATTAGTCTGACCCGCACGATGCTGAGAGTGACAATATTCCATCTCTGTGCACATCCTAATGAAATGATAGCTTCTCGAGCAACAAGGTTTATTTTCAGTAACTAATAAACTCTTTTTCAGAACTCTTTGTGACATTGCATATGAGTGCTGTATTTATTCACCTCTTGTCCAACATGATGACAAAACAAGCAGCAGAGTCTTATTTTAACAGACACAAAGAATCTCATAGACGCATTTAAACAACCTTGTGAACTGAACTTGAAAAAAACCCTTCTATTTTTGTCCGCTCAGCACAAGCCGGTGTGTCTGGTGGAATGGAACAGACGAATCATTTGAAAGTGAATTTCCAAGCACAAAATTAAACAAGTGAAGTAATATGACGGGGTGTGTAGTGAGAGAGGAAGTCAGACTGGATATACAGCTGTTTCCAAAAGATGCATGAGTCACGAATCGCCTGCGGTCAGCAGAGGCTGCGCACATCCACGCTAACCCCATTCAGTCACATTATCTCTCAGGCACCAGCAAAGTTTCCCAGTTATTGTGAAAGGAACATAAACACATCACGAAAGATTATGTATATATAGATGTGTGTGTGTGTGTGTTTTATATATATAGTACAATAGGTACATTACTGTTTTGACTGAAGTGTATTTTTCCCTGCTGAATTGTTGTGGAAGCAGAAATCAAAAGGACAAATATCTGCCAACTTCACCCAATGAAACCAAAATGAAGTCCACCGCCACGACACGATGCCTTTCTATGTATTTCACTGGTTCCTCTGACCTCGACTGAATATAAGTGCACTCTGTTTGAATCCCAGGACTCCTCCATTGATGACTTTAGTGATACAGACAGTGAGAGCAACTTCCCTCTGATGATCCCTCAGGACTACCTGGGTCTGGCCTTTTTCTCCATGCTCTGCTGCTTCTGGCCCCTGGGCATCGCCGCCTTCTACCTTTCACAGAAGGTACACACACACACACACACACACACACACACACACACACACACACACACACACACACACACACACACACACACACACACACACACACACACACACACACACACACACACACACACACACACACACACACACACACACACACACACACACACACACACACACACACACACACACACACACACACACACACACACACACACACACAGAGGGCTGATGAGATGTAACCTGGCACTGCAGTTCACAGCTGAGGGTTGGTTCTTACTTTCCGCTGCGTGTGTGCAAACTAACAACGGGGCCAACATTTATTGTTCTGTGCCGACGAAGACTTTATAAAACAAAGTTAGGGCACAACCAAGCCATGTGTGGGTTTCTGAATCAACTGAGTCATATCTAGGTCACTTTTAAGCCAATATACTCAATAACACTACTGGAGGTTCTGGGGGGGGCGGGGGGGCAAAAAGTCATTTTTGTGCCTGTGAGATTATTAAAGGCTTCTTTTGATATACTCCTGCCATGTCTAGAGAATATATAACATCGTAATGTTGGATGTTTATATTCAACGTGACCAAAGCGTCAAATAAAAAAGTTGTCTCCATGTTAACTTCTTAAAAATATAAAACTCTGAAATAAACTCTGTTCGCAGCACCCTGGTACCTCTCACTTTACACAAAATGACGTTGGCTTGTCGTAGAACTGCCAGTATAGTTGTTTTACCTCAGATACAGTGGCAGAATGGTGATGCTGGTGTCAAACTACATGTGCTCATTGCCTCAGGTCACACTACCAGGGTGAAAGTGGGTTTTCAGAGGGGAAAGGTGAAAAAAGGTTGATGATAAAATAGAAACGTTAATCTATGCTTCACCTCTACTAAATTTAGTGATGATTTTCCTTCTGTTACTGTCCTTTAGGGTAACATACACAGAGATTAAGTCAGTATTTCACAAAAACAGTGGATAAAAAATAAATTCATGTATTCAGGTGTGTGGGAATGTGAACAGAGGGCAGACTCTTGAAAGACAAAGCTGAAAGAAACAGAGTTCTCCTTCGTCTCCATTATCACCGCTGTGGAAAAAGCCCCAAACGCCTCTATCTGTATTCGCCAGGGGCCTCTGCTCTAATACAGGCATCCTTCCAGCAGTGCAGAGGAGGTAAAAATCCCATTAACACGTTTGCAAAGCTAACTGGCAGTAAGCAGCGGAGGCCTTTTGATCAGATCAATGGCCTTCGTTAAGGTTTAATTAGAGTCATAACAAGAAACCTCAAGGTGATAGATTTCCAATATTGTTGAGTGCTTCCTAAAACGGGGGTCAGAGTCAAAGGCAAGGACTGGAGGGGGGGGGGGGGGGGGGGGGGGGGGAGGAAGGTGGGTAGGTGAAAGTGATGAATGAGTCACAAATGGCGGCCGTGATTCAGAGATGGAATATAATACGGGCTTAGTGTGTGATTGGAATGAGTGGAGGAGGGAAGTGTAGGCCCGAGGAGACAGTGACAAACGATGACAAATGCGCCCTCTCCTGTTTATTTCCCCCGCCTCTAAATCCTTCTCTCGCCGTCTCTCCTTAGACCAACAAGGCATCGGCTCAGGGGGATTTTCAAGGGGCGAACGCAGCGTCTCGTCAGGCTCTGTGGCTCTCCGTGCTGTCCATTGTGTTCGGGATCATCACGTACATTTGCGCCATCGCTGCACTGATTTCCTACCTGTCCGGAAAACCGCCCTAAGACCAACCCCCGCTCCCTTCCTCTCTCTCTCTCTCTCTCTCTCCAACTCCTGCACAAGAAACAGACTAGTCACATGTTGTCACATCACACAAGCCGACTTTTCACCTGTACGATAATCACAGTGTCCGTCCATCGACTTGTCTGAACATTTGTTTCATCTGCACCCGTTGGAAAAAGCAGCCATCGGACAGTTTAAAAAATAAATAAATAAATCCAGTGTATCGATCATATTCACTCCCAGTTGGATTTGGATGTTCTTCGCACATGGAAAAAGAATCACAGCGTCACTTTATGTCGAAGATTTTGTCTGTAATTGTCTTAATTTGACTTACATGAGTGTCTGTGCTGTAGTTGCCATCAAATGTTAGCATTCCTTAAGTTCTAAAAAAAAAAGAAAAAAAAGGAGGGAAACGAACGTCCTCATCTGGTTGGACGGAGCCGAGTGGAGGACAGCGGAGATGAAGTCTGCAGATTTATGAGAAGGTCACCGCGAGGACGTGGCGTCAGATAAATCCTGATGGACTCGGCTGTGGAGGGGACCTGAGCCAGCGCTGTCACTCCGGGGCGGGGGTACTGAAAGCCTTGGAGTTTCATATTTATAAACATATGACAAGTCTGAGGCAGAGGAACCAACAACTCCAGCCAGAAAGAAGAAAGAGCCGCCATCGACCAACACAACTCCGCATATCCGGATTCCACAGTCGGCATCACTCATAATGTTTACCTGCAGAAAAGACTGCGTCTGCTTTGTTCATGCCAAGTTGATTGAGTAACTTTGTTTAAACACACGTGAAAAAAAAAAAACAACAACCTGATAAATACGTTTAGTGCCATTATATAAGATTATATAGAAATAAGGAGTTCAAGGGTTTAAGTATGAAATGCAGGGTCGAGTTAGGGATTTAAGACTTCTATATTTACACACAGTATACAGTGATGGGAACGGAGACAGGAGTGCAGACCTGCTATGAAAAGTGCCAAAAATATTGAAGAAACTCTTGAGGATTATCCTTTTATGAGCTGTTCCATTAATAGAAGCAACCAAGCTGTTACACCAAGCTTCCCAATATAGAGTCTGATATCTTCTCCGAAAAGAAACTACACTGAAATTCTTCTGGAAGCTGCTTTTCTTTTTTTCAGAATAATAATCATTTAAAAAAAACTTACAAATTTTGACACAAGAAATGGTGCAATAATGAAATAAAACTAGTGAGCAAACAAAAAAAATAACTCCATTAGTTTGAAACATTAAGTCAATATTATTGATTTCATTGTTTGTTTTGGCCTATAAAAAGGTGAACAAAATGTCAATTGAATTGTATCTGCAAATTTGTGTTTTCTGAATGCTTTAAACTGGGAAAATGCACTCTCCCCAACTGGTAACGTTCTAAGTTCCCAGTTTCATGAACGCACCATTACACTTGAGATGAAGGGAAAACAAAGTTGTAAAAAAATTTATAAAAAATAAAAGTATGAAGACCTTTAGCATCCAGAAATATGATATGTGAGCTGTGGTGCGTTCATGAGCGACTGGGAAGTGGGAAAATAAACTACTGGAAGTGGCGAGACTCAAAACTTTCCGTTTAAAAATTGGAAGGTTTCTAAAAATCTTTGTTAATATGATGCAACTTAACACAAGGGCAGTAATGAGATATAGTTACAACCCTTATTATAAAGTACAAATAGCAAAATGTCATTACTCTGGTTAGGTAGCTGCAAAAAGAAACTACAAGCTTTGTTGACTTTTTATGGCCGTCATGTGAACACAACCGTTGGGAAAAGGGCTTGAACCAACTGGTAACTTTCTGAGGTTTTATAGATCTTAAATTTTAATGAAGCACCATCATATTTGAATGGAGTAAAATACAGCAAACAAAAAAAAAAAAGCCATCAGCAACACAGTGCATGAGTCAGTAGCATCACAAGTCTGGTCGTATCAGAATCCTTCACAGTGAGTCTGCGACGTCCAAACCGGCTCCAAGCTTCAGGTCCAACTTTTGAGGTTTTTTTTGCAAGAACAGCTCTGATAAAAGAAAACCCCTCGAGCCATATTGGTTTGTGCTTCAACGTGCCATTAAAACGAGCCGCGACGACAGGAAACTCCAGTAGATAATTAAACCTGTGGGTGTGAGCAGTGAACATTTTCTATGTAGATATATAGTTTTTATAGACTCCACAGCTGACTTTAAAGTAAGCCCAGATGAACTACCTTGTTCCCTTGCAATCCCAGTGTTGTATCAAGACTGAGCTGAATACTATAGTATGGTCACTAGTAGTGGTGTGTGTGGACACGCCTCTGGTATCTCTGTGTCGGACGCTCGTCGGCCACCGCTGCTGCACTGACCGTCCACACAGCGTCGTGCTGTTCTGACAATCCTGAACCTTCAACTTCCAACTCCACTGGACAGTTAAGAGAGAGAAAAATATAAAGTCTTTGTAATTTGCAGCCAAGTTACAACCGTTAGTCATTTACATGGAGCATTTATCACTGACCGATCGGGCTCTGGTAGGGTTTGCCTCACTTGTTCGGTTAACGAGTTGGAGACGCAGTGAAGCGGACAAGTCGTGGCGTCAAGCCGCTGGACGTGAAACGTGGCGGCAAATGCAATTTGTTGGTTGGAGAGATACTCAGTTATTTCCCAGGTCACATCCTTGTATTACTTGTAAATAATAAAGTGAAAGAGAATCTATGAATCCCAATAAATGCACTTGTTTGACATTCATCTGGTTTCTTTTCAAAGTGTCGTCTCGGCGACAAAACACGCCAGCCACAGCACAGCGGGCCGCACTCAAGCAAAGGCTCCTCAAAGTAGACGCTAAATATTTTATTACAACATCAGCCATTGTGGGTATTGTTTAAAAAAAAAAGAAAAAAGAAAAGAAAGTAGGAAAATAGGAGAGCAGCTTTTTCTTCAGAGGTTTTTAGAGTATCGCCGTCTGACTGAGTCCCTGTAGAACTGGAAGATCTTCTCTGATGCTTTCTGGCTGACAGCGATGCACTGCTGCAGCTGTGGGACAAGCAAAAAAAATGAATAAATCACAATTTAAGAAATCAGAATGTGAAAAAAAAAAAAAAAGACGAATGTGGCATCTGACAGAGCTCAGCTATTAATATGCAACTGTCTGGTGGAATCTCAAAGATGTCCTCCAGCCTGGCTTTGGACGACGCCTCCACACTCGACGGACCCCGATAAGAAATATTACCTTATCCACTCATGCTCACGTCAAGCAAATAGCGTGTACATCATGGCTGTCATGTTGCTGGATCAGCTAAAGTTTTATGGAGACACTGGTCATGAATGGCTCAGTTGTTACTCAGGGTATATTACTTGGTGATGAATTGAATCCAGATTATTGGCCAACGCGTCGTCACTCAAGGTAAATAAGGAGCGTAAGGAATTTAGCAATACAACTCCAAGAAAAAACTAAGCGGCATTGGTGCATTTAAAGGAGTTAAAGGTGCCACAGGGACGACGAGAGGATATTTTTGCAAATTCAGATATGGTAAGGCTCATGCAAACACTGCAGTTATTTAGTGAATGTAAGTCCGACTGGACGATGTCCTTCTCCACTGAATCCGAGGAAACAATGAAGCAAAACAAGAATCGAGCCCTTGTCTAGTGACATTTAGAAATGGGAAAAAGTAAAATGATGCAAAGTCTGATAAATAACTAAGCTTCCATCTTTGGAATGAGAAAAGAAGTCATTTTCCAGGTCAACTAGTAGAAGGAAAGGACATCCAGACCAGACGACCCCCCGTGAGGCAGAATCTCAAGGTTTCTTTCTGTTTTGTAAACTGACCTCATGAACTGAAAAGGATCCTTTGGTCGACGACATCAAGACTCCCCGTTTGGCGCAGTCGATGGCGAAAGTCATCAAGGCTCGACTTTCCTTTTTTGAAATGAGGCAACATGTTCACAGAGTCACTGGGGGAGTTTGAAGCAGCAGACACAGAAACACTTTCAAACAAAAGTTTGTATGAATTTAACTACCGGTAAGTAGTTTAGTAAGAACAAATTTGGATTTATAATGTTGGCGTGGCAAAAGGCAATTAGAGGGAGAGGTAGAAGATTATATACTGTCAGACTCAGATATGTAGAACACCCCTAAGCTGTAGAACTGATAAGGAGAGCTTGAATGTGAAAAATAAACTTAAGAGAATTATTACCTGTGATCTCGCAAACATCACGAGTCAAATGACATAATCACACTAGGTCCTGGAAATATATATAGTTTTATTTACCAAGGATGTATGTGGTTGTGTGCATTAAGAGACAGGAAAATAGAATATTTTAGTATGAAAATGATAATAAAACAAGTTTAACGATAGATGACAAAATGTCTGCAAAAAAGGGACGTCGAAGGAAATATTTGCCCATTAGGCTCAATCAGCAACATTTAATTAAAATCCATTTAACCTTTTTAACAGACTCAACTGTGGATGTGATGCATAAACATGAATCGGTCCTGAAAAGGAGTTTCAAAATTAACTTCCGCATTTTGCTTCAGTTTTTATGGCTTCATTCTTTCATGTGCTGCAACAAAACACACAGACGTTTATAACCTCAACAAAACTAACACCATATTTTAAATGGAACTTGTGCTTCACCGTGATCAAACTGTTAAGCAGTGTGAATAAACACATAGATTTTTTTTAATCTTTTTTTTCATCCTGGCAAAGATCCGGGACCCATTTTTGAGTTGCCCCACAAATTGAGAATCACTGTATTAAGTCACTGATTCTCAGACTGCGGCACTCAGGCGCCCTCTAGCGGTGTATGCCGGAAAGTCTCTCCAGAGGAGGAAGATGAAACTATCTTATCAATGTAGCACAACAATTACAATAAAAACAACTATTGAAAACATGATATTGATATTTCAAATAAATATAATCTTTCATCCATTTCTGTCTGCACCTCACCCTTCTACATTCAGTTCTTGTAATTAGAACGCAAACACTTTCAAGATAAAGCACATTGCGAGGATGAGTTTCAGCCGGTTCTAATGTTGGACAGTGTGGCTGCAGATCAAAAAATATGTCCAATATTAGGAGTAAACTCGACATAGGTAAAACTCATTTACTGTATGTTCAGGTTGGACAGGGGTGGCATTTGGAAAGCTCAACATTTTCTGTGTAAAAGGTGTGAGAACCATTAATTTCAGATATAAATTCAAAAAGACCCCAGCTTTGGTCATTATACGTGAAATTAGATGACAATCGAAAGAGCTACCTCTTTACAGAAATTAGTTCTAGCTTGTCTGAGCTGGTTTATGAACATTACAATATTTGTTTTATAGCTAAAACAGAATTTATCCCCCTCTGTGATCAGAGGGGGATAAATTGCAAAAATTAGAAACTTCTTGTCCTTCAAAGATGCAGAAAAAATTATTCATGCCTTTGTGACTTCAAGATTAGATTATTGTAACTCCCTAATGTCAGGCTGTCCAAACTCCTCTGTTAGGACCTTACAGCTAGTGCAGAACGCTGCTGCACGTTTACTAACCAGAACTGGATGAAGAGAGCACATCTCCCCAGTCTTAGCATCTTTACACTGGCTTCCAATTAAATCTAGAATAGAATTCAGGATCCTTCTGATCACATATAAAACTCTTCATCACCAGGCTCCGTCCTATATCGAGAAACTTCTAGAAGTTTATCACCCTCCACGAGCCCTTCGCTCTGAGGAT
This sequence comes from Lipophrys pholis, assembly GCF_963383615.2. Classification (NCBI taxonomy): domain Eukaryota; kingdom Metazoa; phylum Chordata; class Actinopteri; order Blenniiformes; family Blenniidae; genus Lipophrys; species Lipophrys pholis. Next base: position 21,626,574 of record NC_137627.1, on the reverse strand, counting down.
GCAGGACTGTTGGTAATCCCTAAAGTCCATAAAAGTAAAACAGGAGGCAGGAGTTTCAGCCATATGGCTCCTTTACTCTGGAATCAACTACCAGCCTCGGTCCGAAGGGCCGACACCATTAGTTTAATTAAGAGTAGACTAAAAACCTTCCTCTTTGATAAAGCTTATCATTAGGAATAAAATAGGACCACTAAGTTGAGCTGCTATAGGCCCAGACTGCTGAGGGGATTTTCTCTCTCCCGTTAAAGGGAGTAACTCTACATTTGGAGGTTCTTTTTTCTTGTCTTTCTTTCTTTCTCTCTGTGTAACAACATTACTGTAGCCACCAGATACTGCCGCCGTCTGTTTTTCTCCCTGACAGGAGGGGAGCAGGATCCAGGGGATCAGACCCAAGACTCCCAGAGTGGAGTTACGACGGTCCTACTACCCGACCCCACCACAGCACCGTGAACCCACCGCAACGGCACGGCCCTTAAACTCCAGACTGAGATTGGTTCATCATCAGACCAACGCTCATCATAGACTTTTCTTAGTATTTGTACTTATCTCGCCTGTCTGCCACTCTCTCTCTCCCTCTTCTTTTCCTCTCTCTCCCTGTCCTATCCCATGTACTTCTCCCCCCAACCGGTCAAGGCGGATGGCCGCCCTTCCAGAGTCTAGGGTCCGCCCCACGGTTTCTTCTTGAAGAGGGAGTTCTCATGAACTTCTCTCCATGCGAGGGAGTTTTTCCTGGCCACTGTTGCTTGTTACATCTGCTTGCTTTGGAAAGGTTTAGTTGGGTTCTGTTGTTCTCTATCATTGTAAGAGCGCTTTGAGATGTTTGTTGATGTGATTTAGCGCTTTACAAATAAAATTGAATTGAATTGAATTGAATTGAATTGATCAGGTTGTTTTTTTTCCTGTTTGTGGACTCTCACATTTACCTTTTCTTGAGCTGCGGTGGGGTCTGTGATGATTTCCCCATCCGCGGTGATGGCACAGGTCACTCCACAGAAGAGGGAGCTCATGGGTAACCCTGCGTCCATCAGAGCCATGCAGGCGGCATTCAAAAAGCAGGACAAGAGCTGAAGAGTAGCTGAGGAAAAACACTCGCAAAAAAAAGAGCTAAATTTCAATGCGCAGACTCGCGCGCCGGAGGTGTTGAATAAAGGATACGGAGCCGTCATTGTGCAACACCTGGAGGATGAGGGTGAGTGACGATCGAGGGTGAAGAGACAGAAGCAGAGATGCTTCGCAGGTCTCTCGTACACACTGCTCCTGTGATCGCTCTCGTACAGCTGGAATTAAAAGGAACAGTCAGGGCACAGACTGAAAAGCAGCAGTTTCTGGAAAAACAGACTTATAAAGGGATATAAAATCAACAATGGTAACCTCCTGCAACCTAAAAGATGAAGAGGACATCATGTCTTTATTGGTTTATTTCTTAAAATCATGAATTTGTGATTCCTTTACATATACCGTAACTATGCGACTGTAATAATGTAGTGCTTTCCTTTGGTCATTGATTCCCAAATGTGAGCTCTTCTAGTGGTACGCAGAGAAAAATCAATACTCTTTCTAATCAAATACATTTGAAAATAACAAATATTAACAAAATGGTCAAAAGAAGAGTAAAAAAATATATTTAAATAAATGAAAATAACTACAATAAGATTTATCTTACAAATATTTTGGTTTCAATGTCAGCCGATGTTTATCCATGCACTGAGAGGTGCAAACTTGACTGGTTGAGCTATGAGTTGCTGATAAATGAATAATCCTCATATCAGGAGTGACCATGTCTCTACTTAGAGAGCTCAACAGTTTCTCAGATGGTACACATTGTGAAAGCTCTCTGCTTACTTGGCAGTCCAACTTTAGGCTGGATCAACACCTCCACTGTCGCCCGGTCGTAGATTTCCTTGCTGACTTTGACCTCAGCTGGTCCGTACACTCCAGCCATCACACTTGTGTCTCCTAATTATTCAGACAACAGAAAAAAGCATCGTCACTAATCCAAAAAGAAATATATGTCAATCAGAGCAATAACATAGAAAAAGAAAGATCAAGAATGCAAAATAGTATCTCTGCTGAAAGGGGCACTTTTCTCACAGTCCACCCATGGGCAGACGGATTTGTGTTCACACCTTAAGCTCTCACTAAGCAGGTGCAAACAGCGACACAATGCATCTGATGTGTTGCAACTTTATTCCGTAAAGATTACCTTGAAAGAACCTCTAAAGATACTTAATTCGACTGTAAACAGAAACGATTGCGAAGGGCGTGTAAGTGATTAAGTTGTACCAGCCATTCAAACACAGTAATCTTCATTAAAAAGTTGTCTGCACATCTCTGAATCATCTTGCAGCCTCGAAGTCAGGTTAATGACATGTTGGGATAAAGTAGAATAAAGTACCTGCACTTCACAACGCGCTGGCGTCTCACTAAAGCTCAGGTTCAGAGTACTTATTGCAATAACAAAAGCCACCGATGACGCACCAGAGGTTGTATTTTCTGTAATCTTACCTTGCACAAAGGACGCGGAGCCATCAGGTCTGGATAATAAGTTCTGTTCACAGCCAAACTCTCTCAGAGAGACGGCAGATGAGTCGCAGACCTCCATCACGATGTTTCCACGGGCGCGGGGTGTCGCAGGCGGATTGCGTCACGTGTTGTCATGGCTCATGTTAATGACATCAGAAGTAAACCGAATTATCTAACTCAAAACGAATGTCCCCGGTTTTTAGCTGTTTTTAGGTACAATGCATCACAACCTTTTGTTGTGTAGAGCGGTATAGATGCTGGGTGATTGATAAGAATGTGACATTCGGGATAATCTCACCAATTTATTGTCAAAGAAAGTCCATCATTGTACTATGTTGCATGACTTATATGAATTAAAAATTCATTGTTGTTTTTTCGGACAAAACTCAATGTGATATTGTCTGTTTTTAGAACAAGGCACTTGTGTCTGATACACACATATGTATTTTATCAACCTGACTATATATAGCAATTTAGAAATAGACATTGAAGATCTGTTATGCTGTTACCACAAGAGGACAGTGTGAGGCGATATAAAATATGAATGTGATACTAATTACAAAAAAGAGAGGAAAAAGTCACCTTTAGAATTGCAAACGGTCTTTTTTTTTTAAACATAATGTACAGTGCAGGCAGGACTTCCAGAGAGGCCTCTTGCAGCAATATGACAAACTGTCAAATGTGTTATGTGAGCCTTTGGATGACTTTATTGTGTATACAGTTCAGTGTTGATTATAATCTTGAAAAGTTCTTGGGGAGTTTTCACCACAATACATTTACAGACCTAAAAGTCTGACTGCATACATACTGCATAGACATACTCAGACTTTATGGTATCTCACGTTTAATCAAACACTCACAATATCACATAATACAACCATACTAAGAGTTTGGAGGATTTCTTTTTTTTTTTAAAAGTTAATGAAAGTCTGATCACATTTTAGGAACCACTCAACTGTAGTACAATTTGAGTCCAGTTGGGAGTTTATCTCTGGAGAGTTTATAAGTTCTCCCGTTGTGTGAAAAGCGCCCAAAACGTTGAATTGTGGGTCAATTTGTGAGTTTACTTTATCCTTTGGTGTGAAAGACCTGTCCAAGGTGTACCTCCCTTCACTTTTTAACCAGGATCCACTGATCATGAATTGAAAAAAAGTATTTGGTTGAAAGGATAGATACATGGTTGTTCTAGCTTTTAGTAAACAAATCTTGATGTATCCTTGTGATGATAGATGGTATATTTTGGTCATGGTTCAGTTTATTTTCGTAGACACCTTTTGGTGTCCCCTGTAATTAGCACTCCAGAAAACATCAGATGTGTCAGAAAGTGTCTCTTTTCAATACGATTACAATACTCCATCAGTGGATGAGATAAGAATGTAATGACTATGACCTTTTGTTGTGATAGACTGGCAACCTGTCCTGCTCTCACCCATTGTAAGCTGAGATTGGTTCCAGTGCCCCACAACCTTGCACAGGATTAAGCAGAAGATGGAGAAGATGGACGGATGGATGACCTTCTGTACAAAAGCTTTGACGTCGACTGTACATTAAATCTGCCTAACTTTCAGACATACAATTCTGAACAAGCAGGTTTACACTTCACAGTTTGGGTTATCATATCTAAAATACTGTGGTGCTGTAAAACTGGGGATAGAAATCACAAACTACAGGCCTGTTGCTTTACTGATAGAATGTTCAAATATTCTGGAGCAGAGTGTACAAATTCGTAGAAAAATCTAAATTACTGTCTGGCCCTCAGGATCGATGCAGCTCCAACAGCACAACATTGCCACTACTAGAATCAATTGAGAAAATCATGAACACCACAGATGCTAAGCTATACACCATTGTAATATTAATGGACCTATAAACAAAACTTTCAACACAATCAATCATAACACATGGTATTAATCAATAATCTGGAATCGTATAAGATCAAGGAAATAGCTTTACACTGGGTTAAAACTTATTCAAAAAGCAGGAGTCAGTTTGTGAAGAAGGGAAACTTTACTTCTTCGGGTTTTCAGGGTCAGTACTTTGTTTTGTGTTTTTTTTAAGTTTCCGAGTCTGTGATAGGTTTGGCGTTATCTGTGCATTATGTTGTAAGGACAGTGGTGATCAAATTAATTTGTATAGAAAGACTGCCTATTTTCATGTCCCATGGACATCAGCAGGTCGGTCTATAAAGAGAAGAGTGCAGGCGAGCGGAGGAGGAAGATTGTCCACTGGAGGGTGCAGCCAAGAGAAGAACAGGAGGAACATTACATCCAAACTGTTCAGGATCGAAATTAAAAACAATAAAGCTCCCCGTCCATTAAAAAGCCCACAAATATTTGAAATAGAGTGACTTGTGAAAACAATTGTCAACAGGATTTTGTAGTTTACAGTCATTGTGTTGTAAAAATGCTGCTGTAACATGTATACTTAAAATCTGAATGAAAGGTTTCTCTGTCACTAGTGCATGTCAATTACCTTTCCGCCTTGTTTTAGAACAATGAAGAAAAATGTTGTCCAGACAACTTTTTCCCTGAACGGATTAGTGAAGGCTGTTTATACCGGAAACGATATGCAATACCTTCAAAATCATGGTAGATGAAGGCGTTGAAAAAAGTTCCCCCTGCAACTCTGTTGTACTGTAACCTCCTTAATGAAGAGAATAGTGTTTTTGTGTGGTTTATTTATTTAATTCGCTTAATTTTATTAAGGATTTTTTTAAACGTATGTTGCCATTAATATGTTTGTGTACCTAAGTGTAATTAACATGTGGTGAGGCTACTAATCCTTCCAATCCCATCCCTTGTGAGTAAAATGAATACTATACTTTTCTGAAGCAGATAATCCATCTCTCCACGTGCTTTATAAAATTTAGGGGAAGGGAGCCAAGCTGGCAATGGGCAAATGGCAGAGTGCAATGTGGAGCAAGTTCATCAAAAGGTCCATCCATCCATTTTCTCCCCCTTATCCGTTTCCGGGACAAGGGGGTGGCAGTCTGTGGACTGTCACCCAGATCACATTGCACTGATTAAGAACCTTTCCTACAGGTGGTGAGCCCACGGGAAGGTGGCGGCTGGCGTGGGACATGAACCCACTATCTTGAGATTGAGAGTCTCATGCTCTATCAACTGAGCTATCCGGGGTGGCCATCACAAGGTCAGTCACTTAAATTTACATATAGATTGACACAAAGGAGCAATTTAAAGTTACCAGTTGTTCTCATTTTATGGGCTGTGGAAGAAGTACTTTGGGGGGGGAAACCCACAAATGTACATAGAGAACATGCAACTCCACATTGGAAGGCCTCCTGGTCTAATCCAGACTCAGACTCGGGAGACTCCCACTATGAGGGGAGAGCACTAACCACTACATCCCCTGCAAACGTGCAATGTTTATGGTAATAGTTTTACTAGTGTTTGGTGTTTTGTTCTCCTTCAAAAGCATTGTTGCTGTATTTTGAAATCCAACCGGATGTCATAAGAGCCATTGAGCTTGAGCTTGGCAGGTCCCTGATACACTTTGGCCTTGTGTGCACTCGCTGCAGAGGAGCCGCGGATGAGAAGTGGAGCAACCTGTCGCTGCTCACGAGCTTATCGCAAGAATCTGCGACATTTCCTGTGAAGTTTGCAAGTTTCCAATCCAAACGACCGCCGCAGAGAGAGCCGATGGCGGTGCGCAGTATGAGCAAGATGTATGGACTGTGTTTCCACGCTGTCCGTCAGACGGCGGGACTGAATGCGTCCAGGCTGCTCCAGCGCAGATCCTTCAGAGTCACTGTGAGTTACAACTTCGTTGTTATGTTTAAGAAAACTAAACAAAACACTGAAGGTCGCGCAAAGCCGAAGAGCTCACAGAGGTTATTGGATCGAGTGGACCGCTGTTCGACCTGGCAACCTGCAAGGGCCGTCTAGGAGCAACACTAAAACATGTCACATTAGTTCGTGTAGCAGGAGGTGGTTCTGCACAAGAATTATACCTGAAAATAGATTAGAAACAGTAATGTTTACACAATCCATCAATAACGCGTTGACTTCTCCGGTTCTTGCGATAACTTGTGAGGCCGCTGGCATTGCTCACAACCTTTTAGGTGACGAAGTGATCGTTTATAAACAATTTTCCATAAGGGTAACACCAACACATATCTACACTATAATGCCTTTGTGAATGGGTTTGTTTTTTTAAGATGTATTCTAGTTCGTTCTTGAGTTTATCGTGATTGTTGTTTTGACAACAACTAGCCAGGCGGCTAAACGAGAAGATAGCTTGATGCTGATTGGCGGAGCGAAGGGGCGTGAGGCGGAAGTGTGAGTTCCTGCGTCCCTGAAACCAAGTGAGACAAGTTATCAAGTTTCACCTAACCAAATCCAATGTGCGCGAAGTGGACCACCACATCAGTTAGACTGAAACCTGATGTTTCATTTGTCCTTGTCAGAAATGTGTTATATGTATTCAGACCGTCCACTCATGCAAAGAGTGTTTGTGTCTGTGTGTGTGTTGGTAATACTGACAGCAGATTGCTGTCATATATATACAAATACTGATTTGTATATATATATATATACAAATCAGTATTTGTATATATACAAATCAGTATTTGTATATATATGACAGCAATCTGCTGTCAGTATTACCAACACAGACACACACACTCTTTGCATGAGTGGACGGTCTGAATACATATAACACATTTCTGACAAGGACAAGTTATCAAGTTTCACCTAACCAAATCCAACGTGCGCGAAGTGGACCACCACATCAGTTAGACTGAAACCTGATGTTTCATTTGTCCTTGTCAGATATGTGTTATATGTATTCAGACCGTCCATTCATCCAAAGAGTGTGTGTGTCTGTGTGTGTGTGTTGGTAATACTGACAGCAGATTGCTGTCATATATATACAAATATTGATTTGTTGCCATTTCTGTCAAATCAGCTGCCTTAGAAGTTGTAGTGTCTGGAAGGAATAATATATTCGATCATCCAAATTGTGACGGTGATAACAGAAAGGGAAAAACTCATTTTTAACGGGAAGAAACTTTCTGCTATTCGAGTCAGGGTTAGTTAGGGGATGGATGATATAAAAAGATAAGACAGACAGGCATAAATCTAATCGCTACAGACAGACAAGGGAAGGTGGCTCAGATCACGAACTTCCAATTTCACTGTCAGAGATCAAATGAAAACGTTTATGCAATGTTTAAGTATTGTGGAATTAAGAAAAATACTTATTAATTATTACCGAGTGCCCAACCCTGGTCCTCGAGGGCCCCTGTTCTGCATGTTTTAGCTCTCTCCCTGCTTCAGCAGACCTGAATCTAATGATGATGTCATCACCAAGGTTGTGAAAAAGCCCAATAACGAGCAACTGGGAGAGAGCTAAAGCATGCAGGACAGGGGCCCTAGTGGAACGAGGCTGGACACCCCTGGTCTGAATAATGGAATCAAACCTGGGCTTTATTTTTAAAGTGAGATATAAGCTCATGTATCCAATTAAACCTGCAATGGATGAGTCTCAAATTCTTGGAAATTGTGCCAGGAAGCAAAATGATAATGATGATGTCGCATTTGAAAATGTTCTCTTGAGCAGTCAGTGAACAATAGTCATGATGACATGGTCTTAAGACACACCTTTGATACTTTCCTGGTAGTATAGAACAGAACATTCAGGTTCGTGCTCCCAACTTTAAAAATATCAAATTACTTTTTGTTGATACAGCACTGTATTTTCTTGTTTTTGGTGGGAATGCAAAAAGGACAACTCGTGATCCATTGACAATATTGAAACACAATGAAGTACAAGTAGTACAGGTTGACTCTTGGTGGTAAAATGAGGAGCTCAGCCGTCCCGGAGAGACTCGATGTCGGGCCACCACTCCTCCACATTGAGAGAAGCCAGTTGAGGTGGTTCGTCTGGCTGGATGCTTCCTGGTTTAAGAGACACGTCTGGCTGGGAGGAGGCCCCGAGGTCAGCCCAGGTCCCGCTGGAGCAATCCGCCCTCTGATTGAGCTGGAGGAAGTTTCGGAGGACAGAGATGTTTAGGCATGTTTGCTCTTTACACTGTGATGAAGAAGATGAATAGATTGACAGATAAAAATAATAAGCACAATGATAACGATGACGATAATACATTCTTTTTATTGTTGCCATTCAGGACGCTCAAGCTCACCATATGGGGGAAAAATAAATGACAGTAACATGAAATATGAGCTATTAAAAATCATGTTAAAAAGTAATGTTTTAGTGATGTGACCAAGCAGTCGATGCTTTGAATGGCCGGTGAGGGGAATTCCAGGGGCGGGGGCAGAGTGGTTGGAGACTCTATTGGTCATACGGTCTGGAAGGACAATAATATTGATCGAAGAGAGGAGAAAGACGAGTCCTCCTCAGTTTGCTGCAGCCCCGTGTTGTGATCAATAAATAATCCTGGTATTCTTTCTTTCAGGCCATCCACCGGCAGCAGCCCTTCGACTCATCACTGGAGAAGCCACAGTTCCCCGGAGCCTCGGCCGAGTTCGTCGATAATCTGGAGTTTATCCAGCCTAATGTGATCTCTGGGATCCCCATATACCGGGTGATGGACAGGCAGGGCAACATCATCAACCCCTCCGAGGATCCACAGGTATGCCTGCGCTGCCTGCACTTCTGCTTATCAACAAAGCTTATTTGAACTTTTTGGTGACGGATTGTTTTTGATTTTATTTGCCATTCTCAGCTCTCCAAGGAGACAGTTTTGAACTTTTACCAGAAGATGACGATGTTGAACACAATGGACCGTATTCTGTATGAATCCCAGAGACAGGTATGTTTTTATTTATTTCCTGACGTGTTGCTGAGGCAGGTAAAGAATGATGAGGTGTGACCAATTTATTGTCTCACAGGGGAGAATCTCTTTCTACATGACCAATTATGGTGAGGAGGGGACCCATGTCGGGAGTGCTGCTGCTCTGGATCCAAGCGATCTGGTCTTCGGTCAATACAGAGAAGCTGGTAAGCATCTTCATTGCATGGGGGTTGAAACTTTTTATATTTCTACACACGGATAACAAGCTGCAATTTTCAGGAATCTGCAACCGTCTTTATCCCTCCTGTAGTGTAGCGAACTTAAATAAACAGAAACCTTTTTGAAAAGTAGGATTTACACAGAACGCTTTCTTTCAAAGGGACTTTATTCTCACAGCATGAAGTAGCGAATGTAACACACGTACACAGAGAAGAACCTTGTCCAGAACCTCTCAGGTGTCTACATCGGAGACGACTACCAGAAGATCCTTAAACTAGGGGGGTGAAAAAAAGTTGATCAGTGTGTTATTCAAAAAATGAAGGGTGCGAGCGGACTCCGTCTCCCTGATTTTTGTCAAGAGAAGTGTGAACATCTGGTTCGCTATTGACAACATTCCTCCAATTGAACCGAATGGATGGAATTTAGAGAAAAGACGGTATGTTCCAGTTAGGTGTCTTGCTCCTCCTGCCCCACATTCAGTAAATGTTGATTTGAAGGTAGTATAAATCAACTCGGAATGCCTCAGAACCTACAAAACATCTCTTACATTACTTAGATTGGTAAACAAATGGTAGAACGAGGCACATAGTCAGTTCTGACGAAGGCAAAATGGATGCGACCCCGCCAAAAAGGAGGGAGCGGTGGGAAAAGTTGAACTCTTCATTTTCTGATCCGCACTGAAACTAAAGAAGCAAAAAATAAAAATTTCAGCAAAAGAAAATGAAAATAATTACCATACTGCACTCTGAGGATGAGTGATTACATGAATGACGGCAGTTAAACGGCAACAAAAGGTCTGTGGATCTTAATTGTAGCTTCTGAACTTCATAAATGCAACAAGAAAACAGGATTTTAAAATGACATTGATCATCTGTATTATCTTCAGTTTGAATGTTGAGCATGTTTTGGTAAAAAGTGGCTGAAATGGGATATTTTGGAACATTTCAATGAAATCCTTTAAGGTTCACTAAATCAGTGAGAGCATCAATGATGGTTTGATTTGAGTTGGATAAATCAAGTTAGTAGCAAAAATTCTTGTTAACTGAACTTCATTTTGGTAAGTGGTGTGCACTCATTTGGAAACCTTTATTTGAATCAAATTACTTACAAGTCATCCAAGTTATGTTCACTTAGATGACTCTGGCCACAACTATAACAGGCTCAGTTGCAGGTCCTCCTGACAGTGCTCAGGTCATTTGAGGACACTGATTCTCTCACACCATTCAAGTTGGCGAGACACAATACCGACAACCATCGGGCACTTTGAGATTTCATTGACCTGAATTCTGAAAGCACATTATTAAATGTATTTAAACACCATTTACTCTCCCACACACATGTGTGTGATCTTCATATCAATCACATTAAGGAAAGCAAAATACATGTCGACTTTCTCACCAACGTTATTGGTAAAAAAACAAACAAAAAAAACAACCTGAGGACACGGAGGATGATTCAGTATGTTTGTTGGACAGTGTAAGATCTATTTATCTTTACTTGCAGGGCTCAAACATTAGGTAATGCTATTGTGTCTATGTACATTTAGATTATAAAAGGCCCAATGAGGAACAAATCAATCTTGGGAATGGTGGATGTTTAATGGAAAGAAAAATAAAAATGTTAATTCCAGTACTTTTTTCAATATGCAGTATTAACCTGTGTGTTGGATTAGAGTTTCTGCTTGATGTTCAAAAACACATTTACACACAGATATTAAAAGTTGTCTCAGATATTTAGACTGAAGCACTCAGTCGTCGCACTTTTCTTTTGACAATTCTGGAGCCATACAGTCAAAATAAATCCAGTAGTAATATGGTTAAAATGCTGCTTGGAGCCTGTTAACTTTACCTGCACAGGTGGGCTGGTGACGCTGATCACACAGCTGATGACTCCTGATTCAGGAAGTGGGTCATGTGGTGGTCTTACAACACACCCGTGTCGAAATGCATCGGTCAGTCATTCAGCACCTTATTCCTTCAGAGAAAATAATTAATCAGCTTTTGTGAGTGAATCAGCGTGTGTCAACTGCCAAGTACCACCATAAAACATTTATGAGCTTTAGGTTGTATAAAATACACACAACCACTTGAATTTTGAACTTTTGATTGCCAGTCAGGTGTACTATTCGATTTTTGCATGAAAATGTTGACTCCCTTTGTCAAACCTGCCTAAATTCAGGGGCTATAAACCACAAGTGTTTGATCTCAGGTCAGTGGGCACAGTAAATGATGGAAACATAGAAAATATTCTTATAAATGAATCGTGCATTTTGGAAAATGTCATTTAATACATTGATTCTTAATGCAATAAAAAGTGCAGCCTATAATCTTTGCCACAGGGACTCTCTTTAGACTAACTTTGGCAAAAGCTTGTTGCCGAGTTTCTTTTTGCCTGCATATTTTCACAAAGTGCCCCTTGCAGTTATAGGCTTGATTTTAATAGAGAGCGAGCTCACTGCACTGTGCTGTCCAGCTCTGGGTCTCAGTGTGACGGTACATCTGATGTTTTTATGAAAAGAGTGACACTTCAAGTGAACAGATTCTGAGTCGGCGCAATTTTCCATTTATGAAAAATAAAGTTCAGTAATTCCCATGTTTCCCTGCAGGAGTGCTGATGTACCGCGGGTTTCCTCTGGACCTGTTCATGGCTCAGTGTTACGCCAATGCCGACGACCTCGGGAAGGGCCGGCAGATGCCTGTTCACTACGGCTCCAAAGATCTGAACTTCATCACCATCTCGTCTCCTCTGGCGACACAGATTCCTCAAGGTGAGCTGGCTGCATGGCTGCAAGGCGCCGGGAGCCGCTGCTGCAGCCACAGTTGATGTGATAATGTCTTGCTGCAGCTGCTGGAGCTGCGTACGCCGTGAAGAGGGAAAACGCCAACCGTGCCGTGATCTGTTACTTCGGAGAGGGGGCGGCCAGCGAGGGGGACGCGCACGCCGGCTTTAACTTCTCAGCCACGCTCGAGTGCCCGCTGATATTCTTCTGTCGCAACAACGGCTACGCCATCTCCACCCCGACCAACGAGCAGTACAGAGGAGACGGCATCGGTGAGGTTTTCTGCCTCGTCCTGTCCAGCGTGTGCTTTCGTACTCCTACATTTCATTATTAACTACTCCTCTTTCCAACAGCTGCACGTGGTCCGGGTTATGGCATGCTGTCGATCCGCGTCGACGGCAACGATGTGTTTGCGGTGTACAACGCCACAAAGGAAGCAAGACGCAGAGCTGTGGCTGAAAACCAGCCGTTCCTCATCGAGGCGATGACCTACAGGTCTGCTCATCATTTAAATAGGCTGGAAATACACATCAGAGTGCAGAGGTTATAATTCGATATGTCATGTTGGTTGGGGAAAAAAATTTATTTTGATTTTAGGCAAAACCTCCCGTTTTTGTTATAAATGAAAACCTAAAGGAAAAAACTTAAAGCTTGTGTAGTTTCTTTAAATTATGAGTAAAAAAAAAAAAAAAACTCTTCGGACCCTTTTTTTTTTATTTACCAGGATGGCACCACCTCAACAGTTTTCTTTGTTTTTATTAAAGAGGTGACGGTGGCCATGAGCTGGAGAAATGCTTTACCTGTTTAAATCCCATCACTGATGAGTCACAGCTGAAACAAACCAAACATGCTCTCCGCACTAAATTTGACCGTTTATAGGGCAAGTGACTATATGATTTTTTTCCCCTTACCTTTAAAACTATTTGTTATAACTTGATGGCAATCACTCTCATTACAAAACTTTTCTTCAGGATATCTAGTGAGGGTTTTAGCTCATTTCGACTTTTTTTTAAAAATTGTGAAATACATTGTCATCTCATTCAGTTACACTTTTCTGGAGATGTTTGTTCCGCTAAATTTTCAAAATCGAAAGACTTTGCGAACTCGATCGAATCTAGAAACATTGAAATACGGAGAATCGATTACAAACGAGAGCAATCAAAGGTTGTATCTATCACTGGTGGAAATCAGTCATGTAGTTTTGACGCAGTTCTTTTATAGCCTATAAAATGAAATCCGGATGCAGATCACTTTCAAAGTGTAACGGAATTTTCCTTGGCTTAATATTCATCCATGGTGAAAAGTTCGACAAAATCCATGCAGCATTTTTGACGTAATCTTGCTAACAGACAAACAAATATACCCCCAATGGTTTTATTACGTCCTTGGTGAATATCATTCTTTTAAATCCCATCCATGAGCTTCTGTCTAGTTTCAACCCATTTAGGAAAAAGACCATTTAAAGAAGAGATGCGTGATTGAAACACCTGGTTCTCTCTCTTCAGAATCGGCCATCACAGCACGAGTGACGACAGCTCAGCCTACCGCTCGGTGGACGAGGTGAACTACTGGGACAAGCAGGACCATCCAATCTCCAGGCTGAGGCACTACATGACGGCCCGCGGCTGGTGGAGCGAGGACGACGAGAGGACCTGGCGGAAGCAGTCGCGCAAGATGGTGATGGAGGCGTTCGAGAAGGCCGAGAGACGTCTGAAGCCCAATCTCGAACTGATGTTTACCGACGTGTACGAGGAGATGACGCCCAACCTGAACAAGCAGAGGGAGGCCCTGTGGAGGCACGTGCAGCAGTACAAGGAGCACTACCCGCTCGACCTGTACGACAAAAAAACGGGGTTGTGATTCGGTGAATGAGGATTGAGACCGAAATACACTTGCACAAGTTTTACTGTGGTCATAGAGTAGTTTCGATATCGTATTTCTTTCTGGACAGCGAGAGAGTAGATGAGATGCGTGACAAGTACTTTGAAAAAAAAAAAAAAAAAACCCGTCATGCCACTGGATTTGGTGCCTTAAGTTTAAACGTATGTCTGTCATAAAAAAAACCCAGAGTGAATGAAAGCTAAAACCACACATTCGTTTCACTTTAATTCCAGGATCTTTTTTACCATTAGTCTTTTTTTAAAAGCACAGAAAGACAGTTCAAGCGATCTGAGTCAGTTATGCAAATCTAGCAATAAATAGGTTTTTTTTTCTGGTGGTTGGTTCTTTCTCCTGCAGTTATCCTTTTCACCGATGACGGTATTGAACAGGTTCTCGTGTTTGGTATACGCACCCAGATTTTAGATGGGTAGGTATACGTTAAGTTGTTACACATCGCAGCACTGTACACCCACTTCGCTGTATGATTGGTGTTTTTTGTGTGGAAAATAAACTCTGGAATGTTCATAGTGTTACTCCTTTTATTTCAAAACCAAGTTACATTGGAAAAGTAACTTAATCAATACCAGACTTGCCCTGAGACTAAATTCTAGATGCTCAATCTGCTCATCAGAAATGGTCAATTCAAGTAAAAGGAATTGTTTCATGAAGGAGAAACCAAGGAGCTTATAGAAAGTCTGTTTAGTTCATGCACTTCAACACGTCAGAAAGGGGCTCTGAATTCCCCTCCACAGCTTCTTTATCTGCTTCGGCGTGCGCTGGTGAACCAGCATAAGACGTTTATGTATACACAGATTCTCCCGATCTGTGTCCTTCACGTCAAAGGTCTGAAATCCTCCGTGTGCCTGTGGAAATACGTCGAGGGCCTTAAAACACATCCCCACGTAGACGTCGTCGATGGGGAAGAAAGGGATGATGGGTGAGAGTGAAAGTAGAGGCTGTAGCAAAGCGCCAGAGAAAATGAAGCCTCCGCCCCCGGCATACCCGGGGTACTGGCCATCGAAGAAGCTGACAGGAATGTAGTATTTGCTTTTGGAGTCCCTGAGAGGACTCGCCGACGTTATAACGTGTCCGACATACAGCTGGGAGGCTTTGGAGGAATCCACAGACTGCAGGTAGCTGAGCACCAACGGTGTGTTGACAAACACGTCGTCGTCCCCACTGAAGACGAAGGAGACGTGCGGGCAGCTCTTCTGCGCCCACTCCAGGAACGTGTTCATTTTGAGTGTCAGGTTCAGGAAGGATTCGTAGAAGTCCCACTGCAGGAGGTCACCGGAGTGCTGGGCTTCGGCTTTCAGCAGCAGGGTGAGGTCCGGGTCGTCTGGCGTGGAGCTGCCCAGCAGGAACACCGTGCGCACTCTCGCTCCGCCCGCATACACCCGCTCTTGTCCCCACGTCTCCCGCACCGCCTGCCTCCGGGCAAAGTTCTCAGGAGTAGACTTGATGGCAAAAAGCAGGAAGGCCTGGTCGCTCCCCTCAGTGTCGGACTCGCACTTTCTGGGCTGTTCGATCAGGGCCGGAGGAGACCTGCAGCTCATGCCATCCAAAAACGTCTGAAACAAGACGGGGTAGGAGGCGAAGTCGTGCACGTTGGTGTGCAGAAGCTCACGAGTCATCTCTGTGCAGCGGGACCAGGGTGCCGCCCGTCTGGGACCGTTTACGTCGTTCTTGAGACTCTTCAGGGCCGCGTACAGCAGCCGGTTCCAGTACGCTCCGTTCTGAGGGATCATCTCCTTCAGGCCCTTGAACGTCGACACATTGAGTGAAGGAGCCAGCACGCTGCGGCTCTCCCTCTCGGGTGGCTGCGTTTTCATATCGCGACCCTTCAGAAGCCCGTCGTGTCCAGGCTGGTGACCGTACGTCGCCTTCAGGTGCAGGGTGGTGTAGAAGAAGATCGAAAAGGTGGAGATGAGTAGGATCAAAGCCACGAAGTTTCGAATGCGACTCATTGGCTCAAAATGAGTGCAAAAAACCCGCGTGTGATGCTTTAAGAAATGAGTCACGCTTCGGGGGAGAGGGTACACGCCTCGGCTTCACTTAATTTTCACCAGGAGACGCACAGGATGATGTACCTGCGGACAAGAAGTGAATGAATGAACGATCTTTACTGTCAGAATACATTATACCATCAAATTCGGCAAGGATTCTCTCTCAAAGTGAAGGACTAAAACACAGTTGAAAATAAATAGAAAATAGGAAAAGAAAATAATGTTTGGAGCTTAAAACGGCTTGAACTTGAAATTATATCTGAACAAATAACTTAAGAAAATCAGATACAAATAGAAGTACATCTCAAAATTTGAATATCATGAAAATGTTCAATATTTTTTGTCACTCATGTCAGAATGTCAAACCCATATATGATATAGGCTCATGAAATATTGTTCACAACGTTGTGAAACATGTTTGAGAGAAATAGTGTGTTTTTTTTGTGTACATAGGAAAAGTGTGAGATATTTGACTTCAGCTCATGGAAAATAGGGGCGAAAAACTAACATCTTTAGTGTAGTTTATCAGGTATTTGTACTTCACTTGTGTATCTATTTTGTCTTTTTTTGTCAGAACACTTTGCATCTCCTTCCTGTATGTGGAAACAAATATTTGCACTTACATTATTGAAACTGCTCTGTCTGTTGTTTTAAACTCCTTGAGGATGATTTAAGAGTTACAGGGAAAGTTTGGAAGCAGCTGAAGGTAAAACTTCCCATTTCCATTTCAAAACTAAAATTTTTCATATTTTTTTTTAATCACTTATTAAAGTTTTTAGTGGAATCAGTGTGTTGTATAAAAACTGAAACAGGTTAGAATCATTTTCGGTGTCTTCATCAGTAATGACTAAGCGGTGTCCACACTGACAAACATTAACTTATGATTGCACAATACGACAGTGATGATTGTGAGTTCTTCCTCCCAACCAACACCAAACAAGTCATAGTGCAGCCATAAAGTTGATTATGACTGTTCGATGTTGTATTTCCCGGACCTGTTTTATAACAGCAATTCAATAAGCACTTGAACCAGACTTTATTATTTTATATCATTTGGATTAAACCATTATTAAGTCGCCCTTTGAAATACTGAGGAAGTAGAAGTTTTAACCCTGAATATCCAAGTGCATTTGATAAAGTAAAAAAAACAAAAAAACATAATTATATGCTAGTTGTGTTTGATTTAAAAAGAAAATCCCACATCTTTACCGTGTTAGAGCTTAAAATCTGTCTAAATGGACAAAAACATTCCTTTGTCCACGTTTGATAAACTACTGAGTGCAGTGTCTTCGTATACAACATGTAGTGCAGAAAAGTGACCCGAATAAGACTATCAATGGGGGAAATGAAAGTCCAGTGCAGATCACCAAATATGGTCATTGTGAGAAAGGTGAAATAATTCCTCAAATCTTACACAAACTGCATCTTTCTCAAAGCCCAGCACCAATTTAATTCACTCATCATGGCCCCTTTTAAAAAGTTACAGGGCAGAATGTGGACGTTACCGAATGTTTGCAAGGCAAAGCAATTGGCTGTGACATGTTCAACAATTTAGACTAGAGTATTAAAAAAAAAAAGAGAGTTCTCTTCTCAAAAGCATGAGGGGTTACGGGAAGCGGTCTCGTTCATATGAGCCGCAGGTGATCCTGGAAATTAAAGCAGCCGTGCGGCCGCGGCAGCTGTCTCTGGTGTTTAATTAGGAGCAAACGCGCCTCGTATGAACAACAAGAGGAGGAAAACTCCCCCCGGGGTCATCTCTGATCAAACACAGCCACAGTAAACTGGGAACACGAGCGCGCAACACGGGGGCACTGGATGGTACGCATCCATGGGTAAACACACATTTTTATATATATATATTCTTTATATATTTTTTTACTTTCTTTATCAAATGCACTTGATATTCAGAGTATATATATAAAATGTTATATATTCAGGGTGTGTGTATATATATACACACACACCTTATTGTACCGTGCCATAGATACCATTCTATGGTTCGGTTTGTAAGGAGACAATACTCACGGGAAGAACGAGCGCACACCCAGGTGAAGTTTCCACAAGCCTTCATGTCCTCCCAGCAGGTGCGTAAAACCGCATCATTGAGCTCTGGACCCCATGCTTTCCTTTAAAGCGACCGACGCACAGGAGAGTGAGCAACCAGCTGACGATGTGAGCATCTCAGCAGCAGCACGAGGAGTAATAAGAGGAGGAGGAGCTCAGGTTCATTGAGCACAGACACAGACAGGTGAGGTCGAGGCCACGCCCAGGAGGCTTTATTCAAACACTTTATGACAGGAAACATCACGAATTATTTAAGACCAATGTTGTCCGCTGACAGAGTCATCAGGAGGGTAACATGAGCACAGTGTTCAGATCAGTAAAGCTCGTTCCTTACTTTCTTCAATGCATTGCATCTCTTGCAGGCTTTAAAAATAGGATTTTTATTAACAGCCTGTGTCCTTTATGACGTAAAACCACAACTGGAGACGGTAACAAAAAGAAAAGGAGACACTCGTACACAAAGAAAAAGAACTGCAGCTTGGGGTTTCTTACTCATACCCTCTTTCACCTTCTTCCCTTGGAATAAAAGCACTTTAAATGGAAGTCACGTAATCAAATTAATTGCTAATGCTTATAAAATCATGATCTTAAATCACCATCAAATCGAGCTGTTCACACCCTGAGAATTTATCAGTATATAAGGCAGAGGAGAAAGGTGGTTTTTGCTTAAATATACTGAAACTCTTGGCCTCTCTGCAGCTGAGATGAAGAGCTGTTTTTGAATAACGGCGCCCTGATGCGATCGGCCCGGGCACTCCGAACAACCAAAAACAAAACAAAAAAACCAAACGCGAGTGCTTCAGTCAATATTGGCTCTGTGGTTAGTTTAACTTAAAGCAAATTCTGGGAAAATATACTTTATGAGTGTTAGTAAATCTGCATCCTCTCACTCGTCTCACAATAATAAAAATAAAACAAATCCTTTGCTCTGCAAACGTGCTGGTATGACTGTTCAGTACATCTCATCATTAGGCTGAATCATAACAACATACAAAGAACAAACTGTGTGCGGCATGCACTCAGGAAGGTAGTGTTCATCCCTATAGAGACCGTCACGCATTGAGGGTTGAGTTGACGAGGAGGAAAAGGAAATACTGAAGGTGGCAGATCAGAAGACAGTATCTGAGAAGGTAAATAAGGGCTTATAGTCAGGAAAATCCGAAATATCGCTATGATGGAAGTGAGAGGCTCAAGGCGAAAAATAAACTAAGAATAGAGGAGGATGCAAATTGTTTGACGAGGGCGAGCCGATTCAGCGCAGGTCACTCTCGTCTTCTTGTATGGTTTTCTTGATGCGGAGGAGCATCGTGGTGAGCCACTGGTCCAACCGGGAAATGGTGTCAAACTCCTTCACCTGAGGATTCAAACACAGCCACGGAAGGTTTAGGGAGTAAAACTGAAAACACTGAAGTCACTTTTAAAGCAGGAAATAATCGTAAAAACATATCAACCCTGACATACTTGATAATTTGGCTTTTTTTTTTTCTCTCCCCAAACACCTGATCGTCTGCCCCCATCTCACCTCGCTCCATTGCAACAACCTACTATTCACCAGGGATGGGACAGATCCAATAACTGCATCAGCTCCGACATGCACGGAATTAATAGATCAGATATCTGATCGGTCACTTGGATCGGCGCCATCACTCAAACTTCATCCCACTGGACCATGAACGCACCGTAGTCATAATGTCAATGTTTATTTTTTTCTACAATTCTTATATGTATATATTTTTTTTGTTGTTTTTAAAGTTGCTTCAACAACCCGACGTGAGTTATGCCATTCAGGGTAAGATTATTGTTTTTTGGATAGTTAATATTTATTAATATTTTTTTCTACAGTTCTTGCCCTTTCATTTCGAATCTTTCATTTGAAAACCTCACTGTTGCTGCTGCCACCTGTTCTGTGTTGTGAAGTCGACATACTTCGAGGAAATTTAAATAAATTCAAATGTAAAGGGGGATTAAATAAGTTTACACCTCTTCCTGGTCCCTTTCTAACCTGTAAAACCAGATAGGCAAAACACAGTGTCGTATGTTCACCCTCTGGTTTACTCATTTGGATGTTCTTGTTTTGTTTTGTTTTTTGGCTTTTTAGAAACTTTTCAGCTTTTCAGGAGCTGCATTGTTTACTGCAGCCTCATGTAACCTCACACATTATACCAACAATGTTAATCGGAGTCAGTATGGTATTGGCATATATTTATCGGACTCAAATTAGATCATGTCAACTATTCAGTCTCCTCCATCATTAGTCCGAGCTATTCTGGCCTCTCGAGCTTTACCTCTAAACTGCTCAAACCTTAACAGACCCTCTGATCTTTCATTCTTAATTCTGTACATCTCGCCAAGTCCTGTCTGGTCTCTGACCTTCGTTGTTCTTCTCCCCCCCTCGCCCTGTTTAATCCCACCACAGATTACGACGTCACGTTAATGGATCATTTGACAGGAAACGAAAGCGAGTGGATACAGATGACTGACATTCGTTGATGTTTGGAACTCACTGATCAACCTGCGGGTAAGAGGAAACATTGACTCACCGAATCAGTGTAGGCATCCACATTCTGTTCTTCATACGCGTCAAGAAGTTTCTAGTGAGATAAACAGTTTGTGTAAAGCAGAGGCGTAGCTTCTCAGCATGTAATGGTGATTACAGTACAGTACAGTCCAGTACACGGAGAGGATCTGAAGGAGATAAAAACTTAAAGCAGTTTTCAGTTTGATGAAGAGGAGAAGGTTTCATATGCAGGTCTCACTTTTCGGTTTTGAGCTGCAGCGCATTGATTTTACACATTTTCTTATTTTTGTAAGCAGGTTGTGTTGAGATTAGTGCCGTAAAAAGTAACGCGTTAATTTAATCAAATGATTTAAAACGTAAATTTTTTTTTATGTAATTAAGACAGTTTTGTTTACTTCCGATGGAGCAACGAAGGAATAATATCAAGGCAGAAAGTTTCACTTAAAAAGTGACTGACAGCTCGTGGTAGAAAGCGAAAGTCATCAGCTTTACTTTGTAAAGCCGAATTTAACCACCACAGAAGTAATTCTGCAGCAAAACAGCAGGTTGCCATGTTGGCTGACCAGTTGAAACACACCTGATTGCAATGAAGGGCTTTTTCACAACCTTGGTGATGACATCATCATTAGATTTAGGTACGCTGAAGCAGGGAGAGAACTATAACATGCAGGACAGGGGCCCTCGAGGACCGGGGTTGGGCACCCCTGATCTAGTGTGTCGAGTCTACATTAATCCTGTGGTTTTCCATGAATAAATATGCATCACAAGCTTTAGTCTTAAATAGGAAAAATGCGATTAATAGCAATTAATTACAGAAAATTGAGTGACTATTTAGTTCATTCTTTTAATCGATTGACAGCACTGGTTGGGATGCATTTTCTCACTTTTGTATTCAGGTGCGACACTTTTCTACGGCGTCTTGTATTGGAAACAGTTCAGAAAAATGTCAGCATTGGTGAGTCATGTTTTTTGTTATTGGCGTGTGTTATATGGTAAACTAATCATCATGTTACACAAGATTGATTTAAATCTACTTTTTTCAAGTTTAAAAAAAAGAAAAAAAAAGAAAAGACAAATCCAACAGTGAAAAGAAATCTAAAGCCAATGTAAGACAGGAGTAGAAGGGACTTCTTCAGTCTGTGGAGTGAAGCTGCCCTCATGAAGCCTCCGTCACACTCTGATAACTTGGACTGCTTTTGTTTAAAGATTTTTTTTCCCCCGGCAAAAGTAACAAGCACAGCTTACCTTCACCAACTTGCATTCTCTAGAGTCTGAAAACGCTGGGAACATCTCTTCATACTTCTGCACGGCAAGCTGAACAAACACAGGGCGCATATTAAAAACGCGGCTCGTGCTCCAGGCGCTCCATACAAACACAAGGCTGTGTGTTATGGCTCACTTTTGCATTCAGCATGTCTACGCAGAAGTGGCACAGTGCTGCCTTGAAGAAATGATCCTTGGCACTGTATTTCAGCAGCGTGCTGTCCATGGCGTGGGTCCCGACCTGAAAAGCACAGAGTACAGTTTGTGTTTTGATTCGTCGTCGCTGTACACGTGTTACACGCTGGCGAAGAGGACCTCACCTGTTCGTAGATCTCAATAGCTTTCGGGTACTGCTCCAGCTGAGCTGCGTAGGTGGCGACTTTGAGAAGGCACTTGTTTGCTGAACTGCAGAGAGAAATGAAATATCGAAGTCCTCAAAGGTCAAACAACTTCCAGGAACAAAATGAGATATGAAATCAAGACTTAAATGAATTCAAAGCCTTTTGATACAAACGAGAACACAAGACATCGACCACGAACAGCAAGGGAAAATAATGTCTCCTGGAAATATTTACCTTGTGGATTCTTCCCCTTTGTAATAGTCTGCCGCCTGCTCATAATGAGCAATGGCCTGAAAGAAACATTACAATTTAATTATCAATGAAAACTCACAGTTTGAATCATCCGCGGAGTCGCTGCTCTTAGATTGTCATAGTTACATCAATCGAGCCAAGAAGCTGCTCAGTGCTTTCATTTTTCATGCATGTTGCTCAGAGTGGATGTGCCGACTGGTGTCTGGTTTACTTTGACACTTCTGCAGTATTTCTAAAGGCCAGCTCATACGCCATAAGAACAAGAAGATACTTTGGCACAGCGGAGTCCTCCCGAACAAAATGACGTCATTTCCTTCGTCCGGCTCCTTCTGGCCGAACAAATTAGTTTAGGCTGTGCCAACCGTCCTGGCCGAACTATGTAGCAGCCGCACTGCCGAAGCTTCTGCACTGCCGTGTGCTGCGCATGCGTGTTCCAGCTCGCTAATGACTATTAGTTATATTTTAATCATATTTAGCTTGTGACATCGCTACTGTACGAGCGCCGCAGCTTGTAGAATAGCGATGCCGGAGTGCAGGCTTACGTGATGCACCTGAACGCATCACGAACAGCTGTCAGCTCCTGCAATTAAAACCGGACCAACATGGCGCTCGGACAAAAACACTTGTTTTGTCCCCCCCCCTCCTTTCTCTCTCTTTATTTGTTTATTTGTTGCTGTAGTTTTTTGTTTTTGGGGGGAGGGGGGTGTTTTGGCATACGTTGTTATATTTGACACAATATTGATATTTGAAATACGATTATTTGTAATAATTTTCTCTGTAAAAAAAATCGTCACCTTGTCAATGTCCACCAGCTCTGTCTCGTATATTTCAGCAATGGAGATGTGATGTTTTGCTGCGATGGTGAACCGACCCTGAAACAAAGAAAACACAGGTCGCACAAGCGGATCAGAGAGAAAGATCAGAAGGAAAGTGAGAAGGTTCAGTGATTTAAAGCAACTCTAAACGACTCATGAACTCACCATATCGGTGTAGATCTCAATCGCTCTGTTTAGGCAGTTTATCGCCTCTGCCGGAAAGAAGAAAAAGAACATACATTTTCAAAACGTGGCTGTAACTACGAGATGAACTCAAGCTGAAAAGATGCACAAATTATGGGGAAGTTCAATAAGTATATATAACCGACAACCCGCAAGTCCTTTCCTACTGTGTTTAGGAGCTTAAAGTACGTTGTCAAACAGGCATTTCAAGGGGCCTCCAATACTTACAGACCCTGAGGAGAGGAACGTTATCTACCTTGCGGATCTGCTTTCTTGAAGGCGTTTCCAGCGTCTATGAAGTTAGTTGCTGCATCATGTTTGCTCTGCATCTGCAGGTGGAGGTGGGCGGCCTGGGAGAAAGCGTTTCCTGCGGCTGAGGAGACAAACAACGGACGGTGAAAGACTGAAAGTCTCACCAGATCTAAACGGGAATAAAAGGCAAACAGTAAATCTTTTTTTTTTTTTTTTTTTAATCATCTTACCACACCAATTCTTGGCCATCTTAAACATGTTGGCTGCCCTCACGTACATGTCACAAGCCTCTTCCACCTTGGAGGAACTCCTGCGGTTCAGCACACGTTGTTTACTTAGAGGAAGATGATCAAGCACACGAATGCACAGTGATGTAAAGTGTAGAGTTAGTGAGTCCCCGCCGACGCCTGCTTCACCCTGCTTCACCCTGCTAAAACCGTAAACAACGATCCCAAGAACTGAACCTAAATGTGAAATAGGGCTGGACAAAAAAAAAAACCCATTGATTTAATCAATTTCTTGAATTAGTAGTTAAAAACGATTTTTCTTTTGCAAAATGTTTCCAAAATTATCCGATTGAACAATTCAGAACTAAAACTTGTGTATTAAATGGCAGATTTTATAAAATGTGATGAACTCAGCACAGAGCAAAAATTAACTCGAGCACAAGATGTTTAAACATGTAGGAGTTTTTTTTCATACATTTTTGAAAGTAACCTGAATCAAAACAACAAAATTAATCCTGCATAGAGGATGACTGCTGGGCTTTAACCCTTCATCAAACAAGTGACCATATTTGGTAACTTTTGCATTTTCTTTCAAACTAATGATTGTATGTTGATGACATTAATATAATCCATCATTGAGAAAAGTGCTGCTGGTGTGATTTGCTCCTTTTTTTTTTTTGATGTGACAGCTTTTCCTTCCAGTGATGAAAAGAAATGACGATGAGCAAAGTCTTCAAATATATGACCAGAATTGTTTTTAAGTCATTTCAGGTACTTTTTTTTTTTTTAGTTTAAACACATTCAGTCAGGCTTAACAGCATGTAAACAATCGTTTAATGGAATTTGGTGAAAACCTTTACCAATCATTCAGTTTACAGATGTAATTTTAAAATCTTTATACATGACTGTTATGCATGAATGTACTTCCAATGCTATTGCCCAATTCTTACTGATCAAATTATGCAGCACAATGATACAATGCTTCTCAGCAATAAAACTCTGCTATGATCAAGTTTGGATAAAGCAGGTTTAGATGATAGACTGATTAAACTTTATTACTATTTATTAGAGAAAGTAGGATGACCAAGATGAGAAAGAGACTGGACAATAATTGTGTGATTTAAAATGTAAGTTCAGTCACTGAATCTGGACATATATTGGTAACAAATCAGACCCATTTTAACTACACCAATACATCTTCCAACCACAAGTGGGAAAAAACTAAGAGCAAATACTTTTGTTATTGTACTTCATATTTTTTTTTTAATGCATCTGTACTTTACTTTTTTGCTTTGAGCGGCAATATTTATGCTCCTTACAAACTCAAAGCTTGTTTGTTACTTACGGTAGTAGAATTTATTTATATAGCACTTAACTTGGGCTTCTTGTGTTTCAAAATAAATATGACCAGTTCAAACTGGACCAGCACTCTTGCTTCATTTGATATGTCTGCACTTCAAGGCCTTTCTGGGTAGAGTTGCCATACAACATACTACCTATTTATACTTTTATTATTATTGTACATATTTTTCTCTTTATATTTGTATACATCTTCATTTAAAGAGAAGAAGTCATGAGCAATGTCGTCATACATTGTATAATGACAATAAAACTATTCTGATTATTAAAGTGCATATTCTCTGGGTGCGTGCATGGGTGTTGTCCATTTTAATCCACAGTTTAAAAAACCCATGAGTTTCAAGGTCACTTTAATTTGCTTGTATGTGTGTGAATGTGAGTCTGTGTTACAGTGTGTTTGTCTTGACAACCCATCCAGACTGTAACCAGCATTCACTCACTCGACTGGGATTGGATCCAGCCCAGGTGAGCCTGTACAGGTATGGAAGCATAAGGAAAATAGATAGATTTAATCTGACTATGAAAATCTTGAGGAGTTCAAGACACTTTTAAAAGTTTTAACAGTATTGGTAATTCTCTAATTTTGTCTTAAAGTCATCTTACCTGTTACACCTGCAGTTTCACACTGTAGTCTTCTTTCATAGCTATTACTTTGTCAATATCACACTTGCAAATCTAATACACATGTTTTCTTGAAAATCGATGAGATTTATAGTTCTGTTATTACTCAAATCAGAGTATTATTGTCACAACCACGGAAACATGTATATTCTCCACCCTTTCTTGAACGCATCTACATTTCAGAACCAGTATTTCACTGAAGTGAACCCCAGTCTTCATGACATTGTCATCTGTACTTAATTAAAGATTCTGCTGCCAACTCGACCACAGCTGTATTCCACAGTCACATGGCTCGCACACAAAAATCATAGCCCAGGGGCATACATGTGCGCTCCTCCGTTAATAACCTCACTCGAAGAGTACAATGTGCTTTATTAGAGCTGCAGTCCTGCCCTGCTGGTTTTATCACACTGTCGCTTTGTGATGCAACTTGAACAAACTGTCCCATTCAGCCAAAACGTACTGACGTGATTGGGCCCAGTGTGATCTGGCGAAATGTCCTCAATAGATGGCGCTCCAGAATTTCCAACCTGCACTACGGCCAGTGGAAAGGTTGCAGTTTTGATTACTATCAGTGTGTAACGATCGTGAGAGTGGAGACACTGGTTTGCGTTCAGCCTGCACGGTTGTTTACTGATCTGGGATTAGACAATAGTAGAGAGGCGTGAGCGACGTAACGAGACTAGAAAAAAAACAAACAGTCGACCTCATAACTTTGACGTCAAATATAGAGCAAATCAGTCTGCGTTGGACGTTTATTTATAGTTTTTGACTTCAAAGTCGGTTGGGAGCCGGTCAGATCACCACCTTCCGCGTCGTTGGCTCCGAGTTTGGGCAAAAATTAGCTAAACATTGAGTCGCCGTTAGCCAACTGACACACTTACCCGAACAGCGCTCCGAAAAAAGACTGCGACGACTTCATTTTCTTCTCGGCCTCGGCCATCAAAGCCGCGGCTTCTTTCTCTTTCCCGCTGTTGTCCATTATTGCTTCACTTCTTGGACGAGCTTGGAGTAAATACGAAAGTCAACAAAGTTGCTAAGAGGCGCTAACAGTAGCTGTGGACCCGTCACATCAGCAGCTCCCGCGTCACGTGACACAGGAATCAGGAAGAGCCTTGGCTGCATTCAGGGCTCTTTGGAATTATGAACACTCACTGTGGTGGATTCAAGTACACTGGGAGATCAGTTCAGCACAACTTTCTACCTCTGCTTGGATTTTGGTCATTCAAGCAAACAGGGGGGGGGGGGGGGGGGGGGGCAGGTGGAATTGGATAATTGCACCAGAATCTTTTTTTTTTTTTAAATAAAACAGAACAATTGTGCTTATTTTTAAAGGCTTTATGGGTGTATCTTGAAGTTGATCCAATACAAGGTTTGTTCTTTGAATAAAGGTGGGCATTCACCCATCCATCTTCTACACAGCTTTATTAAAATCAGATGGATATAGATGATTATGGGTGATGCAGTAAACGCATTTCAATTTGATCCCAGAAAAACAGAGAGTAAGACAACCACACTCACATTCACACCCAGTGGCAAATTTGAATTACTTCTATTGTCAAACATATTTTGGGATTGTGGAAGGAAATGGTATTAGTCTTTAAAACCAACAAAGGGAGTAATGCCCTGAAGGACTCATACAAGGAATATTTTCATTGTGCTATAAGCACTACACACTGTGTCACTCAATATCACCAAATAGTAATTCTGTTTGCAGCCAGCAGTGAAAACATGTGAACACCACCATAGCAACTATGTAAATGAAGATGTTGTTGTATTTTAAATATTGATAACAGCAAAAATAAAGGACTTTTTGAAGCTGAAACACAATCTATCTCTCTCTCTCTCTCACACACACACACACACACACACACACACACACACACACACACACACACACACCACTTATGACAAATTTAAAGTCAACCAATAACCTAACATGCATGTTTTTGGAGGAACTCAGTGTTCAAAAGAACAAGTGGATCTTGCAGGCTCCATACAAAATGTACTTGACTAAAGTTCAAATGGGAACCTTTTTACTGGGAATAGACAGAACACATTATTTAACTCCAGAGGTGCTACCATTGTTTTCATATAAGATACTACAATAGAATATCTATCAGGTTTGTGTCACCACATAACGAATACAATTTGGTCTGCAAATAATAGACAGTGAGATTTGAGATTAATGCAAATCCCCCTACTTGTATATGCAATGAATGTTGCAAAGTATTTTGACTGAATAATAAGGGCCTGACTAATAAATATGCTAGATCAATACATTGAAGAAATGACAATGTCCTATAATTTTGTTTGATTGATAAATTGATGGATTTATAGGTCCCTGACTAATGGATCAATTAATTCTATGTGAACAACTTCTCTTTAACAGCTTAATCAGTAGGTTGTTGTTGAGCTTTGCAGATATATAGAGATAATAAATAGATTTTGAGATACTCATTTCACCAGCCATCCTTTGCCTAATCGCCTAGGCTTTAGTGTACCTGCAAGTTTCACTGTATCTCTGTGTATAAGCAGTTATTCAGTTTCCCCAACAGAATAATGGAAGTTATTTCTCTTGTAATTAACCAACATTGTTAAATGCTATGTCTATACTGTGAAACATTGCTATTCTCAATGACATGCTTGACATTCATGTTCAGGTTAGAAAACCATTCAAAATATGCTATGTGTGCTTTTAACTACATTAACAATACTATTTCTTCAATGCTGATATGTTTTACTCCCATATCAATGCACATTCATTCAGTGAGATTCAAATGTACTCATAAAGCCAAATATACTTCTGGCATTCATCTATATTTTCTCATTACAAAGGACAATTTGACACACTGCACTTTTTAATGTCTGTGACTGTTCTCTTGTGTGCAATACTGTATGTTATTCAATTATTATGTGCATTTCCAATCACTACCAACACTATAATGTAGGAATGCTAAAAAAAATGTCATGGCTATTATCTTGTTTACATGTTATTGTTAATGTTGTTAATGTTTTTCATATGCATTATTATTCTTCATATTCTTTCCCTTCGCAAATCTACCTATCACATTATAAGTTATTTCCAACGGATTTTTGTATCCAGTTATATAAATAAAGATTGTATTTTGTGGTATGTGCTTAAATTATGATGCAGGCAATATAGATGTAAGAAGTCCTAAATGAGAATCAATCCTTTTTTAAGTGATATGCGAATTGTCAAGGTTTCATGTTAAAATCTACATGTTGGATGTTATGTGTCGAGAGTGTGTCATTTAAGAATTTACATAAATTATGAGTCAAGAAAATGTAACATATTATATTTCTCAGATTTGGATTATGTCATCATATCAGAGACTAAATATCAGTTTAATTATTTGCAGATACTGGGCAGACAGACAGACAGACAGACAGACAGACAGACAGACAGACAGACAGACAGACAGAGAGAGAGAGAGAGAGAGAGAGAGAGAGAGAGAGAGAGAGAGAGAGAGAGAGAGAGAGATAGCAGGGCCAGAAGTGGTCCCCATCTCTCTCCTTTGCAGCCCCTCAGAGAGCTTATTTCTTTATTACAATAAATGATGAACGTAGAAAGGCCTTTTTCTGTAATCGTCCAGTTGTTGAAATATTTCGTTTTCGGTGTATTTCACCGAGAAAAAGCGCGGCCTGAAAAATAGTAAGAGCAGGCAATTATCACCGAAGACATCGATTGTGGAATCCGAGTTTTGTTTCTAACTTTATTGGCGCACACAGCATGTTGACGGAGTCGCCTTCCGTTATCGACGAGGAAACGAACACAAGGCGCCGTTTTGAGTCAGGCAGAGCGGAAGCCTCCTGTTTCCTGCCTCTGGTCGGGTCCTCTACAGCAGCCCGTGCGAGGCTGTCCTGGAGACCCCGCGCTGCCTGCACCTCTATCGTCTCGGGTGAGTTTGTTACAACGTCGCTAATTCTCAATAAATCCGCAAAACTGTAACAAAGCTGCAATAACCGCACACTGCGCGCAAACCGCAAACTGCACAGCTAACGCAATCGACGCCACACGCTGCCGCACGGCCCGGCAAACGTGCTCATTTTCTGCCGAATTCCCAAGCATACCCCCCTCATCCAAGAGTATTCCAACATTAACTCATATTTTGCTTGCAAGGAGCGATAGCTAGCTGCGCAGCTGCGTTTACACTTCCAGGCACAAACAATGGCGCTTCGTCTCGGCCGAATGGCGATGTCAGCGTCGGGTGCGGGTGTTAAATTCGTATCGCTCGGTGGTTTGTTTTGAATGTCAAAGGCTCAAGCTAGCTGTACGTCCCAATATTGTTGATAGCCGCTCGGGCTTAGCAGGCTAGCCTGCTAGGCTAACGAAAGTCAATCCAGATGCAACAAAATAATCGAAAATGGAGTCACAGCGCGATTTTGAAATCAATCGTTTTAATAAATTGGAGTCTTGAGTGGGTCGTGTGGCCGCTGGATGCACTGTATTGAGAGGACTGGGCAAAATGTGCATGCAGGGGTGTTTAAAAACACCAGCTAGCATGTAGCAAGCCGCTTGCAGCGTCTCCATTCATATCCTGCGCACTGGCTCCGCTTCGGACCGAGTAATGGCTCCGATCCGCTGCCTGGCTTTACCGAGCGGCGGGCGGGGAGAAGCTCTCCTCGCGGCGCCACTGATGTCTCTGTCCTTTTAAACCGCGGTGGTTTTTATTTCGTGTTCGTGCGAGCTCGGGAGTGATGCCCACTGTTGTTGTGGTTTGTGGTAAATCAGGTGAGAGTCCGAACTGGAAATCTTTACAGGCAGTGCGAAAACCGCGCGTTTTCAGTTTGTTGTCAAATTTCCTCCGATGTTTCTCGGTTTTAGTTAAGCCCGATACCCGGGGGACTGCCGAACAGCTTCTGTGCTTCTTGTAAATTTGGATAAACGTAAAAACACGATGTACTTCAATTTGTGATCATTAGTGGTTTATGTTTTAACTTTGCTGTATTTATGTGTAGATTTCACATGTATTGGTCATATTTTAAATGCAGTTGTTCATAACAAATGGTCTTCTAGAGGCCTTTTAAAGTTCTAACTCGACATAGATGTACCAGAGCAGAGGATGATGTAATGTTTTGAGTCATTACTGGTAATTGAAAGTTGAAAAAAACAACAATGGGATTTGGAGATTGGTGAGTGTTTACCATTCGCTTTGACTGGAAATTTTCTATGTTTGATCTCTGAAGACGATTTGGAAGAACAAACTATAAATATAGTCAATAATTGTCCATTTAAAAGGAACTTTAACATTGATAAATATGATGTTAAATGATCATTATCCCATTTTATTGATGTATTCAACCGTCAATTAATTTGGTAAGTGAATAAGGACATTCTTATTTACCATAGCAACCTGGCATATGGCAAGAATGAGATGTGGATGAAGCTAAAAGAATTGAGATTACCAACTGATCATGTGTTCAAGTATAATTATTTTTGGGGGGGGAAAGCTGATGAAATATAACTAAACACCTAAATCAAGTAGCATGGAGTTCGCTGGTCAGGAAGCATCAGTGCAAACGTTCCACGATCGATACCTCAATTCAGACTTGGAGGTGAAATTGTGCCGTTTTAATGCTTTTTGAACGTATTTCCAGCTTTTGGGTGCAGCTGATTAGCATAAAGAATTACGTAGTTTGCAGAGCATCTAAAAGCATCATGCAATGTGTCAAACTCCAATCAGAAGAAAGCAGCAATACCATTGTTGAGTATTGTAACTGCGATATGACTTGCCATAAATATACGAACAAAAAGTAAAGCATGTTAATGTCCCTTTACTTCATGGTTTGCATTTCTAAGTGACAGTGCTCTTTCTCTTGGACCGAATTTTAAACAGATGAAACTGCACCATTTGTTTTCCATTTCATTTATTGATCACATGCATTTCTGTAGGTTTCGCCAGCAGCATTTCAGAAGCTTTTCACTAGGTATAGCGTACTATTGCTATCATGAGATGAAAAGCAACAGGACTTCTTCTGATTTGCCTATAATGTTTGCATGCATTGCATGCAATATGATGCCATGTTTAGTTTATGGAAAGATACTGTTTGTTGCAGTTCAGTCCGTTTTTTGCTAAATGTAAATTGAATCACTCGATTATGATCTGTTGTTTAGCTCTAGCATTAATGTAATTACGGTGGTAAAAGTCTCACATTTGTGTCAAGGAAGTATGTATATAATATAAATCGAGTTCCATATAAAGTCTCCCCGAAAATAAATTTTTCCAGGAGTATCATTTTTCTTCTCTTGTGTTTTTATATGATGAATAAATTGATGTTAGTCATCATCAGACTTTAAAAAACAAACTCCTTATCTCTAACAGTTGTCATGGATGATGAAGATGGCAGGTGCCTTCTAGATGTAATTTGGTAAGTTATTAGTGACACTGTTCAATATCTGTTAAAATGTTAATAAAAAGAATTCAGGCATTCGTCTCGTCCTGCTGTTTTATGAATCAGTGTTTTTCTTCTACAGTGACCCAGAAGCTCTCAATGACTTTCTTCATGGATCTGAGACCCATGTGAGTATAAGTGTGGGGAAAAAGCAGTGAATTGGTAATTGATGTGATGGGCACTTGATGTGTTTTAGTAAGTGCTCACATCAGTTAGAATTTGTGTGGCTTTGGATTTAAGTCACACTCAGATTACATGTTGCTGCACCCTGAAACCTGCATCCCTCACTGCTTTCTTTTACCCTTTTAACTGCTTTCTCTACTTATTGATTGCCTTTGCTTTTTGATTGCACTCATTGTGGATTCAGCCTGTCCTCCCTTTTTTATTAGACTAATTCACAGAATGACAAATGCTAATACTAACGCCTCCCAACTCTGTGGTTCCTATCATTTTGCCCCTCTGTCGCTTATCTTTTTAACTGGTTCTTTACAATCTGGGTTGTCTGGACTGTGTTCTGTCCCCTCCTTGCCCTCCTCTGTTTGATGGTTGGTTTGTATGTTTGTCTGTCCTGGTGACTTTTGCCTGCTTGTTTGGGTGCTTTTGGTTTCTGTCTGTCCTATCCTGGGTGGGTGTGTCTGTAGTTGGACACTGACGACCTTTTGGATGGTTCGAGTGACCCCTCCAGCTCGTTCTTCTCTACCACTGGGGTGAGTAAAATCCCCCAATCCTCTTCCTTCTGTTTTCTATCCGTCTATGTAGCATGCATCTCCAAGTCCCCCCTCCCTTTCTACTAACAGATCTACACTTTACCAGCTTTAATTTGCTGCAAATTCGCACAAGATGTCCTTGTGGGGTTTCCTGTCTGCAGTTCACTTTCAGCACTCTATAGGGGGATCAGAAACTTCACAACACGCGGTTTTGTTTTCTTCTGATTTCTATTCCATTTTCTTGAAGGGCCATGTTCCAGAGGTCCAGCCGGCGGTCCAGTTGTCGGCCAACGAGTCGACAGGCCTCCCCAGAGTCAGCGTTGACCTGGACTTCCTGGAGGATGATGATATCCTGGGAGGATCCCCAGGCGGAGAAGGTGGGAGCAATGGCATTGGGACAAATCACGAGCCATGTGACATCCTGCAGCAGAGCTTGGCTGAAGCCAACATCACAGAGCAAAGCCTACAGGAGGCCGAGGCCGAGCTGGACCTCGGCTCCTTTGGAATTCCAGGCCTCACACAGGTGGTCCAGACGCTGCCTGATGCCAGCCTCTCTGGAGCCGGAGGCACCACGGTTGGCGTAGGCATCGGTGTTGGGGGGACAGCAGCGATTTTTCCCGGGTCGACCCCGAGCACCACTGTGACCCCCCCAAACACGACAGCTGACATGCTGGGGTCGGTGCTCGCTCAGCAGGGCCTTCAGATCCAACCACAAGTCATGAACAAGGCCATTAGTGTTCAGCCATTTATGCAGCCCGTGGGCCTGGGAAATGTGACACTTCAACCCATTTCGAGTATCCAAGCTCTTTCAAATGGAGGTCAGTCTGGACATTTGGGGATCGGACAGATTCAGGTTGTGGGTCAGCCTACAGTCATGACTATCAATCAGTCTGGCCAACCAATCCTGGCTAAGGCCATGGGTGGTTACCAGCTGCACCAGTCTGGGCCAGAGGTTTCAGGAGCTGGTTCGCAGGCAGGGCTGGGAGGCTCGGGAGGTGGACTTTTGATCCAAAGTAACAAGGCCACTTTGGGATCTCCAGCTTTAAATGGACCTGCTGTTTGTGTCAGCAGCACAAACAGCAGCAGTAGTGGTACAATGACTGCTCCTGCCGGACTCGTGGGCTTTGGCAGCACCCCTCTAAGTTCAGGAATCGGACCCCAGACGCAAACCCAAGGCCAAATCATGCAGAACGTGATCATCCAGCGCACACCAACACCCATTCAGCCTAAACCCCCTCAGGGGGGAGCCATCCAACCGAAGCTCTTTAAACAGCAGCAGCAGTCGCAGTCACAGCCAGCACCCCAAGCCCTGCAGAATGATGCCCATAAGGCTCTCGGGCTGCAGCAACTCCCAGTTTCTGCTGCTCAGAATGTAGCCTTCCTGACTGGAAAGCCGGGCTCCAATGTTGTCCTGAGTACACAAGCCACAACACAAGGCCCTCAGTTCCAACAAACCTTGTTCAAGCAACAAGCAGCACAAGCATCTGGAAAGCCCCTTAGTGTACATTTATTAAACCAACCGAGCAGCATCGTGATTCCCTCTCAGACTGTTCTACAAGGTCAAAACCACCAGTTTCTCTTGCCGCAGCTACAGGCGGGTGGACAGATCCTCACGCAGCACCCTGGGGGCCACATTATAACTAGCCAGGGGCCTGGTACACAACTTATTGCAAACCAGATTTTAACTGCAAACCAGAACATCAATTTAGGTCAGGTGTTGACTTCACAGGGCCATCCTGGTGCTGCCCACATCCTCTCCGGATCCATTCAGCTACAGCCTGGCCAGATGGGCACACCCACACTCTTTCAGATGCCTGTCTCATTGGCCCAGAGTCAAAATCAGACGCAGACCCACACTGTCGCAGGTCACACCCAGACAGTCATACAGGGCATGCCCATTCAGAACTCCCTGACCATGCTGAGCCAAGTGGA
Organism: Lipophrys pholis; assembly: GCF_963383615.2. NCBI lineage: Eukaryota > Metazoa > Chordata > Actinopteri > Blenniiformes > Blenniidae > Lipophrys > Lipophrys pholis. Next base: position 21,591,440 of record NC_137627.1, on the reverse strand, counting down.
GGGCCTGAGCCCCGCCGTCAGCCTTCAGCCTGCCCTGCAGCCGCAGCCAGGTGGAGTCCCCAGCAGCACAGGTGCAGTAACCATGGCTCAAGGGCAGCCTGGAGAGTGTGTTACTGTTCTGGGAAGCTCTACGGACCAGGCCTCTCATCCTCCCCAGCAGATTGTACAGCAGTCTTCTATCCTTGCCATGCAACCGGCTCCCTCTGTGTCCACGACGACCACAGTTCCCTCCTCTTCTCCGTCCATGTCTGTTCCCACCTCCTCTTCTGTCACAGCAGTGGGGCTGGTCCCCCCTCAGGCTCAGCACAGTCCGGGAAGGTTGCTTTTCACCAACCAAGGATCCAGCATGATCCTGAGTCAGGAGTCTCTGCAGATGTTCCTGCAACAGGTCAGTGTCCTGCTCTTTCCAAACTGTTTGCTGCATTTGTGTACTGTTGACATTTATTTAAAGAAATACATAACATGCACGGAGTGATATGTTGGTTTGACCTCTTTGGTTTACAATTTTACTCCCCCTTCCTCCCAACCCCCTTCCTCCCCTTCCCTCCTCCCCCATTCTGAAATGGTAAATGTACTTGTATCAGGAGCAGCAGCATCAAACAGAGAATGAGTCAACCCCCTCTGTGGGCGTACCGGCATCTGTAATCGTCAGCAGCAACAGCGTCACTACTCCAGCCCCCGCTGTCCATGACAGCCAATTAACAGACTCATGGGTGGGTCAGAGCCACAGCCCTTCCCCCGGCCCCTCCCACATGACAACAGTGGGGAAGCAGGTAGAAATGCCCCTTTATGTTGAGCCCCACCCACTTGTTACTGCTGCCGCCACCACAATGTTAGGTTATCCTACCTTTTCCCATCACCGCTCTGCATCTCCCTGCTGCAGTAGTCGCTGCTTCCACGTGGCTCTCCGACACTGCAAAATCAAACCCTTTGCTTGCAGCTTTTGTGCGTTTTCTTGCATTGCTCCATATGTATTGGCATGCTCATTCTACCTGTCTACACTTCCTTTGTGTCCATCACAGTCATTTCAACACTTTGGTTAGGTGCACCTTTATGTACTGTATGGCTGGCAACCAAGCATCAGTGTTTTTTCAATCAAGTTAACCATTCAAAGCATTCTGTTTGTTTTTCATTATTACATGCATTTGCAATTGGAAAAAAACAAACAAACATCCATATTCATTATTAACTGAAGAGCTGCCAAGGTGCTTGATCACTTCCTTACTAACACTACTCAGTCAAATTCAGTCAACTCACTTTCATCTGCTGAATAACTAATTGTTGATGAATCACCTCAAACCTCTTTGTCTTTCACTTTTCATTCAGGCTCATTTACAGTGCCACCTCCCCTTGTAATCAGTAATCCTTAGTCTGACCAGTGAAATGACCCCACCCTAGAAAAAGAAATGAATTACACACTCCCCTGATCCCCGCTCCTGAAGTCTTCGGATCACCTGCTAATTTCCCATCACAGACCCACAGATCTTGACTTCTTGCTTTCGTCAATAGTTTTCCTTTTTGTCTCGCCAAATGATCATTGCTCCCTCTTTATGTGTAATCTTCCTCCAGCGCTCAAGAAATCAACCTTCTACTACCTTTTATTCAGTGTCTACTAGATTTTTGAAGTCTAACACTTTGCTTTTGTTTGGTGTTGTTCAGCTTGTGTTTGAGTGAACTGGGGTTGGGTGATATTTTCATACGGCCTCAAATTATTTCAATTCAACTGAATGGGATTATACGTATTTTCACCATTGTGCAAACTCGAAAAATTAACCAAAGTGTTACAATTGTAATTGGTTTAATGTGATCATGCATTTATGTAGTATATCATAATACATTCTGACAACATTAATGTATACTGATAAAGAGTGTGCTAAAGCTGTATCGCCCAGCCCCGTTCTGTGTGAAATCTTTGATTGTGTACTAGAATCATATTTATTATACAGCGTGCATGCAGAGATTTTTATGTATTTTTGCTTCCTGTCCCAATTTCTTGCTATTATTTAATTAAACTGCTTTTTTTATTTTTTCAATTTGACAAGCATGTCAATATATTATGATTGCATTTCTTCAGGTTCCCTCCAGTGGACAACAGCCTCTGAAGATCCAGAACATGTCCCCGTCGCCAGCCTTGACATCACACGCCACAGTGCCCCCGGTGGCAGAAAGTCCTCAGCCCTCGCAATCCCCTCTCACTCTGAGCCAGCAGATCCAGTCGCCGCACCATCAACAGCAGTCGCGTCCCCCCTCTCAGCCTCAACCGCAGCCCCAAACTCCCTCTCGCTCCTGCACGCCTTCATCCCACCCTCCACTCTTTATTGTTCATAACCAAATCGCAGAGTCCCCTCAAGGCCAGCCCCAGCAGACACCACCCCAGCAGGCACAAATTCAAGTTCAGCTGCAGCTGCAGCCTCAGCCGCGGCCGGCTTCTCAGCCTGCCCCTTATCAACAAGATAGGCCTCCCATGTCACAGTCACCCAAGCCTCCCCCTGCACCGCCGGTGCAGCACCAGTTCACTGCACCTCCCATCAGCATTTGTTCTACCGCTGTAGTGAAGGCCCCAGTTCCCATCCAGGGCCTGACGTCAGATCAGCAGCACCATCTGCAACTTATAGCAGCACAAATTCAGACTCTGTCATCCATCGCTCAGCCGTCATCTCAGCAGAAACAGCTGCTGGAGAAGCTGCACCAGGTACATTTCAGTCGGCCATTTTTATCTTTGAGTTGTAACAGTCTGTGGTCCTTGATGTATTTCACTTTTCTGCAGACTTGATATGTAAAGACATTGTTCTGATATGTTCTCAGGTCCAGCAAAGCATCATGATCCAAGCCAAGCAGCCTCCTCAGCCTCAAGCCACCAGTCAGTTTAGTTCTCAGCAAGGTGTGCCTGTTGATAAAGTGGTGATCGCATCATCAGCCAGTGCTGCTGCTCCTGCTCAGCTCCCCTCAATGCTGCAGCCGACGTCAGTGCTTGTCAAAACCCCTGTTACAGGTGTGACATCAACCATGCGAATACAAATGCAAAACAGCACGTTCCTGCACACTTTGTCTTTTCTGTTGCGGCTGCTACGGTCAGGGGACGGCACAGCTAATCTGCCTCCCATCTCACCCTGTCCCCTGCCTCCTTTGCTAGTCCATGTCTTCTTTCACTACATCGATGAATCTTCTCTGACGTCCTCCTTTACTCCTATATATACAATAATTCTAATCTTCATATGTGTAAACCATCTTAACCTGTCTTCACACTGCTCAGCCTTAACTTTTCCTTTGATCCATTCCTCACTCCTACTAAGTAGCTCAGCATCTTTTAGTCTGTCCCAATGTTTCTTGTGCACATTACAAATTTCCCTCTAGTAATACTGCTTTTATTTATTTTTAGCATCAAGTGACTTACAGGTATTCTCAGGAGGCCAAGGGCCAGCTGGAGCAATGGTGAATCAGACTGTCACTCCTGCCAGCCTTACTCAGCCTGTACAGGTCAGTAACATTTCAAACCTCAAACTCCTCAACGGCAGAAGTGGGCAATTTCTTTTCCCGAGGGGCTTCACTGGTGGCCTAGATTAAAAAAGTGAGCTTGTGACTGTTCACCGGTTCAAATCCCACTACTGGGTCCCTGAGCACAGTGACCCCACGGTTCTGGCCCTTATCTCACAAATACTCCCCCCAGGCACTGCATTGTGGTTGCCCACTGCTATTAATATATGTCGTTAGTTTAAAGCACAAATTGGACGGATTAAATACAAAGACAATATATGGTTTTCGTTGGAAAAACTAGACCCCCTGGCTAGCTCAGTTGGTAGAGCATGAGACTTGCACTCTCAAGGTAGTGGGTTCATGTCCCACCTTACAGTGGGCTCACCTGCAGAAAGGTTCTTTATTGGTGCAATGTGATCTGGGTGACGGTGCTCAGACTGCCACCCAAACCACCCAGAAACGGATAAGCGGGAATGGATGGATGGATGGATAGAAAAACTAGTATTGCTGTTGAGCCATAAGTTGAAATTGATTCACTAGTTTAATGTTTCTTCTCTACGTCGCTCATGTAGAAGTATTTCTTATTTGGATTTGTTTGACAATGAGAATACACTCTGCAAAACAGATTTTTTCATGTCCACATGTCAAAAACTCAAATCCTAATGATTTGTCTTTTTGTTTAAGAAACATTTTTATGAGCTCACAATTTGTTAGCTCTGCTGGCTATGACAATAAAAACAAATAAGAGTACACTCATAAATGTGAAATAGTGCTTCCACCTTTAAACTAAAAACAAATCTGTTGTGTTGCAGTGTTGTTATATCACAATTTTCAGATAGGACAGTCCAGTTAGGGCCAAAATGGCAAGAAGCCCACTGGAAGGAAATATGTTGCGTTTACATTTACCTGTCATCTCCACACTGTCCAGTAGTTCTAAAATGGTTGTATTTCTAATCCGTTTCCACGTTAAAATATCTCTCTATCTTGTTTCCTCCCTCAGGTTCAGCCAAAGCCAGGAGTGATCAGCTCAGTGGGAGGGATGACTCTGGGGAAAGGTGGGATGCAGATACAGGTGTTGGGAGGTAACCTTACTCAAATGCCTGCTCCACAGCCCCCAGTCCCCGTGCAAACTCAGGTAAATGAGTGTGGCCCAAGACTTCAAATGTTTTTTGATGATTAGGATGCAGTGTGAAGGTTTTAATCCATCGCTTTGCTTACATCACAGACGACAACAATGAAAATGCCTTTCAGTGCAGAGCCCAGTAAAGAAGCCAGGTATGAGCCGCAGGTATTTTGAGGTGCATTTTATTGTTCATTCATGGCTTAATTTTGAATAGTATGCATTTCCTTTCCCCTCACCGCAGGATGCTCGAACAGCTAAGAAAACATCAGGGTTCAGCGCTTCATCCAAACTACAGTGCTCCTTTCCACTCTTTCGAGGACACACTGCACAGACTGCTGCCTTACCATCTCTACCAGGGAACTGCCAACTCTTCTCAAGATTATCAAAGAGGTAACAGACGGTTTTATCTGCAGCTGCTGCTTCAGGTGTGCTGTTTAAAATCCATCAACCGCGTCAACATTTTGTTTCCTCTTGTGCTTAGTGGATGATGAATTTGAGAGGGTGTCTTGCCAGCTGCTGAAAAGGACCCAGGCCATGCTGGATAAATATCGTTACTTGCTCTTTGCAGAGTCAAAAGTAAGTATATAAAGCAGCACTGCCACCCGAAGCCTTCTTATTGTCTGCTCGGTCCCGAACTGATTTCGAACTGATGGGTTTTGGCGTTTGTACCTGAGCAGAGACTGGGGCCCTCGGCAGAGATGGTGATGATCGACCGGATGTTCATTCAGGAGGAGAAGATTGCATTAAATCAGGACAAGATTCTGGCCAAGGAGAGACCAGGTATTCTTCCATCTGTGGCTCCACTGGGCTTTGAGTAGTATAAACTAATTCTATAGCAGTTATTTGTTGCTCAAACTTTTAGTTTGGTCTTGGAAATGTTAGAAAGTGGTGGGAAATAGGCAGTTTTAAAAAGCCACATGTGTGCAATGTATAACTTTTATTTAGTCTTGAGCCTTCATTTTGGTCATGCAGGTGACCATATTTGGTAACTCTGCACTTATTCTTTTAGGCTTCAGACTAATGATGCATGTAATCAAAGAGGTGCTGCACATTAAGATGGGTATGTAGCTTGTGCAGCATTTCTAGCTTTGGTGAAAATTATGAAAATGGACGTTGGCTCGCTTCACACTTCTCATGAGATAGGTGTGTGTGTGTGTGTGTGTGTGTGTGTGTGTGTGTGTGTGTGTGTGTGTGTGTGTGTGTGTGTGTGTGTGTGTGTGTGTGTGTGTGTGTGTGTGTGTGTGTGTGTGTGTGTGTGTGTGTGTGTGTGTGTGTGTGTGTCTGCTGCTGGCAATTGATTAAAAAAATTTACTGGAATTAATTGCGATTAATCGCATTGTTTTTTCACTGAAGACTGAAGCTTGTAATGGATATTTATTGAGAGGAAAACCACGGTATTAATGACAACTCAACAGACAGAGAGTATATTTAAATTCAAAGACCTTTTTTTTTTATAACGTCCTTTTAGCTCCCTTTTCTCTAAGATTAACAAAATACTAAAAACATAACTTAATAAACATCTAACATAAGTCTGGATTTTGTTAGAGTGCAGGTCCATCACTTTGAGAATTTGAATATTTCTAGAAACTAAGTTGTAAACTTATTACATGAACAAAGTGGCAATAATGTACTGTAATACACACACACACAGTAAAGAGGACAGCCAGGGAAAGAGAGAAAGAAAAGAAATTAATATTTTACCAGCCAGTATTTTATCCAGCTTCAGCAGTTTGGTGGCTGCTGGTCGGCAACCTGCTCATTTGCTGCAGAATTACTTCTGTTGTCGTTAAATTCGGTTTTACAAAGTAAAGCTAATGACTTTCTCTTTCTCAATCAGCCGTCAGGTAACTTTTTAAAGTGAAACTTTCTGCTTTAATATTATTCCACCTGGTAGTCATGGTGCTGTGGCCATAGATGCTGCACATGTGGCTGCTCCGGTAAGGGAGTAAAAAAAACGAAGTAAACAGTCATTTCCACACTATTAGCAGCTACTTTTTTCACACGCTTTGAACCCTGAGGCTTATACGATGACGCAGCAAATTTATGGACTTTTATGGGTTAACGAGCTTCATGCCGCCAGATTCTACTTGCACATGTAGGTACATGCTGTTTTGAGCGTCTCTTTTTCTCCAAAACTTCCCTTTAAAAGTGATATTTCTGCTCTTCGTGATGTCGTCTTGTGCTGCTTTCTGTGGTCCAGAACTCCAGCAGATGACGGCTGTGAGTGATGGCTGAGAAATCTTCCTCCTCAGAATCACAATCAGCAAATAACTGTTGATCTCTCTCTCTCTCTCTCTCTCTCTCTCTCTCTCTCTCTCTCTCTCTCTCTCTCTCTCTCTCTCTCTCTCTCTCTGCGCGGCTTATAGTGAAGTGCGGCCTGTATATGTCCTTTTCTTTTTTTCTCTTGTGGGTGCGTCTTATATCCAGGTGCTCTCAATAGTCCAGAAAATCCGGTGTGCGTGTGTACTTTTTATCAATTACTAATGGCATCATGTATATTTTAAAGATTTCAAAAGCTCCTTAAGTAAGTAAGTCTTGGCATATCCATTGCCAAGTATTTGAGTAAGTAAGGCTTGTTAAACAGAGAGCAACCAAATCATTGAGTTTATTACCTTAAAAGACCAAAGGATCCTAAATGATGGCTTGATGCACTCGTGACGAAGGCTCAAGTGTCTTGTATTGTAATGCTGATGTCACTGTGTTTCTTTCCTTGCAGAGGAGTTTGTGGCAAATGTGCGAATGTTGGAGAGCGTCATTTCTCAAAAGAAATCGTCACCTACTGAACCCACGCCAGTGAGAACAGGCGTCTTTGCTGCTGCTGCTGCTGCTGCTGCTGCTGCTGCTGCTGTTGCTCCTGCACCTGCTGCCCCTGCCCCGGCCCCAGCCCCTCTCCCAAATCCTGCACCCACCCCAACTCCAGCCCCTGTGTCCGTGCCACCTCCTGCTGCAGCTCCTCCTGCCGCCCCCTCTGTTTCCCCTTTCCCCCCTACCAAACTGGTCATCAAGCATGGGGGGGGTGGAGCTTCTGTGTCTTGGTCCAGCAGCTGCCCCCCGCCTCCAGCTGCAGCAGCCAAGCCGCTGACTGAAACCAGCAGCCAGAGCTCCTCCTTCGGCCGTCCTCCAGCAGCGTCCTCCTCGAGCTCTAAAACAGCCGACGACGATGACGCGCTCCCGCAGCGAACCAGCAAACCTCCCATTAAGACCTACGAAGCTCGCAGGAGAATCGGCTTGAAGTTGAAAATCAAGCAGGATCAGACCGGGTTCAGCAAGGTGGTCCACAACACTGCCTTAGACCCAGTGCACACACCTCAACCTCAGCTGAGCAGCCAGTCCGTAACGCAGCAGCAGACTCAGCCTGAAGCAGCTGTACCACCTGCAAAGCCCCACCCTTTATCAACCGCCCCGCCCACAGTCATCAGAACTCAGTCCCCTGTATGCACTGCGTCCTCCGGGCTATCGGTCACAATATCAACCAGTCAGTGTAACACCCCGTCGAAAGGCAACAACCCCTCTAGTGCAGCCTCATCTTCCTCCCACACCTCCTCCTCTTCGTCCTCCACACAGATGAACGGGACGTTGGATCACCACGACACGGCCGGGTTGAAACACAACCCCACCTCCACTGCCACCCCCTCACAGACAACCTGCCGCCTGCCCCTTCGAAAAACCTACCGCGAGAACATCAGTCCCCGCGTCCGACCCGGAGTCCCGGGAGGAGGAGATGAAAGTTTGTCCTACCCCAGAACCACGCCGTCACCCCCCAGACACGGGGCCTCCACCCCTCCCTCAGAGCGAACAGTCATAGCCAGTGTGAAGGTGGAGAAAAGAGACAGGGAGGCCTTACACGCTCGCACGGAGGCGAGCCACGACTCGGGTCGCTTAGCGAACGCGATGCAGGGGCTGAACGAAATGGACGAGGTCTTTCACCGTGGTATTAAAACCACTCAACACCACCACCTCCCGCAGTTCCTCGACAGGGAGGGCGCGAAGGAGCGAGTGGAGGAGCACACAGACCAAGAGACCGATGTAAGTACTTTTAAACGATTGAGTGGTAAAAATAGACACAGGGTGGGAGGGACATTTAGGATGGACCAGCATGCACCTGGGCCTCCCTCCCCGGAGTCCTCCTTCACTCGAGACTCTTTGCTTCCTGCCAAACGTTGCAAGTCAGACTCTCCTGACATGGACAACGCCAGCTTTTCTAGCGGCAGCCCTCCGGACGACTCTCTGAACGAGCACCTGCAGTGCGCCATCGACAGCATCCTGAACCTGCAGCAGGAGCCGTCTGCCCGCGGCCACCACATCAAGGGGGGCAACAGCAGGACCCACCAACACCAAAGTCAGCGGCCAGGGGGCTCGGCGTCGTCATCCCATAGGTCTGCGGTCCCGCCCCCTTCCTCAGCTCCTGCGTCCTCCTCGTTGGCCCAGCACCCTCAGGTTGGTGGCCGCGGCCACAACGGCAACCTGGTGCCCCAGACCCAGAGCAGATAACAGCCCCTTCGCCTCAGGCCCGGCAGACGAGGGCAGGACTGAAAGGACAGTGCGGGAAGCAGGGGAAGGGGGCGCTGTGAACACAATATCACTGTACTACCCTGCCAAGCTGTGTTGGCTTTGTTTGTTCATTTGAATTGTCCAGACATTTCTTTACCATTCACTTTAAGTAAGTGGTCAAAGGTAAAACGGAGACGTCTCAGACTTGAAGGTGCCTGACAGGCTGTGTGTAGGTTTTCTACCAGACAAGAGAAACAACACAAAAATATCTTTAATCCATTCGCATCTTTACCCCCTTCTCTTCAGTATTTATACATTCCTTTCATGTTGCCTGGTCTCCATTCAAAGTGGTTTATCTCCTGGTTGTCCTAGCAAACATCAGGCAGCTTGTTTTTAAAGTCTTCACTTAACTCTTCATCAGAAAAGGATCAAACTTTTGTAATCGTGTGCCTACTGCATTAGGTCCTCTCACCACGACGGTAACGCTGCCCTACAGATGCAAACAAACAGGCTGAAACGATGCAGTTCACCTTTTTTTTTATCAATAATGTCTTTATATAGCATTTAAACACACAAGCTCAGTTACATGATTCTCACAGCAGCTACTTGTCTTTAATTTGCAACAGTCACAAGCCTCACCCTCCACCATGCCTACATTTTATGTAGACGTCACTTGATGCTTTCAAGTGAAACATGTTGAAGGGTTTTCCTCTTGTCTGCTTGGATACTATAGTACTGTTCTGTCAGGATGTAAATGAAATTAGATTCTTTCCTGCTTTCAGTGTCAGATGATTTTTCCAGGATCATGTGTTTGGATCACGCCTCGACACTGGAAACACCTGCCCTGCCCTGCCTGTTGCTTTTCATGCCAGGTTCAGTCTTTATGCATTTCAGTCAGCAGGGGTCAGGCAAGTTTTAACACATCTTTTCTGTGTGTCTGTCTGTCTCATCTCTTTGCCACGGTGTCCCTGCCTCCCATGTATGTTTTTTTTTTTTGTGTGTGTCTTTTTTTATAGCCTGGTGGACAATTCAAACACAAACACAGCACAAGCATTGAAATGGAAAAAAAAGGAACAATAATAATGTACAAAAAAGCCCGGAAGAGAATTTGAAGTATAGTATTACAGATTAATTTTGTATTGTATTTATTGTGTATAATGACACTTTTTAAAAAGAAATGTACATTTAGTAAAACTGTAAATTAAACCTTGCTTCTTTTATGAAACGCTTCTGCTGCTGCTTCATTTATTCGCTCCGGGTTTTGCCTTGCAGTTTGAAGCGTGACGCCTCCTCTTAAGGATGCATTCCTGTGAATGACTAACGGTGACGGAGGAGCGCTGTGTGGTAGTCGGTGGGGTTGAGGGCGGTTACAGGGTGTGTTCTCCATCAGGCAGCCAGCAGGTGGTGCACGGATGTGGAATGGGGGAGCTGGTCTGTGTTGCCTTCAGGCCTGGAGGGTTCACAGAGTTTGGGAGGAGCAATAGACTTTGATGAAGGGAAAAATCTTGTCACATCTGTAGAGTACGGCATACTGCTGTACATGGGAGTAGGGAAAAAAAATACAACCTCCAGCTGGTTGCTAGGGGGTAGGTTGTGTCACCTTAAAATATGCAGAAGTAGTCTGTGAAGTTATGTCATTTTCTAAAAAGTAGACCAAAGAACTCCCCCCGATTTATTCACAACCCTCCTCCTCCTCCTGCTCCTCCTGTCCACGCCCTCTGGTCACACTGCAGCTCATCCCTGCCCTGACTGGAGCGTCAGTGCTGCCCACAGTGCTGCCAGGCATCCCTGGACGAAGAGGAGGAGGCGCATTGGACTTGGAGAAGCAAGCAGAGGGAGAGAAAAATCTGAGCGTGGCACACTGCGCTTTCACTGAAGGTTCCTTTGCCAGGGCTGAAGCTCATCTGAAATACATTAAAGCCTGAAGAAGAACGATCCCCTCTCACTGTGTTGACGCTCCACTGAAGGCTCCTATTTGCTGTTGGAGGTACACCCATACATGTAGCAGCAGCTCCTCCAAGAGACTGTTTGTGTCTCCTTCAATCAAAATATTTTCCAGACTCCAGAGGGCAAGACTGGAGAGCGAGAGAGAGAGAGGAAATCCAAGTACTGCAAGAAGGAGCCACAGGAACTTGGTAAATACTACTTTTTAAACTTGAAATGTTGGTATAATGACTTGCTATTATTTGATCTTGGATAGTTTTCCATCAGAAGGTTTATTCTGTGCCTGTGATGTTGAGAAAAATGCAAGTTAACTGAATCGAATGCGTGAACGACGTATCCCTTGAATAGAAACCTTTTCTTTTCCATTTTCTTCTCAGTTTGGGTGCTCATGAAAGACTCCACTGATACTTGTAGCTCCTGCAGGCTAAAGTTTCTTGCTTCAGGTTCATACATGTGAAGCAGTTGTGGTCCACAAACCCACAGGGCATTTTTCCGCCACCCTTACACTTTATAAATTGATCCCAGTGTTGTCAGATTCCTACAGACATCCCATAAATTGCTCCTGTAGCTTGGCTGGCACACTACTTGTGCATTTTAATGAGTCTTCTTCTGATCTCCAGGGTTCGCCATTTTAACAAATACTCCCTCCACATGGGTCTTGTGACATGTCAGGACTATGATGTCTGTTCTCCCCTGGGCAGATTTTTCCCTTCTTTTTATTTCGGTTTAAATGAGGATTGCAGGAGAAACTCTCCGCAGATGAGTTTCTATTATGAGCTCCATGTTCGATTCCTAATCCCGTGTTTCTGCGTGCAACAAGATGTGAGATTACTGGAGGGTTCAATTTGTTTTTCCGTGTAAACAAAACCTCCCCAGAAGTTCTTTCCCTGACATGAACAGCTCTCGCATGTATGCGATGTTCCACTGGGAGGAACCACAGGGGATGAAAGGAACGTCTTACTCATTTCACTGTAAAGAAGTGAGCTGTGCCTGTGCACACCAGCTTTTTCCAGGCATGCTTGGACAATGCTTGGCAGACTCCTGGTCTGCTGAAGTCTGCCTCAGATTCCACATCCCTACTTGACATTGTGACTGACTTTGATCATCAACAACAATAAAGATCTCTCTTGGGCTGAGAATTAATCTTGTGTTTTTCATTGTATTTGGCTTGTCTATTTTTTCTCACGTTTCAGGGGCCAAAGGTTGTCAGTGTGGCGACTTTTCTCAGAGGATAAACCCCCGACTTCAAACAAAACCTCGGCCCTATCGCTCGTCCGGGCGTGTGCAGAGGAGGCCTCAAGGACAAGTGAGAAGACTTCACATAAATACAGGAAACACCTGAACGTTTTCCACAGTGCAGCCGCAGGAAAGACGGCTCCAGACAACTTATTCTGACGCTCGTGTGTGGAAGAGGCTCCCTGTCAACTCATCAGTCAATCAACATGTCACGCTGGGGCAGGAAAAATGTGAAGAAGACGCCCGAGGTGATCCACACTGTGACAGAAGGGCTGAAGTCCCTGTATCGGAAGAAGCTACTGCCTCTGGAGCAGTACTACAGTTTTCATGACTTCCACTCCCCCGGTTTGGAGGATGCAGATTTTGACAACAAGCCAATGGTGCTCGTTGTGGGACAGTACTCCACCGGAAAGACGACCTTCATCAAGTGAGACCCTGCAGTCCCCCATGGCACATTACTTTACCTTTAAATCAGAGGTTCTCACACTGTGGGACGATGATCATTATGAATGCGAGACACATTCTCACATAATGTATGACGGTTAACAGCTGTTGAGCATCACAGGCAATACAAAGCAAAACTGTCCTTGTGCTGAAGACAAGTTTGTAAGTGAAATCTGGGAAGTTTTTATATGCAAGCAGCAACTGTTTCAATTCATCAACAACAAATTCAGTGTCAAACGTGTCTGATTTGATTAGATGGATATAGGTTTTGCCCTCAATAAATGTATTTTTCATTTTTTTCCCCTTAATTTTTCTAAAAAATCTAATTTAAAAAAGATGCAGGGAAAAGATATTGCCCTTGACCCTGCCCAGTCCACATTTTGAGAACCGCTGCCTTAAATTGATTGCTAAATTTGTTTGTAAAGAGCAAATCACAAGCTATATATGTGACTTTTCAGGTATCTACTGGAGCAGGACATTCCCGGGAGCAGGGTGGGCCCTGAACCCACCACCGACTGCTTCACTGCCATAATGCATGGGGATGTAGAGGGAGTAATCCCGGGGAATGCTCTCATTGTGGACCCCAACAAGCCTTTCCGCAAGCTCAACCCATTCGGAAACACTTTCCTGAACAGGTGAGAGGAGGATTGTATTCACACAGGGTTGCGTAATGTTTCCACTGAGCGATATCAGCATGAAATGTTCAGACTGGGCGAGCAGGGAAAGAGGCCGAAAGTTTGCGAAAAGTGTTTTCACGCTTCGGAATTTCAAGCGCCTGTGCCAAATTTCAGAGAGGGGAGGCACTTGCCTTATTTGTGGAAAAAACCCGGAGAAAGGGAGCGATATCACTGGAGAGACTGATGAAAGCTAATGTACTCAACAGGAACTGTTATGTACGCAAGTTCAAACACGAGGTCAGAGGTCCCTGCAGCCTCTCGGGGCAAAGACAAACACATGAAGTCACAGACTGCGAGAGGCTCGGTGGAAACTGTACGGCAGGCTTGACATCCTTTCATACCCAGCGTACAGTCTGGACCGCCAGATTTCTGTGCATGTTTTTCCACTCTAAACCGAGAGGAAACTCACATGTTTCACAGTGAAGCGCTGTTGCCCGCTGAAAGCATGGCCATTCAGGACACGAGTGGCAGGAACACGCGGGGCTCCTGATGGGGCTTCACTGTGAAGTTGTGACGCAGGTTTTCCAGCGGGGTCCCTCTCTCGCCCCTCGACAGGGCGTGTTTCTGAGCGTATTTGCGTCGCTCCTTTTGCTTGGACTTCCTGTTCTGGGAACCGGTGGACTCGTTAAGCTCATAAGCTGCAGGAAGTGCTGTTGTTGTTCTAGGCCGCACATCGTTAGCGAGGCCTTATTGTTTGATTCTGGCAGAAGTCGTCATTTTCCTTCAGGAAACCCCGAGCAATGAGAGTCCTGCCTGCACACAATGGCCTGCAAGTGGGAGGGAATGGATGCGTGGAGAGGGCAGCCTCAATCTGCTCCTTAGATCATGCGCGCTCCATTGATAACAGTTCACCACTTCTACATGATTTAAACTCTTTCCATTCAAAACAAAAGCGACCCCTGTGAACCTTTTTTATGAACCTTCTCTTCCTGTGCGCATAAATCCATCAGATTCCAGTGTGCCCAGATGACCAACCAGGTCCTGGAGAGCATCAGCATCATCGACACGCCGGGGATCTTATCCGGGGCAAAGCAGAGAGTGAGCCGAGGTGAGCGAGGTGGCAAAGGTGGCAAAGGTGAGGAGAGGGCATGGGGGGGTCCTGCAGAGACACACATCCCTGACCATCCGCTCACAAACTCATCGGCTTGGCACGCCTGGCTAACTCATGGCATCAGTTCGCTCTGTCACAGTAACAGAGGGGCGTAAAAACATCTCAGCAGTACACAACGCTGCCAGGAGTCATAATCCGGAGCAGAAAACGGTGCAGGCGAAAAGTCTGTCGGCACATCTGGAGGAATGTACTGTTGAGAAGCAACAGCCATTACCGCCATCGGCATCGGCATCATCGTCATCTTCACTGTCGTCATCTCACAGAAGTCTGTTAATTTCCTATCCACCAAATGCTCCAAGTAACTCATCATTCACGTCAGTTTGCATGAGCAACTAACAAATTTAATTAAAGGTTCAGTTCATCCAAATTTGTGAAATAGAAACACACATGTCCTCATTTAAACTTTCGTGGTATGCAACTGTGTGGATCGTTTTGGTTTTGAACATCATCACATGAAAATCTGCAAGAGCCCTTCCCCCCAATCCTGAGAAGAATAACTGAAACAGGATGTTGTTCGTCAGGCTCGCAGAAATCAAAGCTTGCTTTGTGGAAATACGCTATGTTCTCATTTTTCTAGATGCAATAATTGCTCCCAACAATAAGGAGAATAAGAAATCTGAAAGTATAGGTTTTTTTTTTTTCAATGTGAATGTAGTATCATTAAAACATCTTTACAACAAATTCCATCAGAATCACCCATCCAATTTGGAGTCATAAAAACTTCCAGAAAGGTTGGAGAAACTAGAATCCAGGAGTGAAACGTCCATCTTTTGGACGCTGGAGCCGATCCCAGCTGACAGGATGCACACGCTCACATTTACACAGGCATTTGTGATAGCCAGCTACGTTTGAATTGTGGAAGGAAACTAGAATTTCAGTAAACTTGCATAGAGAGAACCTGCAAACTTCACACAGAAACCAGGAAAATTCCTAATTCAACAACTCGAACAATCTAATCCAGTCAGAACTTTTGATTTTTTTTTTCTTCCTGTTTTTTTTTTTTAAGTCTGAGCACAAGAAGGGTCTTGTTGTGCGAAAACCTTTCCAAAAAATGCCATTTTGAAAAGCAAAGAGGATTAAAAAAAAAACCAACTTAAACTATCCTCAGTTTCACTGCAAGGAAGCGATGAAAGATGTTTTTCTCTTTTCTGTGAATTGATTTTCACATTACGGCCACAACAATATGGAAGCAAACTGGTCAAAAATAAGAGGATTTTATCTGTTTTCCAAGCAGACTGAAATATTTTGCACATTAAATCAGAGGCAGGTTGTTCAAACGGAGGCGTCTGCTTCATGAAGTGCAGCTGTTGGGGTCTGACAGATAGAGATAAGAAGCCAGAAGGGTTTGTGTCTGTGTTGACCTCCTCCCCTCTCCCTTTCCCTGTTTTCCCTTCGGTGCCTACTGCACATTTAAAATGACGAATGTCTCAGCCATTCCGCCTTTTCCGCTCGCACAGGCTACGACTTCCCGGCTGTGCTGCGCTGGTTCGCCGAGCGTGTGGACCGCATCATCCTGCTCTTCGACGCCCACAAGCTGGAGATATCGGACGAGTTCGCTGAGGCCATCGGCGCCCTGAAGGGCAACGAGGACAAGCTGCGGGTGGTGCTCAACAAGGCAGACATGGTGGGCACCCAGCAGCTGATGAGGGTGTACGGCGCTCTGATGTGGTCCCTTGGGAAGGTGTTCGGCACCCCGGAGGTCCTGCGGGTCTACATCGGCTCCTTCTGGTCGGAGCCACTGATGGTGACAGACAACCGGAAGCTGTTCGAGCTGGAGGAGGAGGATCTGTTCACAGACATCCAGAATCTCCCTCGCAACGCGGCTTTGCGCAAGTTAAATGACTTGGTCAAGAGGGCGCGTTTGGTCAGGGTGGGTGACTCTGTGTTCACGTCTTTCACACGTCGGCGTTTTCTCTTTAACTGACCAGTGACAGGTTGACCTCTGTGCTGAGAGCGTTAAAACTCTGCTCTGCTCTCCTCCCAGGTCCACGCCCACATCATCAGCTACCTGAAGCAGGAGATGCCTTCTGTCTTCAGAAAGGACAATAAAAAGAAGAATCTGATTTATCAGCTGCCAGTGATCTTCTCCAAGATACAGCTGCAGCACAACATCTCTGCTGGAGACTTTCCAGACTGTACCAAGATGCAGGTTCGTCTGCACTGGTGGATTTCACTCCTAAAAGAGATTAGATTCATTTTGTATCAGATTTTAAATTGATCAACTCCATATTTATTTATATTCCGTGGCTCAAATTGAAAACTTACAGTATTTTTTTTCTTCTACTTTCTTAAAGGAACAACTGATGGTTCATGATTTCTCCAAGTTCAAAACCTTGAAGCCGAATTTGATGGCGGCCCTGGATGAACTTCTCTCTGGAGACATCGCCAAGCTGATGCCCCTCCTGCGGCAAGAGGAGCTGGAAGCAGGCGATCAGCTGGGCGTGCAGGGCGGTGCTTTCCTGGGAACCCGCGGTGGGCCGTTCTCGGAGGGCGACCCCTTCACTGAGGAGAACGGCGAAGGGTGCGAGGAGGAGGAAGACTGGGTGGTGAACAGAGACAAGCCCAAGTACGACGAGATCTTCTACAACCTCGCTCCAAACGAGGGCAAACTGAGCGGCCCGAAGGCCAAGGACTGGATGGTGAGCTCCCGCCTGCCCAACTCGGTGCTGGGTCGCATCTGGAAGCTGTCAGACGTGGACCGCGATGGCATGCTGGATGATGAAGAGTTTGCCCTGGCCAGCCACCTGATTGAGGTGAAGTTGGAGGGTCACGGTCTGCCGCCTGAGCTGCCCGACCGTCTGATCCCGCCTTCCAAACGCAGGCAGAAGGGATCTGACGCGTAAAGCTCCTCCAGCAGAACAAAGATCCTCCGCCATTGGCCGTCACACCTTCGCTGCTGTCTGTATTTACTTTTCATTTCACCCCCCGACCAACATTTCCTCCGAGGCTAAGTTCAATCTTGCACAATGGGGCATACTGTGTTTAAATGTAAGTCTTAGCTTTCAGACTATAACAAGGGCTCACTGCAGAAGATTGTGTATTTACAAGTCATACAGGTCTGGCTGCTTCTTTCTTTTTGCCCCCCCCCCCCCCCCCCCCCCCACACACACACTCAAAAAGTTTGCTTTTATTATGACCAGCTTTTAAAAATATATACACTTGTTTGCTGAGCAGAACTAAATAAAGGTCAGCGCCTTCTGAATGAGCAGTATTCAGCATGTATTGGAGAGAACACAGAGTTTCTTTATTAACGTCTTCACGTCTTCACAGCGCTTCACATTCCTGCAGCGACTCCACTGAAGCGTCTTCTATTTACAGACGGTCACTCCAGTGAGGATCCCATCTACAAAATGTATTTTGCAAAGGTTTATTTTGCTCTAACAACTTGTGTATAGCATTTTCTACCACAAAAAACACTTCTGCATATCTAATAGCCTAAACGCATTTCACTATGATGCTTTAAATGACTTTATATGTTATTTTTGTATTTGTTTGCTGTTGTTTTGTATGTGCAGGAGCGAGACCTCAGTTACATCACAGAACAAAACAAGCTGAGATGAACTTTTTAACTAGACTGAATGGTGTATCACTGACTACTGTGCACGGCTCCACCAACTGTTAAATATTATTGTAACCAAATAAAGTTATCTGACTGTGTTTAGTCTGTCTAATGGTATTTTTTTGAAATTAGTAAAAACATAAGAAAAGCTTGGAATTATTACTACAGGAAATACCACAAAATCAAAGTTAAAAGTTGAGGCAGGTTAGTCCATCATAGTGTAAAATCAGAAAGACACAATCTCACCTCTCTGGGCAATTTACAGTGTTGACTTCACTTCCTATGAGTGTTTTCAGGCTGTCGGAGGGACAGGAAGAACATGCAATTTCCAGACAGAATAGCCTACAAGCCCGGACTCGAAGCAGGCATGCTGTGGGGAAACAGTCAGAGTGTAACTAACCACTACCGCCGATCATTTTCAGCTCAAATAGTGAGCTGGGTGTCCTTAATATATGACGTTCAACAGAGGAATTGTTTTTCCAAAAACAATCTGGCTGCCATGGCTTTATTCAGCAAGATGTTTGATTTGCTTTTATTTTCACAACTTCAAACATGACTGACTCAAAACCTGACCTTTTTACTAGTAATTGTTAGTTGAGAGCCGTTTTCTTGGAAGATTTGCATTTTGTTTTGACTCACGCAGAAAAGAAAATCTATCCTCCCTCCAGCTGGCAGCTTCGTGGTGATTGAGGCATCTTCAGCATATATTTGATGATCTAAATCAGGGATGTAAAACACACGGCTCTTGGTCCATAACTGGCAAACCCCAAAAACCTGAAATGCTGCGTCCTGACAACTGACATGCTTTTTGTAGTGGTTACTATGAAGAGAATTACTGTGGCAGACAGGATTTCCTAATAAGGCATAAAGCTAAATGATTGATGGGATTATATTGGAGCTGACGACTTTCAGTGTGTTTCGTGTTCGGAAGGCATAATGTATAGTATAATGTTGAAATTGTACTTATTTTCCTCATAAACGTTAACATGTTCAAGTTTCATTAAAAAAAAAATAATAATAATCTTTCATGATATATTCCAACCTTGTTGTAGTAAGACAATTAGAAGGTTTTATGCTCTATTTATCCTGTTCTGGCTCATCTGAGATGTGTGAATAGAATATGTCCTATGTATAGCACCTAGAGAAAATGCATGCAAGCACATGGAGAACATGGAAACTCTACTAAAGCAGGGCTTTAGTTTGTGTCCCTTTTCCACCAAATCAAATTTAAGTGGAGACGCAAAACATGTTTACCGTTAAAATGAGGCTAATACATCTTAAAGCGGTTGATGTATAGTTTTGAAATAAAGTAGGCGTACAGATTACAATTCAATTACAATTCAAGATGAGAAACATTTCAAACATATTCAGCTATTTATGGACCTAAAAACAGTTTCATTCCTCTTTTTTTAAGCATTTTTATGACAATTTTGACATTTTAGCTTTGGAACCATTTTAGCTCTCTTTTAAGCAGATGTGCATGTTTTTCTCTAATTTTTAAGCTCTTTTTTTTTTGCATTTAGTAATTTGTGTTTGTTTTTAAAAGCGGCTTTACCATTTATTCCCTTTTATGGTTGGTTTTAACAATTTTTTCCTATTTTAGTTATTTTCATACGCCTCTTTACTTAAACGTATAGTAATTCTGTATAATAATTGTTTTTTAATCCACTTCTCCAAAATGTCTCATAATACCCTTTGTGTTGGTTTTAAGAAATTACATTTGCACAGTAGCGATAGATGGCACGGTGGTGTAGTGGCTGGCACCCTCGCCTCACAGCTACAACTCTATGGGTTTGGGTCTGGGGTGGGTTCACATGTTCTCCCTGTGCATGCTTATGTTTCCTGTCATGGTCCTGCTGCAGCCACCATAGCAGGTCTGTGTGTGCTGCGTCTGAGCGTGTGCAGACTGCCGGTTGCCCGGGTGATCCGAGTTGATGCAGAATTAAAGGCAGCTGGCCAGTGTCTTCACATCCTCCATATTGCATCCTGTCTGTCTGGCCTCCGTCTTCTCCTGCCACCACCTCGGTCGCTTGGTTACTTTATAGTTTAATTGACATTAAGCGCAGGCTTCAGTAGGAGTCTTTAGGTTTGTGCGCTATAGTTTTCCATTTGCTGCCATTTTAGTTGGCTACTAAAGTTTTCTTTGCATTTGACCCAACGTCTTGCTTCCTCTTGGTGTAAACAATGTGTGGCTGTCTGGTCTGACTGAGTTTGCTCGGTGATGAACTCGAGAAAATACATGGACTGTTTGTACAACTTGAAAGTATTACATGAAGTGCTCTGGATAAAAAAAAAACATTCAGGAGATAAGTCAGTCACCCACGTGTTATGTTTAAAAAAACCAAAAAAAAAACCTCAAAGAACTGCAAACTACCAGCTTACCTAAACTTGAATCAACTTGTTGACTTTTACACAAAGAGTAAAACACACACCAGGAAGCTTACAGTGATTATATCTAATTTGGCTCTCGTTTAATAACATTTTCTCTTCTATGAAGATCACTTGGTCTCTCAGTGACGGGCCAGATAAACAGTGAGTCACTCTCTCCCCTGCCAAGTCCCCATACCACCATTTTCCAAGGCTCTCTCCACTCTCATTCCCACAATCTGTAGCCTCCCCCTACCCCCACCCACCACACACACACACACACACACACACACACACACACACACACACACACACGCACACACGCACACACACACACACACACACACACACACACACACACACACACACACACACACACACACACACACACACACACACACACAAGCTGTCTAAATCCGCTCAACCTCAGCTCACATTCATACTGCTTGTAAATGTTTGGTTGTGGTGTAAACCTTGCAGTATGTGCACAAATATGTGTGTGTGTGTGTGTGTGTGGCTGTGGAGTGCTTTGCATAGGGCTTTCAAGGTTTCCTAAAAGAAGGGGTGGCCTCCCCGCCTCCCTTCTTCCACTCCTCCATGGAAAGAAACACAAATGAGAACCAGAGGGAACGCAGCCCTTTCGTCTCCCGGCTCGCTGGCTCACAGTGACTCACATGTGAGGAATGCGGTGGGCTGGCCCAGGAGTTATTAATATCCCCTTTTCCAGGGTCCGCTAAGTTTCCTCGGGATTCAGACACTGTACCTTTATGAAAGCAACACACCCCCTATTTGGAGTGTTTCACAGTGAAAACTCGCAGCTCACCACACCTTCTCCGGAGCATTTGGGAGTGAGCGAGGGAGGCGAGACGTGATTAAGAGTCAACTGAGGCGAAAGCAGTGAGCGATGATGTGGAAATGTAGTTCCTGAGATGCTGCCTTCTTGTATGTTTCAAAGTCACAGCTGATAACAGCAATTTAAAAACAAAAAAATTCCCCATGAGAGCTCGAACAATGCCCTCCTGTTACATAATCAGCCCACAGCTGAGTCACAAACCATCTTGGACATTTGCTAATCAAACGAAGCGCCGCCGCGGCCCCAGTCACCTCGGATGACCTCCGCCGGCATCACAGATCCCCCAATAGGGGAGCTTAGTCAACAAAACCGGGGTCTCCTTGATACGTCACCCAGTGTTTGTGCGGGGGAATTCCTCACCAGCAGACACCCAGAGGTGGAGAGAAAAGAACCCAGCAGCCCCCTGAACAGGCCTGACATCTGCTGGAAACTGGAGTCCAGAGCAATCTGAGCGGCGCTGCAGCAGATGGCAGAGTGGAGGCAATGAAGCGCCAGACACAAAACACAACCTGGAAAGAATAATCCATCTTTTTTTTTTTTTTAACCCATTAGTCAGCAGCTGCTCCTAGATTTAAGAAAAGGCATTGGAAAGCGAAAGGTAGTCATGTTCTTTAGTTAAGGTCAGATAACTTAGTGGATTTAACTTCTTTATTTGATTAAAACCCAAAATTCTTACAGGTTTTTAAATGGTATTCAAAAACAAAAGTGAAACCTGACCATCATATATCAATATCTTTAACCTTTTTCTGGTCGTGATGAGAATACTCATCAGATATTTGGGCCACATGCAGCTTCCATCCCCATTCTGTGTGGCTTCTGTTCCAATTAGGAAACTTTTAGCTTCGTGTGTCAAAGGGTATAGGAGGAGGCGGCACAGTGGTGGAGTGGTTCACACTTTCACCTCCCCCACCAGGATCAGGGTTGAGCCTTGTTACAACCAATAATGTCACAAATTTCTTTCCCCATTTCCAACGTAATAAGAGCAATAATGTAATGAAAAAGCAAAAGATTATTATTTTTCTGAACAATCCTGAGTGTTGCATTGTAACAAAGGAGTATGACGACTATTACATTGTTGACATTGTTAAAATGGGCAAAATTATTACATTACTGGAAACTATGACATTGTTCTTGACAGGGCTCTTTTTTGCAGTGTTTACATGCCATCTCACACTCGAAAACAAATTTTTTTTAAAAACTAAACATGTGTTTGAGGCCATTTGGGGACTTTAGATACGTGTGACTGTGATTCTGTCGTGTGATGGACTGACGACTTGTACAGGGGGAAACCTGCCTTGACAGTCAGTTGCAATCGGCTCCAGCAAATATTATTTGTTCCTATTAAGGGTGAAAATTTTACTAAAATCACCAACCATACCTCATATGCTCAGTCACAAATTGGCCACTGCTGGTGAGGATGAAACTCCTGCAGCTTTTACAATCAAAGTTTCTCTCTGATCTTCGATGTAAGCGTAGTTTCATTTAGAACTTCACAACAGTAACAAATTCCCAGTGTTTTTGGTTAGAAAGTCGTGGCACTGAAGTAAAGCGAAGTTTATCAGAATGCACGAAGCTTAATGTCTACAGTCACTTCTTCATAGTCGCCTGATATATGAAATCACTAATAATGGACAACATTCAGTTTATCACATTAAGTTTATTGTCCCAAAAGTGTTTAAACCATGTTGAAAATATCTCAGTAAACTTGGTTTAACTGCAATATTTTTGTTATGTATACACAGCATGTTGTGTTCTGAGTCAGCAGATTTAATGGAATGAAATATCAGAAGAGCTGAAACGAGCCCAGAAGGACAAATTCACTGTATTAGAACAAAACCATTGTGCAGGAGAAAACTATGAAGTCATACGAGAGTATAGAAAATATCTCTTGGCTTAAATGCCACATTTGCGTGGAGCTTAAGTTTTCCGCAGCTTCTTGTTTAAGGTTACAAAAGGGAAATTCAAACAGTAAATCTGAAACATTTCAGGCTGTTTGCTGAACATCGCTACTCAGAAACTGAAGTGGTTTTTGATGTCTTTGATTTGTTTCATCATGTCACCGATCTGCTGGCCCTGCTCTCGCAGGACGTCCTGCACCACCTTCTTCTGGTGGGCGTTGAGCGACACCGTCGTCCTGTCCGCCGGCGTGTCCTTGTCCACTTGTGTCTTCTGGTACTCCATCTTCATGTTCACCTGCCGGATGCAGTTGTCCAGGTACTTCAGCTGATCGCTGATGGCCTGCAGCTCCTTCTTCATGTCCTTCTCGCTGTTTGACAGCACGGGCAGCTGCCTCTGCAGGCCACACAGCACTTTTTTCACCCGGTTCATGATGGTTTCCTGGCGATACTTCGCGTCTTCGTACTTGTCGGCCAGCTTCTCGGCGGCCTCGGTCAGACTCCTCCTCTCCTCCCGGCACAGCGTCATCTCCTCCAGCTGCTTGTTCTTCTGCCCCGTCAGCAGTTTCACCCTCCTCTGCAGCTCCTCGCGGGCCATGTCCTGCTTGAGGATGTACTCCTCGCGGAAAACCTGCGTGGCTCTGCTGAGGAGCTGCAGACACTCGGGAGGCGGCGGCGCCGTGTCTTTCTCCCCGGCCTTCAGCACCAGGGGATTGGTGGAGCTCCGGGCCAGGATGTTGCGGATGTGCAGCTCAAAGGAGTCGTCGGCGAGCCCACGCAGAGGGGAGCTGCCCAGGCCCGGGCCCGGATGGGAGCAGAGCAGAGGAGGAGAAGGGGGCCGGATGGAGCTCAGCAGGGGCAACAGGATGCACTCGTATGTGCTGGTGACGCAGATCATGGTGGCGCCCAAGGAGAGGTCAGACACGATCAAGAAGCCGTGAACCGGAGCCGACTCGCTGGTGACGAGGGGTCTGGTGCACAGGATGTGCTCTACGATGCAACGCCTCTCTGCGGCCAGCTCCTGGAGACCGTCCTTATCCTCCTCGTCCGACTGGAGGAACTTCTGCAGCTTGCTGACCCAGATGAGGCCCACGCTGTGCACCCCAGCCTCGTGGGTGCAGTGGTACCTCTGCTGACACAGCGGGTCTCTGTGCAGCCTGATCGGACAGGTGAAGTCAAGCTCCTGAGGCTCCTCATCCTCTGCTGTGGCCACCTTGAGCGTGAGCTCCAGCTCCACGCATTCAAACACGTACAATGCTGGCACCGCCTCCGTGCCACGGATCCACTTCTCCACGGCCCCGGTCTCCTCCTCTTCCTCGGAATCCATCACCACGCAGTGGTACAGCGTGCCCGTCTCTGTGGCGATGACCAGGATGCTGGGAACACACGGCAGGCAAAGGATGGCACATGCATCATAGCCGTAGTTATCCTCAGCTGCAGGATACATGGGGAGGGGTCCCACAGGTTTACTCAGGCTCACGCCGTTTGCTTGGCTTGTGTAGCTCACATAGGTCTCCCCGTTCTCGTAGAGGATGTAGAGCGGGTACACGGGCTGGTCCCTGGAGCTCAGTGTTGCCAGCTTCCGAGGAGGTGACGAAATGAGCCCGAAGTCGAACGCCACGGCGATCTCCCCCAGAGAGGCTGCGTAGGATCGGACCGGACGGTGGACGCTGCTGTCGTCATCCGACTGCGACACTGGCAGCAATTTAGCCGGAGTCTGTGGCGACTTCAACCCGTAAAACCTGATGGTGTTGTCCGACGTGAGCAGCACCAGGTAGGGTTCGTCGGCCTCGCTGGGGAACCAAGACGCCTGCCGGAGACTCACCGACGGGGAGCTGGTGAAGAAGCGCTCCGCCACCGGGATGGTCTTGCAGTTGATCTTGCTCCGCCCGCCCTCGAACTCCGACCTCTTGCCCCACCGCTGCGGGAGCTCCAGCACCGACACCCCACGCTGGCCGACCAGGGCGACGTGGTGCTGCGTGGGGCTGAGCAGCACCTGGCACACCTCGAACAGCGGAGGGTTGATGCAGAGCAGCGTCTGCATCTTCCCGCCGTTTGGAGCCTCATCCGAGCTCAATTGCCGCAGGTTGGTGGTGGAAAACACGCGGTCCTCGTCGTCCCACAGGAACAAGTCCCCGCCCAGACAGAACGCCAGGTTCTTAGCGACATTTCCACTCGGGCCGGGCTGCGACTTCAACTTTTCGCGGATAGTTTTGAAGATTTCGTGGTTCGGGAGCTCGTTCAGCCACCGGTCCGTGCTGAACGCCGCCATCTTCCTTCACAGATCGCTCGCGAGAAGAGTGCTGCCTTCAAGTGTTCATCGAGAATCACGTACTTTTTCCGACTTGCTTGGAGATGAAGTTATTTGTGTACAATGTGAACTTCGGTGGTTCCTGTTCTAAATGTAACATATGACAATACGACAGTGTTTTAAAAGCAACCCCTCAGGCTTTTATTATTTACTTTAAAATAATGTAAGCCCATCTCTTACCTCACTCAACGAAAAAACGTCCAAATGGCGTCATTTTTTATACATTTTCATAAAAGAACTATATTCACCTAACAGAGTCTCAATTTCCAAATTTTTCGAGTTTCCTGTGGCCACCGAAGTGAATGGTGTTCACTTTAAAATTTAGTAATGCCTTTTCGGTTGACTTGCATCATTTTGCCCTTAAAAAAACATGTTTTATATAGTGTACATAACTGTAATTTCTGGAAATTTCTATATACACAAGAAAATTATGTTTAAACAAAACCAAACTTTCACACTTTTCCTAAGGAACTCCGTCACTATTTTTCCTCTATGAAATGTATGGAGAAGAAGAATACAGTAGTTGGCGACTTTAACCTTACAGAGAAACCAAAACCTTTTTCACACATTATCTTTCAGTCATAGATTATCTTGTATTTTGGGACACTTGTCTATTGTCTAGCAGTCACAGACAATGTAAAAAAATGTAACAATGGCATAATTATTCAATAAATTGTAATTTTGCTCATTTAAAAAATCTATGTAGCAGAAAGGGTGGAATATATATCTCAATCTTATTCCTACTCCTTTTTAGAAACTGTTCCCGTTTGTGTGCACTTGTGTTACCCTTATATTCTACATGTATCTAGGTGGGTATATATGTACGTATGTAAATGTTTTAATTTTTGTTTTCTTTTGTGAACTAAAATATAGTTTGTTAGACGTGTTCAGTATTTGTGTTTTAATAAAGTTGTAATGATTCAAAAGGGAAAAAAAGCAGCTGCGTTATTGTAATTTTTCCGGACTTTCTTTAGCTTCACGTGAACGCGCCATCTGCCGTAACGGAAGCGTTTCGCGACAGCGGCCTACCGTATTCCGTCGACCGGTGTCGTGCATTTTGCAGAATCACCATGGCGTTGAAAGAGACTGCGGGGCTGTACGAGACCCTCAAGACCGAGTGGAACAAGAAAAACCCCAACCTCAGCAAATGTGGAGAACTCCTCACTAAACTGAAGGTGAGCTCGCTCACGTCGCCATCTATGATGGATTTAATGCGCTAAACGGAGTCCGTCGCCACTTAGTGGACGGTGTCGCTGTTAGCATCGGGAGCTAGGTGTGCTAACTGACGCTAACAGGGCTAACAATGTTTACTGGTTTGTTTTCGGTTACGTTTGACTTAAAGCGTTTGTTCTATTGTTAATTTTAGGAGGATGAAATACTTTTCCAGAGGTCAAATTGTTTATTGATAAATTATGAGATTAGTCATTGTTGCCCATGTTCATATAGCTTCATTCACTTGGATGTAGTCGACAGCTGACGTCCATAAACCAACAGCTTAAATATAATGAAACTAGACATTAACCTTTACTACAAACTCTAATCGTATACAAAACTGGCCTTATCAATTGATTAAGTGTAAACTTGATTTGGTATTTAGTTTTTGTTGCGACATTAATTTGTTATGAACTTGGAGTGAACTTTCCGATCTGAAGTACTTTCTCCTTAACAATTGTCTGGATAGTAAAAGTACTAGCTTTTGGAGGTACCTTTTGTAAATTTTTCTTTTTTTCAAGTTTGTCCTGTCAGCGCAAAATAAAAAGCATTTTATATTCTAATCTGTGACATTGAAATGTTTAATTTAATGATCACAACTTTTGTCTTTTTCAGATTTCATTACTGGAGCTGAACTTTCTACCGACCAGCGGGTCTGCGCTGACCAAGCAGCAGCTCATTTTAGCTCGTGAGTACAATGAAGCTCGATAATAAACTCCAATGAATAATCTGTATGCAGTTTACTGAAATAATACTAAAAACAACCTTATACCTCTGTGTTTCAGGTGATGTCCTTGAAATCGGCGCTTTGTGGAGTATCCTGAAGAAGGACATCCCGTCCTTTGAGCGATACATGGCGCAGCTAAAGTGTTACTACTTTGACTACAAGTAATGCCGTTTTTTTGTTATGTGAGAATTTATCAGAGGCTGCACGCTAAATTCTTCTAACATGTTTCTCTTGGTTATTTGTCTTTGAGGGACGAGCTGCCTGAAGCCGCCTACATGCACCAGTTACTGGGGCTGAACCTGCTGTTCCTGCTCTCACAGAACCGTGTGTCTGAGTTCCACACAGAGCTGGAGAGGCTGAGTGCACGAGACATTCAGAGCAACGTATACATCAAACACCCAGTGTCCTTAGAGCAGGTCTGGACATTCACTGTTGGACAAAAGACAAATCGTGTGTTGTTTTTATGGGAACTTTTTCTTTTTTTTTAAAGATTTGAAAGCATATTTAGTAAATTAATCAATCAAAATTATTGCTCTTCTTAAGTTAATTTAACAAAGTAGGTTTGAAATGTATTCAAGTAGCAGCTTAGATATTACAGTATTTCATTATTGCCGCAGTAGGGATCAGGTTTGTTCTTGGAGACGGAATTCCTCAGTTGAATAAACACTTTATTTTAAATTGTGACTAATGTCAAAAGCGGAAAAAAATATTTAGCTGTGTGTGTTCCCACCAGCCATTCAGTTAACTTCCTGAAGCCTTTACCTTTACAAAATTAGCCCGTGTGTTTGGAGTAGTTCTGAAATACTGAATTTGTGACATTTAGTTTTTGCATTCAGTTTATATACATATTTGGTTCTTCCACTTTGTGATTTATTATGCATCTTAAAGTATGATTTTGTATATATGTTATACGTTACAATGTAGCTTTGAAAGTAATTTTTAGAATTGGACAAGGATATTTATGTGAATGTATTTAAACATCTCATAAAGTTATTTATTCTATTTATAGACTCAAACTTATAAACTCAACTTTTGAGTTTATAAAATATAACATTTTGTGTTTGACTTTCAGAATGGTCATCAATTCTATTATAAATTATAGAAAAATAAAAGAGGATTGAAATATTCAATTGATGTAATAATGTAAAAGTAATGGAAGTTTCACTGTTTACATATAGAAAACCTTCAATAGATGCTCGGTTTGTTCTGTTCTATGTATGTTGACTGCGATTAACACCATTTATATCCTCTCCTGCACTTTCAGTACTTGATGGAGGGAAGCTACAACAAGGTATTTCTGGCCAAAGGCAACATCCCGGCAGAGAGCTACACCTATTTTATAGACATTCTGCTTGACACAATCCGGTAAGAGCACAGCAACACCTAGACACTCATTTATTTCCTTGTTAGTTTGAGTTAGAGGCTGTTTTTTTTTCCTTTGTTGGCTGCTGTTTTATTTTTCCTGTTAGACTATGGTATTAAGTGTTGTTAATGTGATGTAATGCCTATGGAAGACATCCTGGTAAATCATTAAGAAGGTCTACCAGAAGGCATTAATTGTTAATGTTGTGACGATCAGCAGCAAGTTAACAAAGATGATGCGATGAGTTCCTCTAAATCAGTGATGTATTTCTTTTCCACTCACAGCGGTGAGATTGCCGGCTGCATAGAGAAGGCCTACGAGCAGATCCAGTTCGGCGAGGCGACCCGGGTGCTTTTCTTCAACACCCCCAAAAAGATGACAGACTACGCCAAGAAGGTTTGTATTTCTCTCAAGAATGAGGAGGGAACCAATCAGCCTGCTGCAGTGCCGGCCCGACGTGGACAATCCTCACTAGTTGTATTTGAATGTGCATGATGGGAAGGGTTGTTTTTATCTGTGGGGGAAATGGGGACTTGAATAAGGAAATCTTTCTTCATGCGTTCACGTTATGAAGAGAAGAAAATGTTTCACTCTGAGATACAACGAATGGAATCTGCAAACATGGAAATGTGACTTGTGGTTTTGGTGTGATTCCAGCGCGGGTGGAGTTTGAGCGCCGATGGTTATTACTCCTTCAGCAGTCAGCAGCAGCGGACAGAGGAGGTGAACATCCCCTCCACGGAGCTGGCACAACAGGTCATCGAATACGCACGACAGCTGGAAATGATTGTGTAATCCGCCCCCAGGAACACTCTCCACCCCGTACGGATGCACTCAGACAAACACGACTCCGGTCCCGTATACCACACACACACACACACGCGCACACACGCACACACACACACACACACACACACACACAAAGGCGTTCCAGTTTTTTTTCAGATGTGTAACATTTAAATTGTTCTGTTCATCAGCCGTTCCCCGAAGGTCACTGGAAAGCAAAAACTCTGAACTACAATGTGTAGAAACTTTGGACCTGTGTGTTGCTTTTACAACTACCAGAAAAAAAAAAAAATCTTCATAATCACCACCCTGGTTTTTTTGTTGTTTTTTTTTTTTTGCTTTCAGTGCCACACAACCTCTTTTTGTTTCTGTAGGTGAGACGAGATGTTTCCTCCTCAGTAGCGCTCAGACCAACACCCACTTTGTATCCACCACTGAGGGAATTGCCATAAGTTGTTTTCTATACAGTGTTGCCTCTTCCTCCCATAGATTAAGTTTGTAATCCAGTTAATCTTACAAAGCAAATCCTTGTCTGCAATAAATAATTCAAAAATAAACTTTATTAATATGTGGTTTTTTTTTGTTTTGTTTTTCAATCAAGTCTGTATCCACCCATCTTCATCCGAGACAGACAACATTAACACACAAGCAATTCAGCATCTGATTAACCTCACATGCATGTTTTTGGACTGTGGGAGAAAACACACAGAGTACATGCGCCACACAAGAAGTCTGGAAAACTGCTACTCAAACTGGGATTTTACTTTGTTGTGAGGCAAAAACACTACCCACTATTCTACTGTGGAGAGAGAAATACACGGAGTACACCCCAGACACTGAACTCAGAAAACTAGTGCAAGAGACGGTATGTACACTTCCCAACATAGTCCCAGTGCAACTGTCGTATCCTATAATGTGTTTATATGTTTTTGAAATTATCCAAAAAAGAAAATCGGACCAATTGTAACATCTTGACGTAAAAAAAACTACAGAAGACTTTTGCCTTGTTCTTCTTTGCTGTTCAGCCTCCTTGTGGTTTTTTTGAAATGACCACAATGTAGAGACCCACAGAGGCTCATCCATGAAGCTGAATTAAAAAAAACGACAATCATCTAAAAGTAATTAATGACAAACATGAGTATGAGCAGCACTCTTAAATTCTTTTTTTTTTTTTATTCATTCTTTCGTGATCGACAGTGAATGAAGTTGCTGTGTCATCATGACCAAGTTCTGTTTTTCACTCTTCAAACTTTAATTTTTAAAAGTCTTAATTTAGCCTCCATGTCTTGCCCCAGAGTGGGCAGCATTCATCATTGTGAGGTACACAAGAACTTCTTCGTTTCAATGAGTCCAAATCTGAGGACCTTTAGAAACAGCCTGTTTTGACATTTTAGATTACTACCTTTCTCTTCCCATAACCTGTCCAACTAATGTTTGAATTTTTGGAAATTGCCATCCACCGCCACACAGAATGGATTATTTATGTGTGGATGTGGTGGTGTAAATGTGTGTTTATATAATTGTAGTGTAAAAAGTAACTTAACATAAGTCAAAGTGTCGATCTCCTGCTGTAGGTTGCCTTTCTGCTCAGTTGTTACTGCTTTTACTGCCACCTCCTGGACAAACTAGTCATTTCCTTTCTTCGTCCTATTTTGGTGACTTTGCACAACCCTCTTGTGGTTTAATTTGAATACATCGAAATATTTGGGTTGGCGGTTTTTTAAACCTGTAAAACTGATCTTAGCTTTATGTAATTTGACCTCACATTTATGTTCCCCCACTGAGAACATGGTTCTGAAGTGTATTTGTTGAAAGGTCTAGTTTTACTACACGCCTCACAATGCATGCACCATACATGTAGAATAAGATGACTATCATTTCATATCAAAGCACAAATGGAATAATAATACATATTACCACTGCAAACACTGTTTTCTGATAATTATTTTGTAATCCTTAAAACTGCACCAGTCAGTAAATAAACACAATTTCCTGTGATGTGACATGAGATTGTAGTTTGCAGTGAACTTATAGTGGTGATAAAGTGGAGACAGAAGCATTTACAAATGTTACAGTATGTCGCTAAGGAGCAGTCCATCATTCACTTGTCTATAAATACTAAAGCTGAGAAATTCCCTCACAATGACTTAATCAGCAGGGTTTTTCTTAAGTGCATCCATGTGATTCAACTTGTTATAAAGCTTCTCTTTAAAGACATAAACCCAACCTCATAATGAAACCTATGTTAATATATTTTAGCCCCAGACACCTCAGAGACACATGTTCTGAACAAACACCCACTCTGGATGGTTCTCCTTTGACCTCCACTAACCACTGTGAGGACGTTTGGACCAGGAATTATCATTTGACTTTAACATAAAACACTTTCTTTCACCTGTAATGTATCTCAGATCAGGAACACGACTCAAAGTGAAGATGAGGAATTGATCCACACGTTTGTAACTTATTGTAACTCCCGACAATCAGGGTGTACGAATACCTACATCACTCCAATATTAGCTTCTCTTCATAGGCTTCCTGTTAAATCTCTAGAAAATAATTTAAAATATTTCTTTTAGCCCATAAAGCTATTAACAACCAGGCTCCATCATATCTTAAAGGACCGAGTCCCATCTTATCCACCAGAACACTTGGTTCTCAGAGTGCTGCCCCCTGGAGGTTCCTAGTTTTTCTAAAGTAGAATGGGAGGCGGAGCTTTCAGCTGTTAGGCTCCTCTCATGTGGAACCAGCTCCCAGTTTCAGTTAAGGAGGCTGACACAGTGTCTACTTTCAATTTTAGGCTGAATACTTTTTTTTATTTTTTTTTTTAAAG
Source organism: Lipophrys pholis (assembly GCF_963383615.2). NCBI lineage: Eukaryota > Metazoa > Chordata > Actinopteri > Blenniiformes > Blenniidae > Lipophrys > Lipophrys pholis. The sequence continues at coordinate 21,559,034 of NC_137627.1, read as the reverse complement.
CTTGCAGGTAGGGCAGGTTCAGGCATCCCTGGGCCGTTTTCTAGTGAAGCTGCTTTAGGTTTACACCGCTGGGAGACGTTTCCTCCACTGAACTTCTCTCTCCATACAGTCACGTTGCCATTTATTTCACTTGTAAAAGCGACATCAGATGGATAATATGTTTAAATTGACATTACATTAATATAATTGTACTGGGTTGAAACTTAAAGTTGATCCAAGTTATCTTATCTTAGCATCTTAAAGTTTGTAACTAACATCAGCATCAAATGCCCACTATGGAAACATGCAAACTGATGGCTGCAGAAACTGCAGCTCTGAAAACAACGTGCCAACGTAAGCCTGCAGAGTCACTGCAGCCAAACAAATTTCACTTTGCACTTTTTTATTTTTTTTATTTCAACTGTTCCAAAGATGCATTCAATGTGAATATTTCTTTTAAATGGAGACATACTTTGTTGCACCAAAACAAAGAACAATGTTGTCGTCAGCGTTATCATTAGGTTATTTCAATTGAACTTATTGTTTTCTTCTAATCATTAAACCGAGCTGCCAAATGGGGCCGTATGTGTTCCTGAAACACTGATCTAAACTAAAAGTGTGAGGCATTTCTGTGTCCATCAGTTCACTCTCTGTTTAATTGGATCATAATACTGTGTATAATTACAACACTGATCTGCAGCCATTGTTGTTCAAGCTACTGAAAATTAGTCATTCTTTAAAATGTAATAGTTATTTTTACGAGTAACTTTAAAATAAAACAGTTACCAGATACTTGTGACAACACTTCATGTACTTAAAAGAACCTCTTAATTAGCTCTATTTTATTTCTGTGCATTTCCCTGCACTGTCCCAGTGTTGCTGTGACACATTAGCTATCTGTTTAATAGCTGATTCATCATTAAATTCAGTCGGAGTTTTCTTTCTTACCTTTTAATTATTTTTTTCCTGGAGCACTTTGAGATTGTTTAAATGTAAAGTGCATTATAAATCCAATGTATTGTTATTATTATTATTATTATTATTATTATTATTATTATTATTATTATTATTATTATTATTATTATTATTATTATTATCATTATTATTATTTATTGTTAAATGATTAATTAATGATTATTAAGTTGCATCAGGAAGAGTTTCTATCATCTGGAGGTTAGCACTTCTTGAAAGAAATGGATTCATGAACGAGAAGAAAGGGAAATAACAGCTGAGATAACTATGCAGACATCAGAAGAGGCTCTTTGAAAGGTACGTTAAGGTTTATTCTTGGATTCTAATACACCTCAGCTACTTTATGTAGAGACTAATGCTAATGTTAGAACTGTAAATATATCACATTGATGTCAGGGGGACAAAGGTGGTTATGGATTACTGTTGTGCTCACCCTCCAGTAAATAGAAGTTTACCATTAAAAACTAGTAACTTTTAATGAAACAGCAGTCTGAAGGTTAAGGAGCCTCCAGAAACTCTGGTAGTTGTATCAATTATACCTTAAAGGTCCCATATTATGCAAAATTCAGACAGTAATATGTGTCCCCATAGCCTGTGTATGAGGCCCCAGAAGTGAAGAACGTCTGTCATCTCCCTCACTTACTTGCTCCACTTTTTAGCAAATGCGCTCATATGGACGATTCAGGAATTTTCCCTCATGACATCATGCAGGGAAATAACCACTCCCACTTTGACCCTCCCACAGGTAAATCAAAACTAAAAGATTACTGTTATCCTGAATAAATTCAGTATAATATGAAAATCTGTATCAGTTACTCTTACAGTTCGCAGGAGCGACCGTTAGCTACTTGCTAGTACCTGTAACAACATGCTAAGTATTTTGAAAAGTCCTGCTATGGCTATATAAATTAGCCATAGCAATAAATCCATTGTAAATATTAGCGTATGGTACCGGAAAGCCGCGTCTGGTCCAGGGTTGCCAGATCTGACTCACTGTTTCGAAGCCCCAACACAACGTAAAACCCGACAGCCTCAATAAAAACCAGCCCAAATCTCAACCTCTGTGGAAACCCATGTTAAAGTCATAAAACTTTTTTATGTGTAATACAAAAGACGTCATAAACACACAACTGCACTAAATGAAGAAAAAAGGAAACAAACAGGCTCCACAAGAAATTGTTGAAAAACTGTATGATATGGGACCTTTAATATTTGGTCATTATAGCATCAAGAGCAATGGCATTACACATGCTCCTAATGAGTCAGGTGTAAAGCTTGTACGATTCAAAATATGTAAGACGGTGATGTTTGTATTTCAACCGTCTTTAACATTAGCAGTTAAACTACAGTAATATTTTAATTTCAGTATTGGCAATTAAGAATACTTAAAAACACAGCATAGTTTTACTGCATAGTTGCTGAGACAAATGTGTGTTTAAATCAATTTGCATTAAAAGGAGGCGTGTTGCTGTCCGTGGTGCTGAAAAGTTGTGCTGAGTGTGGTGTTTTATCCCGGTCCTGGTCTGCAAGGTGCCCAAATAAAGCACACGACAATGTTCTAAACTTGCACTTTGGGACAGAGAGACGGCAGCTATGCAACTGTTGTCACAAGAGGAACAAGTAAGGAGCGCATTGAAACTCTGGCAATTGTAACGGCTTCAATAATTCCATACTGGTGCGTCATAAAATAATGGCACTACTTTATGAAGTATCACAAAACCCTGTAATCCAAGTTTTAAACTACGATTCTTTTCAAAACATGTCTCATTGTAGCATTTTTGCATTTAAATTATGTAAAAGTCCTGGCAGTAGTCAGATCGCTAGATGGATGGATGGATGGAAGAAAAGATAGATGGGTACTTTACAAGTAATCAATGAATTAGATGTCGATATTTACAGTATTTACACATTTCAAGGCAGTAGGTGCAGTAAATAAGGTGCACAGATATTCGCAATCACGTTTCTTTTTTCATTCATTCGTTCGTTCATTCATTCATTCGTTCATTCATTCGTTCGTTCATTCATTCTTTCATTCGTTCATTCATTCGCGCGTGTGTGTGTGTGTATGTGTGTGTGTGTTTATCAATCACATATTCACAACCGCAAAACAAAGCAAAAGAAAACAAATCAGTAAGTAAACCGATAAATAAACAGATTGTAACAATTAAAACACCTCCTGCCTATTAGACTCTTTCTTTTACCGGTGAATAGGATTTGTTAGTGCGGCTGTTTGAACTGCTTCATGGTTGGACGATGGATCAGTCCCCAATCGACATTATTTTAAGATTTTTTATTTGAAATCACTTGACAACTATAACTCTTTTTGCCACACGACTGCCTACATGTGTGTGCATAATTCGCATCCAGAGCGACAAAATAAGCGTTTTTGCGTCAAATCCAAACCTCGGAAAAGTATGTGTTGCTGTCCGTGGTTCTGAAACTTCAGCCGCCCCGAGCACCAACATTATGGTGTTTTATCTTGGTCCCTTCCAGGCCTAAAAAAAATATATATATATAATTAAAGTGTAATTTTTGTAAATATATATTCATATTTGATGACTGGAGTTTGTTTGCCCCCTAATTATCCGGGTACCAGGCAGAGGTCATTGATGGTTTAGCCAGCTTTTCACTTACCACCCACGTCACTGCATACATCAGCAGCTCGGTGCTCTTTCTCAATAATTTAAAATCACATGGTCACATTGACAAAGCCCACAGACCACCGAGCCGCGATGCTGTCAATGATTAGTGCGGATGTGCTGGCACAAGGCAGGTAGAGAGAGAGAGAGAGAGAGAGAGAGAGAGAGAGAGAGAGAGAGAGAGAGAGAGAGAGAGGGAGAGGGGGAGGGAGGGAGGATGCTGCCAGCGGAAAATGGCTGCTGCAACCTCAAGCCTATCCTGATACACCGAAACGACATCAAGGTGGAGAGAGAGAGAGAGGGAGGGAGAGAGAGAGAGATTAGGAAAATGAGAGCAGATAGAGGGAGAATGTGAGTGAGTCTGAGTGTTTCCTGAAAGGAGGATAAAAAGAGAGAGGGAGAGAGAGAGTGAGGAGAGGAGAGACCCTGGGGTGGGCTGCTGCAAGCGGCGGGCAACACCGAGCCATGGAGGGCGAGTAAGTCCTTACATTTTCATTTTTAACATTGCACATATACATATTGAGCCATGAGAGAGGACGCCAGCAGCAACCGGCAGTGGTACACCGACCCAGCACCATGCACTGTTACCACAGTCATCGGTGCTCCTACAATCTAGCAGGCAGCCGGGAATTAAAAAAAAAAAAAAAACACCATTACGTAGTCTTGAATCAACAGCATACACCCCGTTTCTGTTAGATCCATGCCAATATGTGAGAAATGTACAGCCAAGCTTTTACATGTGGACCCGAGCTTCTTCTGGATGACTGGCAACACACAATATGCGCGTAAAAAGCAAATTAACGGCAACATAACGACAGCCAAACAATTCAAATGCGTGGTTAGACATGGTAAAAAAAAAAAAAAAAAACAATAAAAAAAAAAAAACAATCACGAAACCAGTGTGTAAAATGTATGGATGGGGAAGGGAAGAAGAAAGGGAAAAAAGGCGAAATATGGCGAGTTTGGTGGCCAGCATCGCGTCATTCAAGACATGGCTACAGTCAAACGAGGGAGGGATGGAGGCGTTGTGATTTTTATCAACGTGTCTCAGGGTTTCATTATGATTTTTAAAGCCAAACTTTATGAATGAAATGTGATTTTTCTCTCCCTCTCTCTCTCTCCGTCTCTCTCTCTCTCTCTCTCTCCCTCATCCTCACCCCTCCTCTCCTTCCTTCCCTTTTCTAATCGGCCCCCTCCCCCCATCTCTCGTTTCCTCTCCATCCTCTCACCCACTCGTTCCTTTTCTCTTCTTCTTCCTCTCCTCCCTTTTTCACACGCGATTGCCTTTTACTCGGGCCTGGTTTCGTTTTGTTTCTTGAAATCATAAATATATATATTTACTGTTGAATGCATCCATGTATGTAACGCTGCAGTCTCGCTTCGTCTCATTCATAAAAAAATATAACATAATATCGGGGTGTGTTAATGAGCGCGAGCAGCAGGGGCGGAATGGAGAAAAAGAGCGTCTGGGAAAATAAACGCAACAAATTAAGGTTCAATTTAATTTGGGAATAACACAAACTCACAAAAAAAAGAAAAGAAAAGAGGAGCACGCGTTCCGTGCACATGTCGAGCTGCGGTGCTGAATTATTCAGCCAGTCGTTCAGCTGCTTCTCTCTCTCTCTCTCTCTCTCTCTCTCTCTCTCTCTCTCTCTGTTTTTTGTAAGGATGCCGGGGCCTCTGATGGCGAATGGGTGCGTTCATTGATACGTCTATCTGGGAAACACTCATTCCTCCTCCTCTTCCTCCTCCTACCATTTCTTCCCTTCTCTTTTCTTTCTATCCATTCCTTCCACACTGGAAATCTTATAGCCCCTGTTGCATCAAAAAAAAAAAAAAAAAAAAAAAGTGACAGGGCGCACAATTCCGCCCCGGCGTGCGTAAAGCAGACTTTCCCCTTCTCGCTGTGGTAATTAAAATCAGATTCACTTTTTCGGTCACGTGTGTGTTTGTCTTGCCTGTGAGTGGATGATGGAGCCTCTGAGCTGTCATGTTGCAGCGCCACTACATACTCACCGGCCAGAGCTGTCGGTTCTCTGCGCTTTTACATTTTTCTGTGAATTTCATGTTTTTTTTTTTTATGGAAACAGTTGAATATTTACACATAGGTGCACCTGGATGACTGTGCATGCAGCGCTCACCTGTGTTTAAATCACCTCCTCTTCCTCTGACAGTGTGCGTGTTCGTGCGGTGGTGATGACACGTGATGACTCCAGTGGCGGTTGGGTGCCCCTCGGAGGTGGCGGCCTCAGTCACGTGGTCATATGCAAGGGGCGGAGCCACGACGGCAGGGGGCGGAGAGAGTACATCATACGTGGAGAGCGACTGCGAGACCGAGCAGTGAGTGTGTGCGTGTGTTATGGCTGTCTTTGGTGCCACGTTGCCTGTCAACACCACCTAAAGACTGTAGGTCCATGAGCAGCGTCGTGGCTGTCACCCGTCCTCAAACTACAGCCCGCTTCCCAACCGTGGTGCAGGAACTACGGTGTGTGGCCCTGTCCTGACCAGACTGTTCAATATGTGGCCCTCAGTGGGAAATAGGTTGGACTTATGCTTTGAAGACACTATGAAAAATATTCTCGTCGTTGGATGCAAATATATGGCCCTTGGACTAAAACGAGCCAACCAGAGGCGCCAGTCTGGCCGTGTGTCATATTGAAAAGTGTAAAAATGATAGTCATTGGAGGTCTCAGGGTTAAATGTAATGAACACAAGAGACCCGACCTCAGACCTCAGCAATGCAGTTCAAACTTGTTTCTAGCAAATTAGAATCAATCACTGTGGGGGTTAAATTTATACAAAATAAAATGCATGCTTGGAGGATGTGCTTTTTTTGACATATCACTATATTTCACAGGGACTTTGCTAAAATGTGTTTAAAATCCAATGTCAAAATGTAGACTTTATTTGGGACAATTTTATTGTTACTTCCCACGTCAAGATCTCATCAGCTGATCAGATTCCGAGCTTCCTGTTTTACAGTCAGAGATCCTGCAGGGAGGCACAGACAGGAGAGAGCACAGACCACATAAAGTGAAATGATTGCAATAGTTACCAATGAATCTACGGCGAGTGAGAAGGGTAGAGAAACTTGTGAGAATGAAGGTCTCTCAGCACTCTAAACCGATAGCAGCGAAACGAGAAAATAGTCCAGCTTAACCCTGAGCCACTCTGAGCGCTGAGCTTTCGAACAGGAAGACCTGATTTTTAAAGTAGAAACCAGTAAAACCTCCTGGAAGAAAGGAGCACGATGCCTAAAAGCTTTGTTTCCTGTTCTACCTTTTGAAACGTTATGAACCTCCAGTGAGCAGGACCCTGAGAACAAAGTGTCCTGACGGCATAACATGGAGGTAACAGCTCTTTACCGTACGATGGAGCCTGATTATTAAGAGCTTTGCGTCGAGAGAAGAACTGTTAGATTGTAACAGTGAAAACTGGAGTTGAACTGAGGAAAGACTGGATGATACAGCGAATCGCCACCACCAGCAGCTCATGCACAAAAGTATCATCAATACTTAAATCACACATACTGTACTAGTGAAAATGCACAAAACTCCTCTGCTCCATTGTCATTCAATCACCGGCTAATAAAGTATAACGTCAAGTGTGTACAGGCCCAGCTGTGATCCCGTCGGTCACGTGGACGACCTATACACACAAAATGATTGAAAAAGAGTGAAAAGCCACACCGATAACAAAGCAAGGCTCAGGTTCCTGCACAGTTTACAGAATCTTTCTCCTTTTGATCCACAAATGTAAAGTAATATTTATGACTTGCTAACTGTTACCCCCACCAACTGTACTGCGTTACACAGTCTGAGTTACTTCAAAGGTAAATTATGTAAAATCTTGTGTTTAATTGGTTCTGTTTAGAATCACAAAGCCTTGAAATAATATAACGCGAAGAAGCCTGATTGCTCATAAATCAGGGACTGTGATCTTCGGTGTATTTGGGGCTAATGATCCACTGACGTCTCAAAAAAAATTACACCTTCGCAAAGTTTTGGTTCTTGATTTTTACTTTGCTTGATTGAGAATTTCTGGAGATGAAACCTCTGCAAGAGTTGACGTTAGACGTTTTGAACACAATAATGGCTGAAACTGAAACTACCAAAGCTCTCAGAGCTGGACTGAGGACAGACTGGACAGCGAATCACCCCCGGCAGCAGTTGGTGCACAATAACATCCTCAGTACTTAAGTCTTATCAACTGTTACCTGTATAAATGCATTCCTGCATGGAGTTACTTCCTTTGGAAAGTAATCGGTTACATTATGTTTGCATCACTCTGGAACATCACTTCAGGTGGATTGTAGCGTCATTAGTAGCGAACACTAGTTTAAAAAAACAAAGAACTTTTTAATGTCCATTTGTGAGCTTTAATCCCTCTGTTATGAGTTATAATGAGGTCGATATATACAAAATCAGTCTTTTTTAAATTTTTATTCTAATGTTTTACTTTGAACCTGGTGATAAAAACAAGATGCTCCTGATAGCAGCTGTGTCTGTTTTAGGAAAATTTTTCTTGTCAGAAAAATCAGTTCACACTCTATTGATTGTAGGTTTTCTTTTTAGTTACCGTGGAAGAAAGTTAGTAAACAGTTCAGAAGAATCATTCTTCACTGACTGGCAGGAACTACTTCTTCTTCCACTATTTATAGTATTGTTAACAACATATGTGGTATGAACGCTCCACACATTTGCATTAAAATCCCTAAGTTTGGATGCATATACGCAGCTTCTTCTGAACTGAAAACCAGATCAGGGCTATTTTCAAATATGTTACATATAAATAAGAAAGCACATTTACTGTTATTCATTGCTACAGTTAAAAATCATTAACTTTTCTATGTTTAGACAATGTGTTAGTACTGGCAATATTACTTAAGTACTGAATTGAATTGAAGTGGTGACCACAATCAACAGGTATTGTTTCAGTAGCTTAGCAGATCTAGTGTAAACAGAGAAATGAAGTCCCGTCTTGGTTGGTGAAGGATTTCCTTGTGTTGTGGTTATTGCATGCTTCTTCCTTCAGCCGGTGTTGGATTGTGCAGTGCAAAGGGGGTTAGTGTACAACAAGGTGAACCCCATCTTCCATCACTGGCGAGTTGAAGATCGGAAGTTTGGCCTTACGTTCCAGAGCCCTGCCGACGCCATCTCCTTTGAGAAAGGACTGCAGGCTGTCATAGATAAGCTCGACAGAGGTACACACTCTTTGATCGAACTGCATTTAGGAAAAATACCGAGTCTAAATCCCTGCTTTTTCTCGCCATGTCACCAAGGCTCGGACTCGCCCTCGTCCTCCACGCCAGAGGAGGCCGACACAGAGGATGATGGACAAGCTGTGAGTATCAGAGCAGGTTATTATACTGAATTGACCTCTGGCTAAGCCCCGCCCCCATTAGTTACTGTTGCTAGATTGCTGAGATTATACAAGACACTGCTTTACTTTAGAACCAACGTAGACATCCTTGTTTATAGTCACATTGAGTTTGTGTGTTTTGCCACACAGCTTCTTCCACAGGAGACATTTGTCCATGTTTTGTTTGAGTTTGAGATCAGATAAACCCTGTTGTTTATCTTTTGGGGATACCTCATATCGCTGTTGCATCGTTTGACCATTTATGCATCTTCAAATACTTAAATAGCCCAGAAAACAACAAATGCGTTTCCATTTTCTTATGCTTCTCTACCGAGTGTTACGCTAAGAATGTCCGAGTTCCAGGAAGTCGGTAGTTGAATGCGATAGGTTCATTTGGGGGCGGAGCTTAGCTAAAGGTCAATTCCTCGTCCTGAATGTTACTTACCAGCTGCAGTGAGAAAAACTGTACTTTAAAGGTACAGTATGCAAGATTTAAGTAATGCCACTCCTAGCCACTGGGTGGAAATAGTGAGTTATTGTTTCTCGGAACGTTCATGCGCTTTGCATTTCCTGTTCTGACATGTTCTTTCTATTACTACAAAATGTAGGCGGAGATACAGGCACTCGCTCAACCATCTTGTGGTTCAAACTGATAATACTCACAACACAAAATGTCTTTCTCCATCACATACTGCATTTAATCCATAAGCCACAATTTCTTCACAGACATCCCAGATTTGCTCCATAAAAATAACAAAACCTTCATTTGCTTTCACCTCCCAATGTTTGACTGACATCTCTGTTCCTCACATTCAGGGTTTATTTGAGTAACTTATTTGACTTGTGTGGTGACTTGTGACCTGTGCCAGTCCCATACAGGGAGCGAGTCGTCGTCCAACAGCAGAAAAGAGATGCTTCCCAAACCCATTACCATAGTGACGAGCGAGTCGTCGTCTACCTGCTTCGTCCGGTCGGAGGAGTTTAGTTTTGGAGCCAGCCATGCTGTTACCACGCAGACCCCTGCTCAGGTAGCACCACTTCAATACTCTGCTGAGATTACGGAAAGAGATGCATTTTGATTTGATTTCAGTTCATTTTTAAATTTTAACAATGGTGTAGTGGTTGGTACCCTTGCTTCGCTGCTTGATGACCCTCGTTTGATTCTGAGCTCCTTCACATATCAGAATGACATGTTCTCCCGACTGACTGCATGGCTTCTCTTTGAGTTCTCCAGTTTATTCTCACAGTCCAGATACACAGTCGTTGGGTTGTTTGTGGATTCTGCATTGCGTGTAGGCTTGATGTGTGTTTGTGGTTGTATGTGTGTGTGTTAGCCTCGTGACCTCTACACGATGTAGCTCACATTTTGCCCCACATCACCTAGGATTGATGCTACCCCGTGACACTAAGATTGATTGATGAATAGCTCCTTTCATTTTTGACTGTTTTTGGGGCTTTGTGGGTTTTTAATGGGCATGTGACCTGTCCTGGTTGCATACCTGGTTGCATACTTCATCGGGATCGGCTCCATGAGCCCCTTAGTTGGATAAAGTGGGGAAGTAAATGGATGCAGGGATGAATAGTTTGCTAGCTTTAATGAAGGATGGCTTGTAAATCAGGGTCTTTATACTGTCTTCTTGTGCATTGAGGGTCTGTGATAAGCAAGAGTCAGCTGTGAGTGATGGATGGATGGATGGATGGAAAGATGTATGGATGGATGGATGGATGGATGGATGGATGGATGGATGGATGGATGAATGGATTGATTGGGATGTTCTCAGCCCACCTACAATGATGCGCTGTCATCAAAAAGCTTCTTGGTTTTATAATTCTGGAGATGAGAAACGTTCTGTGAGCGCTGCCACAGTACACACTGTTCCTGACTCACTGTGTAATCCTACACCCTCTCCACAGATCCACACCAGGTCAGGACAGCACCAGCTCTCACAAATGACGGCTGTGTTGAATCCCCCAGCGCCCCCGCCCCCACCTCCTGCTCCGCCCACTCCTCCTGTGGGCCCCCCGGCCTCCTCCCCCCTGTCCCCCCTCCCGCCCACTTTCTCGTTGCTGGAGGGGGGAGACTTGCGCAGCGTGGACCCGTGCAAAGACCTGTGGGGTTCCCGAGGTTATGAGGACTACAGACGGGCGGGAGCCACGAGGACTATGGTTGGGGGGCTGACTGGGGGCGTGGTTGTCGGTGGCGGAGGGAGCATGCAGGACAAGACGGAGCTATGTGTGGTTCGCTTTGAGAAGGAGCTGGCAGGAGTGGGGACGGCGGGCTGCGAGGTGACCGTGAGCCTGGACAGCAAAGCCTCCCAGCGTCTGTCCTCGTCGTCACCCACTTGCATGTCCATGCCCAACGCTGTGTCGGGCGTGTCCTCAGGTGCTGGCTCGCCCCAGGAGACGGGCAAAAGCTCGCCTTCGCCCTGCTGCATCCACACCTCACTGGCCACACCCCTGTCACGGACTCGTAAGAGAGGGGGAGGGGCCAGCAGCAGCGGCGACCCGGGGGTGATCTCCCCGGACGACGACAGCCCGTGCCCTCAGGCGTCGTCATCGTGCTCGTCTCGCTGTGTGTACTGCCGCTCTGTTTTCAGCGCCTCGGAGAACGGGCGGGGCCGCTGCAGAGACGCCCCGGACCCCGCCCTGCACTGCCTACGCCAGTGGACCTGTGTGTGGTGTGCGGAGAGTCTGCTCTACCACTGCATGTCGGACTCTGAGGGGGAGTTCTGGGAGCCTTGTTCGTGCGATGACTCGATGGGGGGCCACCCGCACCCCCTTTGCTGTGCCCGCTGGCTGGCTCTCCTGGCCCTGTCACTCTTCGTGCCCTGCATGTGCTGCTACCTGCCTTTGCGCGCCTGCCTGCGATGTGGGGAGAGGTGTGGCTGCTGTGGAGGAAAGCACAAGGCGGTCCGATGAGGCCAGGCAAGGGGGGTGGGAGGGGTTCCCCGGACCAAGGGGGTTTGGGTAAAGTGCGGAGAGAGCACAGGAAACAGGAGGTGGCCCCCCCAGCAGGTGGAACAGGGCTCTCAGAAGAACCAAACCCCCTACGTGTCCCTCCAAAGCCCCACAGCCTTCCACTGCATTCAGCTCTTTCTCTTTTCAACCCGGGGCCTTCCTCGCCGGTCCCCGAGTGCTGGAGAAGCATCGCACTCGGACGGGGCTCCGCGGGAGTCACCCGGAGCCTTCATAGTGGATTTACAGAACGACGGCTGGGCTACAGTTAGCTGTCAGTGACTTCATCGCAGAACGAGGGTGGCAGAGGCAACGGTGATGTGTACACTGTTTCAAATGTCCGTTTGTTTTCTTTTTTTTAAATTCCGAAAGAAAAAGTCAAAAAACAAAAGATGTTTATATATATGATTGTTATAATTTTAATTGGTATATTTTATTAAATGTAAAAACATATTGACATGATTCCCCCAAAATGGCACACACATTCGCGTATTCACAAACATGAGATCTTGGGGGAAGCTTCACGTTGGCCTGTTTATCAGTCAGATGAACAGATGTCACCCTTTACCTCTTTTTTACCTCAGATGTGACTCAAATCTTGCTCATAAAAGAAAAGAGTGGGGGAGAGGAAGTACGTAGACCGTATGAGCATCTGAGCCCACAAAGTGTTGTCTTTCGGTTAAAGAAGTTGACCACAGTGGAAGTAAGGTTATCAAATGCAAAGAGACAATTATAGTTAAGGGAAGTTGCAATGACAACCACAAAGAGTTAAATAAAAATCATAATAATATCCATAATGTAACCAAACACTCGGTTGCTTTTTGTTTTATGAAGAAAAAAGTAAGAGAACATGTGTCAGACATCAAACACCCTCACTTTGCACATTTCCCCCCCATATATTTTTAATATTAATCATCATAAAACCACCACATCCACCACTGTACTTGTTGAATCAGTCAAGGTGCTTACAAACTGAGGCCTCTGAGCGAGTCTATTCTACCTAATGTACACCGCAGCCGTACACTCCCCAAAGAAAACAGGACCCCGTGCTAACCAATCCGACCCCGCGTCTCGGCCTTTTAAATGAGATGCCACCAAAAAAACATAAAAAGAAAAGAGAAAAAAAAAAAAAAGTTAAGTGCAATGAACAATGTATTGAAAGAGTATTTTTGTACCGGTTGCTCACGTTCGGGTAAGGCGAAATGGGAAAAGTGTAGGAACTGAAATACTGTAGTGTGTTACTGTGTTTGATATAAAAGGTAAATAGGAACACAAAGTTGTATTTGAGCAGCAGCACGTGGCTCACGGGTGTGACATTTGAACGTGTGTGCTGTAGACTGTTGACCCTGTGATAAGAAAGGAGACACATTAACTTGAAAAAATAAACAAACAAACAAACAAACAAAAAAATTTACAAAAGATGAATGAAGGTAGGTCTTTGTCGGGCCGCAGTGGCAGATGTGTTTGCTGAATGTTGCTTTAAGTATAAAGTCGAAAAGCTGCTATCTTGAGTCCTGCCCTAAATGCTATTCCATTCAAACTTTCCCAAAACCTCGCAGAAAGCTGAGGTGTTGCATGAGAGTCAGAAACAATCCTTCAAATTCTTACTCCAACCAAGGTGCTGGGGATGTGAAACAGTTTGTGAAGACGTTTTACGGCAGAAATTTGAAAAAAAACAAAACGAAATGCCCCTTCACATTTTTATCCCTGCGGTGATGTGCGCTGCATTTCTGTGTTTATTTTCCGAAAAGGCATAATTTTGATATCCATTCCTGAGCTCCTTCCTCCACATGGATTTGAGGCACGTATAGTCATCAATGGTGCATTCATAATGAACCGGAATGTGGGAAAGTTGGTGGGAAATTCAACACGTCGTGCGTGCATCGGTTAGTGAGCCAGCCTTCAGTTATCTTGTCCCAACCTGTGGTCCGGGATCCCAAAGCTTTGATGGTCTGAGACCGATCTAAAGTTTCTAGGAAGTCGCTGTGACCTGGAGAACTGCACATTGCTTTGTTCAGAGGGACCGTGTAAGGTTCAGAAAAGCAGGCGTGTTCGCTGGCGTTGGGCTTCCCCATATTGTTCGTGTCAATCAGAGGCCAGAGACTCGAGTCTGCGACGTTTCTTAAAGGGACTTTAAGGTGAAAAAGTTACCATGGTGTCCTACAGTGACCCCTATAAAACCCTGCTGGATAAACTGTTGATACTTATGTGAGTGGAAAACTGAAGGCAATATTGACTTTACAAGCATAATTTAATTCATGTGTGATGACAATCATTTTAATCATTTATCTGCTAATGTTCCTTTTTAATGTCACTCCCGACGGGGAACTAGACATTTCCCAATCTCCCAACTGGGATCTTAAGGTATCCCAGCTTCTTAAACACACCACAAGTTCTTAAATCAAACTTGATTACCTGAATGTGGTCGAGTTGTTGGACATCTGAAACATGCAGGACGATGGACCCGATCAACCTCCTGAGACTCAAACTCATTTTGTACTGTGGTCTAGACAACCCAAAATGATCCTCGGAGGTTAAATACACTGGTTCTTCAGATTATTATTTTTTTTAATTCATTCATATGGCTGGAAAAATGGAAAGTTACCAGCTGGGAAAGTTTTACTCCTGAGTTTATAACAGCAACTATAAACACCATAAAAATCCGTAGATTAAAGAAAACACAAATGGACACAAATGAAACTAGAGTCATGCTTGTAATTGAAGTGAACTGATTTCTAGATGCACTGAAATACTACAGTTATTTTATTAAAGCTAGAAACCTGCATGTGCTAAGCTACTAAAAAAGATTTTAAAAAAAATGGCAAACGCAAATGAAGTTGCCATGTGCCGATTAATAATATAAATCATCAACACGTATATGAAATAATGCCTGTAAAATCTGAAAGACTTTCCCGTCACACGTATGGATATGCCGATATTTTATTTTTGTAGCAGCTCACCTGCTCGAGGGTAGTAAAGTCAGGATAGCTTCACTTTCACCGCGGTTTATTGCACATTTGTAGGAATACTTGTTCTCTTGTGGATCCAGTCATCTGCTGCCTGAAAGTCAAGCTTAGACGTATTTTTCCCACTTTCAAGTGGGAACTTTCCCACTCTCCTGTAACATTGTTATGCACCAAGAAATGTATTTTTTGTTATTCCTACAATCTTTGTTTGACATTGCAAAAAAGAATCATTTTCATAAAAAGGCATACACATCATCACTGTTAAGAAATGAGCCACAAAAACGTGGATAGTTTCATAGTAAAACAATGATAACAGCATAGATGTAAGTGTTGCTCAGAGGCTGTTTAACCATGTGGAGCTCTGACGATAGAATGAAATGAGTTTGTGTGAGGTTTTAAAAATCTGAATCTGAAAGAAAGATTAGAATTCGATGCTAAAGTATGAAAGAATAACACTTAAAATGCAACATGCACCGTCGCTGAAAGAGGATTTGAGTTCTTGCAGGTGTGAGGGGCATTTATTTTTCCAAATCTGTTGGTTCCCATGGAAAATGGAGGGACTAAAAACGCTTTAAGGACGTCAGTGATGACCGATAAGAAGAGTCTCATGGCTGAACATCAAATTACGGCAGAATGAACCTTTCAGAAGCTTCACCGTATTATTTACATTTTAGGTTTTTGCCAAGAACTTTTTATCCAAAGTGACTTAAAGTGAGTGAATAGGGAGTGGAGATCAGCGTCAGGACACTCAACTCGCTGACGAACGCAGCCCCCCGACTTCTCTGTGACGGGATGTTTGTCTTCACTACGAGGCCAGCCTGCCAACAATGTTGGTCCACTTTAAACAAAACAAAAAAAATGAAAAAGAAAAGAAAAAAGACTTCCTGTTATGACTGCAGGAAACACAAACTCAAGTCGGTCACTAGACTGCCATCCCCTGATCTTGAAAGTTGTCCAACACACACATTCCCCACCAATCTCTGCAGTGCGTGCGCGCACACACACACACACACACACACACACACACACACACACACACACACACACACACACACACACACACACACACACACACACAATGGTGCAGACAGACAGACAGAACTAGTAAAGCCATTGCACACAGTTTGCTACTTCTGGTCCAGAATCAGTGTTGGAGTACAGTAACTGACAGTCATGCGATCACAACTGCAGGCCCCATTCTTACATCTTAATAAATGTGCCTTTTGATTTGAGTAATCAATAACTTATGATTTCTAAGTAACTCTGTATTAAGTACTCTTTTACTTCTTTTTTTTTTTTTTTTTTTTTTCGGTTATTGATTTCTGCCAATGTGCATATTTTCAAATGTACGTATTTATTAGTTTCAAAGTAATTAATGAGATATTACTTGTTTATTTATTTATTGAGATATTTATTCTGATTCTTTATTTTTTTGAGACAGGTTTTTATCTTCTGTGCTGTCTTACTTCTGACTTTGTGCCAATGTGCTGCTTTGAGGTGTTACATATCGTGGGTTTGTATCATTATTAAACCCTCACTCTATATTTTAACCCAGCGCTTTCTTCTCCTCTCTTACGTGCGCATGTCTGAACTCACCGTGACTTTTGTTCCTCCACATAACAAGTAATTAGCAAAGTAACTAAGTTACTTTTAAAAGAGTAACTCCTAATCAGTCACTATTTAACAGGGACACCAGTGAATCTGAAACCACTGTTGCCATAGTTACCTTGAAAAA
This sequence comes from Lipophrys pholis, assembly GCF_963383615.2. Lineage (NCBI taxonomy): Eukaryota > Metazoa > Chordata > Actinopteri > Blenniiformes > Blenniidae > Lipophrys > Lipophrys pholis. The sequence goes on along the minus strand of NC_137627.1, from coordinate 21,542,427 downwards.
GTAATCTGATTACTGACTTCCTTTAGCGTTCATCGTTGCCGCCAATAACAACGTATATTAATATAGGACTCACAAAAGGTTTGTCGTTGGTCAGGACAGCTACAGATTTCTGTCGGGTTTTTAGCGTCTGTTATTAGCTGCAACGAGAGATGTGAAAGGGTCGCCAGTTAACAGGGAAACCAATTCATCTGAAACACCGTAAAGCTTTTTTTTTTTTATCTCGAGACGGACCTGGAATAGGTGTGGACAGACAGAAACAGACACAGCCTGTTCTCATTAGTGTTCACCAGAGGAACTTTTAGACTGGATGAAATTCAGGACCAAAGCGATTTGGGAATATTGATGGAAAAATGGTATAATGTGGGACCTTTAATGTTCATAATATGACTTTTATGCCCATGCTATTTTAATGCCATAACATAACAGCTACCTTTTCCTTCAGAATCACTGACTGCTGCCATCTGACGTTTAGTTTTGGATCTCGGTGTCGGTGCCTTTTGACCTTTATTCTTCATGACAAAGTACAATTTTTCAAACTACAAACAGCAGCTATTTTCATTGAAAATCATACATTTATATCTTTTTTTTATAGCTGGGCAACGATTCAAATATTTATCACATTGTTACATGCAAAATCTGAAATTCATCGAAAAGTTAAATATTGGGGATTTTTATTCAAAAGAGCCAATAAACCAAAGTGTAATATTATTTAGATTTACCGAGGACAGCAAATACTATGCTTTTAAACAACAACCTTCCCGTTACACAGGAGGAGTGTTAGGGCTGCATGGTGGTGCAGTGGTGAGTGTCCTTGGACAGAGCAAGAAGGTTATTGGTTTGAATCTAGTGTGGTGTTTGCATGTTCTCCCCCAGTGCAAAAACATGCATGTGAGGTTGGAGGTAGGAGAAAATGTGAGTGTGTATGTCTGTGTTTAACTCTAGAGACCATGCAGGACTGTTGTTGTGAACAAGGTGTTGAAAGACTTCACGTATCAGGAAACATTTGAGAATTCAGTTGCACTGCTAAACAAGTGTCTATGTACCTTCAGCAGTATAGCTGCTTTTTAATTCCTTGAGTTTTAATTATCTTTATCGTAGTAATTTAAATTCACATCAAAAGCAAAAACATTTTTAATCCAAATTTGATTATTTTATATTCAGACAAAAACAGATCTTGTTAAAATCTTTGCTGTCACCTTCAGTTGAATAAACGATTCAGTAATGATTAAAGCTTTAACACACTCAAAGTAGCAGGAGGAAGCGTACACTTAGTCAATCCCGCCTTTATTTGGTAGTTTTCTGTTTGCATCCTGTGATCTTTTTTGTTTTTTCTTTTGTTTTTCAGTCTTCTAAAAAAAAAAAAAATTTACTCAAGAGTTAAAAACCAGCGAAAATTGTTTTCTGTTGTGGGTCAGCTGAACTGTAGGCCCCGCCCCCCAGATGCTCTGATTGGCCGAGATGTGGCATGGAGCCAATCCGGCACCATTTCTGCTAAAAAGGTCCCGCCTCCTCTGTCCCACAGTGTCTATTTCTGTGTGTTTTCAGGGCACATGAGCAATGAGATTTACAAAGACAAAACAAAAAGCTGTTAATGTGCAATCACGTAATTATCAGTATTCATCAGTTGATACCTCAATGTGATAATGACACAGTAGTTTTCTCATCCTGCACGCTATATTAGCTGCAGGTTTCACACACAGTCCATAATTATGTTTTTCTAGGTAGTGTGCACAGAGATGTCTGTAATTTCTCACCTTTCATTCATACTTAGTTTAAATTGATAAAATTCATAATTGCACATTTTCATCAACTTGTCATGCTTAGTTTCAAAGATACAAGAAAGGTTGGGTGTGAATGTCAGAATGCTAGAAAAAGAGTTCACTCTAAAGAAATCTTTAAGACGAGACACAAATGTTGCATAAAAAAAAAAAACTTTAAAAATGTTTCCATGACAGAACAGACACAAGTGGCCGAGTCACTTCGTTGTATACATGTGCTGTCGTTTGTGTTTGAGGATCTCGGTGGAGGTGAGGTTCAGGTCTTCATTACAGACTTCGCAGTGATAAACTCTGGTCAGACTCGACGCGGAAGAAGAGGAGGACGCCTTTCCACTTTCAGCCCCTGAAATCCCCAAAATCACACAATCAGGAATTAACCACAAATTCCTCCCAGCCAGTCCAACTTTATTTATAAAACACTTGAAACAACCACAGAGCAGCTTAGTGCTAAATATAAACTATGAACGTCACATGAGGATGAATAACAGAATAATAACAAACTGCAGTACAGGTAATTCATAAAACACAAAAATAAAATTCTAAAAGGCGATTTTTAAACAATTCTACAAAAAGTGTGCATAGAAACTCAGCAGTGTAGCAGCATTTAAATTTCTTTTTTTTTTATTATCCTATATAATCCGCTTCAGGAAATTTCTTTTTTTTTCCCCCACTTTTATCCATCCTATTTATAGGATTCTGTTGAAGTGTTTTAAAATAAGAGATAAAGGAGGCCTGCATAATGTTCAAGGTAAACTCTTGTAAAGTTTTGGACCAGCTCGGCCCCCTCTGAGCTCATTTTGACAGGAGTTGTTTGGCTGAGACGAGGCAACGCAAGGAAACTACATACATGACGATGTAGCAGCTCTGAGTTCTTTCAAAACATTAATTCTATTTTATTTATATTGCACGTTTAAAAACCTCAAAGCAGCAATAAAAACCATCAGAATGAGAATAAAGCAAAACAATTCCCCTACACTGTTCAAACATCCTAAAAAAATAATAATAATAATAATTGTTCCTGAGCACTTTATAAAATAATTCAATCAGAGAGAGAAGAAGAAAAAAGGTGTTGGTATACACCATCAAACTTCTGGTTTCAAGCTCGTCTTCATGAACCTCCAGGACATCCCGAGCAAGAGTATATAGATAAATATAAAAAAACATGTAACCTGAAATAAGTGACAAAGTCTCTCCATCAGCTCCACCTTGTGTTTTCATGCTGTATTCAGTGGATTAACACAGTGAATATATGAGCGGGTAAGACTGACCGTCCTCCGGTTCCTGCTGCTCCCCGGCCGGCCTGCAGGAAGCTTCGTGGTGCATGCGCTCCAGAGGAGTCAGGGGCATGTAGAGGTCGCAGTTAGGACAGGTCCAGAACGTTCGTAAACACTCGCTGTAGAGGTCCTTCGAATCCTGCAAAGCATGTTCATCATAAATGTGGTTTCATGAAGTGTCGCTCAATGGTTTGTTGACGGAATAAAGACGATTCGTTTAAATGAGAAACACGTGCAGGACTGGATTGAGCCATTTTGTGATTAATACCAATCAACTCAAGGACCTTCCCAAATATTTTCTTCTGTATTAATTTACATTTACAGTGTTAAAAAAAAGAAAGAAAAAAAAAGTTATCTTTTAATGTTCTTGGACATTTCAGGAGCTTTTCAGTGGACGAAGAGCTCAGTGACGGTGAGTGATGACGGAAAAAAAAACCAAAACAAAACCGAAATAAAGATAATTTCCAGTTGTTTAACTTTCGTGAAACTGACAAAAAATTTATCTTAATATAAAAAAGAACTTGCTATCCAACGATGTGACCGAGAAGTGAAATGTTTGTTTTTTTCCGGATGGTTCCAGATCAACCCACCGTCAGGCAGTTGTAGGTGAAGAAGCTGGTGACACGCAGGCCTCCTTTGATGGGGTCTGGTTTGGCCCGGGCTCCTGGGAACAGCACGCTCAGATCCGGAGTTTCAGAGAAAGACGACTCGGACTCAGCCTGAGGTCCAACATAAAGGTTCTGGGTCTGCAGAGCTGTGAGCCTCCGCAGGCTGTAGCTCACCTAACAGGGAAGGTAAGCAGAGCAGATATTAAAACAATGTATTTGTGTTAAATAAGCAAGTTAAGAAATATCTTAATACAATTGCTTTAAATGAATTAATTCCAATATTTGTTATTAGATGGTTTTTATTGCCTCATGATCTGTTGTCCTCCCAGTTTTTTTTTAATCTATTTTATCTGAATTAATGAGTTCAGAAATGTTTCATTATGTAATTACAGCTGTTTAATTTCTCTCATTTGATCTCGTGTAAAACACTTGGAGCTTCACTTTGAGTATCATCCACTTCTTTGCCAATAGAAGGTTTTATACTTTATTTTCCATAGAGCTGCATGATGCAACAACCTTTTGATAATGAAAATAATAGAGTAAATAGCAGAAGGCCCAGTGGAGCTGAGGTTAGAGCTCTCATCTCGCAGTAAGAGTAGTGGTGGTGGACGTAATAATAGTAATAATCATAATAGTCATTGTAATACTCGTGATTATATCAGCAACACAACAACAACAACAACAATAATAACAAAATAATAAGAAATAAAATAAAAAAAATGAGTTCCACTACTGTGCACACTCGGGTCTTAAAGCATTATTTGCTCAGTTTTTCCAGTAAACAATAACCTTTACTTATTCTATTACATTGAATTTTACTTTCTTAATTCTCCTTTTTCCTTTGTTTTAATGTATTTTTGTTTCAAGTACAAAAAAATATCCTCACAAGTCTTACTGCTTTTTAACAGAATAGAATAGAATTTATTAATCCTTGGGGGAAATTCTTGCAACATAGATCCACACAGAAAGAAGAATAAAAACCATAGAAGTGCAAAAGTCTATATGAAAGGATAAAGTTAAATAAGTACTATGAAAGCTAAGCCGTTAGATCTCCTGCGGCGCTCTGTGCTGCACTTTGGTGGAATGAGTCTGTTGCTGAAGATGCTCGTGCTGCTGACCAGGGCATCATGGAGGGAGTGAGAATCATAGTTCATGATGGACAATGTCCAGCCATTGAAGCACAAAGTAACAGGACTACCTCGGTGTAGAGCAGGAAGCGGACCAGGCCCTCACTCAGCTTCTCCGTGGCTCTGCGAGACACTCCCTGTACCGGAGCTGCCGATTCTGCAGGGCTGCTCTGTGCCAGTTGGGCCAGTAGGAGGCGCTCCCACTCGGCTCGGCGCTTGAGGGCGGTGGACAGCACCCTCAGGGCCTCGTTGGGCTCCCTCAGCTCCAGCTCCAGCCAGCCGTCCACCACCAGCCGCGTGCAGTCTGCGTTGGTGTCGATGGAGTTTGCGACCAGCAGCAGAGCCTCCAGGACAAGTCAGAGAGAGAATTATTGCTGAGACCTTTTCAGTCATTTTTTAACATTCAGGAGCAGGACCACGTCTCTTGATGAGTTGGTATATCTCACAACATCTCACTAATCTGTCTCTGCTCTCGAAAACCCCCCGTACGAATTTGGTCATCCACCCTTTCCAGGCACACGGTGTTTTTTCTAACATAATCAGTATAACCACCACTGGACCTCGCATACCGAGTCTCCTCCAGCAACACAAAACAATGTCAACATGTCCCAGACAGGCCTAATCAGGTGACCTCCACATGCGCCATCATCCTCACTTCTATTAAACATCCAATCCTCTCTCCGCTCACTAATCCCGTTAACTAACGTTTAATACCAGCAGAGTCCTTGCGAGGGCAAGCTTTATGTGCCTTTTCCACTATTTGTGTGAACCGTCGGGACACGTGTGTTTACCATCACATGCATCAGAAAGCACAGGAATTAAAAAAGAAATAGAAGTCATTTGAGGGGATTTCAATAAAGGGGAAACCCCCACATGTGGTACTGACCTGCAGAGCTGGGACGCGCACACAGTTGGACAAATATGGCTTGTTGGTCTCCAGCAGAGTGACAAAGGCCAGCAGCTGGTGTCTGCTGCTGTCCCGCTTGTCCGACCCTGAAGGCAGCAGAAAAGGAGGAGGAAGTAAAGAAACATTTTAAAAAATGGAAACTCTTGTGAGACAACTAAACAGACAAGCAAGTGGAGCTCAAACTGCTCCAGATGTTAATGTCCTGACAGAAAAGTGTCATAATGTCGTGTTTGATCTGCTCGATATCAGACATGCGGATTGTATTTTCCCCACACAAGCATCAATACTACTACTTTTTTAAATTATATGAGCACATCAGCCACTAATGTGCTACAAATAAACTACAAATAAAACCCTTTTTGTTTGTGTCTTACTGTTTTAGTCCCTGGACATTTTGACTTTCATTTTAAAGCTACATTAGCTTCCGACTCTGCCCTATTATGATGAAAGTTAATCAGTTATAAATTGAGGTTTTAAATACCTACACAGTATATTCCCCCGCTAAAAAAAGAAGTTCTTTCAGAGTGTTTTACCCATTCCTCCGCCATCGTCTTCAGGCACGTGCAACACCTCCGGGTCACTGGCAAACACGCTGGTCGGGTGGATCACGACTCCTTGTTTATTCTTTGTGTGAAACACCTTCAAGTGAATATTTTCCAGTACAGTTAATATATTTGGAGACGGGATACTTAGCGTTATGCTGTGTGAATAGGATTTCCCTGACCTGCTCCGAGTCTTTGCGGGTGGAGTTGTGGTCATCGGGCAGAGCCAGCTGAGGGTAGAGTCCTCGACACAGTAGCAGCTTGAGCAAAGCCTGCTGGCGGGAGGACATATCCTGGCTGGTGTTCACTGCCTCCTGCAGCTCCGACACGTTGTGACGCAATTTGAACTTCACTTCCTGTTCAGGAACACGCAGCAAAGTTAAGTTAATAAAGCACGATTATTTTTTTCTTTGTTGTAACAGTGCTTTGTTATATGAAACGTGCCTTTGTAGGTTGGGCAGCAGATTTGTGCTGTGGCCATGAAAAAAAAATGTCTTAATCATCTCCGCTCTGCTCTTACATCTGAAAACATCAGATCCTCTCATAATATAAGATGGTTTGTTCCTATTTGATTCAACTGGAGGCCAGAATAATCACAATTAAGGTTTTAAAAATGCTAAAAAAAAAAAAAAAAAAGGTTTGTCTGTGTGATAGGAGAGTAGAAATAACTCACAAAGTCACTAACTATTGTTACGATTTTAGATGCAGCTGAACAACACTATGTAGGTGTATGTGCATTTTTGTGTTGTAATTATCCTTGAGCTGCTGTACCATAAAAAGTTTCACATTTGTCAGAGGAATCAAACTTATTTATCTAATTCATGTTGTGTGTTTTAATTAAAACTATTCTAATAATAATACATAGGTTTTTTTTTTATAGCGTTTCTTTCTAGGAGACTCAAAGGGCTTTACATTGCGTTATTCGTTCAGTCCATACTGGATGCTTGTAAACTACGTATGTAGCCACAGCTGCTCTGGGGTACTCTGACAGAAGCGATTTCTAATGTTTATTTGTGCTCTTTTGAATTTTACCTGAATGTCCATCTTGTGTCCCTCCTTGTCTTTCCTGCCTCGGCTCTTCTCCTCCGTGTCTGATCCCGAAGACATCGCTCCATCCTCGCCCTCCTCCAGCCTGAGGACTTTACGCTTGCCGCCTTCCTGCAGCTCGTGGTCTCTCTTCATCTGATGTAGCTTTCTCCTCTCGGTCAGCCTCTCCCTGCGCTGCCCCCGGTCTCCACCAGAGGGGGCGCTGCCGCCTTCCTGTGACTCCAGGAGGCCGTGGCTCTTCAGCAAGCTCTGATAAGCAGAGAGGAACCGTGCCATGAGACAACACTCACATTGACTAGAGGGAGAACTGGTCATTTTGTGACTGCATGGCGTGTCGTGTCGAGCTCCTGCCTTGAACTGTCTGCGCAGGTTGACCATCTCATACAGCCGCTGCTCCTCCAGGCCTCTCCTCCTGCACCACTTCCTCGACCCTCCTCCTCGCTCTCCCTTCACCTGAAGAGACCAAACACCAACTGTTGTAGCTCTGAAGATCCTCTCATATATAATATAAGAAGAAACTAGACACATCAAGACGCATCGACAAGTCTCGTAAACACATAAGGTCGCCCTCTTAAAGGAAGTCATTTTCCCCAAGTAAAAAAAAAAAAGAAATACATGAAACAAAGTTTCTGACTTGAGTTGTGCTTGTTTAACAAAATAAATTAAGAAGCATGTTTGTTTGTTCTTTTATTTAAATTTCACTATCTTGAGATTAAGGTTCAATAAAAGGGCCTGAATTATAATTGTGATGCAAGTCGTTATACAATGGGGGGAACAAAACAAGGTTGATTCCATTAACGGTTGCATTATGACCAGCATCATCAACCGGTGGCTTATTAAAAAAGAAGCGACAAAAAATAACAATAATAATTTTGCTCATCCATTTTAGAAGGTCTCAATATTTGTTTTCACAATAGAACACAGAAAACACCAGATAAAGATATTTTACCATTTAAAAAATCAATGAGTGCATTTTCAATTTAAATAAAACAGGATGTGCAGTCTCAACCAATCACAGTTAAGCTCATTCAGCAGTGGAAATATTTAACACCAATGTTAATTTTTCCCAGTTAACAGCTGTCATTAACACATATTCTCTTAGACTCTTACATTCAGTAACATGACTGGAAACAAAAAGACTCTTTAGAGGAGAAGAACCTCTCAGAAGGAAAGATCGGCATTGATTTACTAATCTGTCAAACATGTAGGTAGAAATTGTGAAACAATTTTGCAATAATGCTCCACACCATAAAATTCTGAAGACTTTGTCAATGCCACAGCTACATTGCATGATATCACAAAACAATCCTGAGAATGTAAAGAAATGTATGTGTACAACATAAAACGCAGTCAGTGCTGGATGTTATCAGCGGGTTTAGTTTTTTAGCGATCGTGTAAACTGTCCAAAGGTTTTTGGAAATGTGGTTACCTCATTAACAGCTGGTGATATGTTGTGAACTGACCTCCACCCAGGCGTTGAAGGTGTTGAGCAAGGTAAGCGGGTCTCCCTGGTTGCTGTGCATGGGCTGCCGGGCGGTGGTGCAGTCTGGATTCTGTTGCGAGCTGCGCAGGAAAGGCGACTGAACACTGAGCGCCGCCGCTACGGTCAACACGGGCTCAACCAGGTTAAACAGAGACCCCAGCACCAGCATCTTCCCTGTGGGAGACATACAAGTAGACCATTATTTTTTATTTTTAGATTTATTAGCCCTCCTTGTTGTATTTTCTGTAAAACTATAGACAAAAAGTGTGTGACAGAAAAAAAGAGATGCTGTTTGGCATTGGCAGAGAAGATTTCACTGATTCTTAATGGCCACAATCCACATACAAGGCTTTGCTGCTCATGCCACAAATGCATATTCCCAAATAAGCATTGTCACAACAAAGAAACAGTCTGCAAACAAACCAACATGTTCTCACTTTTGAAAAACAAAAATGTATTGTGGTCCCCAAATGAGAGAATCCTACCTATGACCACATCCACGGGAAGTTGGGAAAGCAAACTACCAATCGAAGTCAGTTCACCCCGAAAGTCCAGCGCCCCCTGCTCCTTCAGGTAAGTAACTGCAGTCTGGATACTTGAGGCTGGAGGAGGATCTATAAAAACAAAGGATAGAGGATCTCCAAGATTCATGCTCTTCATCTGCGAAGTGAAAAAACCCCAAACAAAAACCTGGTTAAATTCCAAATTAATGTTTTTTTGTTTTTTTTTCTAGTTTAAAGATTGAACTAACACATTTGTGCTGACAAAATATGATCACCTGCAGAATGAGGGAGTCCAGAGCCACTCGGTGGATTTCAGGGACAGGATATGGAGCGAAGGCGTCGTAGTCCGACTCGGCATAGAGGCGGTAACACACTCCTGGACCCGTACGACCGGCGCGACCTTTCCTCTGCTCAGAACTGGCTCTGCTGATCCAAAACTCCTGCAGCCGTTGCATCTTGGCTTTGGGATCAAAACTCATTTCCTTCACCTTACCTTGAAGAACAAAAACAAAAAGACTCCATAATACAGTTGGTATTATTACTCTGAGTCACATATTATTTTTGCCCAAGTTTAGTGTAAGAATTTATATTGTTTTTTTGGAGCAAAAAAACAACAACAAAACGTAAAAGTGTCATCTTCTTTTGAAGTCTCTGTGAATGTCACAAGATTTTTATTTTTTATTTTTTAAGCTAAACAAAGATTTGCTGCAGAATTTAGATTGATGGACATACTCAGGTTCGTAGCCGCATACAGTGCTGTGCTTCTATCATATGTTATGTTATATAACGCTGTAAATCATTTGCAGTAAGAGCCCTGATTGGCCTAAACAAATATATTCTTCAGCAAAAGAAAATAAACCCAAACATGCAGGTGATGTTTATAGAGAACTAATTTCAATGTGTATGAACACAAACGGTTCTGAAAGTGATGGTCTGGCCCCCAAAGAGTCCAAAGTAAACCAGAATGTTTCGGTTCACATGAAGAACCAGACGGATGTGAGCCAACCTGCATTCACAAAAGATTTGCACTTAGTTCTCCAAGTTCATTCAAGAATTGTGTACAAATAAAATTGGAATAACTGATGTTGCTTTGAAGACAAACCCTACAACCACATACTGATTTCCATCCATCCATCTTCTATACTCCTGTTCAGTGTCGCTGGGTGCTGGAGATGATCGTAGCCGACTATGGCGGAGGGCAGGGTGCACTCTGGACAGATCCCTACTGCTTTACAGAGATATTGATTTCCCTCCTGCTAATTCACTTTGCATTAAGTGATTTAAAAAAAAATTGTATTAAACCAGAGGCTTCTGAAAACACTGCTGCCACTCCCCCCCACCAGATTAAAACTCCAACCAGTACAGTACAGGAAGATAAATGTATTTTTTCATCATACCTGAGTCCACAACAAAGCGCACCCCATCTATTGTGACTGAGGTCTCAGCAATGTTGGTAGAGATGATGCACTTCCTGACCCCAGGAGGAGCAATGTCGAACACCTGCAGTACAGCATCATAACAGAGAATTAAAAGTAGTAAATTATACTCCAATAAACGATGTCCTTTTAATCCAATTAAAGTGTATTGTACCTTATCTTGTTGGGCAAGTGACAGTGTGCTATGCAGAGCGAGGATTATCCAGCGACGCGTGTGTGTGGCATAAACCTGACAGGCCTCCTGGATGGTGGAGATCTCTGCCATGCCACTGAGAAAGAGGAGCAGGTCTCCACGCTCCTCGGGGGGGTAACGCTGGTCGATACCCTGCAGGATGCGCAGGTAGGGTCTAGGATCTAGTTTCTCAGAGCGGGAGGGCTGTTCCTCAGGTGGAATGGGCTGATATATCACCTTAGGACAGCAAATGCAAAAAAAACACCAACTTGAAATGTGTCACCTTTATGGTCTCAATCAAACATTTCGGGCTTTGATCTTGTAGTGCACTTTTGAAATGGAAGCCGATAATAATATACTACAATTAACTCGAATACAGAGATTAAAATGTAGACTTTGGGGCTTTCAGGGACATAATGGAAATCAAGATTGTTTACTTCTAATAAAATAACCAACGTGACCCTTTTAGTTAGTTTGTCTTTGTCAGGAAATGCAATTCTTTTCATAAGGTTCAGATGTTAATGCCTCAAGTTACAGTTGTTGTTTCCTCACCTGAATGGGAAACAGCCTGCCTGGAACCTGCAGCACTGGAGCACTACCAAAGTAGTCCGAGAAGAGTTTGATGTTGATTGTGGCCGACATGAGGATGAGACGCAGGTCGCGGCGGTCAGCCAGCAGAGAGCGCAGGACCCCGAGCAGGAAGTCACAGTGGAGGTGTCTCTCATGGACCTCGTCCACGATCACCACCTGGTACTGGGACAGCGACTTGTCCTGCTGAATCTGTCGGAGCAGGAGGCCCTCTGTCAGGAACAGCAGCTTAGTGGAGGTGGTCCGAGTGGTCTCAAAGCGGATCTGGTAGCCCACCTAAACAATAATAACAACATCCAGCAATCTCTATGGCTTGTTCACAAAACAGAAATGCGTATATCATGTTTCAACAGTCACTGTTCCTTCTGAACAAGTAAGAATCTGTATGTGATGGTGCAGCACAAACCTTTGAGCCATACTGGTTGAGACTCTCACAGCTGACCCTCTTTGCCAGGGATATACAGGCGATCCGCCGCGGCTGCGTGCAGGAGATTTGGTTGAAGCCAGCTGAAAGAAGATACTGAGGAACCTGCGTGGATTTCCCACAGCCTGTGTCTCCCGCCACCACGACCACAGGGTGAACTCGCACCAGTTCCACAATCCGGTCACGGTACTGGAAGATGGGCAGGTTCTTCTGTTCCCGGCGGAGCTTGGCCAGTTTGCCAAAACTCTGCCTCTGACTAAAGTCCAGGAAATGCAGGAGTGCCAGGCGGCAGTCTGAGACCTCCTGAGGACCCGGTCCGGAGGATCTCTGTCTTCCTCTGTGTTCTGATTTCCCCAGGCGCTCCTCGATGTCCCTGCTGCACACAGACACGTTGATCCTGTAACGAGCATCATATTCTTTAGGAAGACCCAGATCAATCTTGGTATTCCTCCTGTCTGTCCCATCTCCTTTGTCCTCTTTAGTAGTCCCACACATGTCCTTCTTTGTCTTAAACCTCTGGAAGCGGTCGAAGAAAGCCCAGAACTCTTTGTGTTCGGTACTGCCGGCCCTGATGTAGTCCTGCTCACGAAAAAAAACCTGATCCAGTTGGGCTCTGCACTGCGGACTGTCCCAGTCCCAATTCCTCCTGTCTGAAGCCATAGTTCCACTGACCTGCACCAAACTACATCAAATTCATTTCAAGCTACTGAATAAAATCCACATGAATGCGGGTCTGTACCAAACTAAATCTAATTCATTGCAAGCTACTGAACAACCTCCACACGGATGCACGAATATCCAGCTTAATACATCTGTAACCTGAAGATTAATCTAACTGAAACACGGCCGAGCACAAATCTTAAACATCGTTTTAACTGCTGAAATGGAAATAACAGAACATTCTGTATTTACAAGTATAATAACGATGTTAAAAAATGATATGAAAATGAAAGATTTAGCGACTTGAATCTGTTAAGTTACTCAGTTTTTGCAGCGCGGCCCGGGGGAACAATAACACTATGACACCGGTTGTTCCGTCCCTAAAAACACTCCGGTCGGAAAGTTAAGCAATTGCTTTTATTCCGGAAAACCCTTGCTGGCATTGAGGCATGAAGACATTATTATAATCTTTTATGACAATTTTGTCTTGTCTTGTTTTTTTGTTATTATGTCTGTCACGAATGGGCAATTTTGTGTTTCTTTGTAGCCTTTGTGACTCATTATTGTGAATATTTGTGACATTTGTGTCTCTTTTTGTCTTTGTGTCTTTTTGTGTCAGTTTTGCGAAGTTTTTTTGGTGTAATTTTTTCACTGTTTAATTTGTCTGTTTTAAGTGTTTGTCGTCATATGTTTCTGCACCTTTGTTGGCTTTTCTTTCGTTCACAAAACATTAACAGAATGATTTGAAAGTAAAACAGGTTAATGACAAAGTTTTGTGCAGGAGAGGAAAGAAGCCTTAAAGGGCTTATACAAAGTCCTCCTTCTCATCACAAGTTATAATTTTGTCATTGTTTAGTTTTCTTTTTAGTAATGTAATGTGGATTTTTGGATGTAGTTTCCTTGTATCTTGCGTATGTCTGTGTTTATTTTGTTCCTTGTTGTAATTATTTCACAGAATTTTCTTTTCTTCTGACATGTTGTATCACTCATTCATTTTATGTTTTGTCGGGCTAGTTTTCTATTAATCTGGACCCAGCAGCTTCTGCCAAGTATTCATTCATCTATAATATTTCTATAATCTAACATATTTAATAATTCAAAGTCACTTAAAGCTGCAACCTCAATCATTTGAGTTTTCAAATCTAACTTGTATTTGTATGTTTAACATAACAGTTCATTTCCCCTGGCAAATAACTGAATCCAAAGTATTATTTTGGAACTTGCATCAAACTGATCTCATCTCCTTATTCCTAGTTTATCACAGCTATAGAATATCTTCTTATTCATGTGAACTTTGTTTTACTCTTCTCCAATAGATACCTATACATGTTGGTGTTTTTCTTCCACATTTAACTTAGTGCTTCTTCCATGTTTTATACTTATTACACACAAACTGAAATATTAGAATTTTTGTTGTTCTTTATAATTTTACTTAATAAGACATGGAAATCAAAAAAACAATTTCATACAATATTCAATAAAACCTTTTTTAATTTTCTCATTTAATCTTTAATAAAAAATAAAAAAAACAAAAACAAGAAAAAGCCAGAAACTTTACAAGTGTATTTGAAATGATTGTTAATTTTTTTTGTGGATGTAACTTGAAATTCAAAACGATTGCAATTTCAAACAGACACCATGCGCCAAAGCTTATATTATAGAAATATTTTATTTAAAAACATCTGCTATAAAACACACATTTACATGTCGGAGATCGAATGAACTGAACAGAAGCTCAGAGACTGAAACTGAGCCGAAGTGAAGAGAAGTAACATCATATTGTACATGAAGGATCAGATTCAAATAAAAACTGTTTGTACTTCAGTTTCATTCCAAACAGTTCATAGGTGCTTAAATTAAAAGTCAGCCATGGTGAGAAGACTGACCTGTTGGTCAAAGAAGACAAATGTAAAAAGGTTTTCATGGATTTCTGCTGCTCTTACGATACCAGTCCATAGGAGGCCCTATGGAATGAGCTTGTTGTCATTTTGTTTTAAATTTATGAAATCCTAAACAAACAGCGAGGAGCCAAGGTGGGAAGTTTGTGATGGCCGCTGGTAAAAACAGTTGAAGAATCCATACCTCAGAAGTGTAACAATCACGCCAGGAATCCATTTCTTGTGCAGCTCATAACATTACTCTCCATAAAAGCACGACATAAAACACAATAAAAAGTCTATTTACATTTTAAAACATTAAAAAAATAAATCACAGTGGATAGAAAACATTTCATGATTGCTCTTCAAGCAAACAGTGCATGAGCCTCTGCAGCTACAACCGTGACTCAGAGCCGCCAGGACAGTCTTTCACTGAAGATAAACGTCGGCCTGTTGAGCCGGTCAGGACTTCGCGTTTACATCCATGTCTCTGGACCTTCTTTGACCTATTCTCAGTTGACTACACTCCCGTCTTTTCTTTGATCCAGCCACGGAACTTGGTCACCGTGCTGTAGATGCCTGGCTTGTTCCTGCGAGCGCAGCCATCTCCCCAACTCACCACGCCGGCCAGGAACGTGCGCGTGCCGGCCGGACTGGACAGTGGACCCCCAGAGTCGCCCTGCACGGTGCAAACACACAAACCCGAGAGTCAGAACACACGGATAAAAGCAAGCTCTGGAAAACCAAGTGAAACGATTGAAATATGAGGAAACAATGACCTCAACTAAGCAAAATGATCTGCCGAACAACAGAACAACAGACTAACTTTATATGTTTTTATTTCAAAACAAGTGAAAACTATTGAGCAAAAAAGAAAATGATACGGACTAAAAGCAAATACATTTCTATTGATACAAGAACATTTATCTGCATTATGAAGAAAATATTTCACAGCATTTTGCTTCATGTTTTGGATTTCGGTTGGAAAAAGAAGCAGTTAAGAACTTGTTTTCCCTACATCACTGAAGTTCTTCCCACATCCCATAAATAGACTAAAATGTTTGCATCTAGTCATGCTGGCATCTTTCATGTTGCGCCTTGGCCGCTTCTATAAGGGCGCGTAACAATATAAACATACTTATATTTATATTCCAGTAACTATTTATTTTATGGTTTATCATATTTTAAAATGTGCTTTAATAAAAATAAGGAAAATGTTGTTTTTCTCATCTTTCCTGTGCTGCTAATGTTGCATGCTCATGTTTGTTCATGTGCATGTCTTTGCATTCCCTTGTTACTAAAATGAATAAAGTTCCTTATCCAGTGCAAACGGTACTTCAATAGTCTTCATATGTGAATAAATCTTTAATCTGCACTCAAAATTATTTAATCCATTATGATCCAGAGAACATCTTCAAAATGTTTTTTTGCTGTATGTATCCAGTATGCAGTGGTTTGTATGGAAAACGCAAATTACATCCAAAGTGAGGTGGATCTTAGAATACACACAATAAGACAAGCAGCCCGACTCTTGGAGGATTAAGAGTTGGTAAAGACCTTTTGAGAAGCATGTCACTCCCATTTGGACACATGTTTGAACCCTTTGGACAATTGGCTGCTTGAAACAAGGCCAACAATTATATAATTGACCAAAATATGTAAATTCTGCTGCATTGTAATTTAATTTGATGTAATAAAGCTTCCTAAAGGCCGAAACCAGTCATGAGGATGAAAAACAGTCAAGAGATATTTATTCAAGACATTATGAGCTTGAAAATGCAATATGAACAACACAACCTGTAATACCACACCAGTGCTGAGGCAGTGGTTAATTCATGGTTTATTTATCCAGCGAGGCAGCCACAAGGGTTAATCAGCATCAATTAGTTGTGGCTCATTCTAAAAACTGGTCTTAACTTGAGATTTCAATCTTACTGAGAAGATTACTGTTTTCTTTGGTAAAGTGGTGCCACAAGGGGGCAGCAGAGGGACATTCTAATCATACACAACGGCTGGTGTATTTTGATCGTGCTTATGGAGGAGTTCAATACCACTCTGGATCATCTCTCTGTTCAGTTTCCCACAGACAGCATTATGTCTGAATCCTGAATCTGATCCCACTTTGTGTCTTTTCTGTGTATTGGCTCCATCTGTCACAAACCCCGAAGCAGAATATTTCAAACTGTTGTAGTTTTTTGTGTGCGTCGTCGTCTTCTTTTTTTTTTTTTTTTTCACATTTAATGCATCTTCTTTGGTTTTGCAAACACACAACTGTTGATTGTGAGCTTATGTAAATGCTGCGTGTCCACCGCACTGTAAAACAATACTGAGTAATCAAGAAGCTGATGAGCATATTTCAGGCAGTCACTTCTCCAGTTAGTTTGTAGGTGAGAGTCACTTCTCATAGCTCCTCAATTTAGATCCTGTTTGTGCAGCAATGCTGCAAAGTGACAATACAGAACTATCCTAGTGTTGGTTAAACTGTCCTGCAGCTTCTTCACGTGTTCTTGACAGGTTTGCTCGCTTTTCCTTCTCGTCAGACGCGCCGCTTTATCAGTTTTGCCCCTTTTCTTTGGCTTAATCTCTAGACATCAGTAAAGTATGCTGTCCTTTCTCTTCAGGGGAACATCCTCGTTACTCCGGTTTTAGTGTTTGATGACACCGTGTTGGCTGAGCAAGCAAAGTGAACAATCATTTCAATATCTGAGGGAAAAGTGTGTGAAATGTGTTTCTTTGGGAGACACAGAAGAGCAGAAAGAAGGAATGAAGTGCGTTACCTGGCAAGCGTCGACTCCTCCCGTCAGAATTCCAGCACACAACATCCGAGACGTGATCTGTCCTTCCATCAGCTTGTTGCACACGGTTTGGTTTATGAGCCGGACTTGAGCCTTTTGGAGCACCGTTGCCGCAAATCCTGAAGCACAACATGAACGCAGAGGAGGTGTAAGAGGCGTGTTCGAAATAATAGCAGTGTGGAGTTCAATTGGTGGGTTCATTCATTCATTCTATATGAAATGAGAAATCAAATGAAGATTTATGGTTTGAGCTTCAGCCTATGTGAGAATTGATTGAGAGTTGGGGGTGGCACCACATATCAAAGTGAAAGTTCTTGTTGGCATGCGCTCACCTCCTTCTCTCGTGGCTCCCCACCCGGTGATCCACACAGTGTTGCCAGGGGGGAAGCTGTGCTGGGCGGCCGGCAGGCAGACGGGCTGGATGTAGTCAGAGAAGGTGACGGGACTTTCCAGCTCCATCAGGGCTATGTCGTTGTCAAAGGTGAAGTCATTGTAATTGGGGTGAGGGATGACTCGCTTCAAGTTCCTCTTCACCACGTGAGCCGTCATCTTCCGCTGCATGTGCAGGCCGAGCTGAGCTTCCCACGTTCCGGGCTGGGAGTATCTGCATGTATAGAGAAAAACTGCAGTTGGTTTTCAGTCTACAGTCAGCAACCCTGGTCTGATTCTGCACCGTCAGCGTAAAATGTTTGAGAATAATACAGGAATTTCACACCCTATACATCATTTTCTGTCATATTTGAATAAATAGGTTTCAGTCAGTCCTGTACTGAAGTAGCTGTACTTCTACCTTACTGAGAAATGTTGCTACTTCTTGAGAACAAAAATAACTGTAGTTGTCACTGAGAGAGCGCCTACCTCGTCTTGCCATCGTCCTGCACACAGTGGGCAGCAGTGACCAGCCATTTCGGACTGATGATGGACGCTCCGCACACATGACCGAAGCCTTTGACCTGCAGGCTGACCTGCCACGGGAACTCTCCTTCATTGGCATCTTGACCGCCCACGATACGAGACGTCTTGAACCTACTCCTCCCACAATCTGAAAAGCAAATCAGTCAGTCAGTCACGGGGCAGACCTGTCACAGCCTGTTGTGCCACCCAAAGTGGGTGAAGGTTCACGCTGGTTTTGCAGCTTAAATTATGCAGGCGACGACGAGGGATGCTTTTTTCATCTGACCGATGCTTCCAGCCAGGCTTCCTTACCGCAGTTCTCTTCATCGGAGCCGTCCTCGCAGTCCCGTGTCTCGTCACACTCCGGGTTGACTTTATTGATGCATTTATTGTTTTTACATCTGTACGTGTAATCAGTGCAAGTAACAGCCGAGGCTGAGGAGAGAAAACCAGTCAAACCGAATGCACTGAAACAGGCTCAGAGAAGAATTCACAGAGAAAAGACAAACTAAATTAATCTTTATGCGATTACATTTTTAAATGAACAAACTGATCGCTAGTCAACTGCACTAAACACCACGAAAGAAATTTTTTTTTTTTCGTTTATGAAGATATTATCTTTAACATATAAATGCCGACAATATACACCATAAATTTCTCCTTCTTTGACTGTGTAAAGGTCGGAGAACTATACCAAGGCTCACTATGTCAATAAGTGTCTTAACAAATCTCCCCGAAAAAAGATAATGCCTCCTGCCACAAAACACCCCGAAACGTCCAAAAACAATAACTTTCAGTTACATAAACATGTTAAAGTAACATAAAAATGTGTCACATCCAAAAACGGCAAAAATCACTTGGTGTGTGAATGTGTGGGTGAATGTGTGTGTGAATGTGAAGAACTACGTAGAGCGCTTTGGGTCTGCTCACGCAGTTGAAAGGTGCTCTACGAGTGAAGTCAATTTACCATTTACTTTGCGATTCACCACACCAGCACAAAGATGTGGAAACATATCCACCATATTTGTTTGCTGATGTCATAGAGCACGCTTTCACTGATGCATCTAATCTTTCGGAACAGCTTTCCATTCCCAGTGTCACATTATGTTAGAAATAGCAGTTACTTATATTGAAAATGTAGAAGTTAGTTTAATTTGTAAGGAAATATTTGAACGCAGTCTTACTTCTCCCGCAGTCGAGCTCATCTGATCCGTCTCCACAGTCGTCTCTGCCGTCGCAGCGCTTCTTCTCGGAAATACACTTGTTATTGTTACACATCAGCTCTCCCGATTTACAGCCGCCTTGGAAGACAAAGAAACGTCCATGAGCGAACTCACCGACCGTTCCTCGCAGCTCATATGAAACAAACTGTGACTCGTCAATCCCTCCTTACCACAGTCCATCTCATCCGTGCGGTCCCCGCAGTCGTCCACGCCATCACATTTCCAGAATTGAGGCTTACACAAACCATTCCTACACTTTATACTGTCTGCACTGCACTCTAGAGGTGAACACAGTTAAATATGATGAAATTAATACATGACAAGGAGAAGACTGATAAAATGAAGATAGAAACTCGAAGCCTGAGTACGAATGTATCAAATAGTTCTTACTGCAGTTCTGCTCGTCGCTCATGTCCCCACAATCATTCCAGCCGTCACATTTGAGATCCATCTTAATGCAGGCCTGGTTTTTACACTGGAACTGCTTCGGACAGGCTGCGGATGACAGATGACATGAGAAACGCTTTCCGGACGTTGAGGAAGGATCGTTGTCGGTGACAAACTGAGACACTCACGGTCTTTGATGTCAATGGCCTCAAAATATGCATTAAACCCTCGGTCCACGTAGGAAGAGTCGGAGATGAAATACACTTCCATCTTGTTGGTGTTGGAGGTTTCCGTCAGTGTGCCATCGGGCTTATCTCCACACAGTCTGAGGAGGAGATGAGCGAGCAGTGACTCAGCCGCTCTTTCAGCTGCTATTAATGAAAAGCACAAACAAAAAACACTCACTTTCTCCCGTTGATCCTCACAAAGTCTTTGGGGCAGTCTTTAGTGGGATCCACCCTGGGCTCGGACACAAGGAACTTCTTGAAGGTCACCTTCAACCCTTTATCAGGAGGAGCCTTCACGAGGGACAGAAAGAAGTGGAAAGTGGATTACGTGTGGATTTGAGGGGGAAAAATAAGAGATATGAAACAAGACAGTGAGTTTGTGTGTGTATCAAGCTGTGACGGCTCACCTGGATCATCCACTTGCATAAAACCCTCGGAGGATAGTAATTTGGGAAGTTGGGAGAAGAAAAGTTGCCCTTTTCACCGGTCAGCTGACCACCGCATGATACCGCTGTTTAAAATAAATACGTTT
Organism: Lipophrys pholis; assembly: GCF_963383615.2. NCBI lineage: Eukaryota > Metazoa > Chordata > Actinopteri > Blenniiformes > Blenniidae > Lipophrys > Lipophrys pholis. The sequence goes on along the minus strand of NC_137627.1, from coordinate 21,521,943 downwards.
AAAAAAATAAAGTCACCCCAGACGTCAAAACATTTTTGTTGTTCCTATTCCAAAAGCTTCAGTGAGTATTGGTCCGCTTCGGTCATTACCTTTACTTCCACGCCGAACTTGTGACACTCTTGCTCTGAAACCTGGATAGTGCTTCTCCTGGTTTGTGGCCAAAGTCACCAGCATGACATTTCTGGAGGACAGAAAGGTCAGCGGGTCGCTGGGCGAGTAGTAACCACACAGCCTGCAGAAAAACAGAAGACAAATCAGTGTTGCTATAAAATCCTGATATGAGATTTGCTCATATAAATCAGGTTTACGATGCTTAATATTTGCCTTTATCCAACTGAGATTCAGGGTACAATGTTTAATGAGCCCCAGACGAGCTGGGCATCTTTAACATGCAGAGTTTAATGACACTTTATTCAGAAAGAATAACAATTGCTGCTTGAAGTAAAAGCGTGTATTTTCGGAGGGAAAAGCTGTTATTCGTCTGTAAAACAAAATAAATAAAGACCAGTTTTATGGTCTTCATTCCTGTTTTTCTATGAACCTTTCTTCACATGGTCTCAGTCACAATTATTTTACTGAAAATACAAAAATCAATGATTGAATAATGGAACTTTATTCACCCTTAATACTTCAAGCAGCTCAAACATTTAATAAAGAAAGGTACAAGTCACTGACTTTAAGAAAAGGCTCAGTTATTACAGCTGTTTTTCTGCAGGTGATTCATTCTGAACTTTTACAAATAAAAGCTTTCTCTTTTCTTTTCTCTCAACACTAAGAACACAACCCCTGAATGTGCTGTGCATTCATTTAATGAAAGGTCTCCATGCTGATATTGATTTAACTCTTAACTCAAGTGAAAGAGAAGATGGTGGAAGTGGATAAACCTTCCCGTGCAGCAGAAGCACAGCGTCTGACCAGCAGGGGGCCGAACACACCAAAGTTCAGAAAGCTGAAGACACCCGCAGTGCGTCACAGGGTCAATGGCTCAGAAATATGGCTGTTTGTAAGTTGACAGATGAAAATAGGTGAGATAAAATGAAAACTCACTCTTCCATAACCCGGTCCTCAATGGCCACCAGGGAGTCGTAAATCTTGACAAAGTCATTCTTGCAGTCCTCCTCCAGATTCAAGGTATCGAAGTCGAGCTTGATGACGTAGCCGGGGTCGGCTCTCAGCTGCCACTGTATGAAGGTGTTGGCGGGATACGGTTTGTTTGGGAAACCCGGAGACTGAATATCCATAATATGGTCAGGCTTCGTATGTATGGTGAACTCGAAAAAACCTAAGAAGAGATAAAGATGCGTAAAGTAGTGTGCGATTTTACCTGCTGCCGCTTCAGATAAATACAAAGGATTTGTGTCGTGGTTACACATGATTATCGATGGAAAAACAGACTAAAAACTTACTGTCAAACAATGTTGAAAACATGCGAGAATCAAGTGCTGTAAAAGAAAACAAAGATATTATTTTTTTTAAAAGTGCCTCAGCACATGGGTGAAGCTACAAGTAAGACACAGTTGCTTTGTACCTGACGACTCCACATCTTCGAGGACTAAGGCGTTCCCGGGTCTGTCGATTTTGCGCTGCTCTTTGCCAACCAACTTCTCCATCGAGGACATGATGTTGTCGATGGAGCTCTCCTGACCCGAAGGAACTTTGAACTCAGACAGGTAGTAGGCAATGACACTGCCTTCACTGGGGGGGGGGGGGGGGGGGTACAGTTTAAACACCAGGTCCCACAACTGCATGTGTGTTCTATCTTATAATTGTAAAAAAAATACCTATAAAACTGAATGCAAAGTTCTGCCAGAGCAACATTTTATTCTTATTAAAACAGTAAAAGGAATTTAACACAGTGTCCAAACTGATTGGTAACTGGGGTCTCAATACTCTTCATACATAACAGCTCTTAAAGACTCTAGAGTCATTGTTTGCTATATATTTTTATTTATTTATTGTGGGATATAAAGGAGCAGATTATGTAAGTTCAGACTTCCTTCTGCTCACTTTCATTCATAACTGGAAACTTTTGTTTTGTATTGGATTGAATTGGTTTTTTTTCTTTCTTTTGTCAATGAATGAAATAAACTATAACTAACTAAGCCACAATAACCGAATCCATCCAAGAGGGAAGTTGAGTTTTCTGGATCCCAATTCTATTATTAACACACATATAAATCAATATAATGATTGCTTCGGTTTACTGTACCTATTCTTAAGGATTAAAATCAGATCTGCATTTCAATAGAAAGAAATCTGCTATGTGCAATTATGTTGGTCACTTTTGCTGTAGCATCACTCTCCTCAATGGAATCACATTCAAGGCTGCATGGTGGAGTAGTGGGTAACATCGCCATCTAACACTTTAGAGTCATTTAGTTCCTTTTGTGTAGATATGAAAGGATTTTCTCTGATTTCCTCCTGCAGCTCACAAACGTGTTTGAGTTCATCTGGTGACTCTGAACTCTGATTTTGATTAGATTTTACATGGAGATAAAATGTTTTTATTTGACTTATTCATTGGGTCCAGGCAGTCATGTAAATTGTTTTCATCATAGAGACTCATCATGCAAAGAAGTTGAAAGATACAGTTCATTGTTCCCAATAGAAAGAAATGATAAGAGTTGCTAAATCGAGTTCTGCTCGAATTTCAAATCTGTGTTCGACACATCCAGCAAGGCATCGATCCGACAGAGGTGGAAACATGAAATTGATTTCAGTGAAACTAGAAATGAATAAAAACTTTGCATCGCCTCACCTGAAAGCTTGAACCGTGGATCCAACATAGTACTTGGAAAGTTGTGGACTTCTAGAATAGATGGCTTTAAGCTGAAACGTAGAAATCACGGCGGATCACCAAGTGGACAAATGAAAACTAAGCCCAACACATTTTTTAAGTTTCTTCTTCACCGGCAAGTGAAGCAGGGACGATTTTAAACTTGCCGACACGACAAAATGAACATAATTCAGCGAAGCCGAGCACGCCGGCGTAAAGAAGGTGTGATGAGGCCCCGTGGGGGCCTGAGTCGCCGTCTCACCTGTGAAGTCACCTGCTTGGCCAGAGCGTTAAACTCCGAGCTGTTCACGTTCTCGTAGGCGTCGACAAACACTTGGTTGGTGATTTTCATGGAGCCGCTGTACATCTTCTTCAGTCGCACATCTTTACGAACTTCAGGAGCACAGAGACAAACGCTGGATCAACACACCGACTCTCACTGCGCCGGACGTTTCAAGTGCTTCAGCTGTGGCTTTTCATTTCCTGCATGTACTTCTTTCAAATGACGTCCTTTTAACCCTCGAGTATTCACATCGTGTACTTTCACGAGTAGATAATCTGAATAAAGTATCACTCCCCTCTAGACATTTCATACTTGAGTAAAAATCATCCGTGCGTGTCTATGTTTTTCATATTTCATCAAATGAAACTGATACGTGCTTCTCTTTGACCTTCTGTGAGTGTATCTGTGAGTTTATGAGACATTTACAAATTTGTTTATAGACTCCAATAATAAAAAATAAATCTGGAAGATGTTAGAGCAGGGGCCAAGAATAATTCAAATTGACAATAATTTTGAACAATTAAACACTTTAAATTATTACAACAATGTGACTCAGGAGTCACCAGCTGCATCGCTCTCGACCTTGAATGTCATTTTCTTTTGTCTTCACCTGTTAGTTCCCGTTGTGCGCAGCCCCGTTTTTTTCTGTTCTGTACTCACAATACTTCGGCGCGTACGTCTCGTTTTGCCTTGTGCATGCGTAACTCATTTCTTAAAGGGAGAGGGACTTACAGTGGAAATGCCAGACCAGCAGTCCAGCCATGAGGGCAATGACGGCGGCGAAGATCACCACGCCGATCACAGCCCCGACTTTCCCAGGACCCTTTTTCTTCTCGAGCTTTTTGTTGTCGGACGCTGGTAAGAACTGGACAGAGGTGTCCCAGTCTTTGTCCTGGAAGCCAGACAGTTTTACGAATGAATAAATTTATGACTCAAACAAGCATTTATCACTTGGCATAGCCCACCTACACTCCTGTTATATTTTATTTTAGACAGTCAAAAAAATGGTTGACAAGAAATAAAAAAAATAAAAAAATAACAAGAGTATGGCCGAGAGTATGACCACGCAAGTATAAGTTATTGAGTTATGGTATCTCTTTCCATTCCAATGGGTTTTGTACCAAAATCCCCCTCATGACTCCTTCACCTACCATCCATCCAATCCTCACATTCACACCTATAAGCAATTCACCCGTTAACCTCACAGTCGTGGTTGTGTGTCACGCTATGTGTCTACTGATCACCCAAATGCACACCTGCTTCACTAAAACGTAAAATGCGACCCTCGCATTGCTTTTTGCCCAGGGGCTAAGCTAATTAGATGCTTGAGGGCCGAGTTAGGGATGCTTTTAAGGTTTATAAAAATAGTACGTCTTTTTCTGGGTAAAGCAAATTTCACAACCGAAAAAGGGCCCTGTAAATCAAGTTTGACAGATTGCTTTTGGACTGTAGGAGGAAACGGGGCTATCTGATGAAAAACATGCAAACTCCACCTGGAAAAGACCTACAAACACAAATCAAGTGACAAATGCTCTGTTTTGAAGCTGCGAACCTTCAAGATCATAACACTCTCAAAATAGAAATATAACATGCCTAAAAGAGGACTGAGGTATGTGCTGATAGTAGATATTTTCTATACTTTGAACACACGTTCGACTGAGTAGCAAGTAGATATTTATGTATTGTAGGAACGCCACAGCTGGTGGTGACCTACAGAATTTAATGCTAAGTAATGAGAGGTGGACATTATGGTTTGCACGAATGACAAACTACTTAAAGAAAAATATCTGAACAGTTTCATTCAAAGTCTCATCCAAAAATAAGAATGGCCGAAGTGACAGTTTCTGGGCAGTTTCAGTGTGTGACACTGTAAAAGGCAATTTGGAGTGTGAGTCACGGGCCTGTGGTTACCTGGAGGAGGTGAGACGGGGGGGGGGAGGGAGTACAAAGGTTTCACCATGTAAAAGCCTGTCAAACCTGTTGGGAGCAACGCACTCCGACAGCACAACAAGTTTCTGTGAATGCCCGCTGCAAGCAGACTATACATACTGTAAAAATCAGATTACTTTACAAGCCAACAAAAACCTCTTAGGTAACTTGTCAGTCATACGAGGTTCATATAGGGAGATCCTTTGTACTGTAAAATGATAAAAATGTGTTTCTCATCTTTTTCTGCCCGTTTAAACCTGACACTCGTTCTGAATGACAGCAATGAATTTCGCAGCACCCGCGAGAGCCGGACACCAGCATTAAATATGTAGTGCTTTGACTTTAGCAGGCTCTACATCTGTCACATTAAAATATAATCCTCTGGTCTCGGTGTAGGGCCTCCTAAGCACGGCTTCTTTATAAACCAAGTGTTACATGCACCGCGGATCCAGTCCCTGAGATATTGTTAAAGTGAAACAGAGACTAGATTAACATCCCCTAACATGAAGCTTTCATTGCACCAGATCATTTTCAGACCAGAACTTTGACTTGAATTTGGCATTTAATCTATGGGAATTACATCAAATGTGAAAACATGGATTTGACCGTGTTTATTGGCAGTTTGCATTTTCTTGTGGGAAACAGTCCTTAACAATGTTACAAAGCAGCAAATTATGATATTCTGGAAAAACAAAATGATTGCAGCCATCATCACCATACGAATGACTTGTGTAAAAAGAAGTGACTTTGCAAGCTAATAGCCCTCAGATCAGCTGAATAATTAGATTTTTCCACACAGTATATTGTATTTATTACTTCACAGTATTGCTGCCACATGATTTCCAGTGATTATTCGTTTACAAAAGAGAAGTACTCAAGTCAACAAGTCACAACAGGATGGAGGAACTTGGAGGAATTCAGTCTGCAGCGTTTTGACGGCTGCTTTCCTCCTGAAAACTGGGTCAAAACGGCTTGACGAGAGATACCTGAAGTTCACCAAGCGTGTACCAATTCATTGTGTTTTCTAGACAGGTTTAAAGTATTTTGGTGCATCGTTTGTGTAGAAATGTGCCAGAGGTGATTGTTCACTATAAAAAACTTTGATGGATCTTCAGGAAATCTCATTGAGAAATACCAGTCTGGCTTATGAATCCAGTGACTGTTTGTCTCCATTTGCACATTATCCTTTGACTTAATGGTGATTCATTACCTCACAGTGAAAAATAAAGAAGAATTACATTAAACGTGTTTGGTTTCTACAATGCCACAGTTTAGTCAGACTGGAATTAAACTTGTAGGGCTGTTGTGTGTGTGTGTGTGTGTGTGTGTGTGTGTGTGTGTGTGTGTGTGTGTGTGTGTGTGTGTGTGTGTGTGTGTGTGTGTGTGTGTGTGTGTGTGTGTGTAATGAAAACACAAATGACCTTTCTTAGTGTGTTGGAAGCAAAGTACTTTTTGTGTAGCAGTGACATTGGACACTAAAATCCAACAAAAGAGGCTTATTTTCGAGCTACATGAACATAATCTGCATTAAAGAAAAAAAAAAGAAAAATAAGGCAACAGTACTACCAACAATAGTGTCTCACCTGAGCAGGTGTGTATCTCAGTCCACTGTCCATGTAGTCCATGAAGTCTCTGAGAGACTGCTGCTGTTAGAAACGACCTCTGTTGTCCTTCCTGCTCCTCTGCCAGTAATTAACCTGTAGCTTTGTCCACAGGACACTTGTTCCCGGAGGTGAACAACCTGCAGATCACTCCTGTGTTTATGGAAGAAAATCCTCCTGGAATTAACGCAACTTATTGGCTATAACTGAAATAAAAACCTCGTCGTGGCTGGAAAGTGATGGATCGTCGTCTTCTGTCGAGGTGTTCACAAAAATGACCCCAATTGTCGTGAGTCCGTGTGACTCAAAGTTGACTACTACTGCGAGGAAAATTCCTTCCTCCTGCTTCCGGGAGCCTCAGGTGTGTGCGCGCGGTGCGGGCGTGTCGCCAGCCCAGGTACACCTGCGAGGAGTAGGGCGGCGGGTTACCTGACATGCTGACCGGTTTAGGAAATAACAAATAAACATCTAATTTTGATGGAAATTCTCTAAGATTTACGTTTCAGAGAGTCAACGTAAAATACTGTCGTTACCATGGCAACGCACAAGGAAGCTAATCGGTTAGCTAATAAGTTATAATGGATTTTATTCTTCTTTCATAGCTCCAACTGAAACCGAAGCAATTACCCCCCCTCCTATTTTTTCTTTATCTTTTCTCAACATCGTCAGAATTTCCATTTCAAAAATCAATTAGTTGTGATATTACTCAGGAGTGATGCGTCTTTTTTGCAGTGTAGCGCCCTCTGCTGTTTTCTCTGACCACTACAATAAACAAACTAACAAAAACAGAAACTGGAGACGTTTCTTTCAGGACATTTAATACATCGCAATTATATGCTTCGAAACTGATATATGTTCCAGGTGAATTAAATAGCTGTGTGTTTCTATGAGACTAGTTTGTCTCTAATGCTCAGCCTAAAACGTTACAATTTCACAACGTTTCAGGAACGGATATTGAAACTGAACGGCGACAACAAAACAGAAACACCAAATGCCAAACATTGACAGAATAAGTTCCAAGCTCATTCATTTATGGTAAAGAGGGGGATACATGATTGCGGAGCTGCGGAGAATTATATCTTCTCTTTTGAGCCAACATGAGTTCTACATGTCAGTAATTCACATGGTTTAGTTAGAAAACACCAATATCTAATGTGGTCAGAATCATTTGATCTCAAAGCGTCCATAACAGCAAATATGACTGGGATGGCAGCGACATTGGTGAAAAAAATATAATCCTTGGCCACGAGATAATAAGTTCCCCCGAGTTAATAACTTGTGGGAACTTATTATCGAGCTCCCACGCGTTATTATTATTTTTTTCTCTATGGCCACTCCAGGGCTCCTTATAGATCAATAAACAACACAATATTTTTCCTTTTCCCTACAATGTAAACAAACTATTCCACTTTTTTGTCAAGAAAACATGAATACAGGACGCACCGCAAATAATTAAAGAATCCATGAAGAATTAAATGTGATTTTCTGGATTAGAATAGCATGAATATATTTACGTGTCATCATTTCATGACATGAAGAAAAGTAGAGCTCTGAATCATCAAACAACTGTTTTTTTTGTATCACAGTTAACTTCCGGTGTGAGAACGTGGATACGGTGAGACACCACCTTGTAGTTTCTCTACGTGACGTAAATTGTTCAAGCAGCTGTGATTAGCAGTTTTGTAAACAAAGGCTATCACATTTCCAAGTCCATTCAGACTTAATCGTTAAAATCGGAAGTAAATAAACCGGTTTTCTGCCTCAAACTGACCCAGAGTTGAACAGAACAAAATAATGAGGAGCTTTGAGTAATGTGGTGTAAACATAACAGATAGTCAGGTGATTTCTGAGTCCAGCCTGTATATTCAGGTAAACTGAGACTTTATTTCGTCAAATAGTGAGACAGTGACGGTTTCATGTAGCCTATTTTTAGTATCCGTCATGTGATCAGGCAGGTACACAGTTTGTGGCGCAACGATGACGCACTTCGGACACACCTCCATTTATTTTACATCCATAGTGAGCAATAAGTTTCTGTTTGTGAAAACGCGGCATCCCCCCCACCGAAAACTTCCTGAGGACACTTACAGGAATCAGTATTTCCATGGTGATATAATAACATAATGTCATAGAGCATAGAGCATGTATTCATTTTAATAGAGACAGAATGAACAAATAAATAGCCTCGAATAGGTTCTCCCTGACCATCCTCTACAAACATGCATCAGATAAATTCGAATTAAACTATATACAGACACCATAGCTGTTTTCAGTACTACCTGTGTTAATGAAACCCCTCATTAAAACAGATTATCATTGAGCAACTATTTTCATTAATATAGGCCGAGGTGCCTATATGTCTTTTTCCCCAAAAAGCCACTAATGGCCCAATGGTATGTGGTATACACAGGCAAAAGATCACTGTCCACACAAAGCCATTGCATTTCGCCTTATCTTATTTCATCTTGAGCAAGCAAAGAAAGGAGCCATTGTTTCCTGCTTGCCTCTGTTGCCCTGGCCACAAGAATCAACCCCAAACCATAGGACTACCCTGGTGCATGCTGGTCCTATGCCTGCTACCTACCTAAATGAACCTCAGGTGCCCATAGTATTATCTGCATATTCAAAATAAGGCCCACAAACAATACTATATCCCAAAAATTAAAGATAAATAAATAAATAGCAATATAAATACTATATGAAGTAGGACCAAACAAAAAACAAAAAAATGTGCCAAAGCATTTACAAAAAGCCTGCTCAATAGCGCCAACACAGGTCTTTTTCAAACACAAATATTCTCCTCCACTTCCCAAAAAGCAAATATTTGCTCTCCATTATTTTCTCTGTTGTTAAAATTATACAACCACAAGCTTCAAATCATGTTGGGGAATATTTGATGTGTTAGTTTCAGTTTCTTGTTTGTAGAACTGTAAGACGAAACTGGTGAAACATGATATTATGGCCTGATAGGAACTGACAGTCAACATGAATTACACAGATGATCTCTTCATCATAGCACCTGTTAGTGGATGGGAGATATACAGTATTAGACAGCAGTTGAACATTTTCACCCCTGAGGATAACACATTAGAGGTGGTACAGGTGGCCAAGGGTAAATGGATTTTTACTTATAAAAGCATTTTTCCATCGTGTCAGCAGACCCCAATCCTTTTGACATTTGCAATAATATTCACCCGTTCACACACTCTAATGGTGATGGCTGCCAATGCAGACACTCAATCCATCCATTGGGAGCAATTTGGAGCTCAGTGCTCAAACACAATATGTACAGAGGGAGATGTGTGATCAAACCTGCAACCTTATGATTTGAAAGACGACTCTGTCTACCAACTGAGCTCCAGCCGGTCCAGTGAGGGCTTAACAACGTTTGACGAGCACCAAATTCTGATGTCTGGCTCAAAGTGTTCCCAAAAGTGCAGCTTTCATGTGGTGTTCTTGGCCTGCAGTGCTCAGGGTCTATTAAATATGGTCTGAGAAAGCAACAAGCAGTGAACCAAGAGAGAGCTTCCAACTTGCAGGACTTGAAGGATCTGTTGCTCATCTTTGTACTAGATACCACAGAGTACCTTCAACGGTCAAGTGACATTGATACCTTGGTGAGTCGAGGTTATTTTCGCAGCAAAATGGGAACTCAGGCAGGTGGTCATAATGTAATGGCAGATCCAGTAATGACAGTTAGTATAAGCTCTAAAACAAAACTCCTATTATTAGTTTCATCCCTTCATCGTAAATACTTGTGTTTAAATGAACGTAATGGTGTCGACGAGTTCTGATAATTTACATCGTAAATTAAGATACTGAACATTTTTAAATACCCTATAAAGTTCATACAATATTATTACAATAAGCAATATTATTCAGATAAGGTCAACTTTAAAACATATGAACAACATTCAATAACAAGCCAGTGTTGAATCCATTTATCCATTTTTGATTCTACTTTATCCAACTTACATTTGGCCAAGGCAGGGTCACCAAACTGTATTTTTCTTGCTTTGTTGCTGACAACTAAATCACTTAAATCTATAGCAGCAGTTCATGATCGTGCAATTTATATTTACAGCCAAAACCGTACTAATCATCTCAAGCGAGCTTCTCGGCTTACCTGATATGACTCCAGTAAGACTGCACTGTATGCAGGCTAATCTTCATTTAAGGTTTAACAAAAGGATCAAAGTTAACTCCAATTAGTTTGCAATAAATCTGTTATCATAAATACGCTGGGCACTTTTAAGCACTTGCTTAATGCTTTAATGATCAGTTTTTCTCTGCCTCTCACCCTAACGGTAAAAACTCAAGAGAAAAACACAAAGACGAAAACAAAACAAAAAAATGATGATTCACACAATTGTGGTCTGAGCTTCAACCACCGTTGCTGTGACAACAGCTCCTGTCAACCCGCGGTGTGAGGGCTCCAGATCGAAATAGACTTGTCAGCAAATGCTGGAAACACTCAGAATATCTTTTATATTCTAACGTTTTCAAGGCAATCTCTTATCAACATTTCATTTAAAAAAAAACCCCGGACACATTCATATGTAAGTTGTGAGTTTATTGATGTGTATCCCTCTTGTAACCATAAATCTGTTTCCACCGGTGTCCATCACTGTATGTTTTATTTTTTTTGTAAATCACTAATATGCATATTATATTAGTTCCCAGTCCCCTCCCACAATCAAGCAGGCAGTTACAAGATTGAAGCTGTTTGGGTGCATAGTGAGACAGTCACATACAGAGATACTGTCACAGGAAGAGGAAAGGAAATAGAAAACAAGAAAACAAACTTAAAAATATATATCATATCATTTCATAGAACAATGCACACCACAGGTAATCCTCTGGAAAAAAGCCATGATTGCAACATCAACTATACAGGCATACAAAGACAATACTAAGAGAGAGAGAGAGAGAGAGAGAGAGAGAGAGAGAGAGAGAGAGAGGGAGAAAAAAAGAGAACTCTATGATTCAGTTTACTTGTTTGTGTCATTCTCTACCTGTAAAAATACACAAGATTGCTTTTTTTTATTGAATTTTTTTTAATTTATTTTCAAAAACCAGCTCAACAAGCTTTGTCTTTCTGTGTGTCTCTGTCTGTCTGCACAGCCCTCCAGCTCCAAATCCTCTTTAGGTGGCTCTGATCCTGACCTGGACCGCTGTTTTTGTTTATTTCATCACGTCACAAAATGTATTATAATTCCCGAAAAATCAGAAGACAAGCTTCAGTTAAACTCCCCACATGTTGCATATTCCAGCTCAGAATCAAGCTTCTGTCATTGCTCGACCTTTGCGAGTGATTTTGGACGTACAGTAGCTTTAGCACCATAGACAACCTCACTTTACCCGGGGTCGGTTGTGCCAAGTTTGTTTTGTGCTTCAGGGCTGGCAATTGTTTGAAACCACACTTTATGCCCAGCCAAAGCCAACTGCAACACATTTTCACCCCCCCGCCCAATTTGTTCACTAAGTCACTTTACTAGTACTTGGTTTATGCTTTTAAAAAAAAATAAGAAAAAAAAATGAAAAATCCTCCTCACCAACCAAATGACACTTTAGTGGAATATTATCGCCCAGTGTCACATAACTGACGCTACAAAGTCTGAGCGAAGCTGTCAAGATACATAGTACGGGAAAAAAATAAAAATAAAAAGAAGCTTCCATTATACATTCAACTATGCATCAGTAAGTCTCATTAAATCCACTTTTCTGCATTCCAGATGGGAGGCTGTGTTTGTGTGTGAAGGAGGGATGTACTGTATCATCACATTCACTTAATAAGGGCTGAGAGCAGGTTTTGTTTGAGCTGAAGGCCTGTGCACACGCTCACCCTCCCCGACGCTTCCCCACTGTGTGCCTGCACTCAACACTCAAGACCACCAAGGACCCCTAAACCAACTCGCGGCCTCTTCCCCTGGAAAAAAAATGGTGGCATAAAAACATCTACTCTTATACACATATATATATATATATGTATATATATTTATATATTTAAATTGTATATTTTTGTCTGTTATCATAACAAAGAACAGAAAGTAAATAATTCATGATTTCCTTTTTTTTCTCATTCGTTGTTTCACTAAACAGTTTAATTGGTACAAAGAACCTTCATATACAAGCAATTATCAAGAGGAGAAAGAACAAATGAAAAACAACAATTCTTTTTGAGGAAACCATCAGGAACTGCATGGACGACACCTTGCGTGGTGGGAAAGAAAAGTACAGTGTCTGCTCGGCCCGTTTGATGATGGCGACTCAAAAACATTAAACTTTTAAGTTTGATTTGCCTTTCACGTTGAAAAAAAAAAAAGAAAAGAGAAAAGAAACGCCTGAAGAAAGCTATACATCTTGATCGGAGATAGCTGTATTGATAATTACAGATAATTCTGCAGAATCATATTTTCCATTATGCAAATCGGTTGATACATCACCTTTTCGAAAGAAACATGATCAAAAAGAGCTCTATAATACAATAGTAGCAGTAGTAGAAGTAGTAGCATTATTTAGGGATTGTTTTCAACAAACCAGTAAATGGAGTTTGGATGTATGCAAATGATTTTAACAATAGCATCATGTGTTATTGGTCAGTAGTATGTTCCTCCTCAGTTGCTGTCCTCTGTCAGACTCCACAGCGCCCCCCTGTGGGCTCCTATTAGATCTGCATCTGCTCCAGGTATTTGTAGGTGGGGTTTTCGTAGCCGTGGTTCTGCATCTTGTTGAGGTGCCGCTCCTCCGGTGTCAGCATGGGGTCGACCTGCGGGACAGACACGACACTCATTAGAGGTGACCCCCCCCCTACGACGGCGCGCCGCAGGGCGGCTTGTCACAAGAGAGCTCAACACGCTGCGTGTGCGATATGCAAACTGCTGCAGGAATCACAATCCAATTTGTCTCTCATTTACATACAAGACGGTAATTCAATTTTAACCTGACACGTGGGACATGAGCAGCAACTTATTGAGATCTGTGTGTGTGTGTGTGTGTGTGTGTGTGTGTGTGTGTGTGTGTGTGTGTGTGTGTGTGTGTGTGTGTGTGTGTGTGTGTGTGTGTGCGTGCGTGTGCATTGACTCCATGCTTGGCTCCACAACAAAAGATATCTCAAAGTCCCTAAACAGGTTACCAGTCAGTTTCAAACACTTCTATTGTTTCTTGAAGCATTTCTCAGACGTGCACCTGAATATTTGACCGACGCGCTCACACTGTCTGAAGCTGGAGGGACGATTTAGATCAGGGATGTTAAACACGGCACGTGGGGAAAAGATGGCCCACAAGAAAATCCAATTCAATACAAAATATGTATTTCTTTTTTTTTTTTGTACTCAAACTGGGGGTAGAATTTTAACATTGGTGGTGCTTAAAGATTATGCCGGCCCTTTAACAAACTGGTGTTTGACACATCTATTTTAGACCAGAAGACATGACTCTGTGAATTGTACCAAAATGTAGATCCGGGACCTGCGATGGGGCGTCTTTCTACTGCGACAGTGTACCTGAGGATTTGAGGGCAGCGGCAGTCGTGTAAATCAGGAGAGTCAAACTCATTCAACATACTGCAAGTGTGTCAAACCAGTAAAACGACATCATCGTAACCTTTTCTTAGTTATCATTCCAACTGAGTTCCTTTGTTTGTTTCTGAATCAAAATTCTTCAAGAAAAATAAGCATAATTATAACGACATGTTCCGTTTATATATTGATGACCTCTCGTGCGAAAAGTTGTGAAACGTCCAAAAATAACGGCCATAAACTGACTAAATTTTATTTTGCCGCACGTGAAAATACAAAGAAATGAGTTGAGTAAAGTATTTCTTTCATTCCTTTGTAAGGCACTGTGAATTGCCTTGCTCTATAATTACATTTACCAATGTAACATTACGTTTCAACTGTTTTTAACATCAATTTGATTATCGATGGTAATTTGTCGTTGCTGTCTGGTATTTACTGTTTGTTGTCTTCTTTTGTTCCGTCTTATTGTCACTGTGACGGTCCCCTGTGACGGTCCCCTGTGACGGTCCCCTGTGACGGTCCCCTGTGACGCACTTTGAACTGCACCAAGTGGCTTGAAAAGGTCCCACACAAATAAACACTAACAAAGTGAGTGATTGATTACCTCCACGATGCCATGGCTGATGGTGCCATATTGCCTTTTCCTCAGCAGCACCAGACTGATCACGATCACGGTTGCTATGGCGACCGCGATCACCAGCAGGCCGATCAGCGCACTGCTCCCGAAGCTGAAGTCCTCTCCCAGGGGGCGGTAGGTCTCCTGACGGGCAGACGGAGAGCGAGCAGTGAGCAGACGACACACGTATAAGGAGAGCAGAGAGGAGACTAAACACAGTTTTTTTTTTTCCTGTAATAATGAAGCCAGTTCAACCGTTTAACAGCTGCCTCGGCGGTGTAATACTCTCATGATGAATAGACACTCGGGGTGTGTTCACAGCTGGCAGGTCTGATTAAAACTCTGCTGTGATGGCTCCGTTAGTGCATTTCATTTCAGGCCGTACTGAACTCTGCTCTGCCTCAAACTAGCAGGTTGAGACCGGCTCCGCAGGGGGTCTCACTTTCCAAATGGATTCTAGTATTGTTTGATTTAAGGTGGAGTGGCGGGCTCTGATCCAGACCGACGCACAAAAATGAAACACAGTTTTTATACTCATTCAGGCAATTTTAGAATTTCACCTCATTCAGTTTTTTCCCCCTCCTATTGTTATCAAACACCTTTACAGATTTATTACATTTTATTTTATTATGCTTATTTGATTGAATATGCATCCTGTCTTATCAGATCGTTAACATTGGATTTTACTTTATTATCACGGTAAATGTATTTTAATCTAGTTTTATTTCACTCAATACTTGTCTGACATTGTACCGTCCTCTCATCCTGACTTGTTTAGTTATATTATCACTGTCTCAGTTATATGTAATCTTAATTTGTCGTGGCCTTTGCTAGTAGTGTGTCTAATATATTGATGCTCTAGTTCTGACAAGGTGTCTGACGCTTGACAGATTGTTTTAAAGCGGCTTACACGCAATCTCCTGTCCATTACTATTCTAATCTATTGGTTTTTATTTGATTTTATTTCCTCACACACTGTACTGTATATATATATCTTGCTTCTTATTGCACGTGTTGCAATTGTTATCATAATCTTCTTTCCATGTACGATGGATTTCATTATTTATTGTTTTTAATCTAGCTTGTTACCATTGCACTGTCCAGTGGAAGCTATTTCTATTCTCTATTTTCCAAATGTATGATGACAATAAAGCTATTCAAATTAACTCCTTCTTGTTTTTTCATATTTTGATGACGATATGTATCATCTCGTCTGTTAAGCCACTCTTTTCACATTGGCCTCCAAAGTTGGTCATTGCAACTTGCATTTTTTAAGCCAGATCTCCCACATTAAACGTTAAAACATGTCCCAAATAATCTGCATAAAAAATTACAATTACAATTGAAATGTGGTCGATAAATCCATTTTGCATGCTGTTGTGCAACCTAACTTTCATAACTTCCACAGCAATGCCTTGTTGCAGAATAAATACACTCTGAGTTATTGTGGTAGTATTTTCACCAGACACAAAAGCTCAGAAAGTGTATAAAGCTGGCAAAACGGCAGCTGCAATACCTTTGTTCTCCATCACACACAAGCAAAGTGGTTCAAGACTCCTGCTCCATCCTGTGTTTGGTCGCTTCGTTTTGTTTTTTTAAAAGTCCACACAGTGTTTACACATCAATCAAACTCCACCAGAGTTCAGATGGCAGGTTTCACGCTTCCACAAAATGGAGCATTTTATTCCAACCCGACTTGACAAGCGTGAACATAAAGAATGAACACGACACGGCGCAAACGGACTAAACACAGGATGAGACAGGCCCCCCCCCCCCCAATGGCGTGTCCACTGCTCCCAGCCTTCATAAAGCTTTTTGTGGGTTTACATCATAAGGTCTTCAGTGTCTTTTATACATCTTTGAGTGCAATGCTGGGAATGATGGGAAACAGAAAACTAATGGAACTAAAATGCATTCAATTCTGTTTTTGTTCAGCCTTTGTCCAAACCAGGTAACTGCCATCATTTTGAATACATCACGTATTTGTCATTCTTGTGAATTTTTACAGTCACTGTAGATAAAATTGACATTTAATCCACACAGGTATGAAACATTACAAAACCAAATGTTGGTACTGTTTTGAGTGCATCACGGTCTGCAGCCAGTGGTTGTCTTACTCATCACTGTGCGCTTTATTCAAAAACTAAATAAGTCCACCGCTTGAGTCACAAGTACTTGTTTATCTACAAAAGCATTTTGCTATGCCTGCGATCTGCTTGTTTTCTCTTTAAAATTGGAAACTAAGATGATACAATCTTTGATCTGTGAATACTGCAGCCGTGTTGTTGTTGTTTTCCCCCCTAAGTTTGCACTGAAGTGGGAAGAAAGGCTTTCAAGTACAGGCTTAGCTGAAGAACTTCATGTCTTTACGAAAAACATGAAGCACTTGTTGAGTCTTTGGAGTCCTGGTTATCAGTACGATGATGTTTAAAATGCCTCAGTGGGAGTATTTTAAAAACAGTGGTTGCCATTTCAGAATGCTTCTAAAGAAAGGTTGTGGACATGATCTTCGATCTCTGATTTGTCAAAATAATACAGTGAAGCCAAACACTGGCAGACGCAGGAATTTTCACCGACATACAAAAGCAGCACTGAGCACTACACACAATAATGTGTTTACTTTTTCAACCAATCCAAATGAGGAAAAGTCTATTATAAGGATTTTATATGTGGTCAGTCTGCTTTTGAATCTCATAAATTTTCTCTGTTAATTTCTTCCAGAATCATTTGGATGTTGCTGCTGTTTTAACCAGGACTTCATTTAAAAAAGACACTTTGGATGAGTGCATCTGATATGGTGTAATAAATATGAATAATGATCACAATACGATGACTAATCACTTTTAGATTATGAGAACTAAATTAACATTTTATTGTGGTGTTAGCTGCTAATTCTGCACAATCACAAACTGCTACAAAGACACGAGCCTCAAACGGTCGTGAACGCACCATCAACAGTTAAACTCAGTCTGCTGTGCCGTTCATAAGCGACAGGGATTTTCCAGACACCACTGCTGTCAGTGTTTACCGACTCCGAGAGATGTGTTCGCAGTTCGTCGTTAATTAGAGATTTCATAGCGAAAGTTTTTTTGCAACGATCAATACAGCCAGGTCGATGCAGCAGCCTGAATCCGTGTTCGTAGATCGCTACAGCACTAAATTGTTATCATGATCAATAGTAATAATGGAAAGATATAAGATTAGCGCCTCAGTCGACTCGCACAAGAATTTCCCTTTGAAATACAAGCAACAACCATTTCGGACGCCTGAAATTGAATTCTGTTTCCCCACACCTAGAGTATTCTGATTTGCCGAGCCGCGCAGGCAAAAAATATCACTTTCAGAGATTAACCTTTCTCCAAGCTGCTTTGTAATGGGGGAATAAATTGACTGAAGAAGATCCAAGTCTTAATTCTCACGTTGTGCTGTAAATCCGCCGCGTATCAGGGAGACTGGATGTCTGTACAACACAACTAACGAGTGAATAAAGTGTTCACATGCACATGTGTGTGGATCAACGTGGAAAAGATGGGGCGGATTTTAAATAAAAAACACGACCACAGTCACCTGCACTTGTCTGCACGATATAGTCTGGCGCATATGACGCAAACTAGTCATATGAGGACAGCCATTGAGAGTTTTTCCACTGCTGGTTCTTACACATAAACTGAGCACACTCAGCTTGTGTGGATTGACATTCATCGTATGAATAGATAGTTTTCAATGTGGACATTCAGATACATTCACATAACAAACATGCACCCATGCAGAAATAACCAAAATACATATTGTCCTGAACAGAAAAATAAGAAGGGGGATGAGGGCTCTGAGCTAATGCAGTGGTTGGTTCTTTCATTGATTTCAAAAAGTTTTAAACCATTCTCATCTGCAGAAGTGGTATCTTTGCACGCTCCCACACTCCCTCCTTCTTTCGCCTTCTCCCCGACTACTGATCGCTAATGATCCCCAGAGAGGAGGGCACCGCTATACTCACCAGCTCATCATCATGCATAACGCTGACTCTCTCTGCACTGTAAACCACTTCTTTAACATCCAGTGACTCATCAATCACCTGTCAACACAGACAGGGGAGCCCAGGTTACACTCACCATAGTGTGTGTGTACAGTGTGTGAGTGTGTGTGCGTGATAGAAAGAGAGATATAGGCAGGAAAAGAGCAGGAAGGTGTGAATGTGCAGCGAAGTGAACTGTAAGGATAATCTGTGTCAGGGTGATGATACACTTGGAGCTGTCTGGTACAGACTGGAAGGAGAGAGGGAGGGGGGTTGCAAGCATCAACAACAGACTTTCTTTCGAGGCACACACTTAAGTCTTTGGAAACAGACCGTCAGCCTCTCATTACTGAGAGCTCTAATCTGAGGAATAAGTGCTGTGGGAGGAACTGGATGTGTTCAGGAGGCAGGAACAAAAAAAAAAAAAAAAAAAGAAATCTGCAGTTTGTAGAGATGAAGCAGTCCGGAGTCTGAAAGTAACCACCGGCTGCTCCGCCGTAACAAAACTGGCATTCCCAAAACGGAAGCGTGCACCTAATTCACAATCTCGCATGCTGACACACATAAGCACACAAACCAAAGCTTGGCAGTCGGAGTTTGATTAACATGCAGAGCAGCAAACATTCAGTAGCAACAAGCAGCAGTTGAAGGAAAAAGTAGTCCACGTGTCCCTGGCAAAGCAAAATAACATGCGATGACAGCTGAACAAAGCGTGGAGCGCATCCGAAACGAGGGTCAGTTGGCATAATGCCAAATATAGACTCGCAAAATAGCCAAGTGTGAGATTGCTGAAACTATGACAGCATAGTTATGGCAACAATCTGTCTCATTAAAAGCTGAACTTAAGAGAGCCGTGTGAAAGCGCTGCGTGCACTCATTAATTTCAATCAGTACAATTGCCTCGACCCAAGGTTGGAGTGGTAAAAATCCGTCTGTCAGCTCCTTTACAGAGGTCCTCCGGTGTTTCTGCTTTAACAATGCTGCTCTCAGTTCAAGCGTTGACGGGTAAGAAAGTCAAACAAAAAGCTCAGAGTCGCCAACAAAAGTACAGACTGACAGCGGTGCGCTCACCACATTTTCGCTGATCTTGGGTTTGCTGTTGATGATTCTCTCCTCAGCTCCTATCAGGCCGTCTAAACCAGACATGGCGGAGCCTGAAAAAGGTGGAATAAGATCAGAGACAAAGAAAAAGAAACACTGTTAATGACACCAGACCTCAAAGAAACAATCAAACAAACGAACAAACAAACAAAACAGGGATGGTGGTACTGGTGTTGGACAGCTTCACATGAGATATCCAGTGCCTCTGCTCACAGCTGTGGCATCAGTCTCCCCAGTGCACTGCTGACAACAAAGCCTTTTCTTCCACTCAGCACAGTGGGAGCACTGTGAACACAACGCAAAGCCTCTAAAAAGATCCTCTCAAAGACATCGCTGTGATTCTTCAGCAAACATCCAACTCACGAAAATGACCACATTTATACTGATTTCTGAAATTAACTTTTCTTGATTTCCTATGTTTAGGCTTATCAAATATATTTATATACAAATATAAAGCAGGCAGTCAAACCAGGTGAACAATTCGAATAAAAAGGGTATAATTATTATTATCATTATTATATTTTTAACAGTATTATTATATCACATTATCATATTATAATTAACTGGCTTATTGTAGGAAACGCACACACACGAACACCATACAAAATGTGACATCACTGTATCACTGCAGGGATTCATTCAAAAGTCTTCAAGAGTGCATCACAGTTTGAAACCAGTGAAACATCTATTAATACACACACAGTGATGTGGCTTCAAAGACCCGAGAGGAGGCGGTGCGAGCGAGGACACAGTCCTGCATCGGCTCTCCTGCGACTGCGGCTCAGTCAGTAAGAGCCTGAAGTGTAATACGATTGTTTCTGGATTAGGAACAATGTGGTGTCACGCAGCAGAGGTGATGTCAGGGTATCACATGATATCTCAACAACGCACAGCGGCAGGAGAGTGAGTGACCTCTCAGAGTAAAACGCTGCACAATTAGCGCATTATTTCTAGTGTCAATCAGCAGAATGAATGAATGTCATTTATTGAGTGACTTTGACTGCCCGGCTGACTCAGGATGTTGAAAAGTAATTTTCTTGTAGGTTGTAAACTTTTTTTTTTTTTTTTTTTAGAAGTATAATTGAATTTGTCGGAGGAGTTTTAGTATACTCATGTAAAAAAAATTATACTTAGCTGCAGCTCAAATGAATGAAAAAATCAATAGTTAATGCAGAGGTGCAGAGTTCTACAGGTTGCGGATGCATTTGGATAAAAATCAATGAATAATTTAGATTCAAGAATTAGCGGAGGACATCGCTGTGTGTGCAGAAGAGGTTAAACCCATATCAGACCAAACAGGTGATAGAGCCACGTCTCCGTCTCTGGCCCTGGAGGATAAATTACACCAATTTAGATCAGTCTGCGGGTCAGCAGCGGAAACACTGAGCCACAGACAGGGGCACTAAATCTCAGTGCTCCTATCAGGAAGAGGGCGACTGATGAGGACAATGAGTGTGTGGGCGGTGGAATAATTAAGCAAGGTGCTCTGACTAATGCACTGAGGGCGGGATGACAGCAAACAGACGACTGAGCAGTCTTTGTGAGAGATCAGGGAGCCGGCTGTGACCTACGACTACCAGGCTTTGAAACTATGAGCCTCTGCCATTCAGCATGAAGCGATAATCCCAGTATGATGAAAAGCAAAAGATCACACCATGCTGCCCGTGTGAGGCAACAACAACAACAAAAAAAAGAAAAAGAAGTAGGAGAAGTAACTAAAGTAACTACAAGATGGCTTTGGATAAAACAGAAATGGTGGAGAAGAGAGAGATAGATAGATAGATAGAGAGAGAGAGAGAGAGAGAGAGAGAGAGAGAGAGAGAGAGAGAGAGAGAGAGATTTCCAAATTGTACCAAAGGGAAAAAGGAAAAAGAACAGTGGAACAGAGCAGTAGATGAAAATGGTTGGGGTGATGGGATGGGGCAGAAAAACAAGACGCAACAGAGGCACCAACCTTTCTTGAAGGCACGTGGGGAGTCTGATAGATCGCCTTGGCATTAGAATGAGCAACAGAAAAAAAAGAAGATAAGAAAAGGAGGGATAAGAGGAGAAAAGACAGAAAACTTAGGTAAAAAGAGAAAAGGCAGGATTATCAAGCTGTGTTAATAGATCAGGAAAAGAGTTTAGTTGAGAAGAGTCGGAAAATAAAAATTCGAGAAATAACGAAACTGAAAAAAAAAGAAAAAGAAAAAGGAAAACGAGCCATTTTGGAATTGGCTAGCTCAGTCCGAACCCTCTGGGCTGCTGGCGTGTAAATTAATTCTTCCTTTGGGATTTACTTGTAATTTGCCTTCAATCTGGCTGGAAGTGCTCCATTCAGCACTTTTCTCTCCGTGAGGATTCAATCTTTTGTTTGGCAGCAGTGTGACAAAGAATAGAAACCATAACTGCTCATTTCTCTCTCCCAGAGCATTTGGCTCTAACTCAGCGCCAAAGCCCGAGGCTTTGTGTCTTTATCTGAACTTGACTGGCGCTGTGTTGAAGGCGAGGCCACAGGGAAATGTGCAGGCACTGATAACTCTCAATCCATGGCTCCACGGCACATTTACATGGACATAAAATACACTGTACGCCTATTCTCTGACTGAGCAACAGTGCTGGTGTGCTTTGTCACCAGTGTCCTTCAGACAGATTTATGTGAGTGACTGATTGTTCTGCACACAGTCGCAGTGTTTGTGACTGTGGAGCCGGAGATGCTCACCCTCTGGCTCCGAGCGGGACCCCAGGGACGTGACCTGGATGGGCCTGTAGGGTTTGCCCTCGGCCTCGGGGATCTCCACGCTCTCCTCCGACGAGACTGTGACGTCAGGCTGCGATTCAGAGATGGATGACAGGAACTGGTCCATGTCAGCTTTCTGCTCCTGGAGCAACTCGTCTGCAGGAGAAAAAAACAGCAGGAGCATGGGACAACCTCTCACATGAAGACACCTTTCGAGCCCCCCCGGACAACGCTGGTCTTTTCCAAACAGTCACAAGGCTACAGTGAGAAACGTATGCTCTCATTTGTGCTAACTACCAATTAGTATTTTTCTGAGAGCTATTTTCTGTGTAAATCCACACAACTCCCAACAGAACGAAGCACAGTGAAAGCTGTGACCCAGTTCTGTCACTGCACCCGCTCCACTTTTATCCGCACTGCAACAGCGAACCACGGCTCCTTTAATGAAGCCAAAAGGAAAATATTAAAATGTGCCGGACACTACCTGCCCGCCTTTCCAAATCCAGTTTCTGGCTTTAGATCCAATTGTAAAAATGAGGGCTGGTGAGCGGGGAATAGAAGCTGCATTCCCCTCCGCAAATGCACACTGAGGAAATTAGAGGCCTTTTCTCTGCCTCTGATAATTGGTTTGTGCTCGAGCTTTTGTAATGATTGTATTTCCTCTCAGAAAAAGAGCAGACTGTGTTTCTCTGTCAGCTTGCGAAAGATACCAGACATGAATAAACATGAAAACCAGATCAAAGGTCTTGTATTACCATTATCCTCCGGGCACATGTGCAAATTCTATCACATCTCAATCTCTCTGCACAGATCTAACATTGACGGGAGCTCACCGATTTCATCCTGAATCTCTTCGGCCACATAAGGTACTTTGTAGAGCAGCGACAGGCTCTGGTTCATCCTCTCCTCGATCACTCGCAGGTGGGTCATCACCTGGTTGAGAAACAAAGCGGTTTGCGAACAATCAGGCAAGAGTGACGAGTGAACAAAGCCCAGCAGCGTTTTACATCAAGAACTATATTTTCAGGTCATTTTTTTTGTTAATTACTTTAATGAACAGAAATCCTTACTCTATGCTGAAACACATATAGTGTTGAGTAGTTTGCAGTCTTGCCTCACGGTGAAATTATCCCTGGTTGTCTAGGAAATCCACTTTGAGGTTAACTGGTGTATCTGAATGGAATATTCCTGTGAATGTGTGCAAATGTCTTTCTGTGTTCGCCATGTGATAGATCTGGTTGAATCAGCACCCAACTACACCAAGATAGTTAAAGAAATACAGAAGATAATAATATTAATCATACTCTAGTAATCCTTTAGGGAAATTCCTTTTTTACCTGCATTAACCCTCATTACTGCGGTGGGCAGCCACATTACGGCGCTCCGGGGAGCTGATGGGGGTTAAAGGTTCATGCTCAAGGGTCCACAGTGGTGAAATGTCTGCTGTGTGGGTCAAACCAGCGAACTCAAAGTCGGATTCTTTAACCACTAGGCCATCACTGCCCCGATGAATGAATGAATGGACGATCTTAAACCAGACAATACAAGAGTGGACAGATATAGTAAATAGAATCTTTGATGTGCAAAGAACCAGCTTTTTACTCCATTTTTAAAAACGAAACTTCAAGTATTTGCATGATTTTTCTTTTAATACAGCCAAACTGAGAAACCTTGATCATTTTGAGGGCCACAGAATTTTCTTTCTCACTCCCAGAGGGCTGAAAGGAGACCAATCACCATAAAGCCAAGTGATTTAATAAAGACCTAACTGTGTGACTATAGATTCATTTTCAACTCGTCCGTTTCCTTTCCCAATCATCCCACATGAAGGAGAGCAAAGAATCCTGCATTTCCCTGTAACTACGTCCAGCTCGTCTGGAGAGACCCCAAGCTGCTCCCAGACCAAACCAGAGATATGATCTCTCCAGTGAGTCCCGGGTCAACCTGTAGGCCTCTTCCCAGTCAGATGTCCCTCATAAACGTCCAATGGGAGGCATCGTAATCAGATGAACCACCTCAACTGGCTCCTCTGAATGTGGAGGAGTAGCGGCTCGACTGTGAGTCTCTCCCGGATGGCTGAACACAACGACAGTGTTTAGGGAGTGAGCACAACTGGTATCTGGGTGAAATGTGGTGAAATGACCTTTCTGACTCTGGCTCAGAGGCAGATTGAGCAGTGTGTCCTCAGGCACCCAGTTGTCTGCCCGACAGCAACCGGTGTGGAAACCGTGAGGTGAAGAACCTGCCCAAGGCTCATGTTAATCTGTAAAGTCGGTCCATGTAGCCACTATGTACGAGTACATGCGGTACCATGCCTAACACGTACAAAGTTACTGTGTTTGGCCTGTCTGCAACATTCAAACCAGTGACAGTGTTAGACAGTTTGTCTCTGTTGTAACTCAAAACGGAAACTGTTACATTAGGAATATAAAAAATACAGAGACAAATATTATATCTTTTAAGACGTTTTAGGTTGAAATGCGTTGACATAATTTATTTATTGACTCATATTGTGCAGTAAGGGTTTCCCACATGGACAGAGTGAGATGAGGGATTGAACTGCAACGACAACCTGGGGATTGGAATATTTCTACATGAGCTGAGACACAGTCACCCACAATAAATACAAGGAATGCATTACCATATATCCCGGCAGTATTTATGTAAAATCTCACCTAAATCCCTCCATTTACTGCCACTCGTCAAGTTTCATCACCTAATAAGTACGGCAGATCACAGTCTGAGCTCTCCTGTTTGGAGATTTTCACAGAGAAGCGGGAGGTGCAGCGACACAATGCAAACATGGAGATTAAAATTCAGAAATAAGCGTAAGCAGGAAAAAAAAGAAAATTGGACAATCCGATCAAAAAGGCGACGACAAAGGCAAAGTAGAGGACGAAGATGAAGGGGAAGACAATAGAGAAGATAATGTGCCTGTAAAACCTTGATTTCTTGTTTTAACGATTGCTGCAGTGGTATAAATGAAAAAAAACGAATTAGTTTAACCTTTGAATTTTAACCAGCTGTTCATATTCCCCATTGGTTTATGATGGCAATATGGAGGCCAAAGAAGCCCAGACAGCAGCTTGACTTTGAGTATTTCCCAAACGGTCAAGCTCCTCACCACCACCAATTTTAACCCAAATTTAATAAATGGATGTACAGTTCAAACATGGAGGCAAACAACTCTCGCCGCCCTGAATATAAATGTGCCGAAGAGTCTTGTTTATGTTTGCAGATGTAAACAGAACCGTCACAGAGATGCTCTTTCTCTGAGAAAACAGATTTCTCGAGATGAATTCAGACTCGCTTGCAGCCTGCTGACATGCAGACACAAAACAAGTTGCTGCGCGTAATATTCAAATCAGCTTTGAGGCTATGAACCGACTTGACAGGATCTTGTGCCCGTGAGCCTCAATGATCACCAGCACATCAAAATCTGGCAAAAAAAAACAACCCACCGTCTTCTGATTGAAGAAAAAATACAAAACTTTGTGTATCCAGTCGCTATCGCTGTTTTTCGACCAGCAGTATGATGTTTGCAGAGAGGAAGCATTACCATATTTCTGCTGCCAGAGCAGTTGGCAGACTATGAAAAGCCGGCACTGACAAAGCTGCCCAGCTTTTGGCAGGTAACTGGTGTTTATCTCCCCCTACGATGATTGACTGCTTTAATCTCAAAGCGCACGGCTGCAGTGCACCGCAGCCAGCGACAGATGGCAACACTGCACCTTTTCCATTAAGACGCATGTTGCCGCCTGTGTGATGCCTTACTGGTGCTGCCTGACAAGCAGTCTCTATCATAACAAAGACGGGTTCCAATGTTTGTCATCCGTGTTATTTCTAATGCAGGAATCAGTGGAGGCAAATGTGGACAACTCTGATCTGCATAAGTCACATTACACAGGAACAATAAAAATCACAGCATGACTGCTGTTGACAGGAGATCCTATTGTTTTGCTTTCACGTGTTGAGAGATGCAACATTTGGATGTGTGGATTCAAACTTGCTGCAGGTCTGATAGAGTGAAAGAAGGCAATAAGGCTCATCACCTCCTCAGATCCAAGTATTTGTCTAAAAAGCAGCCCTGCTGTCCTCCCCCCTCCTGCTACACCTCCCGCCG
The DNA here is from genome assembly GCF_963383615.2 of Lipophrys pholis. Lineage (NCBI taxonomy): Eukaryota > Metazoa > Chordata > Actinopteri > Blenniiformes > Blenniidae > Lipophrys > Lipophrys pholis. Next base: position 21,495,263 of record NC_137627.1, on the reverse strand, counting down.
CCGCCGTTTCATCCATCTGCTGTGATATCTGTACATAACAGTGGAGGATAGCTATAAACGGTGTCGAAGGGCATTGACACACACGGGCGAGTACATCTAATAGAGTAGCTTCCAGCCAAATCCCCGAGCAGCGGCTCGGAGTCCGGCGTTACACAAGACCAGTGCAATGTTAATCTTCGGCTGGGGCTTAAGTGAATGAAACGCCCTCCCTCCCTGCATCAGATGAGGCTGCGCTCTCCTCCTGGGCTTCGGCTCAGAGAAACACACACTCTTTCAACCTCCTACACACTTGGAAACAGGGCAGAGAGGAGCAGGCTGAGACATCATTATCCCTCCCCAGCCTGAGCACCAACAGGAGGGTGAGCTCTTGAAACAGCTCGGCATGAGGTTTCACATTTACAGACACAGCCTTTAATACAAGATGTCTTCATTGTTAAAATCAGCTGCAGAGCCCCTTAAAATATTAACATTAGCCAAGGAAACTCTACAAGGCATGAGAGAGTATACATTACTGAATGATTAACTGCCTATTAAATCATTATTGCCAAAACATTTCTTGCTTCTAGTACCTACAATATGACAGTTTAATGAGCAATAAGATGGCCGTTTCACACCGCAGTCAATTAAAAAGGAATGTGTGTTAGCTGTGTGTGTTGGTTCCTCGCTCCCAAAATATGGCAATTTAATGCTTTCCTTCATTAATACATGTTAAATAATCCTTCCACAGAAAAAATACTAATTTCACCAAAGTCAAGTGAGTTTAAGGTAAGTGAGATGTGTATGTGTGTGTGTGTGTGTGTGTGTGTGTGTGTGTGTGTGTGTGTGTGTGTGTGTGTGTGTATCCTTTTCTTGTGTTTCACTCCATTTCACCCGTTTCTCTTCAAATTGTGCCTCTTGTCATCTCAGTTTATGTGTGACTCTCTCCAATCCAAATACTTCCTCCACAAAGCACATCCCCTGCTCCTTGGTACATAGTTGGAATTTTTAAAAAGAAAATAAAGACTGTGCTGACATTTTTTTTTAACCTAAACCAAATGAAGTGAGTGTCAAGTTAAGTGCCTGCATCGTTGGCCTTCATCTCTGACTCCTTAAACATATCACTTTAAGCTTTTCTTCATAAATGTCACTTAAATATTTGTGAGTGTCATGTTGAGTGTCGACTGAAGCTCTCTAAATACACCAAAGGGATGTTTTGTTTTTACATAACAATAACTTAATATCTGGAATTTGGAATAAGCTATATGACAACATTCTTCTCCAGTCAAATGAAGCAATCGTAGGATTATGTTGTGTGTGTGTTGTTAGTTGTAGTTCCTGAAATATGGATATTTAATGCTTGTCTTGATGAATATAGGTTCAATACTTGGGATTTTTTTCCCCATATAATAAGCAATATGACAGCAAATTTTCTCCAAGGTTAAATAAGCGGCATTGTTGAGTGTTGGTTGTCGCAACTTAAATATGTCAATTTGAGTTGTGTTGCTGATTACTATGGATCTCATTGGGAAAATTAGCATGATCCTTGTTTTTAACTGAAGTCAATGACAATGGGTAAACATTTAGAGAAAAAAGAGAAACGCTGACCTGTGACTTCATCTGCGCTGCCTTCTCAGGATCCACAGCCAGAACATGCTGGTAGTGGCGGATGGTGTGCTGACGGTCCTTGTTCTCTGCACGGACGTACCTTCTCAGGGCCTGCAGAATGCGGTGAGGCTGAGAAGACAAACCAAAGTGGGTCAGATGGTGAAATAGAGCCTCATACTTATTTATTAAACCATCTCCAACTAGGAACTTCATTGACGTGAGAGCGAACAACTGCTATGCTGTGATTTTTTTTATCAGATCCCATTTCATTCAATTTTCCCATTCAAACAATTCAAATTTTTCGAATGCAGGTTTGATTTCAAACATTTAATCGTCACATAAATATAGAGATATAAGGTATGAGGAAACTTTGTGCAACTGAGTACATGAACTGAAAATGGCTGTCTTCCTCCCGGCTTCAGATATGCAGGCAGGATGACAAGAGTATCACGAGCGAGGTGCACGTCAATCCACTGCATATAGCGTAGCATCAAATCTACTGCGGCGCTCGCTGAAATAGTTTCACACTGCCGGATGATGCAACGTCCAAATTTGGAGGTGTAACAAACTCCACATACAAAATTACAGCTCTGAAGTCGGGGCTGTGTTATTACTTCTGAACCGAGGACAAAATCAAAATATTCAATCCGTTGCTTATTTTGGTAGCAAACCAAACAGTGTTGGCTGGAGAGGCGGCCGGCACCTTTACACAGAGTGCCAAACAGTGTGCTGGCAAAGGGATCAAAACACAATTAGATAAAAAGGAGTTGAAAAAAATAAAAACATGACACATGGATTATAGCTGCAGGTTCAAATGTGATTGACTTTGTGCTTATGGAGGATTTTTGGATGTGTTTTTTTTTTTCCAGCCTGCAGTAATCCATTCCCCTCATGATGAATAGCAAGTTGGCAGAGGGTCTTTTGACAGGATATGAGATTAGCTACAGGCCGTAAGTGGAGTAAAGCCGAGTGCGGTCTGACAGACGTGTGTTTGTGTGTGAATATATTTGCACATCTACTCAGAAGAGGTGGAAAAGATGGAGACAGCTGGAGAGACAGTGAGGTGAGGATGTTAGAGGCCTGTGTGTGTGTGTGTGTGTGTGTGTGTGTGTGTGTGTGTGTGTGTGTGTGTGTGTGTGTGTGTGTGTGTGTGTCTGTGTGTGTGCGTGTGTACCCTGGGGGGGTCGGCCTGCAGGGCAGCCAGGTAGTTCTCCAGGGCCAGACGGCGGCGGTCGTTCAGCATGGCCTCCACACGGGCGAGGTGAGTCTCCACCAGCTGCTGCTTCTCACTGGCTGCCTCCTCCTCAAGGGACTCCACCATCGCCCGGAAGTGCTGCAAACACAATCATCATCATATATAAATATGTATACACACCTTAACCTGCGTGGCTCACTTTCAGATTGTTCAATTAAAAAAAATAAAAAAATAAAAAAAGATCTCAGTTTCACTCATGACGCCTTCCAGACTTGTCGAGGGAGTCACAGACTCATTTAGAAGTCTCCCCATTCAGCCTGTGCCCTAATTTAGCCTCAGTGTGATAAAGATAGGGTAGCCACAGGGAAAAGGGATCTTTAATGGAACGGGGAGTGAGGGACCCGGGGCCTGTAAGCCATCATATCTCATCCAAACAAAGGGACAAAGGGAGGCTTCGCAGAGGGAAGGATCGGTGTCGTACCTGGACCAATGTTTGCTTCTCGGTCTTGGGCAGGTACTTTGCCTGGCGTTCAGCCTCTTCCCACTCTTTCCTTACCTAGAGAAAGACAAAATTGGAGAAGAGGAAATGAAGCCATATTGAAGATGATCCTGCTGCACCTGCTGAGTCACAGTGCAAAAATCGTGTTTTTGTCTCCTTTTACTTTCTGATGTTTCCTGCATACATAGTGTCACACTTCTTGCCTCACTGGTTTCTCTCCAAGTATCTAGGTTCTTGTGCTCCGGTTCTGCCTGCTCTTCCCACAAGTGTATGAACCTTACAGCCGTCCAGCAGCATGTTAAAGCTTTTCAATGGCTGGTTAATAACATCCGGCAACTTCGCTGGCTTGTCGTCCCCTCAGTACAACAAAGTCACCTTCCTTTGAGCGCACCTGATATTTGACAAGTTCAGTCATGTGTCCAGCAAAGTTGCATGCTGTTCTAATGTAGAAGTGAAAATAAAACCGCCAGCTGACTATTAGACGGCCCCACTTCCCCAGAAAATTGTCTTGATTTCAACATCCAGAGTCTAAAATGTCCTAAATAATATGACTTGTTTTTCAACGGTGTTTAAAACTATGTTAGGCGAGTTTTTTTTAGGTAGAATTATATAGAAGTATTCAGTAATATGTTGAGTTCATGTGGTGCTGAGTCAGCAAGGAAATATTCAGTTTTGTAAAATAAATAGAACTGAGGATGTCCTAAGACATGACCCTGTTATTTTGTTGTCAAAATTGAAAGAACAAACCGCCCACCACCAAGTTTTGGCTTTGAACTAAGTTGGGCAGCGGGTGACAGTACTTTAAAGAAAGCTTCTAATGGAGAATATATGTAATATTAATCATTTTCTTCTACATTTTCCACAATGAGCAATAGTAGAGTTCCTAAGAAACACAAAATTGTTCATATTGTTGTAAAATATTTGCAACAACACATTAGATAACAGAATAGTGGTAATAAAGACTTCAATAATGTTACAGCAACAACTTCATCTGGACCTTTACTGTTGATAAAACAGGCTGTGGGAGATCTTTAAGTTTTACCACAAAAAGGAGGAACCATGAGACCTGTTTTAGTCCTCGGAACTCTTTTAGAGTGAATTGTAATGGACAACTGTGCTACAAAAAATGTAAAAACAAATCATAGAAAAGTAGTAAGATCTAATTTGAAAGTTCTTGTTTTACTTTTTGGAGAAAAAAACCCCAACACTTTTGGGATACAAATTCACACAATGTTCAAGAATTCTCAATCAAAGTCATCTGAATAAGAAACTAAAGCTTATTTTAAGTTAAAATCCTCTGAAATAATGAAACAGCAGGGGACGATGATTAGTTAAACTCATGGCTGGAACAATGCCATGTTCAAAAACCTGTGTAAATAGACCGAACAATGAATCCCTGACAGGAAAACTTCACACAGACGCGTCCTGTCAGCTTGTAGCTTAAACAACTCCGGTAGTACAAAACCATTTTATCTGGGATGTTTCAACATTTTAAGATGAAAGCAAGTCAATCGAGCAAAGTCTGCAGAACACATTCACGACACAGGACGTCGGGAGAATCTGATGGTTACGTCAACGTTGCATTAGGTAGAACATGTCAGTGAAAAGACAACAAGTTCAGTCTTCAACAAGCCAGATAGACTCGGCATGACTTCAACTCTGGTAAAATGTCTTCACGCTCTTATCTTTATGCCACGTGAAGTCATTTCAAAGGATGACAGAATGTTTTTCGTCTCCTGAAAGTTGCCTGAAAAATCGGATTTAAAAAGGTCAAGTGGTCAAAAGTGTAAGTGAATTTTCTATTAATTTAGAAAAGCCCAAAAAGGTTTTCCATATAAATCATCTTTTATTCAGGAAAAATAGACTATTTTTCAATACAGCCTTTTGTCTGTGTTTGGGTCCTCTTCCTGCGAGGCTCAACCGGAGGAAGAAAGAAAGAAAAGCATACTTTATCAATTCCCTTAGGAAATTACGTCTCTGCCCATGCTACGACTCTTTCATTCAAAATATTACCAAAACATTCAGAGTTTCAGATGGAGGGTTTTGACTCACTGAAAATAAACACCCACAGAGGCCTTTTCACAGTCCACAAGGGAGTTCAGGATTTATAAACACAAGATGCCAAAGCCACATCACCTAATTTAATCTCATCTAAGTATCAGTTTCACGTCTCTGACTTTCAAAATCAAGTCGACCCAGACTGATCATAGCAGGACCTGACTGGAAGGACACCAGATCAAAAACAAACAAATATAAAAAGAAATAACTTTTCATTATAATTACTTGCAAGTAAGTTTTTATTGAGGAAAAAAAATGGATCCAACAAACTGTGATTTGAATTCTGGTGAGTTGGTTTGTGTTATTGACCAGGGGTGGTAAATTCCTGCACGTCCTGCATGTTTCAAAAGCTACAACACAACTTCTAATGGGCAGCTTTAGATCAGGACTTTCAACAGAGCTTCATGATCCAAATGTGTTCAAGCGTTAGACCAGGATTCAACATTTCACTGAAGTCGACGTGAAGCCAGCGTGAGGAAGGTAAGCTGGACGTGATCCTGTCGCCACAGCAGGTTCACACCAACATCTTCAGATAATCACTATTTTTCTGAATTAAAGTGGTGAACTCCTTCGAGACGGCTAACTCACCCTCTCCATGCGGTTGCGGTGTCGGATCTCGAGCTGCTCTTTGGCCCTCTGGAAGCGGCTGTGCTCCTTGTCGTCGGCGGGGGTCTCGAAGTAGATGTCCACGTCGTCGGTGGGCTGAGGAGTCGGGGGCATGACTGCGGATTGAGAAACAGACGGCAGGCGGTCAGGGCCGCGGACTGACGGCGACGCAGACCGACAGGGACGCAGGCAGACAGGCAGGCGGGGGCAGCTGATCAGAGCGCACACAGGTAAGAGGCCAAGAAGGACAGACGACTGGGCACCGAGAGGAGGAGGGCTGGAGGAAAAGGTTGGAGCTGGACCAATATCCTCACAGAAGCAGACCTCTCGCTGGCATTCCTCCACACTTAGTAAGTCGGATAAATTTAAGAGAATCTGACAGTCTTTCCATTTGAATTCCTTTCATCTTCCCATCGGCTTTCCTCTGACAGAATGTATCTCCAGCACTAATGGAAATATCGCTGCCTCTGACAGCCCGGTCATCTCGGGGCGAGGCCAGAGGGCTCTGGTCAGGGTTCCTCGCTGTAGAGTCACGCAGGACTCGGTTCCAGCAACTGCCGCCACGTGCAAAAACATCAACACTCCGGCTTGGCAAACAGGAAGAGACATCGCCATCAAAAACAGATGAATCCAGAGTTCCTGCTCCAAACGTGACCGCTTCAGCTAATAGAATCAGTTTATCTTCAAAATGTGAAAACAAATAAAAATCTAATTGGTTTTGGCCATGAGCTGTTTTTAATGAAAAACTACCACTGAAGAGTGATAAAAAAAAAAAAAAAAATGCTTACTAACATGTGTCAATGGGTTTGTGGTGGTGGAGCCGACAAACAGTAAGAAATGACAGAAGCAAACACAGACAGGCAAACAAAGAGAACAGAAAGCTGTGAAAGGTCAAGGTAGCATGCACTGCAAAGTGTGAACAATGACATTTAAGCAGACGTATGTGTTGCAGAAGTAGGTATGGATGCTTCCGTTTTAATCTTGATAGGTGCAAGTGATCCTATGTATGTGGCTAACCAGTCAGCTGCGATCCTTTTAGTCTCGTAATAACACTTTGAACGCACAGCAGTGGCTTAACTTCAAACTTAATCTGTTAGAAGACTTTATTCATCCCATATGGGGAAATTACACACGTTATGTTAGTGTTACAAAACATTAAGTGACATTATAATGAAACAAAACCTCAAATCAAATGTTTTTGTTTTTGCTTCTCCACAAAAAAAGATTAAAATGTGTTGAGGCCCAGGAAGTGTTAAAATTACAGAGCACTTATTCACGAAGAAGTGAAAGAAAAGTAACTTTTGGTAATTGAGACATCGACTAAGACAAAACAAGTAACCAATAGTTTGTAAAAATGACTTCTGCAAAAATGATTTTAAAAACCAAAAGATTCAAAGTGTATCCTTGTTCTGAATTATGATAAAATATCTTAGAAATGTCCTAATTATCAACTATCTGAGCTGGATGGTTATAAAACGCAAAGTGAACATGTCTCTGTTGGCTCCAGGAAAGTCTGATGAATTTATTTTCTAATTTCTTTGATCTACAGGTGAATTCAAACTGCTTGGCTGCAGCACTTGATGTGCAAATGGGAAAAATAAAACAAAGCATGTGGAGTGAATTTTGTGGCGACGTGGTGCAAACGGTTGTGGTAATTTAGCTAGCGAGAGCTGAAGATACACAGCAGGCGCTCCGCTTAGATGCCAGACAGGTGGAACCTTCGTGACCTTCAGGTGTTTTGTGCAGGGCGTCTGCAGCACAGACACACAGATAGAAGGGAGGAAGAGGAGCAGGAGGAGGACGAGGGAGGAAGAGCGGTCAAGGAGGCCTCTGTCACGTTGGGACTTACTCAGGCGCTTGCACACGGCCATGCAGTACTCCTCTGAGTCGAAATTGTTGCGGTTGCCGGCGCAGCCCCCGTAAATGAAGCGCACACATTTCCTCTGGCTCAAGTCGAAGTGCCAGCGGGGCATGGAGGCCCGACAGGGGCCGGTCTCGGCCTCCAGGGTGCACACCGCTGCCGGGGGACAGCTGGTTAGACCATCCAGCCACTGGGAGCGGCATTTTCAGTTCCAATCTCAACTACAGAAAACAGTCAAACCTCGCAGCAAACACTTTTTACATTACAAATATGATCAAACGTCTTCTGGAGCAGCTGCTTCGTCTGCTGCAAATGAGGCAACGTGACTTGGTTTAAGCATTTCAAACTGTAGGTCTGAATTATTTAAAAAAAGAAGACAAAATGGCAATAATGTGATCTGTCATCTGAAGTGACACGTTACAAACCTTTCACTTCTTGTAAAGTCTTGTCCTCGTCCTGGAGCTCAGCCATTTTGCTGCTCTCCTTCTTCTCGTCCTCGTCCTCCTCCTCGTCGACCTCCTCGTCCCCGTAGACGTAGTTGTACTCGTCTTCCTCCTCTTCATCTTCATCCTCCTCCACCGGCTCCTCCTTCTGCGTGGGCCGCTCATCAGCCGGCTTCTCACTGCGAAGAGGGGGAGGGCATGGAGGCGTTTGAGCGAAGGGGCGGACGCCAAGAGGCTGAGTGATTTATCAAACGGGGCCTGCAGCTGCCGTACATCAATGCCACCAAACTTTAATTCATCCAGATGGACGGTAATACCAGCCTGCCCTTCCAAAGGTTCGCCGTAATTCCACCGCCGTCATGAGCGCACCCACGACTGAGCTCACCTGCTCTGCACGGCCTTCTCCTCCTCCAGGTCATCGATCTCCTCGTCTTCTATCTCCTCCTCTTCGTCGTCGTCCTGCGAGGGCAGGGAGGGTGGGGAGGCCTCCCCGCTGCGGGTGGAAGGGCAGCAGACGTACTCGGTGCCGTGGAACTTGTCGATGCCGCAGGGCAGCAGCATGCCGTAGCTGTGCAGCTCCATGGAGGTCGTGGAACAAGCCTGAGAGGGCAGGAGGAAAAAAAAAAAAAAAAAAGAGAGCGAGTCAGGGATGAAAACAGGACGTGACACTGCACACATGATGGGCAAATGTGGTTTTGTCACGGTGACATTTGTTTATTCTGCTGCGTCAAAGCAGCCATAAAGAACTGCAACAACAATAATCACATGATGTGGCGGCCGTCACTTTTCCTGCCAGAGTGGGATTGATGAAAACAAAGTCGACTGAAAGAGGGAACACAAACTATGAAACATGTGCACACATGTTTTGGAGACGGGAGAAGACTGTCGACACAACGTGAGACGCTTCATGGAACGTCGATTCCAACACACTGCTGCTACTGAGGGAGCGGCGCAGCAGCCGGAGCTGAAGTCACTTTGGCTGTGAGCACGTTTGACTGAGCGGCTGGGAGGAATGTGCCGATATTAGGCGGGAATATGAATTCCCATTCATTTTAGCGTCAACCCTGTTGACTTAAACAAAGCGACCGCTGTGTTGTGAGTGCAGAGCGACAATCTCTGCGCTTCAAGTCGGACAGAAAACTTGTTACAGTGAGACCATTTTTTCTCAACGTTTTTAATTGTTTTTAAGAAACGCAGCAGGAGCATGCCGCCAATCGGATTTTCCTTAGTAGCTTCTAAATTCCATTTTCATTTCACAGCTATCGTGACGATCACCAGCGCACAGCGCCAAGTACGCTCATCAACATTCATGAGCCGCTCTGCATGTTTAACTGTCGGCGCGTTAAAAGCGGGATCGAGGTACGCACGTCTGTAGGTCGTCTCTGATTCTTCAAGTGAATTTAGTGTGCAAAAGAGAGCACAGATATGACTTTATTTTGGGGGGTTTTATATTCCATTTTTAGATACTCCGGATGAGAAAGAGTGACATGAAACAGGGAGCTAAATTATTTTACTTCTCCAACATTCTGATTGAGTTTAGATTGCATTTACAAACATTTTACATTTTTGTAGTGAAATAAAGTAACATGGCTGAGTGTGATCAGGACAGAGCACACTGGCAGAGCTGAGTGGAAAGGTTAAAGCATTTTTTTTTTTTTTTGGGACGTTACACAGCTTCAAAAAGGGGAAGAATCTCACAGAAAGCACGCACAAAGAAAGAAAAACAGGGAAACTACTTCTTTCTATTGAGCTTTGAGGCTTTTAGAGTGAACTGATCAGGTCACATGTCTACCTGCTCTTACTTACAGAGCACTGGACCCTCAACTCACTCTGGCCTTTCAACACAGAGTGGAGAGAACAGATGAGAGATTTACTATTTAATGTTAATAACTTCAATTGCAAATTACAATAAACTACATTTTAAATAGAAACAAAATACCATTTGTTCATGTAAATTGACCCTAGGTGAATGTTCTGATCTTTGAGCTGAACGTGAAGCTGGTTGTTTTCTCAAACTTTGTTTATTGTGTTTTCTACTGAAAGAACAAGTTGTTACATTATTCATGATGAACAGAATGTGTGTTGAAGTTTAAAATCAGTAAAACGTGCTGGTGGTTGATGATTTTTGTTATGCAGTCATTTCCCTTCACATCTTCCTGCCGTGTACGTTTTGTTTGTTCTCGTCTGTTTGCCTAATCCAGGAACAAAATGCCGTATGTACTGAACCTTTTGTTTGAGAAGGAACTGGGAGAATGTCAGTCATTGAAGAGTCAGCGAGATGATTCAGAACAGTGAAAAGTAATCATCTCTGAACTCAGATCTGAGAGTCTGAACGATAAAGAGGCAACCGGATAAAACAGGATTAAATCAAATACAGCGACTTTATCAATAACATGAATGGATGCATGGATAAAATGATCATAGCAGAATAATTCATTTTAAATCTGCTCAAACCAGAAAAAAAATATTATCATCAACTAATCCACCAGATGTTCAATCACTTACTGACTTACTACAGCACTGATCTTATATTACAAATACTCTCTGGACATCATGTCATGTCCCAGAGTTTATGTAATCTGATAAAGTAAGATTAAGTATTTTGTGCCTAATTACTTATTAACTAACTTTTCCTTCATACAATGAAACAATTCGATTATATTTTTTGTGAATACGACACAATAAATGAACAAACTTTTATGTGTGTGTGTGTGTGTGTGTGTGTGTGTGTGTGTGTGTGTGTGTGTGTGTGTGTGTGTGTAGTATAACTTGCAATATTTCATTATAACTGTATATTATTATCATAGTAAATCTGTTTACAAATCAGGAAGTACCCCCACAATCTGACCCACTGGTTGTGATATTGGAGCGGCGCTGCAGTAACAAGTCTCTCCATCCACACAACATGGAGCTATTTCTCCTGTCACGTACAGAGAAGAGTGATTAATGTGCCGCACTTCCCCAAAAAGTCACACAGTCCTTTAAGTGACATGCTATTTTTCAACCAGGCCGCACTTCCTACAGCGGCTCGGAGGGATCCAGCACAAGTTGAGTGTAATGTTTGCCACTGAGAAACTCCAGTGGAGCAGTCGAGGATTAGCCGCCCTGCTTTAAAAACATCTCAGTGGCAGGTGGTGATGGAGACAGATTGTTTTGGAGTCGTTTTTTTTTTTTTTTTTTGAAAACCCCAATTCTCCTACTGGTAAGATTTATCACTGCTTAGGTGTAACAAATTTGTCATTGACTGCAGGTTGCCGCTGCCTCTGGGTGTCACGCTATCTGAAGCTGCAGATGACACTCAGGTTCTGGCACTTGTAATACGTGGCAAGGAGGAGGAAGAGTGAGGGAGTGTGAGGAAGGAGGGAGGGGAGTGATGAGAGGAGAAGCTCGGTGATGGGCCTGTCATGGTCAGAGTGGCCCCCCGAGGGCCGGCTGTGGAACTGCCCAGAGGGGGGGGATTAGCTGCATTATAGCCACAACACTAATCTGATTAGGAGCTGAAATGTGAGGGCTCCCGGTCCGCCTGTGATCAGAGGCTCACCTCGACAGGTGGAGAGATATCGCAGAGAGAAGCAACACCAGTCCGACAGGAAGAAATGACAGCAGAATAAAGTTCGTCCGACTTCCTCTTCCCACAGGATTTCATTTATTTTCCAGCACTTTGTGATGGAGGAGATACAGCCGCCCACCATTTCCTCTGAAGTAGTTCCTTCCTTACCGATTTGGCCACCCCGTGCCACTGCTGATGGCTGACGCACATGTCCATACGCTCCGTGTGGAAGAACTTGCATTTCTCTGGGACCAGCAGCACGTCACTCACAAACTCGCCCACTGAAACAGAAAATCACACGCACCGCCCGTTAGTCACACTGCTGATGTGTCTCGGAGAAAAAGAATTAGAAAGAGAAATCATTAGAGAAAAACATTGCAGGGGTGTCATCTTATCCAGCTTTTCAACACTTTCACACGGGTCTCGGTCCAAAAATGTTGTATTCAAAGTTTATTGCCCGGAATCCAGCTTTTCCTTGATTTTCCTCCATTTGACTATTGGATCATAATAGCTACATTCAGAATCTGCTGTGTATGTGTGAGCTGGACTGGCTCCGCCCACATATGCCCATCTTGGGAAGAGGAGGCAGTACTTCCTCTCGTGGTGCCATGTGCCAGAGCAGAGCTGCCTAATTGTGGGAGGGTCAAAGGGAAGGCCTACCTTGATTGGGATTAGCCAAACCCCTGAAGACACAATGAAGGGTTTGATTTCTGATTGGCTCATTGGAGCAACACACTTTTTAAAAACTGAAACAAGCCAGAGAGATGACAGACTTCCTTCACTTCTGAAAATTACAGTTGGAAAACCATTAGAAATTGAATTTTGCATAATCACCCCATAATCACCCCTTTAAATCGCCATGTTTGGGAGTCTGAACTCTTGAGTTTCCCGTAACGTTCAACTAATCACATGTGCAGCACAGCAGACATACAGTCTGAAGTGACGAGTTATAATCTGTTAATTTATGCATCACATACCGTTATGCCACCTTTCTGTCTTCAACTCTTAATAAACTAACAGTGAATAAAGACATTTATTTAGAGGGAAACTTTCTGTTTTTAAGATTTTAGGCTGCATGTTGTATTTATCTTAAAGTATGACTACTTACAATTGATCTATCTATCTATCTATCTATCTATCTATCTATCTGGAAGACTAAAATAGGCCAATAAACATCAGTTTATTTGGAAGAATCTTCCACCACCACCACCACCACCACCATCATCATTATTATGGGACTTTTTTTCAGCGAACATATGGAACATCATCACTACTAAAATCTTAATTCCCATGAAAATACCATGATCAGGTTGTAGTATATATCAAGCTTATGAATAAAAACTTGGTTCACTCTTTTATCCAAATTAAGCATCCCTGGAGGGTTGGAGCCAATCCCAGCTGTCACCACAGGCCATCCAAGGTCAAACACAGAAGAGACATTACTACTATGGGGAATTCTGAGTCACTGGTTAACCTCAAAAGCTCGTTTTTTGGATTGTGGGAGGAAACCAGAGTACCTGGAGAAAACCCGCCCACGTACAAGGGAGAACTCCACACAGAAAAGACTCAAAAGTTTGGAATCAAACCAAGCAGTGGCAGACCGGCGGGGACTGCAAGGCTGCTGGCCTAAGAAATATCAGAATCACAGACTGATGTTGATTATATTTGGTCTATGAATATGTATTAAGTAATTCCAAATGGTCTGTCTGCTTCCTCTCATAGCTTTCCCTCCGGCTCCTTCCAGACATGTGGTTTTCATATAAAAGCATTTAACCAACCACAAACAAAAACACAACTGATCGAATACAGAAATGGCTATTTTAGTCGTAAAGGTTGAAGACCCCCCCCCCCCGACCCGGTGGGTCTAAAAAAAGAACAGTAGATGAGATGAGATTAAAAAAAAACAGAACAAGCTTTAATAATTCATAGCTGCCTGCTCCTCTACATTTCATCACAGTCATATACCAGAGGAGATATTTGACACCTGAACATCTGTCTGTGCCAGGGAAGCTGAGAGGGATTCATCCTTCCTCCACAGCTACATCCGTAACTCAGCAATCAAAATGGCAGCGGAGAAAATCAGGTTTCGCGCTGCCACTTTTCCCAAGACGCTACGAGCTCTCCCTGATTGAAAAGCATCAGAAAAACCGTGGACATTTGGGAATGCAGTCAGAGATCACATGAGAAATTAAAGAACAAGGTGCTCAGGTACGACAGGAGCAGACGGAAACCCAGGCAGAGAGAGAGAAGGTTTCGAGCGAGGGACGAAGAGAAGGTTTCGCGCGCGAGATCAGAGCCTCTGAAGAGTGGGCGGACTGAAATCACACAAATGAGGGTCTAGAGGTTTCACGACGAGGGCTGGGAGCCGTCCTGGAACTGCTCATTTAGCGGTTTGCCGTGACCTCGGCCCGAGGCAGGGCTGCTGGAGCAGGGCCTCGGCAGGCAGAGGGTGAAAAAAGCAGTGTTTTGGAAAATGAGAGGGTAGGCGAGGAAGAGGAGAACACTGGGAATAGCAGAGGACTTCAGCAGCTGCTTCTCGTCTCCTCCCAGGAGGCACAGTAACAACCCCCCCACCAGCTCACCCCATGCCCACAACTGGTACAAGTACATTTACTCAAGTACTGCGCGGTGCTTGGACTGTTTCTCAAGTCATCATCATTGTTCAAACGGCAGATTATTAAATTTGTTGACACGGAAAATTATTATGTTTTTTTTTGTATTTTAACCCTGAAATGACTATGATTGTGTTCAGGTTGCTTGAACAAGGTACAGCAATTTAGAGCTTCTGCCTCTTTTTCAAAGATAACTTCTACTCTCAATATGTGGCAGTTTTATAACACTATTGTCTGTATTTGATGATACCGAGATGTCAGAAATGTGACAATGGACTCTGTGATTGGACAGACATGTCAGAGCAATGCAGACGACTGAGTATTGTTGTCTTGTGTCCCGTTGAGAGATTTCCACACGGCACGGTTTACTAGACATTTATATATTCTAGATTTTTAGATTTGTTTTTAGCTTTTAGATGAAGGGAAATCACTTATCGGCATTTAATCCATCTTATCCCTGGTTATTCTTAACCAAACATATTTGCTCAGGGAGCCATGGTGTTAACCTGCATTCGGCACATTACCTGCAGAAGCATTGACATTTGGTGGTCAAAGCTTTATTCTTTTGCTTTCTGGTAGTTTATGATTTGGGACATGTAAGTTTTAGGGTTCTGAGGAGTAAGCATGCCAGATCCTGTCAGTGGTAAAAATGTTAAACAGTCCATTGGTTCTTTCTGATGATTTAAGGACTCATTTCATCCGGCACCACAATTTTTCTGACCATTTATTCGACAGCTACAGTTGCTTTGGACTTCCTGTGCAGCCACAGTCTGCAATTAAGCAGCGATTTCAGCTCTATTCTTACTGAATGGAGCACTGAAATAGAATCACAGAACAGTTTAGCGCCATAAAATAACAAAGAGATATTCAGAAAGTGGCCATTTTAGCTGTGACATTTCAGAGGATTCTGCTTCAAGTATTGTTTTGTATCCTACTGGAATCCTAATGATTTGTAATATTTTACGGCTGCAAAGTATCCCAATATATAACTTCTTCCTGTCTTCTGGCAAAATAAACAGAGACTGAGAGAGAACTTAACAAAAAGTATGATGACTCCACGTAAACCCTCAGCTTCATATCCTGCACACCGGATGCTGTGCAATTCATTCCTTCACACTCTCTCCTGCTTTCATTTCCTCCTTTGTATGTATGTGTATGTGTGTGTGTGTGTGTGTGTGTGTGTGTGTGTGTGTGTGTGTGTGTGTGTGTGTGTGTGTATTTGTCTTCCTCGCTCGCTCGCTCTCTCTCTCTCTCTCTCACTCAGAGGTTTCCTGGGCTGTGGGGTGCAGTGGGTTTCTAGCAGATGCCGTACGCAGTCACACTGCAGTGGGTGATGGATGACGCCGTTCGGAGAGCAGCTGTGTCTCAGTCACCGCAAGCGGCGCCGCTCAGCGTGCTCCCGTGCGGCTGCAGGTGTGAGTACGTGCCAGCGTACGCTCCTCCATCACAGCACACGACTCCTCGCACTCCCCATTCATCCACCTTTCCTTTAACCTTCCATCTATCAGATATCCCCGCTAGCATTGCCCGGTGTCCTCGACCGGCTGTTTGCAGGAGTAAAGCACAGATACAACGCTCACTGAGCAATCATACTGGATTCACCCGCCGGCAGCAAAACCTTTGTGTCTCAAGATCTTTGTCCTTAGAAAGTTTAGAAATGGTTAGTGGACTTAAGTAACTCATCATATTTGTTTCTTCCAAAGGGACATTGAAGAGGAAAAAAGGTGGAATTCTGGCATTTTGAATCCTGGAACTTGTGAGTTCAGGAAAGTTGAGAATTTGATCATATTTGAACAATTCTGAAACAACATTTCACAAATGTAATGTTTAAACTCCAATAATCACTGTATTTTCCTACCTGAGCAACAGTTAGCAAAAATAGCATCATGAATTAAAAACAGACACATATATAATTTGCGCTGGTGTAAAAGACAAATATTTCCACAGTTTATTTCACAAGAATATATGAAAACTATTTATTTTTTGAAATAGTCTGTCAGGATTACTCTGTTAAAGACAAATATAACAAACACAGACCAGATTTGTTTACATGACAAGACACATTTTTGAAGTGTTCCACATAATTCCACTGAGTTTTCTACTTGTAATCTGAAATGACTACAAATTAACTTAAAGTACAGAGTGGAAATCCATATTCCATATACACCAACATCGTGTTTCAAGAGTGTCTTACTTCATATAGTATATATTTTAGATTCTGCTGTGTAGCTTTTCTTTTATGGCAACATTTTGCTGGCACTGTCAGTCAAATATGGCAATAATGAAGGTTTTTCCTGCAGCGTCGACCACAGCACCCGTAAATGCATGCAAAGCACAATCTATTTGCCTGAGCATGCAATTTAGCACACTTTCTGTACAGGATCTTAGTAATTCACAACAATTCAAAGTGGAATCTCATGGAAAAGCGGGGCGAAATGTGAGGAGGAGGAGCTGGAGAACATTTTCAAAACGGTATGAAAATGTAAAGTAAATGTCAGGGAAAACTGGACATATCCCAAGAAAAATGTAATAAAATCAAAGGCGAAGATGAGATGTTGATGAAAACTGGACTACTTCCAGGTAATAATGTCATCCAAAATGGGAATAAATGTCAGTGGAGCTGAAAGTGTAGAGAAAACTTTAATAACGGGAGGGTCAGGGATACAATGTTGGTAAAACACCGGAGCAAAATGTTAGAAAAAAACGGTAGTTCCAGGGAAAAATGTATTAAAGGCAGACAAAACTGGACTTAATTGAAAGTAATTTTAGGAATGAAGTCTGAAATAAAATGTAAGGTAAAAACTGTTGTGTGGTTTAAGAAAATAGAGGAAAAAAATGCACAAATGTCAAGAATAATGTCTTTGTTTCATTGACTACGGTTTAATAGAAAATGATGGCTGGAGTCGAGGGAATACCTCACTGAGATTTGGGGAATATTTGGGGGGGAAGCTGGAATCAGGGTGGGTGAAATAGACTTCACATCGGGAAAAATGATTAAAAAGCTCATCAAACAACAGAGCTGTTGTATTGTGTGACTTCGTGACTGAGTTGCAGCTTCAGTTTCAGGCAGCGTAACTCACATTTATTTTACATTTGCATCGGGGACGTCGACTTCAAAGGGGAAGGAATGTGATCTGCCACAAGGCCACCCGGATCACTTGAGGGAGACGTGACTCAAACCAGGAGGTGGCTTGCGGTCGATGTTGCATAATGGCAGGAACATTTGAATTAAACTTCGGGGTTAAAAAACAAGCTCCGACACTGGAAAGACAAAACTTTCCTCCATTCACGTTGATCATTTTTAACCCCAGGCTCAGCCAACGCTGTCTTATTGAGCCAAGTCTTTCACAGAAGCTAAACCTGTGGCACTGCTACAGAGTTTTACAGCTGAGGAGCAATGTGGCTATTTTATCTTTTCTGTCCACCACTGTGAGCTTTAGAAGCAAAGACTCATTTCTTCAGAACTGAAGGAATGCAAACAGAACGAGGTGTGGTGCTCTGAAACAAGCCTGTGTTTGCACCCATTATCAAGCAATTCGCTATCACATGACGCAGCACCTCTGATGATATCAGGAGCTGTTCACTGAGCGCCCTGCCCTCGCTGTAACAAACATGCTTACTCAACAGGAAGAGTCTGTGTCATGTTCATAAAAGTAACGCAAGCAAGATCTGCTCCTCTTCAAATACATTGTTTCTGAGAAGTCTGTGGGAATACGCCTCAATATCCGGTGGCCCAGAAGGGTCAACGCAAATGCAAAGGCCACAACAAGTTATCCCGCAATGAAAGCGCGCAGCGGTCGGAAGGAAAGGCTTTGTTTCCAAGGGACAATAATTTCTGACGGACTACTTTGATTAGGGGAGAGTTTAATAGAACTTAAGTAAAACACGGCTGCTCCATGATTGTGATTACTGTCGTTATGTGTTTTCAGAAAATCAGCAATTTCGTTTGGTTCTGTTTTGGTTCCCTCAGAAAATAGTGTCCCTCTGAAACAAAGCCTGTTCCTCCGACCGCAGCACACTTCTGTTGTAGCCTCTGCTGTAGTGTTGCGTCTTTATACTGTTGTGTTGTGGCTTTTGCCATTGCGTTGACCCTTCTGGGGTAGCATATCAAAATCAAAGCAATCATCTAATTTTTCCTTGTTAAAACATGTATATTGGTGTTTGACCTCAGTTGAAACTTGTCTGAAAATCTGGAGTTTGAAAGTGGCAGAGTTTTTTCGTTTGGGCTCTTTGTTCAAACCAGAATCGCCCACAAGGGGGCGCACCCCAAAGCAGTAGATTTTGATTGTGCTTGACAGTTCTTGTAATAAATGCACGACTACCATCCGTACCAGTCCAAAATTTTGCATGTACTCTCGCGAGAGGAAGTTGTGGCTTGAAAAAGGGTCAGAAAAAGCTCTACGGTTGATTTTGTTTTCCGAACAAATTTTAAGAATTGATTCAAACACCATTTAATGGATAAGTGAGAATACCAGGCGATGACTCCATTAAATAACTTGCATCGAAATTAAAAATACGGTTGTACGTTTTTGATAGGTGATAGTTACATGCTTTAATAGTAAAATCTAAAAGCAACTGACATTTATTTTGCCCGGATTTCATCCGTACCAAGAGCAGGGGCAGCCTAACGGATGATAGCATGCTGCCTGGCCCAGTAAATGAAAAGATTCAGTTTAAAAACTGTGGGATGGAGGCGTGGCTGTTGTTACATACCTAATTTACATTTCACCGAAATAACTCAAGTCTTTCGAATCACGTAAATACTCAACATGCAGCCGTGAGCACCGACACCCAAGACAACGTTAAGGTTACTACAGGTTACTAACACAAGGTTTTCAACATTAGAAGTTATAAAAGCCATGACATCATTGACCAGACATCGATTCATTCCCACCAAAATCTGTTTGAAATGGATAACGTTGCTTCTTGTATCAAATAATGAGAAGTGTCGTCAAATAGAAAGTAATTCAACTTCCTCCTTCAGATCTTTTTACCGTCATTTCAGCGAAGATGTCAAACCTGCAGTTCTACTTTTATTTATTTTCAACAGAAATGTCTGTTGTCCTACTGAAGTGAATTAATAAACTTTTGACACTTCCAATATGAAATGGAGTTAACTTTTATCGTTGTTTTTTTTTTAACCTCTTAATGGTCTGACATTTATACTCTGAGACAAGTAGCAACAGAGCTGCTATGTAAGCTGTTTGTCCTCCACTGAGAGTAACTTGAAGTTCAGAGTAATCTCGAGGGACGCACAAACTGAGGCCCCAACATTGTGATTTGAAGATGCCAAAAAGCCACAGTGGCGTCACACTGCTGCAGCTCACCACCAACACAAACAGAAGTCAGAGAAGTTCTGCTTCCAATAAAAGAGAAATTAACAGTAAAATTGTCTTTTAATTTTAACGTTCTGTTTACCCAGGCCTGTACTTGTGCGCTCACACGTGCTCTTTAATTCAGCAAAAAGCTGCAGCAGTCTGCGCAACATTTTTCCAACAATTTAATCACTGTGTCGGCGACCGTCTGCCACGCACGTTAACCAACACCCCAGAAACACATCTGTGCCGACTGTTCTCGCCACTCCAGACATAATAATAATTTGAAAAAAGAAAGTCTCTGAAATAATCCTCTAATGTTGGACAAAGACATCATGCTGCAGGGATTACAGTGCCATGGAACAAAGACCACATTCATTTGCAGAGCCATTGTTAGAAGACAGGAAACCTGGATGGATTGTGGTCCAGAGCCTTTTGCAGTGGAGATATGGGACACAGCATAACTCATCCCCGTCTCTTTTTAACACTGAGCTCCTTCCTTCAGCGCTTGCATTATTCATAAAAACCTATTAAGTTGACATGGGTGCTGGTCTGGCCCCTTTTAATCATACCCTTCAAGACTTAGCCCACCTCCCTTTGGTGTGTTTCGCTTCTTTTTGATTCTCCAATAAGTACACCGACGAATCCGAGGCAGAACCTTTGATGTCCACTTCTCCGGAACATTATGTGAACATCACAAAATTATGAATAATTTAAAAGCGCTCATGATCACATTTGATATGATAAAGGAGCCGGGCAAATAACCAACTGGAGAGGAGAGGCGAGGTGAAGTGGGAGAGGCATGACATGTCCTGTAGCATATGATCAGAACCCTCCAACTAAGCCTCTAACACGCTCCATTACATAATTAAGCAGAAACCCCTCTGAATGGGCTCCTTCTCGCCAGCACCTTATGTTTACCTCTCCTCCTCCATCTGTCTCTGTTTTCTCAGTTCAGACTCCTCATTTGCAACCTGGCGGAGCGGCAGAGAGAGCCCCCTCTAATCCGATGGGGCACGAGAGCTCAGACCTTTACCAACGATGACAAAAAATGTGCCAGAACAAGCGATGGAGGTACTTAATTATTTCAGAGGAGGTAATGGGATTCTTTTAATTAAATATCAGCCATGTCGCTGTCAATGGATCATAATGAGCACCCTCAGAGGCAACAATGGGCCTCAGTGAGGAGGAAGCTCAGGTGTGGGTGCGATTCCTGAAGAAGCCACAGGTTGGCAGATGTTCACGACGTTTGTGTCCTTTCCTAACACGGCATGTTGTCTATAATTTTTCAAGTGGTGTTTCAAGCTAATATCTGATTTATTAAAACACCTTTTCTTTGTTCCGCGTGTGACATAAATGTGATGAGTAAGTGAAACAAGGACAAGTAATCCAGGCAAGTATGTGAAGATCTACCTTCAATGACAAAATGGCAAATTCCCATCACTTATAAAGTCTATTTTTACCACTTAAGCGCATCCAAAGTGCTTTACTGTTTGTCACATTCATATTTTTACACGCACACATAAATGTCGACGGCCTCCATGCAAGGTGCTTGAACTTTATGGCTCAGTAGCTGCCTTTATGTAGTCGCTTTTTTATCAATCTAATTGCATTCTTTCAGATTCTAGGATCAGCCTTTCCAGCTTACATGAACACTGAATAAAGTAATCGGTATGTTGTGCTGGTTTATAGGCACTAAGATGTGACCCGTTTCATTTCAGTGGATCAATCCCATAATGCTTTGCACTTTGATGTTTGTGACACGTGCACAGAATCTCGCAAACTTTACATCCGTAATCTGATTAAAGTGTTTATATGATGCAAATGGAATCGGGTTGGCATTAAATCTGATTAATCTTGGTCCATGTAACCACAGCTAGTGTTTAGCCCAAGGACACTTTGACACCTGGACAGGACAAGATAGGGAACTGAACTACCAACCATGGGATTGCAGCTACAGCTGCTACAGCTGTCTCGCCAATGGAACCAAACAAAAAGAGAATTTAATGGAAAATATATTAGGAAGTCAACCAATATCTAAAATATAACATGAAACTGCAACTCGTAATCATTAAGTTAGTATTTTTAATAATAACTTTTGGACAACTGTAATCAAAGAATTCATTTTCTAAATGGTTTTAAGTAAAGGCAGACTTTTTCAAATAGTCCGGAGCTATCACCTTTGATTCCCTAAATGTGAGATATTAATGATGTGAAAACAAGAAGCTTCTGCTTTTCTTACATCTGGAACAAAACACAAGATGTAATTTAGAGGAAATCTCCATGGAAACATGGAGAGAAAGTTAAGAAAATAAGTTTTTTCTAAAAACCAGTCTGAAAACACAGCTTGGTACAAAGATGTCGCCTGTGTAACTTTGCAGAATATACTTGTATTTCTTTTTACTTATACGAAAAGGAAAACTTTGCAACCTTAAAAAAATGTAGCAAGCATTTTTCCCTGAACAAATCACTGTATACTTCTCCAGAACCTAATGTTGGCTGGAGGTGTGGACAATGGACAAATATGACAAATCTGAAAGTCAACTTGAGCTATTATTGCGTTTCTGTCTTGTTCTATGTTCTTGTAGTGCCATTTACTTTGATTTGATGACACTTTTGTATTGGTTTTGTTAAAAATGTAGAAGACAAATTTGTGAAAACAGAGATTATAAATAGGTTGCCGTTTTAACTATCCAAAAGTTACACTGACGTATTTTACATCCTGTTTGTTTGCAGCTCTGCTTTATTATGATTATAAAATACAATTATTACATTTTCTTGTTGCTTTTATAGATGTGAAAGCTGGATAGATTTTAATCCCCTGTGCAATAAAGAGGGAGAGGAGGTGAGGATACACGGAGGCATACCCTTCTGCCCCACGGCAAATTGCTCCCAGGGCGTGGAGGAAACACAAACACACATAAAGGGCTTGTGGATGCAGGATGAGATCAGGCCGAGGAGAATCTGAGGGAGCGATTTCCCCTGTGAAGCCCTCTCATCCGCATTCATGTCCCAGCCACCGAGTAGCCACTCCAGTTGTGTGTTTGCCGTCCCATGAATTCCCCCCCCAAAAAACTCCCCTCTTGCCAAAATGCTCTTGAATAGTCGCCCATTTCACAGTCCACTGCAGCTGCTAATGGCTTTTTCATCCCGGAGAGCGGCACAACTCAATCAGCAAGAAGCTTTTGGACGGAGGAGGAAGGGTGCCGGGAAAGTGTTTGCCGAGCGAAGGAAGATGTTTTTTCCTTCCTCGCGGAGCCGCACAAACACAGGGAGATGCTTTGTTTCAGGACTGCATTTCCCTGTTATTGCAATCCTTGGAGGCTGCAAGAGTGCGCCGAGTTCTCATAAGTCAGGGGGCACGGAGACATGTGGTCTGCAAAGTCTGAGGCTATATCTGACATTTAATAAAACAGAATATAGCTATGTTGCCACTGCTGGTTATGGGGATGCTGCAGGAGACGGAGGAGGCAGAGGGTTGCAGATGACAGAGAAGGAGAATGGAGGAATGGGGAGTAATAAAGCAGGCCTCCTCGCAGACCCCTCGGCTGCTGACCCCGTGTGTCTGTGTGAGTTTATGGCCACTGTCTGAGGGGGGAAATAAGATTGTGCTTTATTGCTCAACAAGGCGCTCCGGCAATAATAACCTCTCCTCCTTCTTTACCCATCCTTTCTGAGAGACATTAGCTCCCATCCAGCCTGGATCTACTCAGCGTGCAGCTCAAGGCCAGAATTAGTCAACTTAATCGGACTCCAATATCGCTCCGTGTCACGTCTGCCCATAGCCACGATATATCACAATTCCTCCCTTTTCTGTATTCAACAAAAGTCAAACATTCGAAGAGAAACCAGGCCATCTAAGAAGTTTCTCCAGGCAGTGCCTGAGCTTACCTAAGCACTTGTAAGGCACCACGATGTGGGCGTGCCCTTTGCACACCTTCTTCTCCTTCTTGCACCAGTTCTCGATGCGGATTGGCTGATTGGCCTCCACCACGTTTGTTATTTGAAACTCTGGATACATCTGCAGGGAGAAGAAATGGATAGTGCATATTAAATAAGGAGAGTGGATATGAGGTGTGTGTGTGTGTGTGTGAGAGAAGAGAGAAGGTGCAATGAGTGAAGCATCAATAGGAGCCTTTAATCCTCGCTTTAGACTCGCTAGATGCCATCTGCTCGACTGTGAAAGAGCACACGATTTACACTTTAGCCAAATGCCATCAAAATGTCACCCATAAATGCAACTGAGGCACTCGAAAGAGCTGCTTGGAAGCGCGCAGCCCCACTTTTTCTTTCTTTTTTTGTTCCTGTACAGATGCATAATAAACCTTGACAGTACCACCAGCAGCCTCCTGCGTTTGGAAATACAGTAGAAGGAATGAGTCAGAGAGAGAAAGGATATCCATGTGATAAAAACATGGCACCAATTTTAAAAGCAAGTAAAAAGGAAGGCCCAGTCATATTTCACAGATACTGAAATGCCACACATGATAATGTGTAAATAATAATAGTCTTTCAGGAGGAGCTCAATAGCCTTTATAAAAGAGATCGCAGTCAAACGAAAACAGACTTTTCAAGCTTCTTACTTCAATCTCCTCAATGTGACGCGCAGCTATTCAGCCTGTTAAGCCACTTACCAGAACGACAATGTCTTCAATAAATCCAATATCACAGAGGCAGCACAGCCCGAACACCGTCTCTTATCATAGATAATCATAGTTATGAGTTAATTAATTGTGAGGGAATATTTTTAATCTGTTGCTTTGTTATGGACTCTAATACATCATTTCCTTCCTTATATCTGTATATAATTGTACATGATCTACGATTTATGACTTTGCTGCTGTGTTCCACTCTTGATTTTAGTTTCATTTCATCATTCCTTATTGATTCTTGTTGTGTTTTCCTTATTAATGTACTGAACTTTTGCAACAGTGGTTTTATAAATGAAGCATTTACTGTATTTCATTCACTATGTACCCATACTAAAAGTGTAGCTCATGAGCTAAGGCTGCAAAAAGCATGGAATAAACGATCATCATATTTTGATCACCTACGTATTCATGATTTTTAATTGATTTAGGTGTTTTAATTTCACGTGAAAAAAAAAGTATTATGTTTTCTCTGTGATTGCTGGTATAACTTTTCAAAGTACAAATCATTTATCTTCAAAACTGAAGTCAAAATCAGGCCCTTATTCACCTGCATGAGTGTATTTTCTTAAAGCAAAATATACAAAACATCCACGTTAAAGTGCTTCCTAGAAATAAATACACAGATTGTAAACACAAAGTGCAAGAGTTTGCTTTTACTAAGATAAAGCTAAAGATAAAGATAAGTAAGCAGTTTAGCATTGACATAGAAAACATTTCATTAGCCCAACCCTCACATTCAGCTACTCATCCCACAAATGCTTATTTCTTACAAATGTCACATTATTTTAAAGGCAAACAAACAGGGTTTCCAATGGTAGAACATTTATCACTAATAAACCTTGTTACAACAAAGAGATAGTCTTTTGCTCTTGTTTCTGTCCTTAGTTTAGCAGTAATGCCGCCCTGCGGTGGTCCGCTGACTATTGAAGTAATAAAGTGCAGAAGTCTGTATGTTAAATGGTAAAAGCGTCATCACGTTAATTAAATAGTTTCAAGTTTGAGCTGTGCAGCATTTTCACAATTTTGATAAAAAAAAATGCATCTGTATATTTCAGGAACAAACCAGTAGCCAGGTTCAGGTTAGTGTTTGAAAAATAAGCGGTAGCATAATAACATGGCCCCGCAAAATATAGCTCATCAGTTACTGTAATATGAGCTTTCAAGGATTTAATCAACATACAATTAGAAAAAAACTGCACATTTGTGAGCAATTGCTCAAATTACCTGCACTTTTTTGTGATGAACTTCTTCACAGAGCAGACTGGAATGTGCTTTGAAATGTCATATTAAAGTGCAGTACAGGATGAGAATCATGGAAAATACCAAAAAAAGGACCACTCAACACATTTCCACAATTGTTTGCATGAAAGTGAAGGAATATTGTGATCAAACTGAAGCAGATGTTCACTCTGAAAAGACAATTTCCTCTGCAAAGCACCAGAAAATCACTTCATTATCTTAGCATGGACAGCAACTGGAATAGAAATCTACTGCAGCCTGTTTAAGAGTAATAATCACTGATTTTCAACATTATTGTGGGCAACTCAAAGTGCATTGTGGGAAATTAAGGGTTCTGTGTTTTGTTCAACAACACGTTGCCATATGGAAAAGGTAAGCTGGGGCATTGAACTACCAACCTTATGTAATTGGAAGACAACTGGATATGAACTGAGCTGTTATCGTCAAGTCATCCCATGGATTTAACTCATTTGTTGACCTCCTTTACCTTTTCTGACCACCTTTGACGTCTTTCAAGGCCTGTTTATGTGACGTTGAAATCCCAGCCTGATGAACAGTTACTCACCTTTACCGCATTCCCTTCATCACATACATAAAATACCAGAGAACCACTTTGCATTGATCTCCTTTCTCCACACAATTTAATTTTCACCAGTTTTCTATCTTAAGTAACCCAATAGCCAGGTGCAAGTTAGCTGATAATAGCAAAGTATAAGATAAAATCCTCCTTAAGTTTTACAAAATCCTTTTCCTTATAGAAAAGTGTAATTTTTGGAAATTAATTTAATCATAAAAATACAGCAACTCGATCGATATTAGGTGAGCATGTCACTTTTTTTATGTGCCTGAGTATTAGAAGGACTATAAGGACAAACCTGCAGTTATTTCAAATACAAGAAAATATAAATATATTAAAAGATGTTTAATTAGTCCAAAAAGTTTAACGATTAAAAATAAAATATCTAATATTAACTCAAAACAATGGCTACAACACAGATATAATGCATCTTAATGAAACAAGTAAAAACAATCCCACTCTCTACCACAAGGTGGTGCATTCAATCACTATAGATTTGGATTGAGTTGGCAGCAGTTTTCAACTTAATCAAAAAAACTAACTAGAACACATTAATGACAAATGCCACCTACTTAACAACACAAAGTGCTAAAACTTAAAATAAACATGCAAAAGTGACTCAAGACCGCCACCCGGTGTGCAAAACATCTACTACCTTAGTTTCAATTAAAGCTAACTGTAAAAAAGAATACACTGCGTCTACAGGGCTTCTCCCTTCATGCAGAGCTTACCACTGCAAGTCTTTTCAACTCACAGCACAAACTTGACTAGTTTTTATGCTCAAAGCTTTTTCTGCCACCAACCAGGATTCAAACTCAGATCCACCGACACTGAAGACTGTACCTGACCGTACGGCCAGACGTAGCTGTGTATAACCTACAAATCTGTTCTAGTTAGCAAATGTCACAGTCATGATATCTAATAATAAAAAATTATGTTATTAAATAGAAAATCCATATACAAATCGAGAATAAACCCAATCAAAACAATCTATTCTCTTATTACTGATCTTGTGTCATCCAGTTCACAGGGTGGTTAACGGATCCACATAGGAGAGCAACCCCACCCTTTAGTAATTTTATCGATTGTCCCTCTGTTGATAAACTCTCTGTCCTTCTCTAATTGTCTTTGGCATCTTAATGTCATCCTATTTGCAGACGTGTTGGTGTCACGCTGACTCACCTCCTGGCAGTACTGCAGCACACCCTCTTTGGTTCCTATGCAGCTCTTGGTTCCGGATGGGTCGGGCTCCCAGCGGCCGGTTTGAATGTTGATGTGCATGTTGAGCTTTCCGCAGAACATGGCCACCTGAGGCCCGGCCACGGCAAAACCTGTGCCCGCATTGGCTGCCAACGCCTGCGGAAGGACAAAGAGAGAGAGGGAGAGAGAGAGAGACGGCGAGTGAAATAGGGGTTGATGCACTCAGTCATTATAAAGTCCATAAAAGCTTTGAGGATATTCTGGCTGACAGACTTGAGAAAGTGCTGGGTCCACTTGCTCCCCTCATAAACACTGTTCCGCACTGTGAAGTCTGACTACATAAAGCATATTCAGCTCGTGTACTGAGATGGATAACGATACCAGACATGATGGCGCAACATCAGTGCTGCGTATATCGGCTGCTGCTGTGAGCCATTGCTGCAGTGCAACAACGGTTCAGACATTAAGCAAATCCAAAGAACGTTTGGCTGAGTTGATACTAAATACAGTAGTTCAGATGTGTGCACTTTTTTTTTCCTTTTTTGCTTGGATGCTCTGGATTGACTTGAGAGCCTGCACACAGGGAGCAAAAGAAAGGAAGAAAAACTGCAGTTCGTCATGCCTCACAAATCAGGACATTCCAGGTCGAGGCCAGAGCTTTGCTCGTCTCAGCCTCCTGGGACCAAAGTCTTTCAACAAAGGGTAGATGATTTATCCTTTAAGATAAACATTAAACAATTCTTCTCCCAGCAGCCCTGATGGAAGATTTCTTCTGTGTGTCTTCCTGGTTTGAGATCGTGAGCACACAGGTGAAAATGTTTCCGTTCACTAAAAGCTTTCAGCGCACATGAACGCTCATCAAGAAATATGTCCGCTCACACAAAACCACCGAAAGACGTTGTCGTCTTTATTCCAGGCCTGCAGAGGTGCTGCAACGCCGCCACAAATACAGCCATAGTAGAGGCGCAGCCATGAAGCAGCCACATCGAACTCAAAACACACGAGGAGGAGGAGGAGAAGAATATTTGTTAGTTATGGAACCCCTTGCGATAAAAAAAGGAATTTGTAGATTTTGTTTGCACATGCAGGTAAAAAGAGAGTTGGGGCAATGAAGTCAGCACTTTAGTGTTTTCGGCCTTAAAGGTGGAGACGCTGAGCGAGCATTTTCCGATTTGTCCGCTACGAGAGCCTTGTTTCAAAAATTTGTGGTTTCGCTTTCCAAAAAAACTGTCTTTGTGTGGATGAAACACCGGCCCAACAAAACACTGCAGAGACACCTACAGCCAGCCTTTTTAGTTTCAGTAGTATAAGTATTTCTCCATTACTTCCCATCTTTGCTGACCTTCCATCTCTTTGTACTTTCCTCTCTAGTATGATTTACTGCACTATGAATGTCCACCTACACACACACACACACACACACACACACACACACACACGCACGCACGCACGCACGCACGCACGCACGCACACACGCGCACGCACGCACGCACACACACACGCACGCACACACACACACACACACACACACACACACACACCTTCATGCTCCAATGCCAACAGCTGCCATGGGAGCAATTCAGGGTTCACTGTCTTGCCCAAGGACACTTTGACATATTTACAGGATAAGATGGGAGATTGAACCAGCATTCTATGGATTGGAGGATAGCAGCCCATCCGAGTCCGCCCAGTGCACTTGAACCAAACCGAACGCCACTCAACACGGAAAATAGATGGATTAGGAAGCACTGCATGTGATCAGCCTTCACTCCATTGGCTTTCAAATGACTCGGTGTGGCGCTATCATCAGTCAACTCATCAGCTCCACCGAGACAATAAGTCACGGCCTGCTAACACTCGTCTGATGCTCGGGGCGTCACAACGCGGGACTCGCTTATTAATCATTGAGCCGACGAAGCCCTGCATGCCAAACCGTCGCAAACGCACACCGGAGCGCTTCCAGGCGGGAAGTCAAACGGAACTGATCCATTCTTGATTGTCATAATGTCATTGGGCAGAGAGAGAGAGAGAGAGAGAGAGAGAGAGAACAACTGTGGAAAGTCGAGCCAATATTATATGGCCATTTTCAGGGTCTTCAGCCGTGAAGAGGCGTGCACAGAGGTGTCCTCTGTCGCGCCGAGCCAAGGACGAAACGGCCGAAGAGGGAGACTCGGGTAAAGGAGTGTTCGACAAATCTCTCCGTCTAATTCTGTGCAGTCTCGCGGGCTGACAATGGTTGCAGAACTGAGTAGAGCGAGGACAAAACAAGTGCTGTGTAATCAGCAGTTGGCTGTAGTGCGTGATGAGCTGCAGAGCCAGCCAGAGCTGAGTATGCACACGCACACGCGCACACACACCGAATACAGCCCCAGCCACGCTTACTGTACATTCAGCTGCACAAGCACAGAATCATAAAACACACACACACACAAAAAAAAAACCATGTATGCAAACAAGTAGACACTCCCTGGAGCCTCAGATTCAACATAGCCTCTCCTCTTTCATTGCTTTGTCCTGCTACTCCACATCTCCGCACCACCACAGGCAGACGGAAGCTGGAATTAAGTGCATGCTGAATTTGAGAGACTAAAAACGGAGGAACCTGAGTTATGGCTGCTTATGAAACCTACTTATGAAAACAATAGGTCGCTCCAAAATTCCGGATTGTTTTATTTGTAAATTCATTCACATGTTCTGCAAATAAATAAATAAAAACTTTGATGACGTGTAAAATGAAATTGGGGGACAACAGGTATTTTAAAAGCATGAGTCCATCCAGATATCGAGTGTCTTAAAAGCAGAGGAACTAAACACCCTAAAGACGGTTCCTAATTCGGTCAAAGTGCCACAGCAGCCCCAGACTCTAACTTCCCCTCTTTCCTTCTCTGTGTCTTTGTCTTGCTAATCCACTCCTCCGTCTCTCCACCACCACAAGCAGAAGGAAGAGGTATAAAACGCATCCTGACTTTCAGCTGCAGGGCGCTACGGTGGCTTTCAGATGTCGCTTCAAACTTTGAATAGGTTTGAGGAAGCACATAATGAGCAATACTAGGAAATGAAACCGAAGCGACTCAAACCAACAGACAGCTCCAAATGATCCCAAAGAAGGTTTCAAACTGAATAACTCCAATGTTTAAACGCAGTGTATTATTGTTTTGCTTTTCAATGCATTCAAATTGTTCCATTTCTGATGTTTCGATTGCGGTCTCTGCAAACACTGATTACATGTCTGCATGTAAAAAGGAACTCGGGGAGAATAGTTATTGTAAAAGCAAGCCGGGATATTCCGCAGCTTGTACAAGAGACAAAGGAACTGATTCTAATTCGGACAAAACAAGAGACTGAACCTTACTTCCCCTCTCTCCTTAATGTCATTGTGTTTGCATTGTTACTCCACTCCTACATCTCTGCACAACTACAGGAAGAAAAATCTGCATTCTGAGTTTGTGCGTCTCAGAGGTGAAAAGTTTGAAATACGACTTCCTTAAGATGCTGTTTCAACTTTGGAAAATAGTTTTGAGGACGTTCATAATGCAGGGATATGCGACCTCAGCAAGTTCAAAACAATACACAGCTCAGAAATCTGCTGAAGATCTCATCAGTTTTCTTTCTGTAGTTCATCTTCCAACCCTTTCATGACATGCACGCAATTTAATTGGATTTTATGGCAATGAGTGGATGTTTCTGCTTTTATTTTGAAATAATATCTGGCAGGTTTTTAACATGACCGCCATTACAAAGGCACAAAGCTTAATTTCTCTGATTTCTGGAAGACTTTACTTGATACCATCAACGATCTATGAGTTATAGAGAGGAGCAGTAGGCACGCAAAAACCTGCCTTCATCAACTAGATTGGAACTAAAGGGTTATATTTTTGTATTTTAAAGCAATATGGTGGGTGGGGCATGCCTCCTCTGGTTTGTTAGTGATAAAATCAATCTTCTCTGCATTGTGACTGAAGCTATGTCACTGAACCCAAACAAATTGACCAAAAAAAGTAAAAATGGTCTCTTTAAAGTTCAATGTATGTCAAAAAAGGTTTTACATACAAAGTACATTTTGACTGAATTCCAGATTTCCTGTATTTTCAACATAAAAAACGTAATTATCAGGGGCAGATATGTTGGGAGGGGAAAGCTCAAAGCTTTTACTTTGAAAGGAAAAGATATAGTAAGTATTACTTTCATTTTTAATCACGCAGTTGTAAAGTTTTATACTTTCTATAAAGAGAAAAGAAAAGCAGTTTTTGAGTGTTGGATCACCTTCTCTACCAAAGGGCCACAAGTCTTTATTCAGCAATGTCTGAGCTACTAGTTTAGAATAAAGAGCTGCACATGAATGCTTTTTCACCTCAACCTGCCTTCACAACATTTAATAATGATTGCAACCTGCTCCAAAAGGGTTTCACCATTTTTATAAATGATCTCATGGGAGACAAGCAAGGCAGAAGTTGGCCGAGGTGATGATGAATCAAATTAGGAGGGAAGACCACAGAGGCCGAGACAACAGCTTCCAACAGCTCTCTAACTCGTCTCTTCCTCCCAGTGTGTCTCTAATTCCTCAACTGGAACAAAGCCAGAGGAGACAGACTGGAGGTAGTTAATGCCGCTGCCTTAAATCTGCAGTCACATGCCTCTTCGGCGCTAAAGACGAGAGCTGCGCTCGCACGGAGCCGAGTGCCACAGGGGGGGGTCGGACAGCATGAGAGGTGACATGTGGAGGCAGGGGGCTCGAGGGGCAGCAGCAGCAGCAGCTCACAGGGAGAAAATGGTCTTGTTTGTGGTTTCATCAATGTTACCTGAACCAGAGAGATGACTGGCCTCGGGCCGGATAGAGAGACAGACGCAGTCGTCTTTCTTCTGGAGACGACAGAATTTTCACTCTGCTCGTGACTCAGCTTCAGACAGCCGCTGCTGTGAAAATGTATTTCATGACCATTCGAGCGCACAAACTTCAGTGTCATCGTCCCAATTTTTCTTTTTCTTTTTTTAAAAATCACCCAGGATCGATTTGTTCTGTCGGCCAGCGAGAGCCCCGGTAGAATGGATTCTGAAGAAGAAAAATGAGGAATAATAGAGGCAACTCTTCAAGACAGAGGAAGGCCGCAGATGAATACAAACTACTCCCCAGTTTGGGCTTTGTAGGTATTTTCACCACAATGTAATGCAGTTTACCTCCTTCTTAAAGGTCATCGATAAACAACACCGCTTTTAATTTGCATCCATGATTTATCATCCTTCCTGAACTACAAGCGTTGGACTTTACACAAGTTTGTACAAAGCATCACGTCAAGGGTCAATGTGCTCAAGTTCACTAGATTAATCAAGTTGATGATGATAAAATGACACTCAGAGTCCTCAAGGGTCAGTTCAGTGCTCGTGCTCATTGGGTTTAGTAAACCTGAAGACCTTCAAGTAACAGTAACATGTTCCCTTTTTCACACTTTTTTTTTCACCTTTTTCACAGGTATGTGGTTCATCCATCTATAGTACAGTACAGCATCTGTCCCTTTACGACTCATCCATTCTTTATCTCTCTCTCTCTATAACATCTCTCATATATCCACCTACAGTATCTGCCTTGGTATCATCCATCCATCTACATATCTATTCATCCATACTGTATTTTAATTATATGTATCTGTCATCTGTCTATCTGTCATCCATCCATCCCTCTCTTTCTGTCCATCATGTGTCAGTTCAAATATCACATTAATGATTTAGAATTTTCTTCCATAATCTAATATCCTCTCTGGATTGTGACACATGGAAAAAACACCCCGCCACACCTAACCAGTGCAACTCCTAATCTCTCATTAGTGACTCACCATGAGATGTCATTTCATGTGTAAGTGTGAACACCTCGAGGGAGACAAAAGAAGGAGAGAGGGAGTGGAAGTCAGGAAGAGAGGGGAGAGGCCGGGATAAAGACGGCAGCTCAGGCAAATTACAGTAAATAGACAATGGCAGCAGGAAGTGTCTGCCGATTGGCTCCCATCCCAGTTTAAAATATTCTTCTCAAACGAATGCAGGCCGTAAGGCGAGGCAGGCGAGAGGCGGCATGAACGCGGGAGAGACCAGCCTGCCGCCGCAGTTGCCCGTCGACAGGCTGTGTGAGACGAGGATCGTCTTAGCTTGTTTTCATTTTTTACTGCAAACACGCACACACACCAGTATGCTTCTGCTGCTGCTTTCCCAGTCCGTCTCCAGAACACAAACATGTTTTATTGGCCTGCTCTGAGCGACACACCAGGTTTTGCACTAAAACAAGCTCAGACACGACAGAACTTGTTGTGAAATAACACGCGAATCATCGGATGTGCGCACAAACACTCTTTTATTCTCTTAACAGCTAAATGTTCATCAAGAGTGTTTTTTTTTTTTTAAAGGAGCAACACACACACACACACACACACACACACACACACACACACACACACACACACACACACACACACACACACACACACACACACACACACACAGACACACACACAAATACACACCTTAGAGGTAAATCTGGTTCATTCCCAGAGGAAAACATTACTTGGCAAAGTAAACGACTGATTTTGTATTTTGTAATTTCAAAGAGTGTTTACCGTCAACATAAATCATTGGGAACGCATTCTGTATGAATCTGACTTGTATCATCACATCCGTCTCAAACTGGACATAAACACATAGATGTGAGAATAAAGTCGCCTTTGTTGAAAGATCGATTTGTTCTAACTTTCCTCTCTGCCTGCAGGTGACTGACGGCCAAAGAATGGAAACGGATGCATTTTGCATGAAAATGCTGAACTTTAGTGTGATGAAATATCGACAAGTCAAAACAGATTCTGATGAAAAAAACCCATTTAAACCTCCACATCGCCTGTGATATATTATTCAGCTCAGGCACATTTGAACTTTGTGGATTTTTTGCTTCTTTTTTTTTCCCCAGAGATGAAGCCTGATACCTGCAATAATGCTGATTATATGCAGACTCCAGCAGGAATAAGTGGAAGAGAAAGCAGTGCTATTAGTGCAAACTCGCAAAAAGAAAGTTGTATTTCTTAATGAGGTTTGAGAAAAATCCTCCTGGACCAGTTCGGGTCAATTATCACATGACCTACCACCCAGCAACTGGGCCTGGTCCAAAGACGTTAATCCAGTCTGCATGTGTGTGTGTGTGTGTGTGTGTGTGTGTGTGTGTGTGTGTGGTCTCAGGTTGAGCAGTGTGATCAGCAGTGTGTGTGAGCTGAGGACACACACTGAGAGGATATGTGGAAGGGGAAATGAACACATGAGGACGATAACGTTCAAACAGCGAGGTTTGAGCCTCGGTGACGATCCTCCAAAGCAAACACAGAGAAACTTTGAAATAGCCAAAACAAACCGAATACAAAAAAAAAAAATTTGTTTAAAATGTGTGAGCAGACGATCTCACAACAGCAGGTTTTGGTTTTTTTTGCAGTCGTGCCTGGACGGCATTTGTGACAAACATTTACCCCCGAACTGCACGTGTTGCATGTAAAAACAGCTCCAACTGTGATCAGCTCCAGTGTCAACCGGGTCTATAAACTTTGCAGGCCTGCCCCGAACGGTGGCAACCGGTCTAATTTTGGCGGCGCTGCGGTGAAGCCACGGTCGCAGTCTGACCCTTTTAAAAGCTGCTCCAGGCGGAGGCACCGGCCGGGACTCGCAG
Organism: Lipophrys pholis; assembly: GCF_963383615.2. Taxonomy (NCBI): domain Eukaryota; kingdom Metazoa; phylum Chordata; class Actinopteri; order Blenniiformes; family Blenniidae; genus Lipophrys; species Lipophrys pholis. Next base: position 21,460,185 of record NC_137627.1, on the reverse strand, counting down.
ATTCCCAGCATGTTTAGTGTCCATGTGACTGTGGAGAAATGCCTGGCTGTATTAATCCAGCTAATCCTTCCCTGTGGTGACTTAATACTTAAACAAGATATGCAGTCGTGAGAAATCCAGACACACACACACACACACACACACACACACACACACACACACACACACACACACACACACACACACACACACACACACACACACACACACACACACACACACACACACACACACACACACAGTAGGGACATATATAAACTTTACATAGAGATAGAATTAATATTGATTTCAATCACCTGAGGGGAAAAGCTTCACTTTGATATTGCACTACTAATTTAAGTAGGGAGTGATTAAAGCATTTATTTTTTCTATATGAGCTCCCATATACAATTTTTACTATAGCATGTGCTTGCTTATTGCGTTTGTTTGTTGCTCTTGTAACTAAATTTCCCTGAAGATTAGCAGCAACATATTATTATGCAAATCCCCTCTAAACAATAAAAGCACACAATATGCACAGTGGTTTGAGTCGTTCATCAATAAATACTTTACAGCCACTCAGGGTTCTTGTTGTCTCCATGCATCTAAACACTCCATGAGAACCACCAACGGAAGGAGTGAAAATTGTTTAGTTTTTACTGTTTACGGAAATAACCGTTGAGAAAGCAATTTTACTGAAGCTGCGCTGGCCGCTGATCAAACAGAACTTTTATTTTCCAAACACTCCATTGCATTTGGTCTAATAAAGAAATACAAACAGCAGAGATCTGTGGCTGCCGACTTTCATTCGGAATAAGGAGAATTAAGTTTTTTGATTATGGCCCTAATTCGAGGCAAACCCAAACTGCCTAAAAGCTGGTCACTGGAACTCTTAACTTGTCAGTAAGTGTTTGATGGCAGGTGCAGTGAGAGGATAATAACACCCAAGAACACAGTGAGATGAGAGGACCATGCAGCTCTTACAGCTTCAAAGCCCGTGAACACAACAGTTTAAGATGCAAATAAGTGGCTGTTTTCTCCTGTGGATGAGCTTCCTGTTGCTCAACAACAACTGAGCTTCAAGTCAAGAGTTTGTGACTCTAATAATAATTTATTGGGAAAAATACTTTCATATCTTCTCAACTGTTTCTGAGCTCGACAATCGGCAATAGCAGAAAAAGGATAATATGCAAAAAGAGGCAATGCAGTTCAATTCCTACTTTCAGACTGACGCAGGTCTGTACTGCTTTTGAAAACAATATCAGGGTTTTTATTGGGAGTTTTCAAAAATATCACTATAGGTATAACAAAAAAATACCTTTTGCGTGTCCTACAAGGTGAAATGGAAAAATGCTGGCAGACAGTGTATCAGTTACACAGCATCTCTGAAATTATGTAGGAAGCTCATGTCTGTCATTTAAAGATAAAAGACAGGAATTTCTTTTTTTGGGGGGGGCATATGGTCCAAAACAGAAATCCCTTTTAACCATGCACTGGACTTTACCCACAGACTCTGCTGTTAACCCTTTATTACCAATGCTATATTTTGAGCTCTAGCATCAAATCATCTGTGGAGTTGTTGTTTTTTTATTAATGAACATCTTGGAATCCAGCAGGTTAGTTGATGAAATGTTGCTTCAGTTGGATCATATAAAAACAGCTCATATGTAATCTTGTAGAACAGGTTTTCCTGTTTAATTTGATGTGTAATATCTCTACACTTCTGCATGAACATTTCTTTGTTTTATACACAGTGTGTCAAAGTTTTCCGTCTTCACCTTCACCATTAAAGGGTTAAAATAGCAAATGTCCAAATGCATGAGGAGATGGGACTTTACACTGTGTGCTTTAGACTGATAATGCAGAGTCCTCAGTAACCACAAACCAACACAAATAACCTGAATACTAAAACATATTCCAGGTTTGCACGGTTACTCACCTTCTATGCTTGCATCTCTTGTGAAACGACATTGAGCTACTTATTGCGACAATGATTTTCTATTTTTCAGTCACTATGTTAGGTCATTTTTAAGTCTCTGCATGCACATATGAAACGACAGTGTGTCACACCGATGTGATTAGTCTGAGTTTCGAGGCCCGTGGGAAGGCCGGGGCCTGAAGCACTGAACCCCGTCACAACAAAAACAGCTCCACAGCGCCTGATAACAGACGAGAAGGGGGAGAACACAGCAGCAATGACATTTTCCGACTGACCAAATACCTCCGCCACCTCCCCACGCACAAACGGCTGGACTGTAAAAGCAGAATAACAAAAGGTAAAAAAAAAAAAAAAAAGATGTCGTGTTCTCGGAGTTGGAATCAAAAGGGCAAACGGCCTCACTGCAATGCAAATGAGTTCCTCTTTCTGAGCGAAATGGCCTTTTGTCTTCACAATCAAGTGTTCTGGGACTATAGTGGGATTGCCCTATGAATCACTGCGCCAAGCCTACAGGCAGAAAAATGCTCCCACAGTCTGGGGGCAGTTCCAGTTAGCGCCACTCTCTTCCCCAAAACAGCCGCCCCGAAGCAGTGACATTTACAGTTTCGCATAAAATCGGTGTGGGATTTTTCCCCTCTGTAGAGAGAAATATCACTCACTGTCCACTTTTTCTTTGAAAGTTAGTCATTTGTTTGAAAAGGGAAAATAACAGATGTCTAGAACTGTTTGGAGAAAAATGGAATTTATGAAAAACCTTTAAGAACCTGTAAGTAAAGTACAGAATTCCCTCTTCCAGCTTGATCTTTATAATAAATAATTGTATTGTCTGATTCTTCTGAAAACCTCTTTCTTTCTTTCTTTCTTTCTTTCTTTCTTTCTTTCTCTTTCTTTGTGTTTCTTAAATTCAGTCATTTCGACTTTCATCCACTTTTCACTTTTCATTTCAGTTTTTTCCTTTTAATCTTAATAATCTGGCAAATTATCTTAATCAAAGGAACCATTGTTTTAAAATTATAAGAACAATCACTAATCACCCCACCCTTGTAATCCCACACTTTACCACAAGATGGTGTATTACGTGACTACTCGTAGTAATATCTGACTAAAACATGATCTGAGGTGGTATAACCTGTTTTTTTAAACCACCCAATCAGTAAAGAGCTCATTGAGGTTGATTTCAAATGTTGGTAACAAATGCATCGCCAATACTGCCGGGATTTAGGTTCATGTCACAAATGGCCACCGGTGCAAAGCATTATGGGACTAATCCAATGACTGTATGGGATGATATTCTTGGTTCCTGTAAACACACACATCAATTCGATCGTGTTATTCACTGTTCATGGAAACGGGACAATCTGACTTCTCAATCTGACAGGATTAAATTAGAATGATAAAAACTTAGCGTAAACTCAGCTGGTTACTCACTACTGCCCCCCAGTGATAAGAAAATTACATTACTTGAATCATTTATACTGCACCTCTCATTGTAGTTCTATTCCTTGCCAAGCACAATGACTTGCACTGCCTTCCTTGACAGGTGCAATACAAATGAACCTTATTGATTTATTCAATGTGTGAACAGCTGCGGGAATAATTTCCCATGTTTGTCCAGGAAGAGCATCTCGTGACTTTTTGTTTACAGTCCCTTTGCTTGTCGTCCCGTGTTTGTCAGACAGGGAGGTGACAGAGAGACGCTCCACAGAGAGCTGAGCATAATGTTTCTGTTCACCAGCGGTCACCTCCACATGGCTCATTAACCTCCAGTCATTCACAGCCGCTGCGGACAGGAGAGAAAAGCCCCTTCCTGCGGCACCAAACCGACACGGAGGGAGTGGAAAAACACCGTCGCCAAACAGCCCAAAACACAGCAGAGGACAAAAACGAGGCCGAGGCATGCCAGCCCCGGTTCAGACAGTAAAAGCCTGCTGGTAATCCTCTCAGCCCGACCTGAGCTTGATTGAACTTGCCTTTGTTAATGAGACCGCTCCAAAGTGTGAAGCACAGGAAATACCACTGACGTCGTCCAGGTCTTATATTTCTTTTTATGCCACGAGTCAAGAAAATGATTCAGGAGGGACGAGTTGATTGATTTAGGAGAGTTCAAAGTGATGGAAGTGAGGAGCGAAACTCAATCAGGAAATTTGTACCTGTTAGACTCCCGATACGAGTACTTCTTTATTAGATTACCGTGTCCCCTTTCAAAAAGCTTAGTTTGGAATTTGACCATATTTTTTCTTGATTTTTCTGGCATCCATCCTGGACGCGTTATATTCCTGATGTGACTGTGATCCGAGTTTTCTCTGTTGTTGTTGCTACAACTGATCAAAAGTCTACAATCTCCATCACAAATAAAGCTGAAGGAGGAATGTGGTTAACTCCCGTAAGATGGCCTTGATGTGAGTATCTGTTAAGCTGGGTTTAACTGTGGTATTTGTATTTAAGCTATGCACTGTAAATTATGAAAACGATAAAATAGGCTGGATTGACTGTCTATATATCAAAAAACAATAAAATTGTACTCAAAATATACTAAAAAGGTGAAAAAAAGAAGAATGCATCCAAATTAGTTTGTAAGTGATATAAGTTTTTCTCCAAAATTACAGATTGTCACTCAGATGAATTAAAAAATACGTTGGAATACTTTATAACATTTATTGTACGATCAATCCGTCATATTTGATCTTAATTTTGTACAAATGCTGTGTCAATGTTATTTTTGTTTTCAACTAAAGCATTTTTTCAATAGTTTTCAAGTCAAAAACAATCTTATAGTTTGGAAAGTACTTAATAAAGAAACAAAGATGTTAGAAGTCAGAGTAGCAAGTAACAGTGTTCTTTCTCTTTACATGAGCTCGGTTTTTTTGTTTTGTGGGGCTGTTAAAACTTAACAACAATTGTTTTGTGAATTAATTGCAGCTTTTCATTTGTATTTAAAATGTAGTTATTCAGAATTTGCAGTAAATGAATGCACAATGAACGAGAACAGAAAATAGAATTTTTTTGCAATATGCATATTACCCGTGTTCATATCACAATAATGACACATTTTTGGGCACTATTTCAATATTTACCAATTAAAATCACACTACTGCATGTCACCATTATAGAACTTCCATTTTCAACTTTCTCTTGTAAACTTCCAAAGTACTAGACTTGGTTTTTTTTTAAAGCAAGAAAAAGTTTAATGACTCAGTCAATAAATATGGAATAAAATTCCAGTGGGGTTGTGTTTCACTGCAGCTTGTTTTGGAGGTAATTATTTCCCGCTGTTAATATTCTACAAGTCCCATCTTGAAGTAAACTTGATTGAGCAGTAACTTGATCTCAGCGAGCGCTGGTACACTCGCTGAGGGGAGACGAACGGCAGCGAGACGCATTTTGTAATTAAGCAGCGGCAACAGAAGCCGGTGGCGGACTCGCAGTCGCTGTGATTGAGCCGCGCGGATCTGCCTGTGTGTCGAGGGGAGATAACATGGCCTCTCTCCAGCTTACAGCAAACGGACATGAATGACGACTTGTTCAAATGGCCCGTCGCCATGGAAACCATCTACAAAAGCATCCCAGCTATTCACACACAGAGTGAACACTCAGGCTGCGGAAGAAAGGGAGGAAGAGGGGGTAAAAGAGAGGGAGAGACAGAGATCGAAGAAGTAAAGCAGAGAAAGATAGAGAAGAGTGCATGGAGAGAGGTCATCATCATCATCATCATCATCATCATCATCATTATGGAGGAGAAAAATGGAAATAAAAGAGGACGGCTTGAGAGGAAGGGCGATAATAATGGGAAGGAAGGGGAAGAGGGCCACATTTGTAAGTGACAAGCATGTGAGACCGTGTGGCGGAAAGGACGCCACTCATGATAACAGCTGCTGCTGCCCTGTTTGCCACATTCAGCAACACTGTGTCCTTGTGTGCAAACACAAAAGTGACCCTCAGCTCCACTGGTTTCCCTGCACATACTCTTCCTCTGACACATGCACATACATACTGGAGAGACTGGATTCTTTTATCTCGGGAGGAAGATGTCATAACTGTTATACTTTCACAATTAGAAGAAACATCTTAAAAGTGGAACATTATTTGTGTGCATTTTCATTATAAGCATGATAAGAGCTATGTGACCACTAATTTACCAATTTTAACTTATTTTAAGACTTATTTTATTCATATTTTGGGACACATCAATTACCTTACTTGTTCTGACAAGATTAACTACCTTGATTTCAAACATAAGACTTACTGCAATCCTTGTTTAATGGTAAAGGCAACACACAAACTGAAATATAATTGCATGGTCAATATTATCAATAGAATGATCTTTCTAGTTTGTATACAAATAATGCTGTTTTGTGGTTGTTAGGTCGCTATCTAACGATGACCAACAAGTGTTTCTAATAAGATAACGGATGGCTGGATGGATGGATAAAACGTCATCATCACCCTTATAGGTTGACACTGTGCTGAAGTAACGCTTCAAATACTCATGTCTTCTCGATATGGTTTATGAGTTAATTTTGTGGTAGCGAGCGAGCTACATATGCTAAAATAAGCTCGAGCTATCGTTCGCTTTATTGTAATAAAGTTTGTTTTTAGAGGTGCAGCAAAGTTTTCAAATATTTCACCTTGAAGCAACTTCACCCACTGAACTCCAACAGTGTTTTAAGTTGGAGTTCCTCAGGGTCTGATTCTTTGTCCTCTAAGGTTTCAGCTTTTCTGACGATTTATTTGTTTTCTATGTATATATTTCAGTCTGGAGCCTTTCCCTCTTCCCAGTTATTAGTGAAGCCACATGATAGTCACATTTCAACATCAACACAAGTTCGACGTTTGATCATAGTTTTGTCATGCGTTTGGAATAAGATTAAATCCGACATTTAAGAACGTAAATGCTTAAAGGATGGCACACGATAAATATAGCTATTCCTGAAGAAATGCAGACTCCGGAGAAGACACAAAAGAATACTTTCAATTGTGCCTTGGGAAAATATTAAAAACCAGCCGATCAAAGAGAGTCAAACTGTTTCGAGACATTCGTTTAGAAGGCAGTTTGTAATTATCGGATTTAATGCTGATTTAACGGTGATTAATGATTGTTTACTGTCACAGAATTTAATTTAGAATTTCAATGATTTAAAAAAAAATGTAAATCCTGTTGTATTTGTTAGTAATGTAGTGTGTCCCACATATGGTGCAAACTTATACATATGTACAAGAACCAGACACAGAAATGTAATAGCTATGAACTATACACTGTACCTACAACTCAACTTCCTTTATTTGTATGCGTGTTGTAACAATGAGATGTGTAAATCCCAGGATATAGCAAACAGTCTAAAAAAGGGAGACAGCATACCGGAGCCCCCCCTACATAGCAGACATACAGTACACACAAACGTCTATGTTCACTGCACTCCTGAACAAAAACAACTGTGCCCATTGCCATGGCAGCGTGCGTCAGTGTCTTCAGCAATGTCACTCCCCATTACCAGCTCACACCACGAGAAGTGCCATGGGATGAAATATTTGCCAGACCGTAAGTCTCAGCTTGAGTTAAGAGCGATCTGGATGAAGACGGGTGAAAACTCGCAGGAGGCAACGTTTAAAGGACACGCTATGAGACGTCAGAGCCAGGTACGCTCCGGGCTCCGGTTCAACAGGTGGGAAAAGGTCATCCACTAATCACAATCCCCAGATCCTCCCGCCCGTGCGTTCCAGTGTTGCTGGGCAGGAAACTTAACAAGAGTCCTTGACTGTCTTGCTTTGCCTCACACTGAAGATAAATGTGCTATATAAATGTGAATTGTTTATATACACAAAAGCAAACTTAAATCTTGAGGAAGTTGGTTCACAAGGTGATGGGTTCTCTCGGGTTTCATAATAAAGGACAAATTAATTATAAAAGTGTAATTGCTCCTCAGGAATATTGACAATTGATATTTTTACTTACTTCTTTCTTACTTTCATCTCCCACACAATGTATTATTATCATCATCATTTCTATTATTAACTTGGGGCTACGTAAAATAAATTGTGTCGATGCAGTTAGTAATGATTTTACGTGCAAAATGTCAATCTTACACACACAATTGGTACACTATGGTACATACCTTCTATAGAGGAGACTTTCATTTCTCTTCCAAAAGAAATTCTAATTTGCTTTCATTTAAATTAACATCACAATTTAGGAAAGTCCCATTTCCCAGGTTACAATGTGGACATGACCAAAATAAACATGTCAGAAACGATGAGTGGAACTGAAGGACAGTCACTCACTGACGAAATGTAAATAACAAACCTTCCGTCGTGAGGAAAAACAAACTTTCACTTGGTTTCAGAGTCTAACTTCCCTATTGAATCAGAAAGAGTCACAGTCAGTTTCCAAGATTCACTCGCCATTGTGGGCCTGTCGTAGCTTCCTGATACATACTGGAACGGCGGATTTCACTCGGAAGGAGCACAGACCCTGTTAACGGGCTTTCACAGTCACTTCACATTTTCTGTCGAAGGCGGATGATACGTCTCTTCAGGACGAACCTCGTGTCAGCCTCTCACTGCTCAATCATATCCCGTCTTTATATCTTCCTCCTCTGCTTTCTGCACTAACAAAAAAAAGGGCATCTTTGACATCTCCTCCGCTCTCACTCTTCTCTTTTCTTCACCCTTTCTCTCTCATCGGGCTGTCACATCATCACAAGGATATGGTCGGGGAGCGTTCAGGCTCACCCCTGCTCCTCTCACTATTAGCCGCTTCCTCGTAAATATTCGTTATGTTAAGTGGCTGTTGGAACAAAAGCCAACTAAAAGCTTGCCATGTAAATGTAAATATAGTAAAAAAGGCAAGATACTTGGCCAATAGAAAAGGAAAGTACTCTTGCATTTAAGCCTCGTTTGCACTACAAAAACAGATATTTCCCCCTCCGCGCTTTCAATAATAACATTGTTTAATATAAACTTTTATTTGCACAAACCTGCTAAGAACTACTATGAGCAAGCCAAGCCGTTAGGCGGCAGTGTAACGAGAAGAAATAAAGCCACGGTACCAATCAGGATCCTGGAAAAAAAACACAACAACAACATAATGGCGTGATTGTAAATCCAAACACGCCAAAAGCGTTTGGACAAACGTAAACTCAAGTTCAGTTTAAACAGCATCGATTGTCATCACTGTAGGCAAAGTGTAAACACAGGTCCCGCACACGCGATGCTGAAGTTTTTCCAAATCTCCAGTTCGGCCGGAGTTTTCAGATATAATTGTTTTCGGTGATTTGTAGCTTCGTTTACATGTAAACGAAAAACATTGAAATATCACCGGGCCTTTAGTAAGTACAAGTTTTTCTGTTCCTGTCATTTCACTGGGGAGAAGTTCCATCTGGGTTATTTATAAGCGGCTCCAGTTGGTCGGCCAGTGGGGTCTTGTTTTTGCAGGCTTGCCCTGGCCAGTGGAGCTAATTCAACGAGAGAGAAATAACCACTTGGAAAAAAAAAAAGGAAAAAAAATAAAAGAAAACGAGGACAGTACTGTGTTTTATTATCAAACGATACCATCCTAATTAGCACCACATTTCATCTGGAGGGGTTTTATAATTAAGTGCTCACGGGGGGAATTTTTAAAAGCAAAATAGATCTTAAGGTAGTACACTATTTTCTGTCAGAGGAAGTGATTAAAAAAAATTTAATAACCTGCTCATACGATGTGTAATTTATTCTCAGAGTCGAATTAGAGCAATTCTGATGTTCAACGGTTTGTGGTCACACTGAGCTCGATCAGCAGGAAATCTGACGCTGTGGAGGGAAGTGTAAAGAGGACTCACGTTACATTAAATTTTATCATCATCCCTATTATATTCAGTCTAATTCAAGGTAAACCTGCTATCATACGAAATGGTCTGACACTTCCTGGAATATTACAACTCTTCATGTGCTTGTCCAACAAAATGTACATTTAATCCACCATCGTCAGCATAAGTGGAGACACAGTTCTCACACACAGCAGATACTGAGCGGCTCCATACGAGGAGAACCAGTTTCAAAGAGGGTATGTAGCTCAATTAGTGCTGAAATGTATCATTACTGTAATATTAATATTTGCAATAGACATGCAAGATATATATGATGTTTCAATGCACCACGCACTCATGAAAATCGTATTCCATTTTATTATTTCAACAGTACATTACAAATACATCACCACATTCTTATTAGCACATGTCATATTGTGAATGCAATCCCTGAAACATTACAGCATGCTGCATTTTTAACTAATATCCTGCAGCACTAATGTCTATATATTCATGCATCCCTCCAACTATCTGCTGGTGCTCAGAAACAAAGCGGATTTCCAGCAGCCGGTGAGGCAGTCAGAGAGATTGTGTGATGACTTATAAAAGTTTGAGCTTGTTGAAAAACACAAGTTGAATTTTCTTGGTCACTGACTTTTAATACAAAGAAAGAGATTGTCTCCTGAGTTCTTGTTTTGCTCACACTGTGGACGCAAAATTCCATTAGTTGTAGGGTGGAGCAGGGGTTTATATAAACTTAAGTGATTTCCACGAGTGACTGAGCAAAAACAAAACAAATCTTAACATCAGACACTCATGATGTAGGAGCAGAAGACCAAAGGGCAGACCGTCATGGAGACAAAGAGTAATCACAAGGTTTCAGTAACTGGGCCACTCTGACCTCGCAGAACAAAGGTCATCACCTGTTAATATTTTTTTATTGTTCAGTCTCCTTCCAATACACTTGTGTGGTCTCACCGTCTCTTTCTCTCTCTCTCTCTCTCTCTCTCTCTCTCTCTCTCTCTCTCGCTCTCTCTCTCTCAGACCTTATCAGTGGAAGGTTCAGACGGCGACGCAGAGCTGCTGTTCATACACACTCTTGTGAATATGCTCGCAGCGCCCGGCGGCGGACACCGGGACGCCCGCTGCGTCCTGTGTCTTATTATTCCTTCAATCTGGGGGCAGAAGCTGCCACTTAGACAAGCAGCAGGGGACTGAAGAGCCATTTCCTCTGCAGCCTCCACTTGACACAGATCTCAGGTAACATGCATCCCCCCCCCCCCCCCCCCCTGGAATATATTCCTCCTGGAGGTTCAACTCTTCAGCCCTATCACACACAGCCTGGAGGATCTTCCACGGCCATCATAACATTGCATGTAGCATTCCCTGCTACCTGCTCCCGATGAGGCAGATTCAGAGCACACACAGGTTTCTCACTGGCTGAGGGGCAGCAGGCAGAGAGCACAGAGGCTGAGGAGGCAAGGGAAGGCAAGAGAGCAAATTTGTCTCTGCTTAAGGACGCCTATTTGCAGTATATGCTGCCAAATTTTTGGAGGAGACGTCAAGCGTTAGTGTGGCACCGACTGAAACCTCCTCGTTAGTTCAATCACTGTCAAGAGATGTTGCAGAGGAATTCACAGAAGGCCTGTGGGGCAAAGGAAGGGCAGAACAGTGCCACTGTTAAGCAGTAAAATGCCTATGTCATAGAAGTTTTGGAAGCGTGGGAGGATGAGAGGACCCTTGCAGAGTTTGAGTTATAGTGCACCTCCAAACTCTCACATCACGTAGCATGTTCTGGTTGAATGCTGAACTTCACATTATGAGATATTATTCATTGCTGTTAAGATATGTGATTAAGATAATCACTACTCTCTTGCTATTTAAAAGCTTTTCATTTGAAATATCTGGTAAGGCTCTATATATAGTCTGCCACTGTTCTGTTACATTCACTAACACAGGTACTAGGATATTTGCATTGTGGGAAAAGTGCACAGAATCACAATAGCCAGGCATGAAAAAGGCATTTCCACAAAATTTGAAATAGTTGTCATTTAAAACTCAGCAATGTTCTTTATTCCTCTTTTAGAAATCCTAATGGTTTAGAAATCCCCTTGCAGTAGGCGATGTAAATATGTAATAATCCTATCTTGAATCTTCACTCTCAATGTGGCTTCCAAATGCTTCAGAAAACAAAAAACAAAAAAACAAATCGCTCTGGTCAGCCGACCCCATGGAAACCAGAAAGCTTTAATGGCTTATCTTCATTTCTTATGTCCGCCCTGGTACTGTTAGTCAGTGCCAGATAGTTCAGTCAAATCAACCAATTTGTGTTTTATTCATGTACAAAACTTATTACCTGTCACACCTGGCACCAGTCAAGGATAAAGATCCAGAAGACCGCCTTCGTTTCAGCCAAACTCACATCAATGTGACATCGTTTACCCAGAGACGCTGTAATCTCACCCTCCCGAGAGGATCGCTCCTCACAACAATCAACTCGCCTAATATTCTTCCAGAGAACTTTATTGAAGGTAATAGAATACATTGAGTTGGGATATACAATACTAAACTGGCTGCTTTCAGAGCATTTTCCTTTTTTATTTAATAGGCCAATCCACTAGTGTTAATTAAAAAAAAGAAAAGCTCCATTTTAAAAAAAAGATTGTCACCAGGACAAACTAAAGACATGTATAATGGTCAGCTCATTTCACCGTTTTGATTGGTCTCCATTGCACTAATGATAAATTCTGATTTAAACATTTGTGTTTAAATAAATTGTATGAATTGCCCTCACTTTAGGTTCCTTCTCAAACATTTAAGAAGTAAAAATTGCATGACCCTCTGATCTATGTCTATATGCTATGTCTAGCCAGACTAATTATTAATCATACAAAGTTGACCTGATTTTATTTTGTCTTGTCAAAAGATCAAAAACCTGTCACAACATCTTTTAAAAGCGCCTGAGCGTAAATTGTTGATTGCTTCTTTATGGCTCTCATTCTGACTGAAGGGTTTATTAGGTGGCTAATTGAATTTGAAGAGTTGATCTTCACGTCTCGTGCACGTACGACAAAAAAAAAAGAGTTGAAAGTCCTGAGTGTGAAGAATGTGCTGCTGCGTGCAGGGAAGGATGTTGTACGTATTAAAGTCAGTCAACAGAGAAATAAGTGATAAGCATGTGCTGCAGTGATAAAGAGATAATTACACCCAGGACTTTACCCGCAGCTTGTTTATTTGCAAAGCTGAGCAGGTGCACGGCTGCATAAATAATTTAACAGAAGTTGGAGCAATTCTTCCACAAAGAAAATAATAGCTGTTATTTTTTTTGCATTAATGACCTAAGAAAAATTATGACAGGAGTTTATTTGTAGGTGGGGTTTTTGTTTCAGCGACTTCACAGCTGTACTCATGATGTCTTTGAGCGTGCGTGTCTCTCCTGCGGAGATGCTGTCACTACAATCAGCCACTCTTCCAGTTCTGCCCACTAAGAGCTCCCAGCATGAGCAATCACTTCCATCCTCCATCTTTCTCCTTTCATTTCCATTCACTTTGAGCACTCTGGGCTACTCTTTGTGAACCCATCTCCTCTTTCCTCAGCCATCTCTTGTGCATTTACCTCTCCACCTGCTTCTCTCTCTCTCTCTCTCTCTCTCTCTCTCTCTATCTCTCTATCTCATTGCCTTTCTTACTCTCTCTGGCTGAGCCATGTGAGCCAGCGACCCTCTCAGCCCTCTCTATCCGGGCTTATGCTCCACGTGGCCTGGAGCGGATTACATTCTTGACATCACTATGCCAGATGTTTATGACTAAAATAGACAGAACAACTTGCTTCACCTCTAAGACAAACAATGCATTTAGCCTTGACCCGACACCCTGGTTTGTGCTTTTGCTTGATCGCGCTACGTCGCTTCAGATGAAGAAAAAAAAAACTTCCCAATAATCTCCTGTTACTGTCTGTTGAATCTTAATAAGAGCAGACAAAATTGCCTATCTTCCCCTCATTTGCCCCATTTTCCCGTTCTGTGCACCCCCACTGTCCCTAAGTTCCAATCTTCCTGCAGCAGCTTTTGCCTCCAATGGCCTCCTGTGAGCCCGTACGGAGATCAAATAGCCAATAGAGCGCCCACTGTAACATACACATTAGCATGATTAAATTGGCCATTGCCTGCCCATTTATTAAAAGCCCCGATGTGCTGGAGGGTCTATCCAGTCAGTTGAGCAGGAGAGGGAGAGGCTGTGTGTGTGTGTGTGTGTGTGTGTGTGTGTGTGTGTGTGTGTGTGTGTGTGTGTGTGTGTGTGTGTGTGTGTGTGTGTGTGTGTGTGTGTGTGTGTGTGTGTGTGTGTGTGTGTGTGTGTGTGTGTGTGCGTCTAAGCCTGACATCACCCAGGCTGAGAAGCTAATGAGGGCTGCAGAGGTATCTCTGACACGGGCTTGACTCTCCGTGGCGGTTTTTCAGGTGATGTGATGGAGTGAGGGAGCGTTGAGAGGCGACATGTGGGCGGGGTGAAAAAAAAAAAAAAAAAAGCTGGTTGTGGGCCTGGCTCTGGCTACACAGGAGATTTGCAGCTTAGGCAATTGTTAAACGGGGCTCAGTTTGTTTTGAACTATGCGCCTGTGTTTTGCACAGGCCACTTTATGTGCACACAGACTATTTCCCCTACTTTGTCCTGCACTCTCAGCAGTTTCAAAGAGGAGGATTAGACACAAGAGTGTGCCTCTCTCTCTCTCTCTCTCTCTTTTTCTCTCGCTCTCTTCCTCTCGTCCTCCGGCGAGCACAGTCGTCTAATCTCTCACGCCGAGGAGAGAGGATTTGGGAGAAATGACCTGTGCTCACTCCACTTTCTCCTGCCTCCCTTCCTCTCATATCCTCCTAGTGTAGTAAATACCCAGTGCTGCATCCGTCCTCCCTTCCTTCCCTCTCGTGCGTCTCCATTTTCCGGCTGGACGACGCTCATCAGCATGCAGCACCAGTCGGCTGCTCCTCGGGAGCAGGCAGGCTGGCAGACGGACGGGCCGACTTGTCAATAAAGGAGCCACAGAAACAGGGAACCTCGCCGAGGCCTCCAGCCCTGTCACTGACGTCTCTCTCTCAGTCAGTGCAAACTAACCCTCCGGTTAATGAGCACGTAATTGTTGAGCAAGCGAAAGAGAAATTGGGAAAGTGAGGTGGAGAACGCAGCCAGAGGGTGAGAGGTGTAACGGAGACGCTGCACAGTGAGAGGCGAGGGGAGCACAAGGGCAGAATGCTCCAATAAACAAAGTAAGACACAAGATAGCCAATTTGTCCTCAAATATGTGGCCGTGTACAGAAGAGAGGAGGAGAAACACTGTGTCTAAATCTGAGCGCCTGTGTGTGTGTGTGTGTGTGTGTGTGTGTGTGTGTGTGTGTGTGTGTGTGTGTGTGTGTGTGTGTGTGTGTGTGTGTGTGTGTGTGTGTGGGGTGGGGGGGGGTTACAACGGTGCTCGGTGGGAGGTGACATTGAGAGCGAGCAGTTTCAAGGACAACATGGAAATATCACATCCAGTCGCTACAAGGCAGCCGTGGCCAAGCTGGAGCAGGAAAGCAGCCAAATGAACTGCAGGAGAAAGAAGGAGATCAAGGACACAAAGCCATGTTTCCAAAATATCTGACGACGTGAAGCGAGAAGAGGTGACAGGTTTACCGGGCAGGAACGCCGAAAGAGGAGAAAGTTATTGACCCGACACCATGCGGGGAAGATTCGATACGACTCAGCCAAAACAAAAAGCACAAACATCAAACAGCAGGGCAAAATTGTACTCGGGCATAGATAGTCTTTACTCAGAGGGCTCATAAATATTCAGAGGGGTGTTCAGCTCACGCCAATGTGCAAGTCACTGAAATTGATTACAGTTACTAGTAGCGCTGCACAATATAGCGCAAATTTATAGTCTTCACGATATCAACATGCGGCGCCATATATATGTTGAACAGGACTCAGTGATTGATCAGCCATAAATTCTCTTTTAATGCAGTGTGCTTTTATACTCTGCACGTTCAAAACGATATTATCTTAAATATGAAAGGAGTACTGCAATTAATCACAGTTGACAAAAATCACGCAATTAACCAAATTAAAAATGTCAATCAAATGACATATATTGTTTTCGCAATATCAACAATCTCAAAACACTGAACTGCAATAAACTACGTCTTCCCGCACTGCGAACGTTCAAAACGTTAAATGCACTTCAAAATAATCATCATCCTACCATTATCCCAGCAACCAGTCATTACTGGTAAAAAAAATTTTTAAATCTGGATGCAAGTGCTTCTTAATAGAAGTTTGTAATCTAATGAGATTGAAAAGAAGCAACAACAAAGAGCTCCCGTGAAGGAAAGAAACCATTTGACGTGATGCTGCTAATGAAAAGCAGGCACTGTGGATAAGGAATAATGTGTGTTAATGTGAGTGAGACATCTTTCACGTTGCCGTCAGAAGGACTGAATTGTTTCCGGATGAGGAGGCAGAGAGACAGCAGCTCCGTAACTAACAAGCACAACAAAGTTGGAGCTGCTTAACTCCCTTCCACTCCTGCTAAACAATAAGCAGTTTCTTCTTGGCCAATCAGAAAGTCAAACGAAACTATTTCATCTAAGACAGCCGGAGATAAAGCTAAAACTGCACTTATTGAAAAGGCACAGCGATGTGTAAAAATGTATGTATTTTAGATTTCAAGTGATTTTGATGGTGTTTACCAAAAAATATATATCTTAATATGAACAAAAATTCATAAAACTTTCCTCACAGTCATGCGATTGCTTTGGCTAACTAAAAATCTGACTTTAACAGATGTCTTGGGATTATCCTTCTCTTCCTATGCTCGTGATTATTGATTACCATTATGGGTAATCGATCCTTCAAATGTTGTTTCATATTTTTTTAAGATGATAAAGGCAATCTTGTAAATCTTGTAAACCGTCGTGCCACAGATGGCTTACAAACCTGCAGGATGTTTTTGCCATGCTATACTATGTACCTAGTTTACACTTTAATTAAATGTTTAGACATTAATGTTAACATTTAACTGTTATGAGGTACACTGCACTGTATTGACGCCATACGAATATTTAGGGTTCTGCTATGTTCAGTCTAAAGTCATGTTGATGATGTTTGTCATTTTGTAAATTAAAAAGCGAGTTCATATTTATCCGACTGCTTGTATTCAAGAATGGCAAAACTTAGCTATGAGGAGTTATAAAGAAAAGTGAGGATGCAACACATTGCGATGCATCGTAGACTCGAAGACAAGAGAATCGTAATCGAGTCGTGAAACAGTCAGTGAAGATGCACAGCCCTGTCATACTGTATGTTAAAGATAACGTGTAGGGGGCACACAGCTCTACGACCAGTCGACTCAGAATGGCGTTCTGACTTTGTGGTTTGAAAAAGAGGAATTTGACTTGCAGTGAATCAGCAAACTGGTTTTCTCTTTCATCTTCTGGAGATATTTAGAAATTTTGGGTCTCCCACAGAGTCAAATACACCGAGAAAAGCCCCCCCCCCCCCCCCCCAAAAAAAGAAATGCCACTCACACCCTTGATAATTCAATACTACACTGTGCAACATAAAAGAAATTATTACAAAAAATCTTCCATTTGTGAAATCTGAGCCTCTAAAAGACTAGCGAGTCCAAATCTCACTCACAGGAACATTTTCCTCACTCACAAGTGTTAACGGAGAGACAGCCTTAATCATTCTCATATTTCAAATTCACATGTGCCGTGAACCCTGCAGGAGGCGACGTTAAAAAGCATTTCCAACCTGCAGAGCAAATTTCTGAGAACATATTAAACATTTATTAGAATTTTCATACCATGATCGTACTGAAGCTGTATTATTTTTTGTGGGGGGGGGGTCTCTGGAACCCTTCATGCATCGCCACTCTCCTATGACTACGTAAGCTGATTTCAAATGAATCTGTACTATGATTGCGGAGGGAGGAAAAAGAAGCAAGAAGCTTTGTAGACACTGCCAACAGATTCTGTGATGCCCACGGCAATGCACAGAAGGCCATCTATACCCAGGGAACGTGATGGATGTAATGTAGATATGCTTATCTGTCATTAAGCCTTGCTCTGCCCTCACTCGGCCTCTCTGCACGGGGGGGAGGGCGGAGGGATTTCAATCACACTAGAGAAGAATATAACTCTGGCGAGACAAACAGAGGCCAAAAGATAATCAGTCACGTCTCTATGGAGAAGACACGGACTCCACAGCAGGAGCATCCATCTCCGAGCCTGTCTACTGTACTCGCTTTGGTCGATCGTCTGACCTTGCTCCCCACCTCTTGATTCCTCCCCCATGGCGAGTCGAGCCCCTCCGCGGCATCCCACTACTTTTGTCTGGGCGATAGCTGGAACTGACGCTGACGAATCCCTCCGCCCTCACAGGAGCGAGACCCTCAATGACAGAGCGGTGGCGCTAGATATCAAAGATACGGACGAGATGTGACGATCACCGGAGGGAGTGGCTGGAGGGGAGGTGGGGGAATGGAAGGGGCGGAGCCTGTCGGAGGCAGCGAGCTGCTCAGAAAGACTCTATAATTAGCAGCCGGAAGATCAAATGACTTTTAATGGGTTTGTCTGAAAACAGCAGACTATTTCAGATTTGCGCTCAGAGCTATATTCATATCTCATCAAACTAATGGAATTCTCTGGAGTGCTTGATTGGTTTTTATCTCAGATCAAAATGGCTGATAGAGGTGTGTAGCGGCAGCATTCATTAGCTGGATCTTTTGTAATGAAAAACTAGTGTTTAGGCCACAAAATGGTAAAAAAAAAAAAAAAAAAAAAAAACCTCAAGCAAAACAATGTCCACACAGTGGTCTAAAGACAGTCCTTCCACCACTGATCTGACCGCACTCTGAATTCATGACGTGATGGACAATCAGTGTTGCGTCGGAAGTCATATTGCATGGAAGCTTAAGTGAGAATGGGCTTATAATGACTTCTTGTGGCAGATAATGGAAATCTCTACTGGTCATTAGTTAGAAGATTAAAAAAGAGAAACACTACAAGGATAATATCAGGGTCATAGCTCAGCTACTGCCAGATCTGTGTGGAGGGAGGCCTGGCGCAGAATACTAAACACACGGTCTACAATCTGGCAGTAATGCACAAAGAGAATGAAGACAAATGCTGAGAGCGGCCATCCACTGTGGAAAGAGCTTTCAGGTCAGCTGATTGATCAATCAATAGAAAACAACATTTATCAAACAAAAAAAGTCAAACATTGGCTGTTTTCATCTTCTCAGAATCAGTATGATATTATATTTATATGTTTTATGTATTTGTCAGTTGGGTTTTTAACACAATAAGACAAAGCGATAAGCTATGCTTATGAGAGAAAAATGTCATAAGAGTCATTTTGGGGGCATTAACTGAGGAAAATGAATTAAAAAAGAATTAAGTGTTTATTTGAATGAAAGATTATGTACAAAATTACCACATATTAACCATTTTACAAGCATTAAAACAAATGCAATTCAAAACATTACTAAAGTGAGTATCATAAGCTGATATTTAATGTTTTACTGAATAATAATCTCTCATTTTGAGTCAATCTTTGTAAATTTGATTCTTTCTGGGGGTTAGTTACGTTTAACACACTTCCCCTGATCCACAGGCAGTGTTTTTTTTTATTTATGAGCAGCAAAATGGTTGAAACTACTCACGGCCAGAGGGAGGAGGGAGTAGAATCTTGTCGAAGATACAAATTCCAACATTATTTGTACAGGAATGATACCAGTGCTTTGTTATTTGATGGTTTTAAATACTGGAATTGAGTGATTCAACCCAATCGGAATGGTTGAGTAATTTCAAACTCATGTTTCTGGGCTGTGTGACAACAGCAACTCTGAGAAAACCCATGTATGCCACAGGGAGAACATGCCAACTCTCGACTGAAAAGCCCCAAATTAAGTCACCACTACCAGAAAAACCTGAAGAAATAGGTTTTCTGATATGCTACTTTACTCTCACTCTTACCTTCTCGTGGCGTTTGTGTGTCTCATCAGCGTTTCCGCTGGCATTCACGAGCTTACTCTCACTTGTGCGTAACCCTCTATTTGAATTCTACAAAACGCTAACGTCCACCACTTTTTACCACTTTGAGGGCAGCATGAAGATCTGCTGGCTTTAGCTCTTTATCACGCATGAACACCTATTATTGAATTAATTACAGTGTGTGAAGGCAAGAGCTTTGGGATAATTAGATGGAAGAAAAAAAAAAACTCAAAGGAAGAAGCTTGCATCTCATTTCCAATCCTGAAAAAAAAAATACAGTTCTGCTTCATAACGTTTCCTTTTTTTGACCTTCCCTCCTTTGTGGGTGAAACCTCCCCTTGTCCTGTCTGCGCCCCAGGCGGACCATCCTACGGGGCTGCTGTTCGTCCTTGGCCACCTTCTCCTTGAGAAAACGCTGTATCAGACAGACTGCTAACAGGCCTGTCACATAGCTTAACTACCAGCAGTGGCTGCAGGAGCACATGTCTCTCTCTCTCTCTCTCTCTCTCTCTCTCTCTCTCTCTCTCTCTCTCTCTCTCTCTCTGTCTCCCTCTCTCTGGGTATACAGTTATACTGCAATGCTTCTATCTCTTACCATTCTGACATTTTCATTTCCCCCCGCTCTCCTGAGGAAAGAAGAGGATAAACTTGGAGAAGGAAAAAAAAAAAAAAAAAGTAATAAACTAGACACAGGATGAAGTCCATGTTGCCCTTGGTTCCAGTCTGGAGGATACCATTTCCACGAAGAGGGGAGCGATACGAAGGAAGCTCGGTAAGCAGTAAAGTGGACAGGGAGGGAGCTGGAACGAACATGCTCTGTTTTCCCTGACAGCAAATGGGAGTATTTGTGCAGCGCTGCAGCAAGGCAGCCCGGCAGACATTCAGCCAGCTTACCGGCACATTCCCAACTCTCTGTCAGCTTTAAAACCGTGTCACCGTCTCTCTACCTGACCATGCATAAGTTACAGAGCACAAGGCGCTCGCAGAAAAGCTACGCGTGGATGTGAGCGCCCTGAATGACGTGCCGAAACGAGTCACCTCAGGACACAAGATGTCCAAAAATGGCTTCCCCACATCCACGGAGTATAACAGAGCTTTATAATAAAGGAATAGACACAAACGCATGAAAACAGACGAACCCACACACAGAACACGTCGAGAGACAAAGAGACAAATAAAAGCTCCAAGAAAATTCACATCAGTTACAACTGAAGTTTGCAAAACTGGGTCTGACTTGAGAGGAACAATCCAGTTGAAGACGGGTTCACAAATTACGCTTGTGCATTTGCTGGTGCAGATGAATGTGGTAACAGCAGGACACAAAGCCCAGCACACAGCCAAAACTGGCTCTTTGATTCTCAGCTGCCTGCCTGCCTCCATTTTATTCCACTTTGCCAAAGTGAAATAAATAAAGAAATAACAGGCAGACAAATCAGTGCAAAGGCCACGCCAGAGTCGGTGATATGACTCCCCGATGTTACAAAGCGAGAGGCGCACACCTGAATTAAACCAGGAGGAGACACCAGGCGAACGCTTCCTCACATACGGACAGACGGAGGCTGGGGACACGAGACGGGAGGGGCCATAGGCGCAGATACAGATGCAGTGTATCTCACTGATAGCACACCAGATATTTTATTCATGGGTAGAAAATCTCAAGCAGCAAGAATGACTCACAGAGCCACAGGGACACACACACACACACACACACACACACAGACCGAGAGGGGGGGGGGGGTGACCGGGTTCAAGCCACCTACACTGACTTTCTTCTCTTTGTCAAAGAGAAAATACATTAAAAAATAACGTCTGATAGCAGGGCTGCTTGTAAAGGTATTCATGTGTACTGAACCTGCCACCGTGTATAGTTATATTCAATCGGCGTCGCAGGAAGAGAGCCGCTCACAACACAATACAGCATGGCGGTGGCACTTCAGGCTATGCATTCCTGAGCACTCCACCATATAAAAACCCACAAAAGAAAGGCTTGTGCATCTGTGCTGAGGCAGGCCGTTTTATAAAGGAAAAGTGGGAAAAAAAACCTAACAAAAAAAAAACAAAACACAAAAGCAGCCAGACGCAGGTGTAGTGGCATTCACCTTGACGACGTGCACACGAGGAGGTCTGGCACCACGGCGCAGGTTGGCCTACATATGGCAGGAGGCCTGATGCAACGTACGCGATGTGCAGTCATGGGTGTGTCGATATGAACCCACTCACTCCGTGGCAAGGATCCCTCACCGGGAAAAAAAAAAAAAACCCAACTAAATATGTGATGAGCCCAGCTGCAGGAGGAGGATTCGGGAGCACGAAACAAAGTCACAAACAGATGAACAACCACACATTTCCAGCTGTAACATAAAAATAAAAATAGGCAAAACTCGAAGGCAACTCTATTCACTTGGGATAATTAGAGCACACGCAGAGCTTGGGAGACAAAGCCTGGCATCGTGAGAACAAGGCTCGTCTGATGAGGCCTCTCTATTTAAATCCTCGGGATGAGCTGAGAGCGTGTCTGTCGATGGAATCGCTCCGGGAGACATGCTCGGAGGAAGAAACAGTCACGGAGGAAGACGCGGGGAGACAGACGAAGACAGACAAGTGGAGATGATCCGAGTGGCATGAAGGTGTCTTTGAGAAAATGAAAGAACAGAGATTAAGGGCTTAGATTCAATCAGACATCCCTTCCTACTGTTAGTCACAGAGCACAGATCAGACTCCACCATTGAGCGAACACCACTGATAATACATGCAGGTGACTCGCTGTGCTCGGTGGCACTTTGAAGTCAGTTTGCCTCTGCAGGGTGTGGAAGTGTGGGCTTGACTGAGTGAGTGGGTGACCGAGCGTACGAGTGCGCAGGGCTCCGGGATTAGTACCTTTCCCTTCGCAGATCTATAAGCACGCAGTGTTTCTTGTCACTAAGAGGATTCGCGGGATGCGGGGCCGTTGCGACAATTGAAAGCGAGGTTAAAGGCGCTAATCTACAAATTCAAGGGCGAGCGGGGGTTGATTCTGTGCTGATGGAGCGCAGGCCACCGCCTTCAACTTGATTGACACACGGCAGGACGCGGAGGTCAAAAAGGCAATCTTAACAGCTCAGGGGAGAGAAAAGAAACAGCCGGCAGAAGGCTTTGACACCGCTCCACCACCCACAACGATGTATTGAGAGGCCATTATTGAATACAAGTGCTACTGATAGTTGTTTAGTTTTTTGTGTGTTTTTTCTTCTTTGGGAGTGAAAGGTTGCCAGCAGCCCAGTTCGGCCCCTCATTTGTGCTCACCTCTTTATGGAAACAACACCCTGGCTTGTCCCAGGCTTTTCACTGGAACACAAAAGGCCCTCATAGGGAATCATTCAGCCCTGCTAACAGACAGTTCCGTAACACCCGCCCCGACAATCACATCCGAGCGGGCGGGGGGGTCATTCACATGCAGTTGTTCGCTATCAGCCCGCATCCAGATCAAACACGCAGGAGACAGCACACGTTAATGTCAATGCTTAGCCTACCAGCAAGCACGCAGGCTTTGGATGATATGTGGGGGGAAAAGGCTGCTGCAAAGATCACTGCAACCAAAGAGCAGGAAGCACAGCAGCAGGGGGGGGTTATACTGCACAGATCGTTCCCCCCCAGAATTATGTATGCAACATTTCTTCTCATTGGATCCGTCTAGTCCTCTCTGGTCACTCTGACGAGTCGTACATGCTTGAAAATAGACGATCAAGCCAAGACACTGCAGATTCCAAACAAGTCCCTCCCTTACAGGCTCTGTCTTGCCTTGGATTTAGACACATGCTGATATATTTGATGCTACAGGCCAGCTGGAAGGGGAACATTTTTTTGGGGAGGGATTTTATGACACAAAAATGCGATGTGGTGTTGCATAACGCGCAGTCATTTTACACCGTGTGTCATTGCCGTGATAATCTCCGCTCGCTTAAGTCAGCAGAGAGAATAAAATGTACCGAATGCATTGACTGTTCCAGATATTCTGTTCCATTAATCCAGTGGGAACCATATCAGTGAATGCCTCGGTGTGATGCAACTCTCAGTGTAAACCTCAGTGGTGGTGCGAGCCTATGCCCTATTTTTCAAATTAGGCTTAGAAATGGCACAGCTGTTCACTCCGGATTCTCCAAAAAGGTGATTAAAATTTAAATAAATACTCTGTTTCCTGCTCGTTGTTAATGAAAGCATCAGACAAAACCACTCCTTGCGACACAGAGATGCTAAGATGGGGGGTGGGGGGGGGGGGGGGGTAAAATACAGCTGAAGAAACAAAAGCTTCACAATCTGGCGCTCTCGCAGGTATCTGACAAAACAAAACTGTTTACACAGCTGTAAGTAGCTGGTAATCCCGTAATGCTTTTTTTAAAAAGAAGGAGGAACTGCAGGAGAAGAGAGCCGCCTCATTTCCAACATATGTGCAAAGAGACGGCAAACAATGGAAGGTGGCAGGTGGAGCCGGAGGAATAAACCACCCCACGCCGCCGGAAAGGCTCATAAACTCCAGATCAAGGTCCAGGAGCAGAGCGAGCCTGTCAGCACAGCAATATGTACCTCGGCTGTGTGTGCAGCGGCTCACCAGGCCGGCTCAGACCGCACACAGCGGCAGCAGCAGCAGCAACAGTCAAGGGCAACGAGTCCGGTCCTGACACGGGTCAAACATCCAGCAATTACCTCCGGAATCTGTCACCTCTGTCGTTATTATTTACAAAGTTATCCTTTTAGTGTTAAATATGTTCATGCGAGCGCCGCACAGCATTTGGCAAACGTATCGCCACTGTGAAAACTGACCGCACTGCAACAAGTTCGTGCTCAATTTCAAAATGACAAAACATCAAATACGACAGGAAAGTGGGATTTATTGGGCAGAAACATGAAGGCAGTAAAGTCGAGTGGAAAAAATGACTAAAAGTCAGGCACAGAAGGGGTAAATCGGAGCCAAGAGAAAGAGCACTGTTATTTGGAAGAACAAATCTCAAAACGCAAAGACATAAACATCATGTACTTTGTATTTATCGCAAATCCCATCGTTACACTCGACACTATCGCACGTTGACCTGATATTGTGCAGCCTTAGCTTACAGTTGGTATTATATTATAAATGACATGAGTTTCTGTGTGAAAATGTGTCTGTGTTTTCCCTGTGACGGACTTGATGACCTGCCCAGGTCATAAAGTGTCGTGGGGCCATTGTAAACTAGGACCGGCGCCAGCCGCCCGTGTCTCAGGTGTGACAAAGCTTTACAGACGAAGGATTGATATCCAACTGGCCTCGCTGCAACTATCCAGCAAACAAAGCCGCTGGTTAAAGAATCTCCAGCTTTATAGCCGAGGAGCACGGCAGCCACCATAAATTTCTCAATTTAATCTGGGTGACTGATCATGAAAATTCATTGATTTTGTCCATTAATCATCTCGGGGGAGTCAGTACAGTATCGACTGGCCCGTCTGTGTGGTTAGAAAGGCTGACTGAGGAGGCAATCATTGCATTGGAGGAGTGGGGAGTGGGGATAGGTCTTTGTGAGAGAGTGCAGCAGCATGGATTTACTTGGGGACATAATAACCATTACCCCCCCCCTCCAAACACACACACATAAACACACACACACACACACACACACACACAGACACACAATGCCAGGCAATGCTGCCTCAAAATGGCCGAGGGTTTATTTTGTCGCAGGAGGGGAGGAAA
This sequence comes from Lipophrys pholis, assembly GCF_963383615.2. Lineage (NCBI taxonomy): Eukaryota > Metazoa > Chordata > Actinopteri > Blenniiformes > Blenniidae > Lipophrys > Lipophrys pholis. Next base: position 21,434,757 of record NC_137627.1, on the reverse strand, counting down.
AGCATCCACTGATAACTACTTTGCACGGCACTCAGCAGTGCCAGGAGGAGACGTCTCGTTAAAATGGTTTGTCATGGTTGCCTCCACAGTGAGCAGGAACACTTGTGTTTACCCTGGGAGGGGGGGGCCGGGGGCCGGGGGTGGCGGGGGTGCGCTGAGGATGGGTACATTGTTATCCAATGACACACATGTCTGACATTGAAGGGACCGTCAGCGGTAAGCCAGCACAGAAGTAGGTAAAGTGTCACGTGTGTGAGTGCTGGTGGAGGAACTAGAGAACCCTACATTTAGATTGTAATGCTCATCAACAGGGCTGACACATGAAGACAGTAGAAGCCCCCCTGCTGAGCAGGAACTGGGGGTCTGGTGTGGACGGGGGGCATCCTGTTGACACAGGAAGAGCTGAAATCCCTCTGGATGGGATTTCCTCTTCCATAATGATAATGGACAGCAGACTTCTATATGTCTGAGATCCAGTGCAGATATTCTAAGTGTCCCCAAAAAAAACCAAAAGCCTGACTAAGCACTGACTGTCTTTGGTTTGATCTCTGCAGCAAAACCCACAATGATTCTCCTTGTGGGTCATTGACCATCAACAAATCAGAGCTCAAGACTAAAGGTGAGGAATGACCTCAAAGCAGGCTGGTTAATATTTAACCACGTGAACACACAAGACGATGCATGAAAAAAGCTGCAAAAACTGGAATAAAGGCTCTATCTATTTAAGTGTATTGATCTGTCCCGTTACTTGACAGGGAAGTGTAAAAGCCTGATCAATACGCACATTTCAGAGCGGATCTGCGGGCGGCAGAGCCGAGGAAGAGGACGGCGCTCAGCCTTCACGGGGGGAGAAACCCTCCCTGCTGTTTGCCTCTCAAACAGTCGTTCGGAGCGGATTTCTTGCACCACCTACCTCAATGTATCCGGCCAGCGCCGGGACCACGATGCCCAGGACCAGCACCGATATGGCGGGGACCGAACCCATCTTCCAGGAGTGCTACTAGAGATAACTTATATCCAGTAAAATAAAATTAGAAAAAATAAAATATCAAAATAAAAAATAAAAAGCTAGATCTGTCAAATGTGGCGTCCCGGGGGAGTAAAAGAGCGAAGCAAAGTCCAGGGAATGATCTGCTGGTTTGTCTCCCGACGGAGGCGCGACGAGTCCGGATCCGCTTGTTGTTCCAGCCGGAGCAGAAAACGTTGGAGGGACTGAAGCGTCTGACGGTCGGTCTCCTCTGGAAATGTGGCTCCGCCGCCTCCTCCACCTCCTCCTCCTCCCGCTACTCCTCCTCTACCTCCCCGCCTCCACCTCCTCCACCCCCCCGGGCACTGTGAGCAGCCACAGCACCGCGCACTGCGCCACCAGGCGGACAGTACTACTACTACTACTACTACTACTACTTGTAATAATAATAATAATAATAATAATAATAATAATAATAATAATAATAATAATAATAACCTGATATATAGACACGCACACACACACAGTTTAATAAGATTGATAGTACAACAATAATATTGTATTTATGACATTGATAACAATCATATAGTTACATGCATATAATTGTTGTTTCCCCAATTTTGACTCCTTTTGAATTGTGATTTTTTTCTCTCTCAATTTTCTTCAGTGAATTCCGATTAGTTTTCACTGGATTTTGACATTTTTCTCAAAACTTTGAGATTAACATCAGTTTTCACATTTTTGTGAGAACGAACTCTTTCAACAAGCTTTTTTGCCTTAAGCCTTATTTTTTTTTAATCCTTATATAATTGTCATGTTATTCTGATTGTATTTTTCCTCGGAATTTGTCCTTTTTTCTTTTATTCTGCAAGAAGTGAGAAACCCTAAATCTCAGGCAGGCAAAACAATCTGAATTCAGGGAGAGTCACATGTTTGTCACGCAAGTATCCATGTTGTTAAAGGATTACACCATTTAAAACTACATTGAAAGAGTCCTGTGGCGTTTTGTATATTACTGGAGGACGGCAATAAGTCCCCTCCCCCCCAAAAAAAATCCTAATTATTTTGTTTAGTTTGTTTGTGTACCATGTTGTTTATTTCTATAAATTGTAAGTGAGCAAGAGGTCCTCAGTCAGGCTGCAGGTTGGACTCTTCGGTGTGAGTTTGCATGTTTTGTCGGTGACTCTGAATCCCCTGTGGGAGTGACTGCACAGTATGTGTCACTGGGTGTGTGTGTCTGTGCGTGTGTGCGTGTGTGCGTGTGTGTGTGTGTGTGCCCTGGGATGGACAGGAAGTTTGCTCAGTGTTGCAATGGAGCATAGTTTCTCACGTACAAGTCAATTAATCAACTAGAAGTTAAGAAGTTACAACAGTGGAGAAGAATATGCCAGAATAAAACCAGATAAAGAGACACTTGAAATCTGGAGATTATTTTCAAGGGTCTTTTTAATAAAGCACTTTCAGTGAAAGTCCTACGCAACAGAAAATACGACATGGTTTAGAAATCGAATTAATTATTGGTTCTTAAGCAAAACCTGCATGGAACAAATCTCTTATATCAGTGAAGTACACTGAGAACACCCACTGCAACATTCAAGAGGCCAGTGAACCCTTTGAGAGAAAAGAATGATAAGGAGTGTAAAAAGAAATCGGGCAGATAAGAGAGACAGATAAGTACAGTGTCATTTAAGATTTCTTAAAAAAAACAAAACAACGCACCTGCTTGCACAGGTGCAGAGAGGCCATACTAGAATAATGTGCTCATATTTACTCACTGTGGTGAGAACAGCTGACCGACATCACCTCCTTTGCATGAGCGTCGTATGACAAAGTCATCGTATGCTGCTCAGAGTTTGTCAAGCTATTTGTTTCACTGGAATGTGCTTGCAAACCAGGGATTTTCTTAGAATCAATGTTGGGAGCTCAGGGGGGAAAAAAAGGTTGTAAACCACTGATATAACCTCAAACAAAAGCACACAGGAATGCTGCAACTCACAGCCTCATGTGAAAAAAAACTTTTTTTTAAATCTCAATTAATTTTTGAGCACAGTGGAAAATCTCTCAAAAGGACTTCTGAATTAAATGTGATAAATCAATCGGTTGTCATCTGGAGTATGTGTCACCTGCTTGCTGCTTTTCATTGAAGGATGATAAATGTGGAGTTTCCCGGGAGGCGAACACAGAATAAAAACAGAAATACAGGGTTTCATTTAATGTGGCAGTAAATTATTAGAGTTTACTGCTCAGGAAGCGGGTTTACCTGTGTGTTTGATAAGCGGAGAGAAATAATAACTTAAAAGCGAATGGAACTTTCTTAACAGCTGAAAAAACTGAAAAATGTCTAAAACTGCTAAAATGACCAAAACATCCCAAACACCTAAAATGTCCTAATTGCAATAAAAATGTTAAATCAGGTAAAATCATTAAATGTCTAAGGACAGTCGAACTTTTACAAAATGCGGTCTCTAAAATAGCAATAAAAAAAAGGCTAGAATTACTTAAAAACAAGATAAAGTACTTAAAACAGCTCCAATGACTTAAAAAGCCATACTAACATGTTAAAACTGTGATAAAATGTCACAGTTCACACTCTTCTCAAATGTCCTAAATTCAACATGAGCTGGGGTTTTTTCTAAATGTAGCAAATCTATCGACTTTTAGCTACAGTCGGTTATGTTTAGTTTGTTTTGTGGCTCCACTTGACCTTTGGTTAAAAAGTGTGTAAAAACGACTCTTTTAAGTCATCGAGGCTGCAGGAGCCTGGCCCAGTCTATTCTCACTCCTCATCCTGCCTGAAGCAGCCTGTGAAACATTAAGAAGGGATAATAAGTTTCCTTCTTGCTCTTTGCCTCAAAGACAACCCACTTCCTGTAGAAATGCACTTACACTCAAATAATCACTGCTTTAAACGTTTGATTGGGTAATAACGATGGTAAAGCTGGTCAGTGGCGTGAATCACATCTTCACTGGGTGGAAAACAATAAATAGTTACATTTCGAAGAGATTTCAACACCAACTATTGAAAATTAAAAAAAAGATTAGAAAATCAAATTGCCATCGAAATACATTTAAAAAAAATTATTTAAAAGAGATTTAAAGGGGACATATCATGCTAAATCCACTTTTTTAGCCCTTAAATGCATTTTGGTGTATATTTAGAGTGTTTAGAAGTACAGAAAAGTTCAAAGTAGTCTCTTCAGGTGCTCCGTTGATATCTTTATATTCTGTTTTGGTCATATTTTGCGATCGGTTTCGATTTTTCTATTCTCTATTACGTTTTTTGAACAATGACGTCACAGTATTCTCAGCGGAACTGCCAAATTAGGACATCGACGTTTCGAGCAATCCGCCATTTTTGTTTCTCGCTGCGATTTTGTAGTCCAACCGAAGTTACGAGAGGATAAGTCGAAATGTTCGGTTGTTGGATGTAGTAACCCACAAGCTTCGTTACACCGTCTCCCAGCATCAGAACCTTTTCGAAGTGCCTGGTTGAGTTTTATTTTTCACAGAAATGTACCCACATCTGTGGGTAAGGTCATTTTTGTGTGCGCGAAGCACTTTAAGGACGACTGCTTCAGCAACCTCCGCCAGTATAAAGAAGGATTTGCCGAAAGACTTCGTCTGATTGAGCGGTCAGTTCCTTCTATCTATGGAGACGACGAACAGAGCACTTCGGTAAGCTGTATATAACGCTAAAAAGTGTGATGATAAGACGTCCCTGTCATTGTTTTGTTAGCATTAGCAGTTGCACCGTCTTCATATGTTAGCGCTGTGTGCTCGTTTTAGATTATAATGTAACTTCTGTGTTAAATAGTCGTTGTAATACAGGCAGTATTGTAGTAGTGGGCATGGATGGAGAAGTTAGTGTAAATATAGTAACACACCATTGCGTTACATCCATATGAAGACGTTGTTCTGAAGGTGCATCATCGTCATTTTCATCTCGCTCCGCCGGGTCCGACTCTGGCTCCAACATGTATGGCTGGATGGACAAATCTTCCGTTGTTGACATTTTGTAAATAATGTGTGAATATAAAGTTTCTGCGCCGCTAGATAATTGTATCTGTTCTATCAAACTACAAAGATGGCCGAACAGGGTGACGTTGAACCGAGTGTCACCTCTGCAACCTGGAGAGGAGGCGGGGTATGAAGTGTCTCATTTGCATTTGAAGAGACCGCCCCAAAACGAGTTGCTCTCAGAAGCGCATCAGAAAAGGGGTTGAAAAGGGGCCTGTGGAGCTATAATAATGAGGAATTCAGACCCAAGCATTGCAGTTTCGCGTTGTATAGACCACAACTGTATGATTTATATGTAAAAAGGAAGGATTTAAAAGCATGATATGTCTCCTTTAAATCACTCAATTAATTTGAAAAGGCATGATATACGCTTAAAATTAAAAAAATAAATAGTGAAAAAATAAAATTCCCATCAGATTACACAACCTGGCCACGTTTCAACACAACCAAAGTTGTGCATGGATAAAACTTTAAAAACAAAACCCAGAAGAGTGACAATTGATCTGCAGGGGTTTGCTGACATCATTTTTGGAGCATGTCATTTTTTATTGTTTTATTTCCAGACATTTCAGCAAGCGCAAAACAGTGTGAGGAATATTTGGATGTTTTCGCTCCCTGGTTGACAACGTCACATGGGAGATAGATTTTTATTGAACTTTGATGATTTAACATTCCTAAACTGACTCTACTGCTGAACTCCATGTACCAACTTATGGATGTTTTCTGTCCTTTATAGATTTGAATGAAACTATGTATTTTCATGATTTTCTCCTTTTAAAATTTTAGAATATGATATTTTTTATATCATATTCTAAAATTTATGAGAATTTGTTTTTACCCTGTTTCTCATTTAGATTTCTTCTCTTTCATCTTGCGGTTTTTACACTGTATATGAAAGCAGTGGTGTATTTGTTGTACGGCATAATCTTCTTGTCTTTCTCGTCACATTCATAAATATAGTTTAGATAAGTAAAAATAACTAAACCCAATGTATCAGTATTCACATTAACAGTAACTCTGCTTTCTTTCTTTAAGGTTTGTAAATCCAAATAGTTTCTTTTTGAGCTGTTGAACTGTTGTTCTGTTATGTGGGCTGTAGTTTTCAGGTCTTTCTTTTGTGTAGTCGAAGATTGGGTTGTCTGAGATTTGAAGCTACACATAATGTCCATGCTGATTGTTTTGAAAAACCATGTCTGTCTGGCTGAAAAATTAATTTTGACCCCAACCTCAGGCTGTGTGAGCTCAAGACGGCTGTGTATTTAAATGCGTTCTACTTCCTTCAGATCTGCACGGTTTCCCTGTTGAGCCACACCTAAAAAAAAGATGATGCTCCTCCACCATACTCCATTGACCTTGTACTCATTTTGGGTCTCTAGAAAAAAAATTTTCAAAATAAGTGAGAACTTTTTATCTCAGAAGATTTAGATCGCTTGAATACTGTTGACATACCCCAAACAATCCATTGTAGAGCTGAAACTGTGTTCCTGGAAACACCTGATTGAAAAGACTTTGCTTGCTCTGCAGAACACTGGGGATAAAAACAAAAAACAGATTGTGTTTAACTTATTTATTGAGACCTGATTTTTATCCACAGTACTAAATATGTGGCTGTATTGCGCAATAGCAGGTGTGTAGAATCGTGAGTGTTTGGCTCCCTCTAGTGGCCATAATGAAGAAGTGTAGAAATAAAGTCCTGATAAAAAAGGTAATTAACATAGAAATGTCAGGGAGACAACCTAAACAACAGCTAGTGCAAATAGAAAGGGATTAACCAAATCCCGAGGAACTGAATATTTGAGACTCCTCCGTTTATCGAACAGATTCAATAGTACATATGTGTGTATCTCTTGCGCTCATTTTTTTTTAATTTAAATTTTTTTAGTTTTATTTTCTTTATTTTCAAAATGAAAAGAGCCCAAAAAAAGTTGGGTTGAATTTTATGTGGGAATGTTGTTGCTGTACCCCATACGACCGCTAGAGGTCACTGACAACTTTTTCTTTTGAAAATGCCTTTGTTATTTACCAGCATTTTGACGTCTCTGCCGTCCCTAAGTAAAACAACAACAAAAAAAAAATATATATATATATATATTTTTTGAGCATATATATATATATATATATATATATATATATATATATATATATGACAGGTCATGGAATGGATTTTCTGATTGGCTGTTATTGTAGTAACGTAAACTGTAAAATGATGGCTATGACTGCAGAATTATTGGCGTCGATATTATTAGTTAGTTCTACTATTTTTTTTAAGTAATGCGTAAACATGTTTTAAAATATTGTTCTAACAGTTTCGCAAAAGATAAAGACAACCAATCAGAACCTACGTTCCTCCGTGTTGCTAGGCAGATTATGTTAATATATGCAATGCGGCCATCTCTGCAGCTACCATTCTGAGGTAAGAACGACTTGTTCGTTTCCCACAAAATGTAAGAAAACCGGAGATTGTTTCACGGTTAGTTCAGTGGCATGACTGTTCTTTAATCTCTTTCTTAATGTTAATCAATCACGCGGGTTGTTTTGGATTGATAGAATCGCTGTAAAATATATTTATTTTCCCGAGGTCTCTTCGAAATGTAACCGTTGTTGTTAGTCCCACCCAAAATGGAGCCCGTTCTTCCTTGTTCACGGTAGACCTGAAGGGCTGGACTCAACTAGAAACGGGGGACGGGTGGGTCTAACCAAAATAACGCGGGCCGTTAACACTCCAGAGCCGCCGTTGTTAAAAAAAGCAAAATGTCGCCGGTGTCTTGCGCCCTTACAAGTTATGTTTGTCCCGCTGCGAGGCCTTACACGGGGACTAAACGGCCGTAATGCTGGTGTTGCGCTGCGGCGAATGCCCGGGTTTCTACGGCGCTCATTTGTGTGGTATGGTCCGGTTGGGACCGCGAACCTGCGGGGTTAAAATGGGGGGGAATCGGATTTATTATTGATTATACCAACTACATTTTTGAATTAGTTCACCGGATCGTGATTCTGCACCGTGGGTTATGTGGCGAAACGCGGCTGTATTTACACCGTTCCACTTTCCCGTCGGCCTCGTTAAGCCGACCGCGTTTTTCCCCCCTCGTACCCCCGCTGAGAGTCGTGTGTGACCGCTCTGTGCACCGAAGACACATGCTGGTTTATTTTGGAGTGCATGTCCTGACAGCTGAGCGATCCTGTGTGTGGAAATCCTGAAAATCTCATCTTCAGGTTGACGTTAGTGTTGTCAGCTCAGGGCTGCACTCCCTCATTGTGCTTCCACTGCATAGTCTAGTCCTATAATACAATCCAACATTGCTAAAGGTGAAATGGTTCAGGGACCCATTCATAAATTCCCCCAGTCATGTCCACATCCTCAATAAAAAAAAAAAAAACATGTATATCCACCCTCTTCTGACTTCTCATTAATTACAAAATCCATGTGCACTCATTTGTATTTGGCACCAGTAAGAAATATCCTCACCATATTGACTTGTCATTACAAGCTCATAAATCATGTTTATGTCTGCATTGCAGGCGTCCCTGGCTTGTCTCAGGTGGGAAGTGATCAGTGAAAAGGCTGGCAACGGGCCTGGCACCGTGCTGCCATGGAGACCAAGCAGGAACCATCAGCTGTGTGGAGTCAGAGTGTGAACAACGATTCAAGCAACACCACACAGGTCTGCCATCCTTTAACTCCTGTCTAACCAAAGTTTGGCCTTTTGCACACACACAGCACAAGTGTTGGAGTTGTTATCGGAGAAAGTCATGCAATTTTTGGCACGTTTTCTTCACTGACGAACTCCTTATTAAGAATCTGGCAGTTTTTATTATGGGTTCTTATCATCCCACGAATGCATTCTTTATTGTACAAAAGTGGTATTCATATGATGTAAGATTAATGGCCAAGAAGCAATGTTGAAACAAAAAAATATTCTACCAAACACAAATGTTTGTACTTTTACGTGTAATTTATATGTATATTTTTACTCTTCCTTCTGTTGTTCTGATTTTAATATTTTTCACATGTTAGTATCCATTGATATTCATTCATTACTGTTTTACCTACCTCTTATTGTCTTACATAACTGTTTAAAAGTTACATCGTTCTCCACATTTAATTCCGTTGCGCTATATTTGCATGTATCTGCACAGTCTTATACATTTGTGCAGCACTGTTTGTATACCAGTAGTTTTCCTTTTAATGTTTTTCTTCAATCACTGGAAACACTTTGAGCTAAATTGTAGTATCTGTAAGTTGATAAATAGAGCATGTGTCCCCATGTGTTGCAGGTGCATTTTGAAGGCGGCGCTGTGGCCCAGATTGTGTACAGTGGAGATCAGCCGGACAGGGCGCAGCAGCAGGTGGTTTATACAGCAGATGGCAACTCCTATACCTCAGTAGAGTCTGCAGAACACACACTGGTCTACATACACCCTGCAGATGGCTCTCAGGTAAGCGGGATGAGGGTCATTCTTAGCTGACATTTATTTGTAACTATAAAAACACACCTTGATCTAAATATGAGTCTCCTTCAGGACACAAAGTTTATGTCATTCTCAGAACCCTGTCTTTGAAATTCTTAATAAGTGTACACATTCACATCATTGTTTACAATTCCTTCCACAGACTGTATTTGCTGATCAGCCACAAGTTGCTTACATTCAGCAGGATGGAACAACTCAGCAGGTAGGTTTACCAGGAATGATCCCATTGCTCATCTGACCATCAAGTCTTTTTTCTTCCTTATGGAACCATAAATTAACCAACTCTCACTTCCAGGTTACAGTTCTGCTTCCCAGTGGGCAGAACATGAACGCTGCCAATCTACATGTCCTCAGTAATGTTGCAGACGCCCCGCAAGCGATCCTGGAGCCAGTTTCTCAGGTGAGATTGCCACATTGTGTGTTTGTCTTGACGTGCTGCTGAAAAAATGTAAACAAACAAAAGTTCTGAAATTGATGATGGTGTTAAAATTATTGATGCTGTTTTTCCCCAAAACTTATTCATGCATTTATTTCATTAATTTCATATCATTTGCAATGATGTTGAGCAGGAAAGACGACAACAAGTAAAAAAAAAAACAACCTATAGATACAATTAATAAATAAACTAATGAATTCATGTAAAAGTCGGTACAAGCAGAAATTAAAACATTTGACACTATAGGTTCAATAGTTACCATTAAATTAATGTTTTTTAGTGCTTTGTAGAGTTTTCCAATTGAATGGTGCAAAAAGATTTTCCCAGTTCTATAACTTCTGTGGAGCGAAGGACCAAACCAGCACAGAAATATTGTTTGTCACTCATGAAGATCAACAGAGCAGCTGACTGAACAATGACTGTGTCAAACTGTTGCACTTGCAGGAGCAGCTGTCGGTGTCCAACTCGCTCGCCTCGATGGCCGACATGGCAGAGCCTCCCTCCAGCCCTCTCGGGGCCACCGACTCCACAGATGATTCTGATGAGGAAGAGGACGAAGACTCTGAGATGGATGACTGGGAGCCTCGTCAGCCTCAATCATTCAACCCTCACAACCTCTGTGAGTGAAGCAGACGCTTGTCAACCAGCTTAAGATGATGGAAAACACCGATCACGAATACAGAGACTAATTGAACTTGAATGTTGCAGTGAATTGAAAATTGTCTCCACAGTTGCTAAGCAGTCACTTTTTAAGTACGGTACTACGTGACCGTCTCGGTTTGTGAACTTCTTTGCCTCTCAGGGTGCGAGGAGTGTAACAGCGCAAATTCGTCACTCTGTCTGAAACACGGCCCGCTGCATCCCATTCCCAATCGGCCCGTGGTGTCCAAAGCCCGAGCGAGTCTGCCTCTCGTCCTCTACATCGATCGCTTCCTGGGAGGCGTGTTTTCCAAGAGACGCATTCCAAAACGCACACAGTTCGGTCCTGTGGAGGGACCTCTGATTCCACAGAGTGAGCTGCAGGACCACCACATCCACCTAAAAGTAAGTCAGCATCCCGCAATAATAGGTTTCTGTGGATGAGAAGATTTGATTGTGAACGTTTGTGTTCACGTGCGCATGAGCAGCTGTCTTGCAGGTGTTTCAGTTGTTGTTTTCCTGATGTTCCAGTTGTGCGTGTTGGATGCGGAGAAGGATGGAGAGAAGTCTGACGACCTGTGGTTGGACCTGTCTGACGAGGAGAGCTGCAACTGGATGATGTTCGTGAGGCCTGCTCAGAACCACCTGGAGCAGAACCTGGTGGCCTATCAGTACGGCTCCGAGATATTTTACACAACCATCAAGAACATCCAACCCAAGCAGGAGCTCAAGGTCAGCGCTCTCTGTGCATTACAGCAACGGCTCCAATCAGTTGCAGAGAGTCTTTTCCACTCATCCAGCGTGATTTCATTTTATTTATTTAAAGTATTAAGAATATCAGAAAATACATATGGAAGTGCAGGGAAAAGTTTCAAATCACAAAACAGACGTTGCAACACAGAAACAAGTGACATGGATTTCCTTTTATCCAACTATGTCGGGTGATATGCCACTCTGTTCAACCATTTTAAACATGAGCCTGAGTGAAATGTTCATGAAGGCCCAATAATTGTCTTTTTAAAACAGTTTGCTACAGTTTTTGCTGTCCTTTTATTGACAACAAGTAATAAAAATGCAGGTTGAATATCCGGTGAATGATTTTTAAGAGTAATAGACAAAGCACTTTATGAGTAACCTGCAGAGAATATTCTACAACTAACAATCAACATAGTTTGAAAATCTTAATTATTCAGTTAGTTTGGTAAAAGTCATCCTTTACTTAATACTTTTAAAGTAGCATTCAGTTTCGAAAAGGTTGATTTATACGAATGTGTTCCTTCCATCATGTGGACTCATTTACCACCTGCAAAGTCCAAGATGAAGGGACACTAGATTTGAATGAATGATTAATTAAATGCTTAGGTTTTCCCAGATAATCATATAAACAACACTAAGCCATCAATGTAAACACACTTCAAAGCATCCACCCATCCCTGTACACATACAGAGAGACTGACAGTCACATTCACACCTCCGAGAAATTCGACTTCTTGCCAAATAAATCTCAATTACATGTTTTTGGCTTGTGGGAGGAAAATCAAAGTAACCGTGCACTCACAGGGAGAACATGGAAACTAAACATAGAAGGGCCCCACAAGCCCAGATTCTATAAGAACATGTTTTGCAGTGAAATGTTTCTCTTAAGCTCAGCAGTCAATTCCGCTTGTTAGTTGGCGAGAGATTTCAGATTATTCTTTCAGTCTTTAAGCCTTCAGCAACTTAACCTCAAATCTCTTGCAGGTTTGGTACGCTGCTTCATATGCAGAGTTTGTGAATCAGAAAATCCACGATGTTACAGAAGAAGAAAGAAAAGGTGAGTCGACTTCTCCTGATACTGGCGTCTTGTTGCTCCGTTGATGATAATGCTGTGCGTTTCCGTGTTCCTGGTTCTCACGTTCTCCTGTCGCTCCAGTCCTCAGGGAGCAAGAGAAGAACTGGCCTTGTTATGAATGTAACCGTCGCTTTGTGAGCTCCGAGCAGCTGCAGCAGCATCTCAACATGCACGACGACAAGATCAACTCCGTCAGCAGGTGAGGCCACTAACTGTCCACGTGTTCACAGCCTTGTTTCCACCACGTCAGTGCATCTATGATCTGTTCATTATGGCTCGTCTCTCTTAGATCCAGAGGCCGGGGTCGAGGAAGAGGTAGAAAGAGATTTGGAACAGGAAGAAGACCAGGGCGGCCGCCAAAATTCATACGTTTGGACCCACCAGGAGACAGCAGTGGGGAGAAGACATCAGTAAGGGACACATTAAAGCATGTGTTGTTGTTTACTGGATGGTGTTTGACTGTGATATTGGGGAATGTGGGGTTTTATATTAAACTCAGTGAATTTACAGAATGCTCAATTCATAAAAATTGAACTGATCAATCAGTCAACACCGAAATCGCAAAATAAGAATAATTCTCTGAAATGTTATTGTGTATCAAGGAAATGCTGGAGTTAACAGAGAAGCCGCTGGAGGAGCCAGAAGAGGGCGCTCACAATGGGCTGAAGGTGGTGGAGATGGAGCCGGAGGTGGAGGCTGGCCCCGAGGCAGAGAGTCAGCTGGAACCTCCTGCTGGAGAACCTGACCCAGAGTCCGTCTCGCCTCCTGCCGGCACCACGGAGCTGTCTGTCCCGCTGAAGGAGGACCCGGCGCAGGGCAGCCAATCAGACACCCACCTGACGACGCAGGACATGAGGCGCGCCAAGAGGATACGGGTGAGGCTGCAAACTGTTTGGCCTCTCTGGGTTTAGTTTGTTTGGCGTGATTGTGGTGCCGCTTAGTTTACAACCGTGTCTCTTTTCTTCACTGCGTGCTTCGCTCAGATGGATGTGCAGGTAGGTGAGACTTTGAGGATGACAGAACTCTCATTTTTCTTTGGGTTTTTTTTTTTAAACATTGTGGCATCTGAGATTATTGATCCTCCTGCACACTTCATTGCCTTTATCTCCTGCCACTTTTAGAAAACATCTTTTTTTCTCTCTCTCTCTCTCTCTCTCTCTCTCTCTCTCTCCTTTCCGTCCCAGAATGCAGCGCTGCAGCATCTTTTCATCAGGAAGAGTTTCCGTCCCTTTAAATGCTCGCACTGTGGCAAAGCTTTTCGGGACAAAGACAAACTGGATCAGCACCTGCGGGTGCACGGCCGGGACGCCTACGCCTTCTCCTGCCACATCTGCAGCAAGAGCTTCATGAGCGACTCGGCCCTGGAGGACCACCTGCTGGTGCACACGGAGAGCCGCTCCTACTCTTGTCTTTTATGCACGGACACCTTCGAAAGGCTGGACCTGCTCAAAGACCACGTCGGCGTGCACGCCGTGGACGGCCTCTTTACTTGTCCCTCCTGCAAGAAGACGTTTACAGACTTCATCCAGGTGAGCAGCGTTGGAAATAATGTGTTGCTAAATGTTACTGTAATGCCACTGTTTGTATAAAGTAATAACACAGTTACAATTACTGAAGTTCCATTGAGCTTGTTACTTTTGTCTTACATGAAAACAGTCGTGTGGCTGCGGTCAAGGTCATAATCCCTCATCTATTGTCATGTTTTAGATTATTTAAAACAAATCAAATCAAACTTTATTTATGTAGCGGTTTTTGTCGCACAAAATGCTTCTCATGAATGGCATGTTGTTCTTATTTCTATGTTTTCTTGTATCATTTCTCACATCATTCCTCACAGTTTACTCAAGACTTAACAGAAGTGGGAGTGTGTGCAAGCCCTGGAGGGTCCGTTCCCACCTTGCGTTGTTTATTCTAAATTGTGCTGAATCACTTGATCATTGTAAATCTACAGAATTGTCTCAAACAGTGTCCTACTCTCCTGTCCACAGCCTCAGCTGTAGGCAGGAAGTCAACTGTAAACGGTGCATAGACTGATGTCAATCTGTTGCCCTCCTCAGGTGAAGAAGCATATACGCTGTTTCCACTCGGAGAAGATTTTCCAGTGCCCAGACTGTGAAAAGGCCTTCTGCCGACCAGACAAGCTGCGGCTGCACATGCTGCGTCACTCTGACCGCAAAGACTTCCTGTGCTCAACATGTGGAAAACAATTCAAGGTAAGAGAACAAAATGACCACGTACGCTACATTACTGTTTGTTTGTCTGTTATAGTTTGTGCGTGATAGACTTGTTCTTCACTTTGGCATTAAGAGGAAAGATAAGCTGCGGGAGCACATGCAGCGGATGCATAATCCAGACAGAGAGGCCAAGAAAGCCGATCGAATCCACCGCAACAAAACGCTCAAACTGAAGGCGCCCACCACCGACTTCGAGAGCTTCATGTTCAAATGCAGACTGTGCATGATGGGGTTCAGGCGCAGAGGAATGCTGGTGAGATGCATCTCAGTGCCTCAGAGTCTCTGTGATTGAACCTGGAATTCCAGCGTTCTGACCGTTTATTTTACTGCTTGCAGGTCAATCACTTGTCCAAGCGACATCCGGAGATGCGTATCGATGACGTGCCTGAGCTCACGCTGCCAATTATCAAACCCAACAGGGACTACTACTGCCAATATTGTGACAAGGTTTGATTCTTCTTTCTTTCTAAAAGTGTTTTCATACCAGTTCGTGAAGACAAAAATGTACATTTAATACATTGTTGTTAATGCTGTTTGCAGTCACAACTTTTGTTCCTTTGGCCAAAACGGCACACCAAGGCATTTAGTCGGGGGCTAAGCCCCGCCCCCGAATGGAAACAAACCAGTAGCATTCCAGTACCAACTGCCGGAAAAGCCGACTCGGACATTCTCGGCGAAAAACATTAGAACTTGCAACACTTTTTCTAGACTATTTAATTATTTAAGATGCAAAAACAGTGCCGACCTTGTCGAAGACTCCTCTAACAAATAAATTCACGCTGGCTCCAAAAGTTGAATTATGCTAATTTTGCCATTTTACCTTTCTATCTTTTATTTTTTAACCAACAAATTACTAATGAAAGACCTTGCTGACATGTTTTGACTACATCTGCAGTCTTCCTCAGAGCGTCATCTGACATGTGAAGCCGTGTCGGTCTTTATCAGTAAAGTAAAACGTCTTTCTTTACTAACGTGTCGGTTAAAAAAGAAAGGCCATCATAGGGCTCCAGAAGTTGTCAAGCGCCTGATGCGGTGTCGTTTCAACACAGTCAGCTGTGACGCCTTGTCCGGGTCAGCAACAGTAACAGTAATTCCATGATTTCTTTGAAGGTGTATAAAAGTGCCAGTAAGAGGAAAGCTCACATCCTGAAAAACCACCCCGGGGCAGAGTTGCCCCCCAGCATTCGGAAGTTACGTCCAGCTGCTCCAGGAGAACCGGATCCAATGTTGAGCACACACACCCAGCTGACTGGTACCATCGCCACCGCACCGGTCTGCTGCCCACACTGTGCCAAACAGTACAGCAGTAAGGTCAGTATGGAGGAAAGACACTGTTGGTCCACACTGAGAGTGAGCGCAGCAGCTGAGTGCTTCCTGTATACTCGTGGTCTTGCAGACTAAAATGGTGCAGCACATCAGGAAAAAGCATCCCGAGTTTGCTCAGCTGGCCAACACCATCCAGACTCCGCTGACGACGACCGTGATCAGTGGGACTCCTGCAGTCATCAGTGCAGATGGATCCACGGCTGAAACTGTGGTGGTAAGAAATGATTGATTTTGAGCTCAAACAGTATTCAACATTCAGGACGATGGTTCAAGGTTACTTTTTTAATATCTGTGCGTCGATTTGTTTTTCCAGAAAAAAATTGATTGCCTTTGGCATCCCATTACAAAACACACATTGAACCTGACAGGCAGGTACTCGATCGAGTGACAAAAAAAATTATACTCAAAGTTCTGCAATTCACCAATAAAGCAACTAGGATAAGTGAAAAAGATCAAATAAATAAGATAAATAAAAGCAAAACACAATAAAACACCGAAGTGAGAAAAAAAAAGCAATCTCTGGGATCAAAAACAGGATAAGATGCAAAATTTTAAAGCCACTATAATAAATTGAGCTAAGAAATGGGTTCATAAATAAATAGAACATAATTAAGTGCACTGTCACTACTTCTTCTTGAGCTCAGTGACGTCAAAAGGAACAAACGCTTTGTCCTTCACCTTGGGACTAAAAACCTAACAAAAAAGGAAGAAGCTGAAATTCACCTGGTAGAAGATGGGAGTCATGATTAAGAATTGATGAAGCCATCCTCTGTAGCTGTTCAGTGCACAGGGAGGCTGGACAAGACTGTGACACATCAATCAGGTGACAACAGCGGTCTGACCGAGCCATGCCCTCAAAGCAAAAAGATGAAACTGAGTCAATAAAAGAAAAGTAAAACAGTCGAGATTGTTTGGTCAATGCGGAAATATGCAGGTTTTCTGAAATATTGTTATATTCATGTAAAGAATCAGGCTACAGCCATAGAATGTACATTTCTTTTCACTGATCAAAGTTCAACTTAAATACATCAGATCTTATGTGTTGGTCAAACCTGTGATTTTTTTTATTCTTTCCAGACCACAGATCTGCTGACCCAGGCCATGACGGAGCTTTCCCAGACACTGACCTCAGACTACCGGACAGCACAGGGCGACTACCAGAGGATCCAGTACATCCCCGTGTCTCAGGCAGGGGGCAGCCTCTCCCAGCCTCAGCACATCCAGCTGCAGGTGGTGCAGGTCGCTCCGGTAAGCCCACTTCTTCTCACAGCAACATTCTACTTTACAGCCATTGATGTATAACTGGGAGAGTCCTGAAGGAAGCAGCACATAACTTTGATTTCCATATACGTATATTTGTGTTATTGTTTATGGTTCAAACCTGCAATTTAGCAGTTTTTGTTACCTGTTCTGGAGCACACTTAAAGGGCTGAAAATCAACTAACAACCGTAATGAGCGTTATGGCAAATTAGGCAACGGTGGCAAACGTACAGATCAATGTGTAAAAATGTAAAATCTTTAACTTTTTTTTTTTTTTTTAACTTCCTTTTCTTCGGAGTGGTGGCAGGTAGCTAGGGGTATATGGTAATAGTCAAAGTAATACACACACACACACACACTATAATTATTTTGTAACTGTGGTTTCTATCATTTTGTAATGCGCTGTTTGTCAGTGTGACAAGTTCGGTTCGGACAACATTATTTATCCCACAAGGACCAATTTATTTGTAGCTTCCCAGTGCGCACTAATGGTTACAGGCAGTCAACAACATAGTAGAAAAATAAATAAAATAATCCAACTGTCTAGGAAACATTTGAAGCATTGGACAGAGGGAGATGATGAGTAGCTTACTTATGTATACAAGTCATAATCAATAGTAGTTGTTACCAATGTATTTATTGTGTCATATTTGTGTAATGATCGGAAACTAAATTCAATATAAAACTCCATGTTAAGCTTTTATTTTTTGGTGAATTTCTATTCTATTTCTTTCATTCAGCCACTATTGATAGAGGTACAGATTCTTTACCTGGCTCCTCTGATTTCCATGTGTATTGATGAGCATTAGATTCTGATGGTTGTTCTCTCTGTGCTCCACAGGCTTCCTCTCCACATTCCCAGCATCCGACTGTCGACGTGAGCCAGCTGCACGACCCTCATGGTTACAGCCAGCACTCCATCCAGGTGCAACACATCCAGGTGGCCGAGCCCTCAGGCAACGGACAGGCAGCGTCCCAGGTAACGGGGCGCTCAGAACCCATCAGGAATAAACTCCCACTGACTCCATATGCCTTCTGAAGTGTAGATTGTAATTTGTACTAACATGGAGCGAATGCTCAGCAACCATTCAAAATAATCTGTTTTCTCTATTCTGATTGGCAGGTTACATGTTCGCATTATTAAGTCTTTATCAAATATCATTCTTTAATGAAGCGTAAAGTCCAGTGTTGAGTTTCAAGGTCAGTTTCTTTCTCTGTCCTAATCATCGTCAACAAACCATCTTTAATGGCCGTCCCTTCTCCCTGGTTCAGGTTGCTGGTCAGCCTTTAAGTCCGACCTCTCAGCAGACGAGCCAGGAGCTGAGCCCGGCCCAGCTGACCCCCGTCACTTTAGCTCAGAACCACACCCTCCAGGCTGGCAGCACGCAGCAGCAACAACAGCAACAGCAACAGCAACAACAACAACAGCAGCAGCAGCAGCAGCAGCAACAGCAACAGCAGCAGCAGCAACAGGGGACCGTGCAACATGCTTACATACCTGGAAACTGGAACTACCGAGGCTACTGTGAGTCCAACACACTCCCATTTTGATCGACAGCTCTTTCCTCCCGAGCGCCAGGCCGGCTTCATACTTTAACTTCTTCTTGTTCCAGCATCTGAGATCCAGATGATGGCTCTACCTCATGCACAATATGTGATAGCTGAGGCTAGCACGCCCACACCTGGAGTCAACAGCAACCAGGTGAAAACGGTACGTCAATGATATTTGTTACCAGTTCAAAAGAACTGTATTTTAAATCGCTTTGTTTGCTTCTTTGTTGTAGTTCATTGTATTGATACAATTTGCTTCTCAGTATTCAGGAGGTTAAAAAAAAATAAAAAAAATCCCATTGTGTAACAGAACGTGTGTTCCTCTCTGTAGACACACTACGTTATCTCGGAAGGTCAGACTGAGCTGGAGACCAAACAGGCCGTTCCTCAGAGCACGACCCAGACCCACACGGAACATCTGGAGCAGCAGCCGACCAATCAGCAGGCCACCACTCAGTACATCATCACCACGACCACCAACGGCAGCGGCGCCAGCCAAGTCCACATCACAAAACCCTGAAATGAACTGTGATGACGTTTTCTTTATTTTTTTTCTTTTCATCTCATTTTCACACCCAGTGTCGACTGGCGGACTGATCCTGCATGTCGATCCTCAGCAGCTTGTGTTGCACATCAGCTATGAAGTACCGTCATCTGCTCGCGGTTTAAGATGTGTGTGTGTGTGTGTGTGTGTATATGTGTACGCACAGAGATTAAATGGACCAGCACAGTTTTATGTGTCTGTAAAAGTATTACAGTGTTGAATGAGCTCAGAGATCTTTGTGAGAAAATGAGTCGACAGAAGTAAAAAAGACATTTTAATCTCACACACGCTGCATATAAATATTTTCATTGAATTCTGTTTCTGATTTTCTCCTTGAGTTGAATTTGCTTTTCTTGTTATTTAAACACACATCTGTCTCACATTCACTTTGTCGTCAGTGAAGTTTCTGGGAGCGATGACATTCTCAAGTTGTCCTTGAAATAATGCACTTTCCCTGCGTTTTCCCAACGTTAACTGTAAGAAAACTTTTACTTGTCTTTTCAACCTGTAACGACCTCAGTTGTCCACATGGACTTCAAGACAAGCTGCAGGGCCATTTGATGGACCGCTGAAAGAGGCAGGCTGCACCAAAGCTCAGTTGCAATACTTCATGTATATGGTGTATTTTAATCTGATGGCTGAAAAAAAAAAAACAACCTCAGTTTCTATATGTGTGAACAACATCAGCAAAGGAAACTAAATTCAACATTAGTTTGCATCAAAATACCAGTTGCTGGTGACACATGGTTTAATCTGCCTTACATATAAATACTCATTTTCCATATTTGTAATATCACAGGGATTTTTAGGTAAAACAGTATTTGTAAATAAAGAATATTTAAAAACATAAACATGATATAATATCGAAGGACGGTTTGTGTTCCTGTTCATTGCCATTCCTCAGCACTGTTGGCTGTATGCTTTCACGTTATGGCAAATATCAGAGTTTTTTTTTAAATTTCATTTCTCCATCTCTTTCCTTTTCTTGGTCTGGACCAGTGTTATTGACAGACTGGATTGTTTCCCAAAACTCACAATGAGTTATTTTACTAATAAATTCTCTCTCTCTCTCTCGTGACGGCAGCGTCTTTGTATTATTGGGGACATGTTTCAGGTAATGATTGTTACCGAATGGGTTAGGGTTAGGGTTAGGGTTAGGGTTAGGGTTAGGGTTAGGGTTGAGGTAACCCCTCAAGGGTCAATCCTCGGCCCCACACTGTTCTCCCTGTTTATGCTTCCCCTTCATTTTATC
Organism: Lipophrys pholis; assembly: GCF_963383615.2. Classification (NCBI taxonomy): domain Eukaryota; kingdom Metazoa; phylum Chordata; class Actinopteri; order Blenniiformes; family Blenniidae; genus Lipophrys; species Lipophrys pholis. Next base: position 21,414,232 of record NC_137627.1, on the reverse strand, counting down.
AGCCGCTTTGAAATATAAACTCACTTCTATGCTGATGACACACAAATGTATATTAATTTGGAGCCTCAAACCATCAACATCCTCATCACCCAACATCTCTCACCACATTTGCTTCCTGTCAGGAGGTGATATAAGCCCGAATTACATCCCGCCATTGTTGGATTGGATCCTCAGCTAACAAAACCATACGTATATTTACACCTAAAGAATATGTGAAAAACGTATCCATGCCCTTATCTCCATCCGACTGGATCACAGTAATTTAATAGGTTTAATAGGTTACTCCCAACAAACGCATTGTTTTAAACTTTTAAGTGAATTTGTTTTACCAAATGATTCGTTTTGACAGATCATCTTGTTGACCAATTGTCTTGTCTTCATCGATTGTTCTGTTGTTTTAACTGCAACTTACAGTAGCGTTTTCACGTTCAATATGAAAAGTGCAATAAATAAAACCTATTATTATTATTATTATTATTATCAGTAATTGATTTATTCAGTAAAAGGATTCAAATCAGAATTGCATGATTCAGGAACTAACCAGTTCTAGAGGTACAGTCGGGCTGCAAATAACAGGTCACAATAATTGAAGTTGATTAACTATAATTACATCAAATAATTTCCTCTATGTCACTCTGCATGTCAGAAATGTGACTGGATTCATCAGGTAGACGTGCAACATCCTGGAATACTGGAGCATAGCTGCTGTAAGGAAGGTGAAAGTTTAAAATGTCTTCCCACTGCTCAAACACATCAGCGAGAGGAGAACTGTGGGTAGTATCCTGACCTGCAGCGCGGGGGATTTCTTGTCGCTGTCCAGACTCTGAGCAGGTAAACGAGCTGTTCATTCCACTCTTGGATGAAAGAGCCGTGACGGCGCTGGATTTTGCGGGTGCAGACATCAGCATTGTTTCCTCCAGAGGAGTGTTGAGTTGACTAATTTCTTCAAAAGTGAGACACTGGATGGGCTCCAGGAGCTCCGGTTGAAGGAAGCTCTTCATGCAACAAGGCAGCGTCTGTTCTGGATGTTTAGTGTTTAACTTGTTTTGCAAAGCGGCATCTCGAGGCTTTGTGAGACTTTTGTCCTGACTGGAGTTTCCCCTCAGCCTGGGATCTGCTCCGAGGTGTTTTGTCTTGTATAAATGTTCGTGCCAACTGAGTTTCATTGAAGCGGTGTCTGAATGAAATGCACTACAGAAGCTGCCGACTTCATAATACTCCAGCTCGCTCCTCGGTGTTGGCTGGACACTCTGCAGACTGCCATCACAGTAAATCTCAACACTTGACCTCTGCTGGTTGGCGTCCACCGGGTCGTGTGGTCTCTCTTTCTCCTGCGACGCAGCATCGAACCAAAAGGCCCCATTGTCAGTTCCCTCTTCAGCTTTTTGTGGGACATTTTGTCTCTGACAAGTTCCATCCCATGGCCTGACTTTCAAAAGGCAAACACACACTCCCATAATCAAAAGGATGAGAGCGATCAGAGGAAGAACCACAGCAATGAGCCACAGAGGCTCGCCGCTCTGCGATTCAGAGCACTGACCGCGGCTCAGTGCGGTGGAGGCGCAGATGTCGCAGGCGTGATGTGATACGTTATGGAGGCAAACGCAGGATCTGTTATGAGTTGGCGAGGGTAGGCAGACGCCCAGAGAGCTGCAGTTGGGATGAAGGAGACTCGAACTTGGCCAGACGTCCAGCATCGTACTGCGTCCGCTGAGCGGGAGTGTGTAACCATTCAGGTTGAAATACTGCACACATCCAGTGAACCCTGTCGCGGGAACAATGAGGAGAAAAATCGGACTTATCAAACACACAACCAAGTTGAATTAACCAACAGGATAGATCAACGTCAAACTTCACCTCCTAACTGTTGGAGACTTGTTTCCTCTGGTGGATTTCCACCAAGAATGATCTTTTCCACACTGGCAGGAGTGAGATTCATACTTTGCGTCAAGTGGTTCAGGACGAGCTCGCCGTCCATGGTGAGAGAGCTGTGCGCCTCGCTGCTGAACAAGGAGAGGATGTGCCACATCCCATCAGCCACAGGACGACCCCCGGTGACCTCGGACAGGTGTTCTGACTGTGAGCCTTTGGAAATGCACACAGGCTTTCTGTCTTTTATCTAAATTGAAAAAAAACCAAAAAACAATCTGTATTTAAGTACTGTATGAGTATAAATCTCCAGATATATTTGTTACCCACCGCCAGCATGATGAATCCTGCCCGTCCGAGGAGAAACATCAACACGCCATCGTCTTTTGTCTTGAACTTGATGTCAATCGCAGTTTGTTCTTTGGAGTGTCCATCATTGAGATCGTCCACTAAGTACTTCAGCAGGTGTTCTCGCTTGACTTTTTCTTTCACCACATACTCAACGTAGTCACTTCCATTCAGCCGTAAGACAAGCTGCTCCGACAATTCTGTTCAAAACGAGAGAGAGAGAGTCTTAACTGAAAAATAATCACACAGTCTCGTATATCACTTTAAATGTTTTACCTTTGCCACAGTCTCTTCCAGTGAAGGGGGCTTTACACTGACAGATGTAGTCAGACCAAAGGTCATGGCACACTCCGCCATTCTTACAAGGGAGGCTGTGACACGGGGACACTGCCGCTCGAGGACAGCTTTGGAAAATATGCACAAAATGCAAAACAAGTCATGTATGTTTCTGTAAGAAAGACACAAATATACTTAAAGGGGTCATATTATACAAAATTCCCTCTCTAATGGTTTTCCAACAGAAATAATCGTCCCCATACTTGGAATGAGTGAAGAAAGTCTGTCCTCTCTCTCCCTGGCTTGTTTCAGTTTTTATAAAGTGTGTTGCTCCAACGAGCCAATCAGAAGTCAAAACCTACATAGTATCATTAGGGGTTTAGCCAATCCCAATCAAGGTAGGCCCTCCCTTTGACCCTCCCACAATTAGGCAGCTCTGCTCTGGCACATGGCACCACAAGAGGAAGTACTTCCTCCTCTTCCCAAGATGGGCATGAGTGGGCCGGAGTCAGTCCAGCTCACACAGACACAGCAGATTCTGAATGCAGCTCCTATGATCCAATATTCAAATGGATGAAAATTAAATGAAAATGAAGTCTGTGTATACACAAATCTAAGTACAAATGAACAAATTCCATGGCAGACACATAAAGGTTAACAAAACAAACATATCTTTGGATTGGAGGAAAAAACTAAAAATAAACACACTTGTGCAACGAAAACATGGAGCTTCAAAACACAAACTGCTACCTGACCTCGGCACTTTTATGATCCAAATTTTCGAATCTTACCTGGCAAAGATGTTATATGTTGCCAAAGCCATTGATGGTTTTAGTAGGATTCCATTGATCTGGATGTTTCGAATGCATCCGACAAAGTCATGAGTTTGAATGTGAGCAGAGTGAAGGAGAATCAATTCAGCCGTCTTCAGTCCTCCGATGGTCATGTTGCTGCTGCCGACATCAAGAGTCCTGATAGGTCAAGAAGACAGAAAAGTGATGGTTGCTGACACTGATTTAAAAACTGTAATGTCAGATGTGTCCATATTGTTCCACTGCTACCATTCTGTGAGGAAACCTTCACTCTTTGAGAAGCAAAATCTACTGTTCTCGTCTTCTGTGCAGTTGTCCACATGCAACGAGCCCATCTGTTAAACACAAAAGGAACATCATGAGCACTCGCCACCTACCCATTTCAGACTCAAAACTGATTTTGATTCCCTCACGCACTCACACTGCCAATCCTACGAGCAGCGACACTGTGGAATCGTCCGTCAGCTATTTGCTTGTGCGTCCGCAGCCTCACGGGTCCAGTGCCAAGGTCGTAGGAGAGACCTACGGTTCCATCCAGTATCTGCAGTGCAAAGAACTCCCTGCTGGATGATCCTCCGGGATTGTAGATGAGAAGGGAGTTCCTCTGCACTGTTGCGAACTCGAGAGAGATCAGATTGGTTCTGCGATCCAGTGGGGGAAACTCCATGAAGGACAGCTCTCCAAAGCCAAAGCTGGGCTCCTCACAGCGGACTCCACCGACTCCTAACAGGAAGATCAACAACAACAATTCTGGTTTGTAAGACACCTGAAATGTCCCGACACTGAGAGGGTGAAAACCAGAAAAGTTCTCCACCAGAGAATTATTTAACAATGTTTGAGAATTGGAGCTGATGATTTAGCATATAGAGCTTATTGAATGGTTGTAAATTAAGATTATTCAATCAGAATACAATCTTTTGATTATTCCTACTTTGAAATATAATTCTACTCTATTCATTGTTATCTTACATAAGGAATAATTGCAACTTGCATTGGGTTTAAATCAGTTTTTGACTATATTTTGGCTGACTAAGCACTTTTTACTTAGATGCTTACTTTTTTCCTTTACACTGTGCAGTATCACCACTCTGCATATTAATTGTGCTGTTGTAATTGCTGCTTTCATGTTCCTGCTGTTTAATAAGTACAAAACTGCCTTAACTACCTCTGCAGTAACTATTCACACGGTTCTTGGCAGCAGGCCTGCCACTGTATATAATGTGTACATAATCGAATTTCTTTCTTACTCTTTTTAATGGGCTGCTCTTATCCACCTAATTGATCATTTTCTCATATATGATTCAGAATCACCAAATGATTTAATAAGCACATTTTCTGCACCATACCCAGACTAAGCACACACACAACTATAGAAAGTCCTGTCTGTACAGTAACTTCAAACTAGAGACCTTCTGACATGTTGAGGCACGATTGTGAATCTCAAGCAGTTTATTATTTAAGTCTTTTCGCATCGCCTCACCAAATGGACAATTACAGGAGAATCCAGTTAGAGAATTCGTGCAGCTGCCTTTCAGACATGGAGCAGATCCACAGTGATCAATTACCGCTTCACACATTGCCCCTGGAATAAACAAGAGATAATAAAAACATTTTTAAAAAGATTCTCTCCAAACAATTAGACATCATGATCTTATCCTGCATTTACCTGCCAAAATCTACCTTCAAATCCAGGCTTGCAGTGACAGCGATAGCCATCCTCTGAGGGAATACATGTCCCACCATTTTGGCACTTCGCCCTCAGGCATTCGTCTGAATCCGCTGAGCAGACGGAGCCGGTGAAGCCTTCTTGACAGTGACAGTAGAAACCTCCTGCAGTATTTACACATGTGCCTTCATTCTGACAGGGGTTCGCCTCACACTCATCCAAGTCGTCTTCACAGAGCGAGCCAGTGAACCCGACCGGACAGGTGCAGTTGAAGATCTCTTTCTGAGGCGACACGAAGATGACCGCGGCGCTCTCCAGGACGGCGACTTCCTGACTGATGTAAATGTTTTTGTTGCACGTTGCCCCGTTTTGACACGGCCTGTTGAAGCACGGATCACTGGAGATGTGTGTAATAGTCATGTTGCTCTGGGCCTCCAGTAACTTTCTGTGTCCAGCAGAAATGCTGCGAGCGATCTCTCTGCTTACATACTGGCCATTGTAGTTCTTGACAGCGGCCAAGAGGAGGGTGTCGTTGCCAATATGTTTGATTCCAAACACATGAGTCTTGGAAGCTTGTAGATTAAACAAACTGTCCAAAGCTTTCACAAACCTCAGGTACTTATTGGACAAGAACTCCTCCATGGAGGACGATGACACGTAAAATAATATGCAGCTGTCTATAGAAGCATTGGTGAAGCCTTTATAGTTGATATAGATACTGTTGTTCACCGGGAAGTGAAGCTGATCCGTAGCTTCGACAGTGACATTAAACGTTGCCTCACCTTGAAATGAAGAGGACCACAGCTCACATGTGCTGTTGATTATTGTGAACATGTTCATCGACCCACTTTTGATGGAGCAGCTGAATGTGTCAGACTCATCTGGATCCTCCGGGTGCACGCGACCGATCACACCACCATGGAAAGTGCTGCCGAAATATTTCACTTCAATGAAGATGTTTCTGGATAAGGGCGGATTGTCGTTTTCATCAGTAACCTTTATATAAAACATTGCTGTTGACGACAAAGGTGAAGGGAATCCTGCATCTCTAACAACCACCAGCAGTCTGTACAGAGAGTTTTGTTCCCGATCGATAGTCCGAGTGGTGAGTAAAACTCCATCAGGAGTTAGTGAAAAAGCATTTGAGAGATTTGCTAACCAGTAGGTAAAAGGACCCTGGTTTGGTGGTAAATCAGAATCTGATGCATCTAATTTGGCAACCATGACACCTTCAGGTTGATTTTCTTTCACGTGTGAGTCAGAGAACCTGAGTTTGGGGGCGTTATCGTTAATATCGCCCACCACCACGACGACATGAGTCGTCCCAGTAGCTGGTGGAGAGCCGTTATCAGTGGCTGTAACGGTCAGGTTATAAACCGCCCAGAGTTCCCTGTCCAGTGGAGAGCTCACTGAAATAACACCACTGGATGGATCGACTGAATAAGAAAAGTTTGTGTTTCCACTTTCAATGCTGAAAAAGAATCGGTTCCAGTCCAATACGGAGTCCTGATCCACGGCGCTCACGGTTATCACTGCTGTCCCTGCCGGGCTGTCTTCCGTAACATTCGCCTCATAGAGCGGAGAGGTGAAGATGGGTGGATCGTTCACATCGATCACACTGATCTGGACCAAAGCTTCATCGATATTCATGCTTGTGATAACACCTGCGTTCTTTGCCAAAACTTTCAAAACAACTTTGCTGTTGCCTTGTTTCCTCAAACTCCTTGTTGTATATATTTCTCCAGAAAGCTCATTAATTCTAAAGCCCATATTTTTATTTTGGCCAAACATCATGTAAAACACCTTTCCTTTGGATCCGCCGTCATGATCTGTGGCTGTTACTGTTCCTATTAGATCGCCAACACGCACATTTTTGAGCACTGAAAAGTTGAACTCTTTATACTTGAATGTTGGTGTGAACTCGTTAATATCTGAGATATGAATAACAACATGTGCTAAACTAAATAGAGTAAATACGTCAGAATTGGAAGCTTTGACTGTTACGTCGAAAAGGGGCTCCTGCTCAAAATCCAAAATGTCCAAAGTGGTAATGGTACCATTTCTTGGATCAATTTCAAATTTGTCCACATGGCCGGCAATGAGAGAATAAGTTATCAGTCCATTCACACCTGAATCGATGTCAATAGCCTTCATATCTATAACATTTGTTCTAAGTTTGGAGTTTTCAGGGACTGATGTGACATACTCTGAGGATGAGAAGACTGGAGCATTGTCATTAATATCCATAACTCTCACCGTAACGTTCACTGTTCTAGTTTCAGAGAACCAGCCACCATCTATGGCTTTGATATGGAGATGATGAACGTGTTCAGACTCGTAATCAAGCTCTCTCATCAGTGTTAACAACCCTGAGTGTTCTCCAACAGAAAATGGTAAATATTGATTTTCTGGGTCAATACAGTATTTAATCACACCATTGGATCCATAGTCTCTATCTTCTGCTTGGACTCTCCCAATTACTGAACCTATTGGCAAGTCCTCAGGGACAGTAAATGTAACATCTGGCTCACTAAAACTAGGAAAGTATTGATTTCTACCAGTGATCTGAAAGGTAACTTCAGTCTGTGATGTCAAAGAGGGGAAGCCCTGATCTTTGGCCACAATGAGCAAAGTTAACCACAGATTCTCACGTCCCGTTAAAGTTTGAGTTAGGACTAATTGTCCACCATACTGATCAATCCAAAAGAAATCAGAAGCATTACCTCCATTCAGAGTATATTCAACATTAGCACTGCTGTTGGCATCAGGATCAATTGCTATGAAGTGAACCAGCTCAGTTCCCAGAGGCAGGTCATAGGGGATAGCAATTAGAGGGAGGAAAGGCAAAAACGTTGGTGGGTGATGGTTATATGGCTCTAATCTCACCGTCACAGTGGCATTACCATACAAAGGGATGTTACCACAGTCATAAGCAACAACTGTAAACTGATACATTTCAAAGGCAGCGTCAAGTAACATCAGTGGCTGCTTTGTATAGATTTCCCCCGAGGATGCATTCACCCAGAACTCCTCATTTGAAGGTTCAATATAGTAAAAAATCTCAGAGTTTTTCCCGGCGTCTGCGTCAGTTGCAAGAACCTGCACGACAAACACCCCCTCATGTTTTGTTTCATGAAGCACCACGCTATAAAAAGGATCAGAAAACACAGGTCTGTTATCGTTGACGTCTGAAACGACTATGGTGACGTCCGTGCTGACACTCCATGCAGAATCATTTGCATTTACTCTCAGGATGTAATGGTCCTGCTCCTCTCTGTCCAGAGGACTTACAACAGTGATGTAGCCGGTGGTGAAGTCAACATTAAATCGTATGTCATCGCTCTCGTCGAAGATGGAGTAATTAGTAACAGCATTGGAATCGGTATCGTCATCACTTGAGGTGACTCGTATGATCGTGCGACCGACAGCGACGTCCTCGGGCACCTCTGTGAGGTAAACCTGTGAAAAGCGAGGAGCGTTGTCGTTTCGGTCTAAAACAGTGACGATGACGGTTGCTCGGTCTTTGTGAAGAGGGTTTTCCAGTTCTGCAGCTTCGACTGTTAAGTTGAACTGAGCGATATCTTCTCTGTCTACACTGACAGTGCTGCCTAACAAACCATTTTCATGGTCAATTGTGAAGAAGTGATCACTGTTCCCTTCTGTTATGTTGTAGTGCACTGTGCCGTAGTCACCAGAATCTGCATCAACAGCGAGAACGTCACAGAAGATGGATGGCGGAGAGTTCTCGTAGATGTCACAGCTGTACTCGTCCTGAGTGAACTGAGGGACGTTATCATTCACGTCAGCGATGGCGATGTACAACTCTGCAAATGATGAGAAAGGAGGCAAGCCAGCATCTCTGGCTTCTACCAACAGAGAAAACGCCTTTATGTTTTCGTAATCCAGAGGGTTCTCCACCGTCAGCGCTCCGGTTAGTGAGTCCACATGGAACATCTCTTCGGAGTCTCCTGCAGTCAGATAAAAAGAGACGGGCTGAGCTCGGAGGCTATCTGCACTGATCACAGCCACCAGCATTCCCACCGGCGCCTCCTCAGAGAGGGAACGGCTCAAAACATCCACATTCATCACTGGAAAATCCGACTTGTTCTGAAACCTGACGCTGATGGTAGTGATGTCAAACTTTGGGGTTTCTCCAGCGTCTTCCACGTGAACGTTGATGATGATATCATTTGTTCTCTGGAGGACCTTGGAAGTGAACACAATTCCACTTGATGAATCGATGAAGAAAAGATCAGAACTTTGTCCGTATAACGAATAACGCAAGTTCGCGTTCATCTCTGTGTCTCCATCCGCTGCTCTCACTGCACAAACAACTGAACCTGTGAAAGAACATTCAAAGATGTCATCTCCTCTCACTTCTGAACATGGTAAGTCAACCAAAATATTCAGAAGTGTCTTACCTGGAGGCAACTCAGCGGGCACATAGGCCACATAGGGGCTATTCAGAAACTGGGGCCAGTGATCATTGACGTCTCCAACGAGCACGACGACAAGCACAGAGCTGGACAGAGGCTGAGTCGGATGGCTATCACTGCCAATCACTCTCAACTTGTACACGGCCTCTGTCTCTCTGTCCAGGAAATGAGTTGTGAAAAGCTCTCCGGTCGTTTCTTCAATGGCAAAAGGAACATCAAGGTTTTCCATGAAATACCTAAACGAGATTAAATAAATAATTTAATAAAAACAATGTTGGCATTTCAATATAATAATTTCCAACAGTCCATGTCATAAAATATCAAGACACTGAACCACTGGTTTGAAAACCAACTTCTTGTTACATTTTCAGCACGTTGGAACGTATGAAATTTTATTACGATTGTACCTCATTTCTCCGCTATCACCATCATCGATGTCGGATGCAGTTATCATGGCGAACACGGTGCCTACAGGACTGTCCTCGGGCACTATGGTATTGTAGACGTCCTCTGTGAACTCTGGGTGGTTATCATTGACGTCGTCCACTAGGACGTGTACAGTCAGAGTGCCTGTAAGAGGGGGCAGGCCTTCAAAGTACAAAGGACAAAAGTGGGGGTCAGGAAGATGCCACTTCCAGACATGAATGTCTTCTTTAAATTGAGTTATCTTCTATACCACTTTAGCAACACCAGCTGACTACACCCTCACAGGACAAACAGAGTGAGACACTTGTAGCCACATCTACCAGCAAGTTAATATCACTAATCAACTTTGACTAGTGATCAATCCATTTCAAATAAAGTGCAGTCAGAGTAGCATTACCTGAATCCACAGCAGTGATGGTGACAATATAAAGCGATTCCTTTTCCCTGTCTAGGCTCTGTAAGATCTCAAATGTGCCATTGGGAGTGATGGAAAACAAACCATCGCTGTTTCCTCTCTGTATGAAATAAGTAAGCTGGCTGTTGATTCCTAGATCTTCATCCAAAGCTGAGATCTGCTTAAAAAAAGAGGTAACATTGAAAGTCCTTGTTATGAATCATTTACTGACATGTTTGGTTGGTGACTTGCAGTTGCACCTGGTGTGTTAGCTGAGTCTGGTCCTCCTCATTCTCCTTCACATAAATCGTCAGGATTTCTGGAGAAAACTGAGGCACAAAGTCATTGATGTCCAGGACAGAAACACTGATGGTGGCAGCAGCAGTTCTGGGTGTGTTGCCAAGATCTACAGCGGCCAGGATGAGAGTGTAGTTTGACTCCTTCTCTCTGTCCAGCTGATCTCTGACTGTGACAACACCTCGAACTGCGTCCACCTGGAATGGACTCGCTTGGGTCAACATGTACCGTACTTGTCCGTTGGGCCCGATGTCTCGATCCTGAGCCTGGACCTGAAGCAGGCTGGTGCCCCGGGGGACGTCCTCTCTGACTGCCAGGCTGTAGCTTCTCTGTGACATCTCGGGATCGTGGTCGTTCACGTCCTCAACATGCACGGTGAGATGCGTCACGGTCGACCTCTGAGGCGAGCCTCCGTCAGCGGCGGTCACAGTGAGAGTCAGGGTATCTACCTCTTCTCTGTCTAATGTCTTCTCCAGGTATATTTCCCCACTTCTGCTATCAATGCTGAACGTCCCATCAGAGGTGTCGTTCAAATAATACAAAACATGACCGTTCAAACCGCCGTCTGCGTCCACGGCTTGCACGGTCGAGACGGTAGAATGAGGAGGCGTGTCCTCCGCCACTCGAACACTTCCCGCTGACACAAACACTGGAGCGTTGTCGTTCACATCTTCCACTGACACAATGACCTGAGCGGTGCTGGTCAGCTGGACGGTCTCAGGCTGCACGCAGTCACGCGCAGTTATAGTAAGATTATAGGAGGTCTGTCTCTCTCGGTCTAACCTCTTTCTGAGGCATAAACTTCCATTTGAGCGGATGAAGAATACTTCCTCTTCATCTCCGTGGACCACACTTAGTTTCACTTCCCCATTCTCACCTGCCAGCGAAGAGAAGACAACATGTGACTTATGTAAAATAAAGCACATTTAACAATATATGTGGAGAGAAATTATTTATAAAATAAAAAGGTTTTATGTGCAACGATTATGTGAAAACTAAATGTGCCTTTTCACACTCTTTCACAGTACTTTGTACTACATGTTGCTATATTTTTGAGTTGAATGAACAGAGCGGTTTGAATGAGATCTGTGTTATTCGTAGAAATTATATGATTCTGTAATTTATTTGATGTTGTGATGGAATTAGCTTCAGTACTAAACTGGACTGTCATTGGAGAGTGGTGGATTTGATCTCCATTAACTGTTTGGACAAATAAATTCCTTCCTGAATAAACAGTCAGGATATGAAAAACTGGATATGGCACAATGAAAAGAAATCTAGTACTCTACAGCTGTAGAACCATTAAAAAAGTGCAAAAACAGCAGAATTAACTAAACCGTCATGGTTCATGTTCTGTCTCTGGTGCTTTGTGTGAAATTCAAACTGTCACTCATTCCAGGCTCCTTGACTTCCCCTCCTCATGTCTGATTGCTGCTCCCCGCCCTGGTGTGTTTCACCTGTGCCTGAGTGTGTGATTGTCGTCACCTGGTGGCTGTGGTATGTAATGGGCTTTTCGTGTGTGTTCTATTTGTCGGTCCGTGTGTGTTTCAGTGTTCTTCGTGGATAACGCTCCCTTAAGCTTGTGGACTTCGGTTTAGGACTTTGGGATTTTTGGTTTCACCTTTTGGCAATTAAAGACGTTTCTTCACCAGCAAGTGTCTGGCATCTTGAGTCCATCTCCACCGAGTCAAACCCAACATAAACTGGCTAAAACAACTGTGATAAAATATTGAAATGATTTGTTGAAAATCAAAAATTCCATAAATGCAACATAAACTACAGAATCAGAAATTAATTTGTGGTCATTATGATAGCTGAATCAATTTTGCAGCTCCAGCCTCATTTAATTTATTTAATGGAAAATCTGCAGAAAAAGCTCTTGTGGTTATAAAAGGACATCACTTTTCGCTCATTCCGATCGTTTTATTAACAAAAGATTAATGGCAAACCTTGTCAACAGCTGTAAGTAAACATTGATTATAAAAGTGAGGCTTTCATAAATGTCGGATGCCGTTGTGAGGCCTGATTTTCTAATTCTCAGAAATGGATATTGAGGTATGTAGTTTTAATCATGTATATGTAACCTCGACACGTGGTTTTTATTTGTATCTGTAGTGCTCAATTGTAATGAAGTAATTTGAAGTAACTGCTGCGAGAACACTGATGAAGGCCTGTCTCCCTTTTGATGTCCTATATGAAACTGTCTGAATGCAGTAGAGGGCAGTCCTGGACTCACACTCACCATCGTCTTTATCTGACACGTTTATTGTCAAGAAGCAGGTACCAGCATGTGTGTCCTCCAGCAGCGATGCAGAGTAGGCATCCCGACTGAAAGCCGGGGGGTTGTCGTTGACATCCAGCACATTGAAATAGACCCTGACACTCGATACCTGCAAATCCCCCTGCTGCACCTCAACTGTGAGAACGTAGAACCTCTGCCATTCAAAGTCCAGCCTGCGGGACAATAGGAAGTCCCCTGAGACGGGGCCGAGGAGAAACTGGTTCTCTCCATCATCCTCCGTCACTGAGTACGTGATAGGCGTGAGACTCCCCGGCGGGGGCGCCACCTTTCCCACCACTGTCCCTGTCAACACAGTGACGCATTAACAGCTGATCTCATAAGTGTACAAATGAATAGATGTTTATTATCCTCAATACAATGTAGGGAATGTGGCACTGAAAATATAATATATTACTGCAACTACATATGATTAAGTGTATGTGAGCCCATTGCATGTAACTTTTGTCGTATATGAAAAACAATGATAATAATAAAGCTGAGGAGGAGTAAATGTAACTTAATTAAATCAATAAAAATTCAAGTTAGCGTCTTTACACGAACATATCTAGTATTGGAGTCACAATATTTGTTCAAAAATCTAAAATCTAGACTGTGATTTTGTTTATGTTTTTTTCATTTGTGGAACAGGAATAATTGAAGTAATTTAGTGGGTCAATCTTTTTAAATGCATCCACACAACAACAACAAAAACGTTCTTGTTAATCTTTACTGTGTTTTAATTTGAATGAAGATAGATTTGGGATATTACTGGATTAGTAGAAGATATACTACCAACAATCCATCAAACGTGCACTCGAGTTTATACGGACGATCTAATTATCATGAGACATGAAAAAAACACAAAGTTCACTTTACTTGGAATTTTTAATTTTCATGTGAAACAAAATGAGTAAGTAGTTTTTAAAAAGAACAATCTTGCTTGGTCATCATAAATTCATTATGCAAAAAGTTGTCTTTAAAAAATAAACTCTTAGAGAATATTTTATGAGTGTGCTAGATCTCCTAGTCCTGCTACTAGTGACTGTTAATACTCTTGGACTCACTGAGTGGAGTGCTTATGACAACGTCAGCAAACCATCAGCATTAATGTGATGTGAAGCTGTTTTTGTAAGACTGAAAATGAGCTGACTGCCGCCAACTGAGCATCAAAGCCATGCTGTCGCAAGGAGAACACGTTGAAGATGGTAACATGCCACGATCAGAGCACGTGGAGTCGTTCATTTCACACCACGTATCATCGCTTCAAAAGGTTTCACGGGACGGAAAAAATACTTTTGGACATTGTGCAAATGAAGGCAAAATTCAGAGTTGTCCAAAGGAAATGCGTGTTCAAATGTTATTATGGTGTGGTTCTACTGGCCAGGGTCACTGAAGGTCAAAATGTCCTTTATGTGGTCATTGAACCACGATAGGTTTGACAAGCAGGGTTAACTGAAATATAATAGTGAAGTCAAGGAGCAGGACAGATAGAGACAGCAGCTCTGCAAATTACTGTCATTGCTGCAACACATTACTTCATAATGCCTTATTCTCAACACTCTTTTTGGAAGAAGTAACTGTATTTAAGTCATATTTTTCATTAACTTGCAGAGGATTGCCTGCCAGTAAGAAACAAGTGAAATCTCACTGTGCACGTCTCGGGACAGACTCAAAAGTTGACCTGTGTGTAAACTTGAGAGTGAAGAGGACAAACCTGGTACTGTGTCTTCTTTCACTTGAAATGAATGAGCAGCTTTGGAGAGAGCCATCTGTGTGCGCCATCTGCTCCGAGAGAGCGGGCCGGCGGCTCCGCGCCTCATCGCAGCATCAGCAGATGTATGACACCCTGTGACCCCCCCCTCACTGCTCACATTCATACCTACCTCACAAGAGGACGCAATACCCAACACCTGGAGAAAGAGACTAGTTTATGAAGTTGAATACCCCCCCCCCCCCCCAAAAAAAAACAAAAACAACAACATGCATGTACATTTGAAGCAACTTACCATGAAGTAAAAGAGGACAGATGCACAGTTTCTCCTTTGTCCAGCAGCGTCCATGACAAAGTTCACTCCCTCACTGCCTCATTCTTGATCATGATCACAAAACCACCTCCATGGTGAGAGTAAAGGGACTGAAGTCCTGGAGGCTGCACAGTGTTACCTCCACATGGGAACGCTGTATCCATAGAGATTACTCAATCTCCTCCGTTTGTAATCCTGACTGACACGCCTCTTTGACATCACTCCACACAAATCCTGCTGTGAGATGAAAAACCAAAAAAAGGCGATGTTGCTACATCAGAGAATAAATGTGGGTTTTGTCCATTAAAAGGAGCTGCAACAGTCCATCCTGCTGTGTTTGGCTGGATTAAACCTGTTTGGGAGTTTGCTCTTGAGTTTGATTCTCCTGTGCAGGCATGAAATGGACTCTGTTGCCTGAAGAAAGGTGGCCTGGGTGGGTGGGGGGGGGGGGGGGGGGGGGGGGGGGCTTTCTTGTTATGTGTCAGCTGGGGGTTTCATTCAGAGACTGCAAGGTATTCATTCAGAGGGTGGAGGGAGAGAAAGGGGGGGGGGGGGTTGTGTCTGAATCGCTATAAAGAGAGCCGACAAAACATTCAGTTGCAAAGTTACAACTCAATCTAGATTTTTAGCTTTTAAACAAAGTTTAAGATTAACAATTTAAAGCCGGACTCATTAAATGATTGCAATAAAATGTATTTTTTTATCGAAAATTAAAACATTTTTTAAAATATCTGCTTTGTCTATCATATATCCTGGATATTTGTCCAATTCTTAAACAAAACCCTTTTTTTCTCCATCAAACTTTCCTTTCAACTATTTACCTTGTCATTTCAAACCCAAAATATTTTCTTGGATTCCTCATAACAGGAAGTTTTTTTCGCTATTCATTCATTTATTTACTTACTTATTTATTTATTCGTTTGTTTACTTATTTGTTTATTTCCTAATTTTTTTTCATACATCTTAAAAAAGAAACAAACAAAGGAGAAAAAAAAAGAAAAGCATCCAAATGAGTAAAGAAGACGTAGAAGGGACATCACAATCCGTCTTCAGTGTGTGCCAATCTGGATTTCCATGTTTGAAAGTAAGTTTGAAGGAGTGTAAACTTGAAGTTTTATTCACTTTTTGGCTCACAGGCTCTTGATTTTGCTTTGTGTTGGGCTTGGAAACAGTTTCAGGACGATCACATTTGTCACAGAGGAATATGGCTGAAGTGCTTTTATTTGGTTTCCAGGTTCATTTCAGGAAAAAGAAATGTCACACTGTTGTGATGATGGAGGTCCCAAGAACTCATGTGACACGTATATCACACTGGGTGTAATAGGATTAGAATATCTGAGAGTAAACAAGACCAAATAATGTGGAATTGAAGATGATTTAACCAGATAATCTCTTTAATATTCAGAATTGAAATTTCTCCCTATAATTTACTGCTTTATTCATCAACAGCTATACATACATTACTATTAAGTAATATTTTGAGATCCTTGTATTTCTGTGAGTATTTGTTTTCTGCAGGAAAGTAATTTCAGTCATAGTTAAGTACAAAATACACCATGTAATGACATTTTGCTACTTTTCCAGACATACGGTCTCAAACCGCTGGCATTTGGGCTGTAAAGTGGATCGTCCCCGACTTCTGTTACTATATAACAACAAATATATTGGACGATTTCAAGAATGAAAAAGAACTAGAAAGAAGTAAATATGAGATGTACAGATCAAAAAAGAAGCCCGAGTGCATGTGTGTGTGTGTAACTATTTGCCCTATCAGTCAAAAACTAATGTGTAAACTCCGCGTTAGTCCATTGAAAATCTCCCATTAGATATTTAAGAACAGAGTCTCTTGCAGGCTGGTTTTGGTCCACGTGCTGCATGTTTGACACCCCAGCATTAAGAATTGTACCTTGAAGAAAAGAGTTCAGTTCTCTTTCCCACCTCTCTCCCCTCATTGTTACTTTCACATCATTCTCCCGGTCTCTTGTTGTGTAAAGCACCTGGATGAGGAGCATTTTCTGAAAGGACACCACTGTGGCTTCCTTCGTGACAACAAGCCCTTCTGAGGAGTGAAGGGCTTTTTGTCCCGCCCTGCTAAGAAAAGTCTGATAAAAATGGACATGTGAACCCCCGTTAAGTGACCGTGAGCCCACCGTGACTGTGAGACTGTCTCCGATTACACAGGAGGAGGACTGAAGCTCAGCAGAGGGACCGCAGAGGGCTGAACGAAGGGGGAAAAGAACAGAAAACACACAAGAATCTACATTTATTTTGTTTTTATTAGTGGAGCCAAAATAAATGTGTCATGGTTGATTTTATGTTCAGGGTTAAGGTCGGTGAGTCTCAGTCTTACATGAAGACTTTAGAGTCGGCATAAAGATGGACTGTGACAGTTACACAATCATATTGCTTGCAAAGTGCCGGCGAAATGACCGGAATTAGAGATATTTCACTATTTCTCAAAAAATAATCTCATAAATAGGCTTTAGCAGCTGTTCTGGATTATAATGCTGAAGCCTCATTGATATGTAATTATTTCAAATGTTTTCACTTAATAGAAGCCACTTATTCAAGGAGTATTACTCCTTTTTTCTCTGCTTCATGCAGAAAATAAATGCAACTTTCTAGGCAGAATAAAGTCTTCACACACACACACACACACACACACACACACACACACACACACACAGACTATAAAGAGTGAGAGTCCTCATAGGTTTATAAATAAAATGAAACCATTTTTAAATTTATGTTTGAAAAATATATTTATTTGACCTTTTCCAAGTTTTTTGAAAACAGAATTGTTACTGAATATTGTAACAATCCAAACTGTAAATAAAAACAGTCCAAACCAGCTCAGGCCTGAATGACTGGTTGTATGACTGAATGTTTTACTGTTAAAAGGAAGAAATGATTTAGAATGTGATTGATATTTGTGTGTAATTATAATTGACACGGGCCATTTCAGTTCAATATCCTAGTTACCCAGTTTAAAATGATTTAGCTTTCTGGAATGACTGACTGATGTAGACATTTCCCCGTTTGTCCAACAAAGGGACATCTTGTCACTCCACCACCACGCTGAGAGCTCTGCATGGCTACTGTCCTACAATAACCCTTTAACAAAAATGTTTGAAATTAGATCTTAAAGATGTTTAAATATAGTTTTATGGGCACACTGCATATGTTCAAACACAAGGCCCACATTTGTTCATATTTTAAAGGTGAAAATATTCCTATCAGGTAGACCAACTATAGGAATAGTTCAACAACACAAAGTGTTTTGTATGAGATCAAATTCAAGACCATCAGATTATATTGGCCTTTATATGATTGAAGTTGTTCTTTTTATGTTAAAATGACTTTAAATTAAGCTCAAGAAATTTGTGACTGCTTATACTGGACAGTGTACTCCATCATGGCGCCACCTTCTGGATTAATATTGTATACAAGGTCAGGAAAATATCAGATTTTACAGTTAATCTGTTTGCGTGTTTGTTTCTTCAACAGGCCACAAAGAAACACTTGAGTGGGTGACCATTGTCTTTGCCCGGATGATTTATTCATTTATATGGAATTGGGATTGGCTCCAGATCAAGAACAATTCTACAAATATTATCTAGATTTGTCCCATTTTCCCTTCATGCCAGCCTAAAACAGGAAGGAGTAGTGCTCAAAGAGGCTAAGAATTAAAGTAAACTTAACCTGAAATACTGCGAAAATAAGAAAGAAACTAGACAACTTCTTAAAAAAAGAAAGACGACCTTTATTGAAGACATTCTTGAATGCCGACAGCTGCATTTGATATTAGAGTGGTATTCAAAGAACAATGAAAAGACATCGGGACAGCACATAAAAAAATATTTCCCAAATAAAGAAAAATACACTACCAACTCAGAAATCTCATTTTTGAGTTGAAACACCTAATAACTAGTTACTTTTTTTTTTGTTTTCTTAAACCAATTTGTAGTCCTTCTAAGTTGTTTAATATTTATGGCAGGGATAAAGAACTACCACTAGAAAATCTCAAACTTAAGATATGTAGTGTTAACTTTACAAAAAAGCAGAATAACACTGTACATCTTAAAAACATTAAATATACACATGTTCTTGTTCAATCGGATTTCTGCTTCAGGGTGGTGAATTGAGTAATTTTTAGGATTATATGGCATAAACAAAACATCAGGTCCCGCCCCTATGTGGGCTACTCATCATCATCATCATCATCGTCGTCATCTTCCTCCTCGTCCTCATCCTCATCTTCGTCATCGTCGGCTGGGGTGGCGGCTGATGCTGAATCCACTGTGCCCTTTGTGCGGTACACCGAGAGCTCCTGTGGAGACACATCAGGATGAAGACGCAGGTAAACAAGCCCCAGTGTAAACCCACTTTCACAAAGTTCACCTTGTCATATTTATCTTTCATCTTGGCAGCGTTCTTCTCATATGGCTGTTTCTCTTCTGGCGTCAAGCCGTTCCACATCTCTCCCAGCTTCTTCGCCGTGTCCCCGATGGACAGCCCAGGATGATCTACCTTGATCTTGGGGCGACGGTCTCCACAGAAGAGGAAGAACGCAGACCTGCCAAGGAGGAGGGAACATAGCGATGAGAAATCCATCACGACAACCTGAGGGAGACGTGATAGTGGAACTTACGGCGGTCTCTTTGGGGCGTTGGGGTCCTTGAAGCGCTTCTTCTTTTGGCCCTTGGGGGGAATGTAGTTCTTCATTTCCCGTTCGTAACGCACCTTGTCTTGCTTAGCCAGGTCTTCAAACTTGCCCTTCTCTTTCTGAGACATTGTCTACATTGGGGAAAAATAGGGCCGATTAAAATTTTTTTAAGAAAATATTTCTTCAACAAACTAGTCTAATTTTATTTGAAAAAAAAATAATTCAATCACTCAATAATTATTCCCATTTTAAGCCATTCCCAGACAAAAATATATTGTAAATAAAACTACTCGGAAACGGCTTTTCAATATACAAATAAAATTAAATAAAAATTGTGAGTTTGGTCAGTAAATGATAAAAAATGTAGAATTGAACTCTGTTTATTCGACCAAACACTAACAGCATCACATACCAAAACCACAACTCCATCAAAAAAAAAAAAAAAAGCTCAAGAATCACAAATCTTGAAGATTTCTGACCTCAAAAGTGTGAAATTCAGATTTAAAATTCAGACAATAAGAAGAATTCAGGTCACCTTCCACCGCTCAGAGCATTTCTTGGAGAACTCTGAAAAGTTGACAGAGGCACCTGGGTGTTTCTTCTTGTGCTCCTCTCTGCATGTTTGCACAAAGAAGGCATACGAGGACATTTTGCCCCTTGGCTTTCTTGGATCCTTCCCCATCTTGGCTCACTAAACAGGACAATATATATATATATTAAAAAATATATATATATATCACATTCATTAAATGAAAGTGCATGCACATACATCCATTCAAAATATGCTGTTAATATCCAAATAGTCCCGTCAGCACAATTTGTCTGATTCCTTGCGTTGTCAGTTCCCTCTATTGTTTAAAGCTGGAGGTGGGAGGAGGGTGTCTGGCTTGACTGATGAGCCATTGTAGACAGAGGCCAACATGATGCTTCTAATCACAACTACAATCAGCTAAACATTCATTCCCTTAATTCCCCCACATACGAGCTTGTTGTAATGGCACTGAGCAGAAGGAAACGGGACAGAAAGTTGAAGTGTGTCGTAACGTTGACATCCCTGGTGATCTAACGTGTTCCGCCAGCCGGCTTGAGGACGAAGACATTAGCATTAGCTTCCGCCTTCTTTGATTGTTGGCTGTTAGCATTGTAGCTCAGCTGCTCGCTTTGTGTCACCGCGCTGAAGTTGGCCTCCGACTCGTGGGCTTTCATAGGCAACGTAACTTGGGAACAAATGCCGATAAGATGTTTCATTTACCGACATAATATTTCCTCAAACCAACTGAAACTCGTCTCAATATGAAACAATTGTAGAATTTACTGAAAATGGTCCAGAAAAACAATTAAAAGGCCTGTTTGGTCAGGTCAAATTTTCCCCTTATTAAAATATGTTAACATAACTCCATTTTATTATCCTGCAAAGGAGCAGTCATAAAATTCATAATTTTTCTGAAATGCCCCACGTTAATGTTTAACATCTATAAACTGAAAAGGAAATGTAGACACATTAAAATGACAACTCGGTGACAGCAAATGCAAATAACCCTCACATTAGAGTGATTGTGTACCTTTATACACATGTAATTAGGGATCATAATTATAAACTGGGAGAGTCTGCCAGAGAAAACACGTTCACCACTCCCTCATTGTAAGTCAAGTGGATCAAAGGCTACCTTATACAAACAACAACATAAACAAAACATTTGTATCGAGATTTAAAAAAGCAAAACAATCTTTGTGTTTTAAGTTAAGGTAACTTTGCGCTGAAGTGTCGAGTCGCAGCCTGACTTCACGCGTCTTTGTGTCTTCTCGCGACTAGCCGTTAGCTCGAGGCTAACACGAGCTCATCTCATGAGATTATTAAAATGGCAGATTAGCCTGCTAACAATGGCTAGCAGGCTTTTGAACACACCCCCCGCCCTGCCTCTCCGGCGACCATCTGCATTATGTAACAGAAAAAGCGGCCCGTTTCAGATAAATCCGGACAGTCCGATATTAAAAGTGACTTGTAAAATGGGAGACATTAATGAGGAGCCGTGCTTAGGGATCCCCGCACGCCGGTGCATCGCCTCCGCTGCACTCTGCGGCCGTTGCCGACATTCAAGCGGCGGCTAGCCCCGTTAGCATCCTGCTAAGCAGCACCGTCACTCCGAGCAGCCATCGTGAGCTCAGCGAGCTAACGCAGCGGGGTTGGGGCGTTAAGTTTTCACACCGCTGTTCACCGGGAACAAAATTATTTTCATTGCACAAGCCCGGGTTTATTTTCAACGCGTTGGTTTAATTATTTTTTCCCGGCCGGAGGATAATTTTAGGTCGACAACGGCTAAACATTTAGCACCTTGGCTGCGAGTTAGCATCCTCTCCAGCCCCGGTAATGTAAGAAAACCAGCAACGGAGGTCGTGTTAACCGAGCCTAACGCATGAACGCCGCTGGTTCGTTCAACCGCGGCCGTTTCGCCACGGAGGTAAAATAAATGGAGCTTACCCCTACAGTGCTCTGTCAGGCCAGCGGTACGTCTTAGACAATGGGGCCGAGGAGCTTCGTCAGTGATACGCGCTCTTTCGGCTCTGGTGATCCGTCTGTGTTTATGGTGCGTGCGGAGCTCCGGCAGGCGGACATTGGCTGCCGCCAAACTGTTCAGCGCGCGGCTCCCATTGGACGCGCGCGGACCGCGGCGCCCGCCGCTCACGCGGTTGGTCGTGGGAAACGTCGACGAGGTGGTGGCGCTAAACTTAAATAACTGTTAGCGCCTGAAGGCCACACAAGCTCCGACTGTAAACAGCACTGATACTGAGTGTGGAGGAATGTATTCGAGCCGAGAGGGACGGCACAGGAACCAAAACACGTACTCGAGTAAAGCTACTGTCTGTCACACTAATTACTGATTACGCTGTACTCGATAACAAGTAAAAATACTGCAGGTTACATGTACTCCACTCAACATACTCTTCTCAAATCTTACACGTTACTTTGTAATTATTATAAAAATGAACAGTATTTATAAATAAATACAATATACTCACTATTACAACAAAGCACATACATACAGATACATTAATTACTGAGAAATAAATACAATATAACTACTCTATGCTTGAAATATGAACAGAATAGGAAATACAATATGTATTACAGTAATACATTAATGTATTACAATTAACATCAAAAGTACAAGCAAAATAAATGTTGAAATATTCTCAAATTAAATTACTCTTCTTAAAGAACTACTCAAAAGCTGGAGTTGCTTTGTAAAAATTATGAAAGTGCACATATTTGTTGATAAATTGTGTATTTAAAGATAATTACAATATAATCACAATTACAATGAAGCACATATACCAAGATGCATTAATTACTGATAGATAAATAACATATAACTACTTTATTCTTGAAATATAAGCAGAATACAAAAACAAAACATTTTTGGGAGAAAATAAACATAAAAAGTACAATTGAAATGATAAATTATAAAACGTACTTAAAAAAGTACTCTTCTTAAAAACTGACAGCAGGAGTTGCTTTGTAAAAATGATGAAATTAACATTTCTTTAGATTTTATTTAATACATAAATACACTATTTCCACAATTACAATAAAGCACATTTTCACAGATTAATTACTGATGGATACATACAAGTAATTCAGTAGAATACAATATTTCCAAAGGTGAAATGAATACAAAAATGTAAAGAACAACACCGACGTGAGTTTTTCAAAACACAAACGTGACTAATTGCTTAACAATAAAACAAAGGGACAAATAATTCAATGTAATTTTCTATGGAAGAAACTAGGCAGCATAAGGATGTACTTAGTACAACTGTTACGTTACATAAACTGTACTTAATTATAAGAAACAATATCTTAATATATACTCAACTAAAAATACCCTTATTAGTATGAATTACATTGTGAAGAGCCGGCACATTTTTGTAGATGTACAAATGCAATACTTTCCATTATGTGTGCAATGTGAGTAGAACAGGAAATCCCTAAACTGCATAAACGGTCTTCGTATATAGATATAAATATTTAAATGAACGAATGTCATTAATAAACACGTGCCTATTAAGAAACCAAAAAAATCTTTAATTTATAAGTTTCTTACAGAAGCAGAGGGGAAAGAAATCCTAAAATATTGTACATGACTGGAGGTTTTCTGTACTTTTGCCATTCGGTGCATTCAATACAATTTACCTGCCTGAAATATCTACTTTTGATGCACATTTCTCAGAAATTCCACTTGTATAAGAAATATTAACATGAAGCAGAGTTTATCTCTCTTCAAAAAACATGAATGCAGAATAAAATATGTTTGTATTATTACAACATATTACATATTCGAGTTGTGTTCCATATATGATTTTAAAGCAGCAAATTAAACCACATAATGACATACGGTCATATGGTTACTATTTTAACTACAAATACAAAAAAACCCAAAACTATTTGTTTAAAATACTGTGATGTCATCACATCAATTCAAAATAAATAAAATGCAGTTATGTGCAAATCCTAAGAGAACATAAACAACATATCAGATGTTAATTTGATATGTTGACCATTTACTTGTTAAGGTTGTGCACTTTTAAAGTTACATGTCTGTCATCTGTGATGATTGACTTTCAATATGGTTTTGTGTTTTTTAATCACAATTTTTTTTATTATTATTATTTTTAGATTATACACTTAGCTCACTCATTACACTCAAAATAGTTGATCTTTGTTCAAAACAATGAAAAGAGGCAAATACTGACTTAGTAGTGGTTTGTGGCGAGAACATCGAAAAGCCTGATTGGCTTTTACATTTTCATATTAAGATACATTAATACAGGTTATTGGTTTTTTTTCTTTTTCTTTGGTGCTTTACTCATCAAAGTAAATGTTTGAACTGTATTTGAATAATTAATCAAAAGTTTGTTTAACTAAAAAAGTGACAATTGTGCAGGAATGTTATTTCCAATCTGTATTACCATAAGTGCACATCATGTTTTGTATTAATGTTTTTTCTGCAATATTATTTGTCGTGCCGATAAACACTGTGCTGCAGGTTTTGGTTTCTCTTTGTTCAGTTCTTTGGGCATTCAGTACTAAGCATTAAAAAAAAAAACGTCTTCAGTTAAATTTAACTCACATTCAATACTTCTGGAAATGCATTTAGTTGCTGCCCATCTTCTGCAGCAGGTATAAATAAGACATATGTGTCAATGTTAAATTTTTAATGCAGCATCTCTCCTGCTGAGCAGCTTAGAATAGCCATTCAAATGTTGTAGGTCTCCATAACCACAATGCCTGCAAACATCCTGCTGGGATTATCTCTGCCTCTCAAAAGATAAAGCTTCTAACTGAGAGTGAGACGCTGTAATTGTTGCGCTTCACTGGCATTAGGACCTGGAGCTGCTGGGGGCATGTTTCAACAAGTCATCCAGGCAATAAACTTGAATCTGGGAAGGATTTCAGCTCAGTGAATACGACTGTAACACAAGAGGGAGAAACTAAACAGGCGTCTCCAATGGCAGCCAAAGGTAGGCTCAGACCAATGATATGTCGAAGTGAAAGGAAAACCTTGCTTTGCTACTTTAGTGAATTTGATGTTTTTGTTGACTTTATTATGCATGTTTATGTGATTTTGTTGGGCTACATCATCTGCTGTGATACCCTTAATAGTTCTGTATATTGTATTCAATACACAGAATCATGCTGTTGTATTGTTTGGATTGTCAGAATAACATTTTAACATATAATTCATCATTTGACGGTACTTTATACAGCATATCATTATGGGAAGGTTATTTATTAATTCATTCATTCCATCCATCCATCCATTTTCTCCCACTTATCCGTTTCCGGGTTGCGGGGGTGACAGTCTGAGCTCTGTCACCCAGATCACATTGCACCGATTAAGAACCTTCCTGCAGGTGGTGAGCCCACGGGAAGGTGGCGCCCGGGACACCAACCCACTACCTTGACATTCATTCATTCATTCATTCATTCATTCATTCATTCATTCATTCATTCATTTATTTATTCATTCATTTATTTATTTATTTATTTATTTATTTATTTATTTATTTATTTAAACAAGTCTCAAGGACATAAATCTGTGTTGCAAGAAGACCTATTGAAATCTATCTATCTATCTATCTATCTATCTATCTATCTATCTATCTATCTATCTATCTATCTATCTATCTATCTATCTATCTATCTATCTATCTATCTATCTATCTATCTATCTATCTATCTATCTATCTATCTATCTATCTATCTATCTATCTATCTATCTATCTATCTATCTGTCAGAGGGCAAACAGTGTTGGGATCCATATGAGACGTCCCACAGGAAACATTTTGTCTACCGGCCGAACTCGGCTGCAGAGATGCTGCTGTGAGTTTCATTCATGGTTTGATAGTAAAGTTATAAATAGTCTCGCCGACTTGTGTAACTGCGTGTGTCTGTTGACGCATGTGCAGGCGCCCCGTGTCAACATCAATTATAGACTCCCACTCGCGGTCTGGACCTTTCGGTTCCACTGTGTACAATAAAGACTTTAGCTGGAGGCCCGCCTGTAAAGCTGAATGCATCCGCACAGGAACAGCCTCAGGACACCGGAGAAACAACCCACATCCCAGCCAGGTTGGTATTTCATGTAAGCTCCCGTTTTGCTCAGGGCTGAATGCCATGCATGACCTCTCATGGTGTATTGTAACCTTTTAAATCAAGACTTCTTTCTTCAAGGCTTTCCTGATGTGGAGGCTGCCGAGGGATGCTGCACGAGCCTCGCAGTATGTTGTGTTGCCTTGGAAATGTTCCCCATCCGATGATGAAATCCATAAAGCCTTCACGGCACAGTACTGCTCCACCTACAGATGCGACTTCTTGGAGTCGCCTCAAGGTTCGACAGGCTTGTTAGGTCAGGTCCACACATCGAGCCAAGTCCAAATCAAACCGCTGTGACATTTATCTTCTGCAACTTATTTGGCAGGCTGTGATAACGTGAATAAAACAGGAAGCCGAGCTGCAAACCTGCAGACCAGGCGGCACATTGTGACGTCCTTCCCAGCTGACACCGAGATGAAGGCCAGTTATCGGGGCACAAAGCAAAAACCTGAACTGCAGAACAATCTGTTACAGTACGGCGGCAGCACGGGCCCAAACCTGCTCTGTCCTGGTATTGGTACGACACAGTAAAGGAGAAAAAAACTAGACGATGATAAATACTGTTCAATACAAGCTTTGGAAACTCCATTGGTCTAACTTATCTCTGTGTTTCCAGTCCCAACTGTTGTTCAACGACATGTCAACACGCGGCAGAAAGAATCTGATCTGACAACATACGACCGGTTTTGTGGAAAGCGAGTCAGTGATGTCACATCAGTGATAAAGTCTCTGCTGCCTGAGGAGCTGCAGCAGCTCCACCGGCTGTTACCTGAGGAGGGTGAGCGCTGAAATGTGTCTTCCAATGTTTGCGCACATGTACAGCTTGTTCCTCCATTTACATGGAGCTTGAAAAACAGCTTATCTTCTTTCTTTCCTTTTTTTTTTGCAGAAAGAAAGACTGTGAAAATCATTTTGAGTGAGGGTGTTTGTCCCACTACTAAAGGGAAGCTGGAGAAACTTCCAGCAGTAGCGCGCGGCTCTCGCTCACCAGAGCGCATATCAACTTGGCCAGGACCTCTTTGACCGCGGCTTCTTTGATTAACAGTATGTTTGTTTAGGATTGTTTAGTACTGGAAAAAAATCCTGTAGAACAGTAAAACAGCAGAAAATGACCGACTTGAAAAATAAATGTGATTGAATTATACTGTCATTCCATCTTTGTGTTGTTGGGATTTATTTTGTGTGTTGTGATAATTAAACTGCTGGAATGAAAAAAAAGTTAATTGTTTGCTTTTGTGTTTCGGCTCTCGCATCAATTATTCTGTCTGCAGCTTGTCATGTCTTTGTTGGTGTAATTCAAGAATTCTCTGAACAAGATTCAGTAGAGACAATAAAAGCCTGCAGTTGGGGCAGTTATTAAAATGACGCTTGCAGGGCAAGATATCGCTTGTTTCAATGGAGTGACCAGGCCATTTGTGTTTCCCTCAGCAGGGTCTTGTTTTGAGTTTTGCAGCCAGGGTTGTCACTCTTGGTTTCTTAGTTACCACAGGGCCACCTGCTTCTCTCAGGTGTAATGCTAGAGAGAGTGTCAGGTAGACGGGCGTGAGGTCTGTCTGATTGCTCGCTGTTTGGAGGTCTGACTGAGGAAATGTTCAGCACTTGAAGTCGGCTTTTCACCCAGCGTCAGCCTCTAAGAAGCAATGCCGCTCTGCAAAAAGGCTCGCTCTTCTTCAGCTCCGGGAAGATTAGAAACCCAACATGTGACCAGGTAGTTTACTGCTGTTTTTTTTTTTTGCGCTTCAGTTTTTGTTAAATGTTTTTCCACTTCATTCACCAGTTTATTACACTTTTGTGCTTTTTATGTCGCAAAGATTTTGAGTGTCTTGCTTATGAGTAATGAGATGAAAAGTTGGGTCCACACATTGTCTCATGGGTGTCATCTGTTCCTCTGTCTTGTTCACAAAGTCTTTGCCGTTGTCATGGTGCTTGAGTCACTGTCTGTAGGCAGCGCACAGTAATTAGCCTGTAATGCAGGAAGTCTGGTCACCTGGGACACATAATCACAATCCCAAGGTTAGAATGTACATGTTCTCCTGATGCTTCATGTGCCTGTAACAGGACTGACCCTACACACATTAGGGGCCTAAACAAACTCTTTTTGAAGATTCGTTTCTCTTCACTCTGATACATAAAAACTATTATTAAATCAATTAAATGACTAGAAGTAGCTGCTAACCGGAGCATACGCTGCGTTGCACAGATTTTTAAACACCAGGTAAAGTGAAATTTATGCAATGTTTGCTTCGGTATCAATAACATTACAACCCTATACCTTTCCAATGTGAATGGCTCTACTACTGTAAATAACATTTTACTGTAAATATATTTACTGTAAATAATTGTTGCAATATAATTATTCACATCATCTGGTTGGTCTTCACAATGCTTCTTGATTTGTCTTGAGTTTCGGGACTGGCTGGAGCATCATAAACTTCCTGGTCGGGGGGACACTGTGAAGCAGTGGAAACTCTTTATATGCAGCAGCTGTTCTTTATATAGGAATAGGAGGTCGTGTGACTATTGAAATGACATTCATCCATTCATCTTTTGTGTAAACAACTGTGTCCTACCAAAGGTTGTGAGGTTCTGGGGCTGATTTCATTTGACCGTCACTATCACATCAACAGTCACACGCTCACATTCACACTCACAGGTTATATGGAGTGAACCATTTTTTGGATTATGGGAGAAAACCCACCCCGATCCAAATAGAAAATGCAAACTCAATGTGAGCTCAAGCAAGGACATTCTTGCTATGAAGAAAAACAAATCCTTATTTGTCACACATGCTATTGTACAGTGAAATTCCCCAAAGCAGCCACTGCGCAGTGCCCAGGGAGCGGTTGAGAGTCAAGAGACCCAGAGTGTTAACACTTTCATGTGTGGGATTTGAACCTGAAAACTTTCCAATTACAAGCATGTTCCTCTAACCTATTCACTTCCACTGCCCATGTCTTTATGGTTTGAGTGCTAACCACTATGCTACTGTGGATTATAAAGGGTATTGCAACTTATTTGATCATAACATGTGACCCTCAACCATATAACACGTGGCACACACTGTGCCTTTTGACTACTGTAACACATTCCTTCTCATGTACTTTGAATAGGAACCTAAAAGTATTTATCCTCATCCATAGGTGGACGTAACAGGCGGGACTTTGTTGTCTGGAAAAACTATGCAATAGTAAAAACCGAAAGCATTTATACAGCTTTTACAAAAACAAATGATGCATCTGTCTTTCCTGCCTCACTCATATCAGCATTGTTTTAAAGAACCAGGCATGCTTTTGAGTCTCAAGACTTGTCACATCTTCTAGTATCCTCTCTGAACTGGATGGACTAAGGCAGAAGAGCAAAAACGCACGTGGGCTGAGATGTCAGGGGGCGAAAGTAGACCATCTCTCCGCACCGGGGCGACTGCATGTCAGTGAAGACAACAGAGAGCAGCAGCCTGAGTGGCTGGTGCGAGAACTCCTGAAACAGAACAGGCAAAGACACTCTGTCAACCTCGGAGACAATCTTCATGTCATGATGCAGCAGCGCCGCATCATCAATTCAACTCAGAGCCTCAAGGTACACTTTTCACCCTCTCCATCCAAACGTCGTGATAGAGGAGTCTAATCAAAGTGCAGCGCTCCATCTCTCCATACAACATCTGGACAGTTAATTGCTGTGAATTTTACCTCTCTCCTTGGGACCTGCCTTTTATATAATTCCCACGTTTAGCCTGTAGATGTCACTAGAGAGCCGCAGTGCTCGACCTGCCAGTTTAGAGCCCCCCCACCCCCTCCAAAGTGCTTTAACTCAACTGCAGCTGAGGCATATCTCACCAGCAGCAGAATGAATGTGAGCTAATGCCAAAAATGCCATTTTAAATCAAGTTGATGATCAATTTACTTGCAGCCTGACAGTGCAGCGGGACAATCTATCCGACAGCCTGTGGACGGCCATGTTTCAGGCCAAAGTAAAACAAACACAGTTGCTGAGCCAACTATTTAAAAGGTCCCCGGTACATTCAAATTCAAGCTTTCAAGCTGACAGGAATGATGGAATGATGTAGGAGGTTTGGTGCAAATGCGCCGGCTCGAGTTTGTGGGCCTCAGTTTCTGATGTCAGTCACAGTCTCCTGCTTAATGTAATGAGGAATGTGCCACAGAAGATTAGGCGGAAGACGCTCAGGAGTTCAAAGTTATGCATCTCTAATAAAGGGATTTGGAAACAGTCGAGGTTACGTGAAAAGTTCCCGGTGCTTCCATCATTCTGACTGATTAAACAATTATCTCCCCAATTCAGCAGATAGCTCGGGGAAAGCTGTCCTCCAGTTACATCCTCCAGGAACTAGCCTGTTTATCCCTGTTATTTATTAATGATAGATCAAAGAGCCTCATGGATTCAGGACCAGTTGCTAGGAAACCGTGGAAAAATTGAAGAGAGGACGTTAAACGTAAAGAGCACGGCCTGTCATCTGAACCCGGGCAAGCGTCTCAGAGACATGTCTGAGGTGGCCGTTATTATTACTCATTAATAGTGAGCTGCGCAGCCCTCATTATGTGTGTTGATACAAAGTTCCCTGAGAGACCACGATGTTAACAATGATTCGTGTTTTTAGCACCCAGACTGTATGAACTGCCTGGTGAGTGGATCTGAGTGCACTCCAATAAATGGGAGGAATTAGATAGTTATTTTGTTGCTGTTGTTGTTGTTGTGCATTATGCTGATTGATTTTGATAATCCTGTCGACTCTCCAATGTAACTGTTTCCACCGTCCACAATGAGATTGATGAGAAGATTTCCCTGGAGAGTCTCCAGAAACTGAGGGATTCGTTCGAGGTACAGCGTGAGTTTCATCTTTCAAAGACATGCTGACAGTTCACTTATTCCTTTCTGTGATCGGACTGTATTTTTCTTTACAAAGGAATTTGAGACGGCCGGCTTGAAATGCATTGATGAGAAGAAGTTTGGACGTATAGTGAAGAAGTGTTTGTGTTTGCCTAACATGGTAAGACAGTATGACAGTTCTTTTCACAGCTTTCGCCCTGATTTCATGATCTCTGCGTTATCGCCATCTCACTTCTTGTGCCATCGAGGATAAGCTTTGGCAATTACCTGATTAATTCACAATAGCTGTCATTGTTCCTTCACCTTCTGTTCTTCTCTTTTTACAGAGCAATGCACAGATTCAAGCATTATTTAAGAAGATTGATTATTCAGGCCAGGGACAGATTTCATGGGTGAGATGAAATTGGTACTTGTTTCATATGAAGCATGCAGCCTTTTTGTTCATTGCCTCTGCTATAACGTTCTCCGGTGTGTGCGTGCACTGGGAATCTGCTGTAAGAAATAGTCAGAACACCGTGAAATGCAGCAACGTTATTTTTGTAACTGGAGGATTTGTGGTGCAAGGTTAACTGGAACTGTCCTAAACTCAGTAATTTGTGCTATTTTAGACACTATAGTTCCAAGTGCACTGTACACTGAAACATTTGTCTTGTACTGACTCAAGGACAAGTAATAACTTACTCACAGTAATAGACTTCATTTTAGCATCATTTCCGTTTGTTTCACTTTGATTGGAAAGTCACTGTTTTCAGGTTTTTATATACATTCATAATGTTTAAGCTCCTTTTAAGGCCTCTTTTTGATTGAAGGGTGACAATGATCCTCTATGTGTGTTATAACTGTAATGGATCTGAGCGTTATTGCTTTCTAACACTCAGTAATGTGATACAGGCGGAGTTCTGCACACACATGCTGCAGGAGTATAAAGAAAGGGAGGAAATCGAAAGGTGCCACAAACAAGTGGCCTTTATTCTACCAGCCACGACGAATGCCTCGGGTCACGGCGTTCCCATCGTCAACATCCGCTCCTCCCATGATGGCACCGTTGTAACACTGAGGGAAGATGGCTTTGTTTGCCTTTGGAGTCGTCAGCTTAAGCCCCAGAGGACGAAACACTTGTTTGTATGTCCGTTGACCCATAAACACTCGAATGCATTCAGTGCTTAGAATCACAGATTGAGGAGTCTGGAGACAGTTGTCACATTTTTGAATTTTCTGTCAAAATCTTAGACCTCATTCACAGTGATCAGTGAAAATTAGGTACAAAATAGCCACAATTGACTGTAATCAAATGGAGGAGCTGTTATTAGTGTGATAAAAAGAACAGAAATGAATAGTTTTATGTCAAACTCAAGGAAAAACATGATTGATGTTCAGGATGTCATGACTCTTTAAAGTTTAAATAAAATCCTAAATAATGAAAATACCTGTCCAGCAACCTTTAAGTCCCCCTGTCCCAGCTTTTCACGAGTTCATATAGAAATGGGAGGTGGGGAAGGTCCCAATAGGAAAGTGGAATGGTTCTGAGAACTCCCAGAAGCTGATGTGACATATCGGAAATCAATTCAACCACATTTGTGCATTTGACGTAAG
This sequence comes from Lipophrys pholis, assembly GCF_963383615.2. Lineage (NCBI taxonomy): Eukaryota > Metazoa > Chordata > Actinopteri > Blenniiformes > Blenniidae > Lipophrys > Lipophrys pholis. The sequence continues at coordinate 21,381,646 of NC_137627.1, read as the reverse complement.
AAATAGTATTTACACATGATGTACTGTTGTTAGAATAAAACATGCAGAAGTGATTACCTTAATGTATACAGTTCTCTAATTACCAAAGATAAAATTAATTTCTGTGCTGGACCAAAGTCTATTGCCAATATTTATGTTCCTTCAGTGTGTTGGCTTCTGTGGTTGATGAGTGCAGGTCTGTTTTGTTACATCGCACTTTCTTCACTTTCATTTAAATCGTCTAAATGTGCGGTTATAAAATAAGACTGTGTTTTTATCGACAGAAAGAAAGACCGGCAAATCGAAAATCAAAGTGGGCGAGCGATTTCACTGTGATGACTGAGTGCAACAAGCTGATGATTGGAACAGGGTAAAAAGAAACGTTAAGAAACCCACGGGGCTATCTATTCAGCCCAGTAATTACCCAGTTAAACTGTGGGTCTCACAATGTGTTCTCATTATATTGCAGAGACAGAGAAATCCAGCTTTATGAGCTTTCCACTTTGGACCCTTACTGCCAGATCAATGCCCTCGACACAGTACCTCTGACATTAAACTACAGGTGAGTAACTAAACAACTTGCTCACATCAGGTTTAAAACCCCCAAATAACTGAGAAAATGTTTCTCCTCACAGCTACCTCGGACCTGACAGATGTTGCATACTGTACGGTGACACTGAAGTACGTTCTGTGGTTAAAACCTGACGTAATTACGAGACTGTTGGAAAAATATAAACTACAGAAGGTTAATTTCCATACTTGTGTTGCAGGGATGTGTGGCTGTCATTTTAATTTCCTCTGTTGGAGGTACCCTCAGGTAATGTTACTCTTCAACGTATCTATTGCACGATGATTCAATTTCTTTATTTACTTCACTTGCAGATAGACACAAAGACATTACATAGGCAGTATCGGCATATTCTGTTCAGTAATAGCATGGCAGCTCTTTAAAGTGATATTAGACCTTGATTTTTGCGTTACTGGAGAAAACTCATCGATGCTGAAGGAGACAAACGTAAGATCTCAGTGTTTTTTTTGTTTTTTTTGTTTCCATCCTAAAGCTTGTTTCTGACAACTGAAGAATTTCAAAGACTGTTTTCTTGGCGTGAGATACATTTTCAATGTGTACAAGTGATGTCTGAGCCAAATAACAGCAATTTCAAGAGAAAAAAAAACGTCATAAAAAATAGGTTTTCACAGTAACTACAACATTACACCCAGAAGCTTTATTCGATGCATATTCTTGCAAAAGATGAAAGTAACATCAAGTCACCCACACAATAACAGAGCCACACAAGCTGAACAAGATCAAAATCATTATTTTCTTTTTTTTTATTTGTTCTTCTTAAAGGTCAGGGTTTATTTCTGGATTTTCATCCTCAGCTGTTGATTCGTATCTGCAACAGGCTGCTGTTGCTCACACACACAGTCGGGTTTTATCTTGTAATCTGTAATAGAATGGTCTCATAAGTGTATTAGAAAAACATGACATTACAGACAATAGTAAGCTGGATGGTAACAGAATGTAGATAAAAAAAGAAACATGTGTGGTCTTCTTATATGAACCTGTTATTGTTAAAGATTTATTGACTGGGATTAACCCTGGGGGAGCACTTGTTTGCATGGGGCTCCCATCATTTTACAACCAAGGAAGCAACAACACATGTGAAAAAGACGGTTATCAACGTAAATACAAACAAAGACATCCAGCAAAAACAACATATTAAAACCAGACTGTGGCCAAAAGGACTAAAAGAAGAAACTGAATATTGAATGAGAGTATCATCAATGACATGAGCTCACCAGTAGCTACTCAGTGTGAGCCAAGAACACAGAACCTCATTTAACATTGCACAAAATGTGAGAGGAATTGCAAATTTTGACCTTTTTTGGAACTTTTGTGTCTCAGAAATAAACACATTTGCATTTAGTAAAAAGGTGAAAAAGATCACATAGATTCCTCGTCTATACGGGTATATCTTAAAAAACAGAAAACAGAGAAAAAGAGTCTCCCTGAAGATATGTAAAAGGTTATATATTCTTTTTTTCACATTTGAATCCTGAACAAGTCATGTGTTATTTGCACAATATAATATAATATAATATAATATAATATAATATAATATAATATAATATAATATAATATAATATAATATAATATAATATAATATAATATAATATAATATAATATAATATAATATAATATAATGATGTTTTTTTTGCCGTAAAACAGTAACCGTAACTTGCACTAGATTTGAAAGCACAGTTTTATCAAATAAGCTGCCAAAGATAGCAAAACAATGGAGTTTAGTTGACAAAAGAAGTGTGAAGAATTTCAAATTTTCTGCATTTTAATCAAATCCTACACAAACTATTCACCTACCTCAATGTCCATAACCATTGTGATTAACTAATCAGCATTTTTTTTCCTTTTTATCATTCACAATTAATCTGCATTAGTTTTAAGGTTAAAAATGAATAATTGAATCAAAAATATTTCAAAGACACTTTACATTAGAAAATCAGCAAATATTCAAATAGAACAACATCATAAAGCAAGTCATAAAACCCCCAAAAATTATTATTATATGTTAAAAGCTGTTATGAACAGGTGGGTCTTGATGAGAGATTTGAAAGTGTTCAGGTCGATGCAGGCTCCGATGTGTTGGGCATAGATACTTACAGAAGACCTACTAGTGTTTCACCAGATGTCTTGTGGGAGGTGATTAGTGAGTATAAAGTACTGGAACCACTGCATTGGACTATCCAGCCTTTGTACTTCTGTGAGAACTGTATGCTTGGCACTGAGTGGGACTTGCTCAAGGTGCAGTTCTCATGGACGGGGAGTTGGGGCATCATATGGGGGTGTCTGAGGGTAACATCTCTGTTTTTTGCAGATGATATTGTCCTCCTGGCAGCATTACATTAGGGCTTCTATTATTCGCTGAAACGGTTGGCTGTCGAGTATGAAATTTTTTTGATACTAATCAGCACCTCCAAATTTGAATCTATGGTTCTCTCATGGAAACGGTTGGCATGTCATATCAGAGTTTCACTTATGAAATCCTGAAGTTATGTTCATTTAAAACAAAACAAAAAAAAAACGGTCTCTCCTTTTTTTTCTTTTTACATTCAGCCCACAACATTATGATCAAGGTAGAAGGTGAAAATTGACAATTTGAAGGATTTGAATAACACTGAAATGAGCCTAATTGTGATGGAGTGACAATTCAATCACTTGCATTTCCAAAATGGAAGCTCTTGTAGCGTGGTATTTTCCTGCAGTGGCTCGAGGGCTGTTTTGGCTGCAAAATAGGGAACAACGTATTATTAGACAATGATATTTTTGCTGATTAGTATGTATTGCTTCCAGAGTATTGCACCCATATTATCTCGCTCTGTTCTGTCTTCAGCTGAATGTAAAATCTTTCAATGTGTTCAGAAAGACTCAACGTGTGTCTGACTTTAACTCATGGTGTGTCTTTTCACAGGGGAACGCATGTAGTTATTTTCGGGAAAAAAAGCATGGCCATTCATGTGGAGGAAAATTACACCTTTGTTTCCGGCTCCTGCCAATCCGACTTATTATATATTGTGTATATTTGTATGTATGTGAGGCTGTATGCTTGATATAAGTTCCATCTGTATCAAACGTGACTATTCCCATCTCTGCTGTTATAGATTATGGAATAAACTGCCCAAGATCGACAACATACCCAACATAACTATGGACAACGCAGTGCTTTCTCCCAACGTGACATTTATGCGATGGAAGGTTCATCATGACTGGGTGACACAGGTGACACTTTACATTTCCATGTTTATGTGCAATCCCCCTCCAGATTAAAGCTCTGGGAAGTGACAACTTAAAACAGAAACCGTTCAAAGCCTTGACATTTTGGACTATTAAGTCTAAAACACAAACCTTTCCCTCTGAATTCAGGTGAAATACGTTCACAGTCTTCAAGCCGTCATTTCCTCATCGAATGAAGAATGTTCTTCGGTCGTTATAGGTAATTTTAGGTTTTTCTGAGGCTTTGTGATTTGCTTTGTTTTTTTGCATGAAAATCAATTATCTGAAGTCTGCACTGTTTTAATTTGGGCTTTAAACCTTTAAAAGAGGATTGTACCAGACAGAAAGGTCTGCCAGTAAAACCTTAAAATGACCCACTAATCATGTGAACATGTATAGGCCCGCTCCACTAAAGGGTTTATGACAATCAATGATGTAATAATGTTCAATGACGTACAGTAATACCTACCAAGAATGCAATAATGTTGGTCGTTTTCAATGCAATAATGCCCCATATATCATGATTTGCCAATAGTGCAATAAGATATTTGATCCATCTTATAAGTTATGACATGTTTGAATCGCATTGAAACATATATATATATACACACACACATACTGTATATAGCCATTTTTCCACATTTCAAACTGTACTCCAACACCAGCTACTTACCAAACACCAAAATCCATGTTTCACCAACTCACCTGCCACAGTATAGACTTTACGCCTCTCACACATAAACTCCATAACAAAGGAAATCAGAGAATCCAAAGATGATGGGAATACAGAAGTATACAAGACAAAACATGCCCGGTTTCCGAGGCCAGCTTGGTTTTTAATGAAAGAAGAGACTCATCCCTGAGAATAGTGCAGAAAAGCATCAACTCCCTTCACTTTACAGTGTGTGGTAATTAAACTCAGTGTTGAACTTTACGTAGCCGGCTTGTGGAGCTGTGAGGAATGATTCACTATGACTCATCCATCACAAATTCACTAATCAATGCCAGCATGTGTGTGCGTGATCTCCGTGTACGTGGGCATGTCACCTTGCCAGCGTTGGCCATTTATTCTGATAATGACTTACCGTTGCTCCAAAAAGCCCGTTTTGATCGATGCGCATGCGGTCGCTCTGATAGTGAACTATATTTTCTTTTTTTCCTTTCTTGAGGTTGCTTACTGCCCTTAACAGACGCCGAACAGCAGCTGATCGAGATCAGGGAGGAGTGCTATGAAGGTAAATCCAAAAAGATCCAACTCAGCTGGAGCCCACAGGTCCGATCGTCGTGTGATCAGAGGATCTTCAGCGTGTATAAAGGTGTCAGGACCTTTGACTTCTGCCAGAAGCACAGTTTGCTGGTCACTGGAGGCATGGACAAGCTCATACGACTGTGGAACCCACACTTTTCTGGGTGACGAACCAGAGTTTTTTTATTTCTTCAAAACACATCCCACTGAATTACAAAGCCTCTTTCACTCCATCCTGATTCTTCTTTCTTCTTCTTTTTTTATTTTATAGGAAACCGACTGGCATTTTGAAAGGCCACTGCGCTCCCATCCTCTTCCTCTGCGTCTCCTCAGAGGACAGTCAGATCTTTTCTGTCTCCGCAGACAACACTGTGAAAGTGAGTCATGAATTCTTCATTATGCTTTACATTTATATAAGATACCATTTATCAATGCGCGTTGTTTCTCAGTCTGACTTGTGCTTTTCAAGCGATCCAGCATACACAGTTTTCATACTCTGCACCAACCACTGTTGGAAATATTCCTGCACTGGTGAAAGTGTCCTTACTTTAGTATGAGCCCAATTACAGAAAGGTTGGTGACCTCTTCCATATTTTTTATACCTCTAACTATCAGCCTCACTGGGATGTCACCTTTTATAGCCAATCCAGTGTTGAGTTAATTAGACGGGAGGTGTTCAGCCTCGCCTGTATTTCTCTTTTCTAACTTTTTTTGGAACACAATACTCAATTCAGATTCATCTAATTTAGGAGAATACTTGGACTATGCATAGTTCGATATATGGTTATTAAATATTTGCATAGTGTTAGATTTTGCTTCATTAATATTCTATCTGACCGGACTTGCCTTTATTCAGAAATGTCAAGAAAATATTACATCGTTAATTTTTTTTGCAAGATCACCACATTTTAAAAGGGAAAAGTGCACCGTTAAATCTAAAATATTATACGCGATTACACCGAATTACACGATGCATCAGTACAAATTAACCCTTTACTGAGCAAGTGTGACTGTAGCCGATGATTACTCATTTCTTTCAAAGTAATACACATATGGCCTATTTTTGAGCTTCTGCTTGGTTTAGGCCGGATCCCATTTGCAGTAACTAACAACATGGTAATGCTACTTATACACCAGTGAAGAATTTGTAATATTTTTCTCCACTGCCTTTAATGTGTTCTCGTTTCAGATTTGGCACATGGAGGATCAGTGCTGCCTGTTTACAGCCGAGCCCAGAGCGAGCAGGATCCACGGTGAAATATCTGCGTGCCGCTATTCCGCCGCCATGAAGTCCCTTTACGTGTCGGCAGACTCCATGGCTGCGCTCTCCCTCAAGTTAAGGTTGGCTTGTCGTGCCGCTGCGTTCTATTCATCATGAAATCAAACGTGCAAGGAGGATGTGTTGAAAATATTCCCCCTATGAACTAATTTAAGGGTGATGTTTGCGAGATTTAAAAATAAAAAATGACAGCCTATAACTTGGGAAGATTTCCTGTTCAGGGATTTATTGCCCCACTTTCACTTTAAAGTCGCAGAGATTTTTAAGATTTACTTTCTGCCGGGGTTGGCTCACAGGCCCCTTCATTTTAATCTCCCTTTATTTATCTCCTCTGTCTGTCAGTCCACGGCTCCACAGTCGTTTGACTGTTTCACACAATGAGGCTGTAACGTGCTGCGGCTTCAGTGAGGAGTTCCGTCAGGTCGTCAGCTGCACCGAGGGCTCTGTGAGTCTATTGCAAGACGGCGATCAGCGTAACATTTCCCATGGAAATTAGTCCAATTGTGTAAAAACAGGTGTATAATTATCACATGAGACATGAGACTTATGAGAGTTTTCTGCTTTTAGGTGGTGAAAGTGTGGGATTTTGACTCTGGCCGTCAGGTGTTTGAGTTTGGCGTCTCCAAGGACCTGGCTCCGATCACGTGTGTGACATTTGACCCCGAAGGCAGGAGGTATTATTTATAAAGTCTTTAAAGCCAGAGGTGGAAATTGTACTGAGAATTTGCGCTCAACAAGTTCATTAGTTAGCAAGAGGAAGATGCTCCATAACAAGGGTCTACATCCTTGATGACCAAAAGAGCCGTTTTTGCAATTTTCCATCAAATAAAATTTGTCTGGCGCCACAAAACATGCAAATGATCTGAAATGAAGAAAAAAAAAGGCATTCATGATATTTAATAGTTACTATTCAAATATACTTTTCCTCCTTTTTTTGCGTCTGTAGCAAATTTTTACAACACAAAACATCTTTCATTACTAATTTGTCGGTTAAAAAGAAGCAATATCATTAAAACAACAAAATGAACATAATTCAGCTTTAATAAATTTTTTTCATGGATTTTTGCTGCTTTAACCATTTTATGCATCTTGACTATTTTAGCCATTTATAGCCACGATACATTTCCTAATGGTTTGAACAGTTTTACTGTTCAAACCATTAGGAAATGTGAGCTGGCTGTTTTTACTGTTTTGCCTTCTTTAGCTGTTTTTTTTAGGAGATTAAACCATTAAAAAAAAAAAAAAAAACCTGTGTGGTATGCACATACAATGAAAATGAAAGCAAAATGTTTATTTACATAGAATTTTCTGGAGCCGTTACAGAGGAGCTGAACAGCCACGTGTGGCTCCAGAGACACAGGTTGCAGATTCCTGCTCTAAAATCTTGATGTTAAAAGGAGGAGCTTTATGTGCAAGGAAGACAAAGAAAGAGAAGCTAAAGTTATTTAAAGCAGTTATTCAGACTCCAGCTCTGGCTCCTGCACCACACATGCATTTTCTCACATGAAGCTGCTCTTCCTGTGTTTCTCATTAAAAGTAATGATATACTAATATTGAAAATCTCAAACAAAACTTAATAAGCAATATTTAATATTTACATTTTTGTATTTATTACCAAAAATGATCATAAATATTTTGGACATGCAACCTAACTATATAGTTCTGCTGTACTTAGTCACTGTTTCTTTGGTGAAATATCTTTGGGTGATTGGTGTGCACTCTTGACATTGATATCTAATTTTAAACATGTCCGAATTAAAAACAAATCAGAAAAGAGAAAAAAAAAACAACCTGAGGATTCAACCACCATTTTCACTGTAAAACTAAAGCAAAAAGCCGACTGAAGCTTCAGTGAATGTAGCTATAGCTGATTATGCGGGTGTAGCTGATGTTGCTGGGACCACTTTATCCACAACGACTACTCCGGTCAGAGAGTAGAGACGGACACTGGGAATAGCTTTATCCTCTTAGTACAGCACGTGGATCTGAACATAGAATGAATGATGACTGGACGTAGATGGATGAATGGAGACTGTAGAATGGTTTTCTGTAACAAATGAGCAATATACAAATAAGTAACTGATAATGAAAATAATGCCTGACTGAAAATCCCCTATTTCAACTGAAGATATAGCAAACTTAACAGGGAATTTGTAACAGTAACTATGTGACTTCATTCATAAACGTGATCAGTTATTGAGTTGTTACCACAGAAAGTAGATGGATTACTGTTTTGAATGTCTTTACAACACATTTACAACACTGCTTTTATGTTGAAACACTCAGTGAAACATAATGTAGATGTAAAAGGACTCCTCTTCAAAGATATATAAGTACAGTATATTTAGCCAGAGGTAGAACAAGTACTAAAAATGTGTTCTCAAGTACTATTGTTACATGAATTGAATTGCCATATGAGTGCTCTTCATAAAGAAAAATGCACTGACAAAGTCAATGTCTTTAAAAGGTGCTCCTTTTAACCGCTGCATGTTTGATTGATTCGCCAATAAACATTCCTTCTATCTTATCTGTAAATTATATCGACATTCAAAGCAGTAAACTATAAAAAAATAACACTGGGAATTTGTTTCAGAAACAACCGTAGATATATATTACAAATGATCTTTGTAAATTCCCCTATATTTGCTACAAACATTTAGATATGAACAGCCAACGCTTACATCTACACATAAAACAAAAGAGGTGTGTGTGTGTGTGTGTGTGTGTGTGTGTGTGTGTGTGTGTGTGTGTGTGTGTGTGTGTGTGTGTGTGTGTGTGTGTGTGTGTGTGTGTGTGTGTGTGTGTGTGTGTGTGCGTGTGTGCGTGTGTAGGCTCATCACAGGAGGAGCAGACGGATGTTTGAACATCTGGAACTCCAACAGCGGTTTGTGCATAAAGACATTAAAAAGAGGTCGGTATCGTAAATTATTTTTCCAAATAGAGAAAGTTAGAAATCACACCTTTTCAATTAAATGTGGAAAAACATCATCCTTTTTTTTTTTTGTTCTCCCGGCAGACGGTGAATGCCACGAGGTGTGCGACTGCATCTTTCTCAAAGTTCACCGGAAGTCGTGAGTTCCATTGTGATATTTGGCGAGTGTTGTTGGCTCGGAATAAATCTGAATCCACGCTGAGCTCGTGCAATTTGTGTCTGTAGCTTTGTGATGTCTGTCGGGCGAAGCCGGAGGATTGACATTTACTCAGTGAGTACAAAGGAAAAGACTGGAATTCAAGGTGTTATTTTGTCTCTTGTGCTTGAGAAATCCCTTTCAAATTATCTCTCCCATTTCTTCCCCCTTCCATCATATTGCATCCCATTTGCATCTGTATACATTGCTGTTACCAGCTGAAGTCAAATTGAAATAGGAGAAAAAAAATAAAGTGACGCCACATGTTGTCTGTTTTGAAATTGATTATAGAAGCAGACAACTGAGGGAAAGCCATGCATACGTGATAGTGTTTTTTTTTTTTTTTTTATCTCATCAGGTTTCTGTATTTCCTCAGGATGTACTGGAGGATCTCCACCATGTGCAGAGGCCGCTGCCTTCGTGGCAAGATGATCTGGTGACTATTAAGAGAAAACTTAACACAATTTCACTCAGTCTTAAAAAAAAAAAAAAGAAGTAAGTGGTTGAAGTGCAGTGACTGAGACTGTGTGACATTTATGTGCTTGGTTGTATGACGGCCACAGAAACACTGGATGGACTCGATCGTTATTCCTTCATTGGAAAGCCTGCGGCTTTCTGAGCTGAGAGGGACACAGAGACAAAGTGCAGCCTTCTGACAGGAACTCGATGCTTGATCAAAAGCATATCAATCACAGCAATGTAGTCGCTCTGCAATTACATTAATACCCCGTTAATCAATTTACATGGACTTTTGTAAAAAGCTGCGTTTCTGTCCAAATCAACCGAGCCACTCTGTGTATTGCACCATAGATGTAATGCAATTCCCACATATAGAACAACTAACTGAAAAATACACAGACATACAGATTTAGAACGTGTCATAATTAAAACATTTGTCGATTCATACCTTTTATAAATATTTGGTGTTTTTGTTTTTAAGACAATAAATAGACAACTTGCCATTTTCCTACAGTGTTTGCTTTATGGATTTGATACTTATCCACTAGTATAATTACATTTGCCAGCCTAAAAGTTTCTTTTGATGACTCAATAATGTAAACCAGGGATAGCCAACTAGTCAGAAACCAAGAGCTGCAAAAATAATGGTGGTACTACAAAGAGCCCCATCATACACATGTGTGGGCTCACAAACAAACTCCCTCTCTCACAAAGACAAGAAATGACATGAAATGAAAATACATACATAATGTATGATACATCTCCATATGGAAATACAAAAGTTGTACAACAATCGGCAAGGCGTGGATTTACAGCATTAACAGGAATAATTTCAGCCCCTCAGCGCACACAAATGCCGGGGACCATCTGCAAATTTCAAATTGCAAACTGCAAAGCCGGTACAACAGCGAGGACAGACACTACAAACCACATATTACGATCAGACCAAGTGTTGTGGTTTGATCAAGTGAAGGCTGCAGGGATTTTGGTCACATTGCAGTGAATACCAGTCGCATCATTAGGTATTATTGTGGGATTTGTCTTTGCTTTTACAGCAGTGTGTAACTTTCAGACGGTCCCTGTGCTCTGGTCACTCAGCCAGCTGCACATACAAAACAATATTGTTTCTGCAGAAAAGACAATTACTTTGGACCAAAATGAGCTTGTGGCATATTGTCTACCTCACACCGATGGGAAAAAAACATCATTTGTGAGGGATATTAAGCGTTATTGATGGCGGAACTTTAACAAACTACTCTCAACAGGTGCATCTGTGTCTTATCTTCTTCACTTCTTCACTATCTGAAGTGTCACTGTACCTGAGCCTTTGTTCACTGGATTAAATTATAAACCAATATCTCAATATTTGCAATGCTAACACAGGTCCAGTTGTAAACATTCAGCTCAAAGTGAATCACTAATATATTCAGCTGTGTTCAAATGACTGAATTATCAGTGACTCAATTACAGTAGGTCGTTGCTTTTTGTCAAATCATTACTGGTTACTGAAAATAACAAATAACTTCTTACTAGGAAAAGTGACTAACTTTAAATTATCTCGATCATTTCAGAAATCTTAATGTGCACAGATGTGTATTATTTCAGTGTTGCTGTGACCTCTAAGCTCAGCATGCGTGGATCAGTTTGATGAGTGATTGACTCAAAACGCAGTTGAAATTCGTGGAGGAAGATAATCTGAATGTTAAATACAAATATTCATCAACTGATGATGAGAAGAAGCAGGAACGAACCAACGCATTACAGAAGTTGTAATTGAGCAAATGTTATGAAAGGTGCTGCAAATAGAGCCTACTGTTATTTACAGTCAGACATCTTTCATGCTGTTGTTTTGAGTTGGTTCAGGATGAACAGTGTCCTCTAACTCCAGTGAGTGGGAGTCTAGTGAACCAGCAAGCTTCAGAACAACACAGAAGACTGAAGGTACACGAACCACTGATTTTAATGTGCAACAAAAGCAACAAGCCCATTGAAACTTAAATAATTACTATTGTTTATCATTGGTAACATTTCCTAAAAGTAATTAGTTACTTGTGAATTATTGCAAAACATTCTAGTGTCACAGAAACAAATTACTTTACATTATTTTGAACACTGGTTTTATGTTAGTACACTCAGTCAGTACTATATAAAGCAGATATATTCAATTCTTTATTTTTACAGTGTTGAATGCAACAAAGTCCTTTCAGGACACTTTTACAGAGAATACTCAACAATTCCACACGAGCAAACATAAGCGGCTGTGGAAAGGAAAAAAAACAAAACTCAAATTCTTATTGGAAGGAACCTGCAGAACCAGACTCAGAGGTGGCGGCTTTCTACTAATTGAGTTTGGGGTGAGGGGATAGAAGGGGAGAAGAGGATAGAACAGACAAGACAGGGATCCACTTGCTGCAAACATATTTTATAATTGGCTCATCTTCAAGTTGTTCAAAAAAATAACCTATACCAGCAATTCCCATACTTCTGCCCCCCTGGATGCCACCTTTACTGCCTCTAAAAAAGGCCATGGATCCACTCGCTTGATAAAACATGACAGTGAAGCTACATGCTGTTGCACTGTTGCTCTCATGAACAGACTCAAGAGTGTTCAACGTGAATCAAACAAGCAGTTTCAATGTATGAGCTTTTACAGATTCTATAAAATGCTGTATTATGGCTTTATTTTAAATGTGTAAGTCTAATTTTGACAACCTCAGAGAAGACAAAGCACCTTAAATATGTTGGGAACAACCATCTTGATGAGTATCTTTTCCATTTTATACTATTGATCACATTGTATGTAATTCTGTCTGCAGGATTTCAGTGCTCGAATGGGCTGGCGCTTCTTCTTTTACTTAACTACATGAGCTGAATACTTTCACCTCTTATGTGTTTACATTGGCTTTAAAATGAAATGCCGGTTGCCTTTTGGCTCACATCTCATCTTTATATATCAACTCAGTCTCAGTCTAAGTGCATTATGCAGCCGGGATGCAGACACACTTCTGTCCAGGCTTCCCCTCAGTCTCAGCTGCATCTGTAAAGAGCTGTGATGACCAAGCTCGGTTTGTGTTCATGTTGCTCGGACACATAGAGGACGCCGTATGGAAGAAGGATGATTTTTTGCTGACTTGCTGAAAAAGTCATTGAGGTGGGAAACAAAGCTTCCCTGATCTCTGACCCACTGTGCAGCATCGCCTGCAGGAAACAAATTTACCTGAAGCAGCAAGTCTCCCCCGTTTCACTGGCGTTTCTCTTTCTTCTTTCATTTCTCTCAGTTTGAAACAGTGGCGAATGGTGGTTCATTTCTTAGATGGGGCTCTTCATCATTAGTGTCAACTTAAATACAGCGGATTTCTAAACCACATTACAGCGCAGTAGGTAAAATGCAACAAATGATTAACTGAAATATTAGAATACCTGGTAAAGAACATTCGCATTAAAATGTGCCATGTCATGTGCGCGTGCGCCGGTGAGGTGGCGGGCGGGGGTTCGCCCAGGGTGGAGAACCAGCCAGGTCCGCCACTGCCAGAGGTGACCAGATGGAGCTATCTGAGGACTCGGAGGTCCTGGAGGGAGCCACCCTCTGGTCAAAGTCAGAGAGCCCATCTGGGGTGAGTGAGCTGGCTGCCTTGCAGCAACTCCTGGAGAAGATTCTGAAAACCCGGGAGGAGTTTTACAGGCAGGAGCAGCACTGGAGTCTCCAGACCGAGCTGAACCAGCTCCAAGAGGATGTGGAGACCAAGAGGAGGTCCTCACCAACACCAGCGGTGGCGGCTTCTGCAGAGGATCTCATCCCGGTACCTAATGGCAGTCAGGGTACCTCTGGCTAGCACATAGAAGACTGTGGGCCATCCAAAGAAATGACTCCTCACACCATTACTGACCCACCGTCCAAACCGGCCATGCTGGAGGATGTTGCTGCAGCAGAACGTTCTTCACGGCGTCTCCAGACTCTGTCACATCGGTCACATGTGCTCAGTGTGAAGCTGCTCTCATCTGTGAAGGACACAGGGAGCCAATGGTCAATCTGCCAATATTAGTGTTCTCTGGCCAATGCCAATGGCCCTGCACGGTGTTGGGCTATAAGAACAGCCCCCTCTTATGGACGTGAGCCCTCATAGCACCCTGGTGAATTCTGTTTCTGACAGTTTGAGCAGAAACATCATGTTGGTGGCTGTCTGGAGGTCAAGTTGCAGGGCTCTTGTCTTGCAGTGCTCCTCCTGTTCCTTCTTGCTCAAAGGAGGAGGTAGCAGTCCTGCTGCTGGCTTGTTGCCCTTCTACCCCCCCCCCCCCCCCCCCCCCCCCACGTCTCCTGGTGTACTGGCCTGTCTCCTGGTATCTCCTCCATGTTCTGGACACTGTGCTAGGAGACACAGCAAACCTTCTTGCCACAGCTCGCATTGATGTGCCATCTTGGATGAGCGGCACAACCTGAGCAACTTGTGTTGGTTGTAGACTCGCCTCATGCTGCCTCTATGACTGAGAACACTAACAAAAATTCAACAGTGACCAAAACATCAGCCAGAATCGACGAGAACAGTGTAATAGTTTGTGGTCACCACCCCCAGGAGTCCTGGGTCATTTGACCGGGCTCCAGGGTCGACTTAAAGACGTTCAGCTGGGGCCCAAGTTGAGCTCAGCTTCCTGCAGGAGCATGAGATGATCAACTGGCCGACCAGGACACTGACAAGACCAGCTTTTATTAATGAATGCATCTGAATTCATTCCGCAACCAAATAGGTATCCATTCATCCGTATGCAAGTGGACGTATTTTTCTTCTTGATTTATTCAAAATAAATATTGTCCAAAATATAATACATGATTAAATTCTAATGATTCTTACCTCCTCCTCTTTTTGAGATGTTTCTCCAGCAGAGAACCCATTTGGTTTTTCTGCAGGTCTTTGGCACAGCAGGAGCACTTTGACTTACTGCAGGGAAACAGACACGCTTGAGGTCAAACCCATTAGCTCCCCTATGAAATTACACATTTAAAAAAATATTTATTCCCAAGCAATACAATTAGTATCGGGGGTCTAATAATTTTGACCCCGTTAGTTTTTTTGTTTTTGTGAAATAATTTTGTTTCTATCTGCAAAGTAAAATAATCGAAGCATCCAAACTAAAGCAAGGATGTTTGGAAAAGCTGTGTGAAAAATATATTGATCTGTTTAACAGCACTTGGGAATTATTTGAAAAACATTTTGACCTCAGCTGTATGCAGTCAAAAACATCCAAGCCACAGCAGATATGAATGTTACATTTGAGAATCTTACCAGAGTTGCTGTCTCTTGCCCATCTACTGCAGCCCTTCACCCATGGGATCTCAGCCGGCGGGCGCAACTGGATCATCTCATACATTTCAGGCTGCTGGAGCTGCTCATGCTTCTCATTTAGCTGTTGCCGCTCCGGCTGCATTTTCTCCTCATGCTGCTCTGTCTGAGCAGCAAGAGCTTGAGTCTGAGGCTGTGACTGCTGCTCTGGAGTCTGGCTGTTGTTCAGCTGCTGCTGGTAGAAAATGTGAAGATACTGAGGGTGTGGCCATAAAAACTACCAACGCAACATATAGTAAGTAATGCTGTAGCAATATAGTCAGTAATGAAGTTAATGGTGTATCAGATGGCTCTGGTGTAGCAGGAGTTAAGAAATACACCAGAATTTATTCAAGAGGATATTAAATGATGGAGCTTGGAAGTATGAGAGGATTCATAATACTGGTCTAGAGTCTGTTTAAACCTGATATACTGTACCAGCTATAACTTGTATTTCCAGAAAATTATTTAAATCTAATTATTCAAATTCTAAGAACTGACGGCACTGATCTTACCTGTGAGAGGTCGTACTCTGCAAACGATATCAAGTTGTATTCTGCAGGCAGTGGGATGTAGAACTGTGGATTCTGTGGGATGTCCTCTGCTGCATCCTGTGAGAAGTTGTACTCTGGAGGTAGTTGGATATAGAACTCTGCAGGCAGTGGATTGTCCTCGTACTCTGCAGGCAGTGGAATGTCCTCGTACTCTGCAGGCTGGAGAATGTGGCTGTACTGTCCAGGGTAGGGGATGAAGTACTGTGCATCCTGCGGGATGGAGTACTGTTCAGCGTGTGGGATGAAATACTCTCCATCCTCTGGGACGGAGTACTCCACATCTTGTGGGATGAAGTACTGTTCAGCCTATGGGTTGCAGTATTCTGAAAGCTGTCAGTAAGATAAAGGCATAGGTGTCATGCTCATCATGGTTGGTTGAGTGGTGGGGTAGACAGCAGTGGTAGTCTGTGAGGTCGTCTGTGAGCTAAGCTGCATGGAGGCTGTGTTCGTCAGGATGGAGGGCGTTGTTGTCTCTATATGAGTCCTCTGAAAAAACTAAGTAAAAAAAAAAAAAGAAGACACTTGAAGACACTTAAAAAAATATGCATTTCCCCAATAAAAAGCAAGTGTGAATGGTGAAGCTGAACAAAAACTAAACTGTAATGCTGAAGAAGTTGAAGGAGTTAGAGGACTCGAGACATTTAAAATGTCACTGTTAAAAAAGTTGCTTTGGAAAAAAGGCAAAAATTTACTTTTCATTCTCTGTAATGCACCTCAATATTAGAAGTCTTAAAAAAAACACCATGACGATCTAATTTCATTACTTACTGGCAGAGGCAGTTTTGATATAATTGATTGTAGTGAAAGATGGATGAATGAACAAACCTTTCTCGACATTTACAAACCAGATGAATATTCGGTGCACTATAAAGAGGTTTGGAAAACCTGGAGGATGGAATGTTTATATGTAAACTCAAATTATTCAGTAAAGGAGTGAAATGATCTGACTATAGATGATAGTTCCTCTGATGGAAGTAAAAACAGCTGGTGGTAAAAGTATTATCATTGGAGTATTATACCCCCTGACTCTAATTATGAAACATTTAGAGAACCACTTTGACAATCTCTTACTAGGATAAAATACACTTTAGTCCTTCTCTTTCTGTCCAACTATTGATAAATACATACGAGTTGCAGAAAGTAGTAAGTCAACATCAATATTATAATAACCAGTGGCGGCTGGTTGATGAAACATTATGGTTCTTTTAAACAGCTAGTGAATAGAGAGCACTTATTAAGACTCTTTTATTAGCATACTTGTAAACAAATACAAGCAGATGCTTCATTAGTCCATTTTGGAAAATGAATGTTTTTTGGGGCTGGTTTACTTGAAATGACAGTTAGTCTGAGTTTAGGAAAAACAAAAGGTATCTCAGGTATATTTTCAAACAACACATCGATTCAACTTTCAAAGCAGTTTTAGAATGTTTTGAAAAAAAAACTCCAAAAAATGAAAGTGCAAAATAAGCTGTGTGCTTTTTTAAGCTCTTAGATTTTCAGCCATACATAAATATGAACATATCTAAACATTTATAAACATTACCAAACCTGGACACATTTGCAAAATTCTCAACATATTTCTGTTTGTTTTGCATTTAAAAGAACAATGGAGAAAGTTGAACCTGACCTGAACGGTAAATTAGAATTAAAAGTTGCCCCAAGTCTCGGACATGAAATGAAGCTGATTGGTTTAATTTCATTTTTGATCAGACAGCTACTAAACTCCACCTCCTCGGGGCGGCTTTCA
The DNA here is from genome assembly GCF_963383615.2 of Lipophrys pholis. NCBI lineage: Eukaryota > Metazoa > Chordata > Actinopteri > Blenniiformes > Blenniidae > Lipophrys > Lipophrys pholis. Next base: position 21,364,146 of record NC_137627.1, on the reverse strand, counting down.
CAGCCCCTCAAGCTGCTCACACACACACTGGAGAGAGAGAAATCAAGAAATCCTCTCTTTTATTGAAGATTATCTATAGTAAATTGTTAGTTTGTTGGCATAAACATATTTTGACAGAATTACAGTATATATATATATATAATTTTTTTTAAATTAAATTCCCCTTTTCGGTCCCAGGGAAGGCGGCGCCCTCTAATGTCCAGTCGCCACTGGTTTAAATGATAAAATTTTGGAATTACTTATAGTTTCCTTCAATAACCATCAGCAATTTTTGACGTAATCCAATGGCTGTGCAATGAAATATGGTATAATTATCACTGACAGGCAATGTAATTACGTATGGATCAGGGCAGACGTCCTCACGTTGACTTTTTCAGGCTAAAATTCAGTGCAGTGAAGCTTCGACCAGCTCGTACCTGTAGTTTATGGCAGGTTCTGCTCCACAGAGCTGCGACTGAAGTGTGAAGATGCTTTATGGCTGACTCAGCCCATGACACGAGGAGGTGTACACCTCAGCCACGGCGTCTCATAGGATTATGCCACTACTGATATATTTCCTGTCCATGCTTTTGTGCTCACACAACATGATATAAGGATTACTTCTGGGGATACACTACAGATACATTGTTTAAAAGAGAAGCCCAGAAATCCCTCTATAATGTCACAGTTTTGAAATTCAGGCCTGATTCAGTGACTGCAAACACATTCAATATTGCTCTGCTTTTATACTGTTCATTTAATGTGATTATCAGTCACTTATAATTACGATATTTGCGAAAGGTGCGATAGTGTAAGATTTATTTTCAACACCCGCCTGTGTCGCTGAACAACACTCCAGTGTCAGCAGCTCTGCCGGATTGTGTTTGGGTGCCGGGAGATGAATGTTAATGACGCCATGCTGTTAACGTGTGTTCAGCTGATACCCACTGTGCTCACATCAAGTCACCCAGCTAACAATTAGTCATTACAAAGTATTTAGCAGTAAACACAAACTACAAAGGTCTGACGCAACAGATCTCCAAGTACTTAGGTTAAAATAATATGGTTGCAATGTAATCAACATTTTTATCTGACACTAACACAAAAAGCTTTTTGTTCTTTATTTGCACAAAATGAATAAAACGATGTCACAAAATCACAATATGTTTTCAAACTGTGCAGGAGAGGATAGAAGCCCAACACGCTTCTACGAAGTCCTCCCCATTGATAAACATGTTAGTAATTTACCATTGCCAATTAACATTGGGGCGAAGGTTATGTATTTGGCTGGTTTGTATGTATGAATGTATTTCATCAACTGTTCGCAAAGACTGAACACCCTTGAAATCTTCAGGGATGATTTGTCAGCACCCAAGGACCAATCGATTCTATTTTGGGATGTTAATAGCCAACCATATCCAAATGAATAATAAAAAAAAAAAAAGGTGAAAAAATGTCCCATACAAAGCAGATGGGAGAGACACCTCATGGAGGAGATCAAAGGAGATCAGCTCCGGTTGCCTTGGACGTGACTTTCGCAAAAACTATTCACTGAAATAGCCAAAAATTTTCAGGGATAACTTGTCTTTGACTAGGACGATCCCATCAAATATTGAGAGCGATTGGGCCAAAGGTAAACATAATTACATCATAACGCTGCTAGCTTTAATCCGATTGATGTCGAACTACCTCCAAAATGTTCAGTTTTTAATTCCCCAATTTCGGACATGACACATGGTGCATTGACATCCTTGCCCTGGCGAGCGGTTGGGGGACAATTGTCAGGGGGGTGATACGGAAATTGTGAATCTGTGTCAAACAGTGATAACGTAGAGCATTTCAAACAACCACGACAAATGGTGGAATGAGGGGTGTGGTGGCTCTGATTACCTTGTAATCCATTGGTTTCCATGGTGACAAATGTGGCGTTGGCGAAGGTATGCGCTGTTCTAGTTTTATAAGGGAAATGAAAATAACGAAGGATGAAAGGACAAACAAGGAACAACAAGCAGGAAAACAAACAAAGGAGTTCGCAAAGACGGTCAACTAAACCACACAACATTGATCAGATTAAGAACAACTGATTAAATAGTTTATGATTAAAGATGGACAAAGTGATTTGTTGAGAGAATTCCAGAGGTTGGGCCCACGACATTTGGCAGACATTTGGAGGTTTTCTGACGTCTTTTGTCTTTCTCGTTGGGTCGGTCTGAACGGCTCAAGATAACAAGAAACAGTTGTAAAACACATAAATGCATGTCTGTATTATTGTATTAATAGATTCAATTCATGGAAATTAAAACTTGCTGGACAGAGGTGACCGGCATGACCAGCGTTTTGGAACTAATAGTGACTTAATATCATAATATTGATGGATATTGGCAGGGATTGGATATGATGATGACTAATTCAATAATTAAATTTTTTTTTAAAAAAGAAGCACAGTGAGAGGGGATTTGCTGGTGTGCCAATGATGATGCTGAGGCGGGCCAATAGTGGCACCCATTCCCGACGCTACATAAAGACACCACCAGACAATATCAACATATTACTTTGATCGTGTGCAGTCTGGTTGAAGATGTTGTGGATAATTTTCAATTCAGATTTTTCTTTCTTAAAGCCAAGTGTTCATAACAACATGGCTTTTCGATGTGGGCTCTTCCTCTCATTGTGAAGCAGAATTCACCAAGCATCAGATTATTCACCCGCCAATAATGGACGTGAGCGGGGTTTAAACTATGGCGTAACAAGGTAGTTGTCTCTCGATGATGCATTCATACTCTGTGCCTCAGGTAAACCTGCTTCATTAATTGCGAGCAAGCGGCGACACAAATCTATTTGCATATAAAATGAAGTGAAAAGACAAATATTACTGGCATTCGAACACGAAAAATTCAATCACTGTCACAGATGAAGCAAGAGTTCTTTTAATTATCCGACCAAATGTTCTGGTGCTGTTCCTTCCATCCTTAGCGGGTGAATTTGTACAATGAGTTGTCTGTAAAAATCAGTAAAAATCAGAGCAGGGATGGCAGCTTCTTCATCTGAGTTCACCTGTATGTTGTGTTCATGCCTCTCTCTCTCTCTCTCTCTCTCTCTCTCTCTCTCTCTCTCTCTCTCTCTCTCTCTCTCTCTCTCTCTCTCTGATTACTACTGGCGCTGTGTGATTCACTGGACGGTAGTGCCTCTCATTATGGCGGGTCGCTGCGTTCACCCTCAAAGAAGACCATTAAAAGAGTGGAATATTGCAATACAGTAGCCAGGAAGAAGAGTGACCCCTCTGATTATCTGCAGAAGGCTCTTCTGGAATCGTTTTTTCATTATTGGCCTGCAGGAGAAAGATCAATGGCTTGTTTCATATGTAGTCCTTGCCTTCAGCCCTCAGTCTTTATTCTGCCCCTCCAGATGGTCAGTGTTTCGTTGCATCGCATTAAAAATTGAAAACATGACCCCCATTCAGCTAAATATTCCACTTTGGCTCTGAAAGCAGTATGCTCGAAGTTCAAACTGCCATCTGCTTTGCCCGAATTGGTCGGTGGTGAACACTGCTCAAGTTGGCAGCGAGTCCTCTCGTTGAGCTCAGTGAGAAATAAAGACCAAGATGAAGCCCTCCGTATCCGTGTGAAGTGCAGCGGCGGGAATAATGTTTGGCTTGTCTGCTTGCTCAGGGGTTTGACATCAAATCAGCTGCTAATCCATGTGCGACACACTCGGCAAGAATATTTTAAGCGACTATCAAGACTTCAGTGAAACTCTTTGACATTCAGACGAGGCTTGAGATATTTTCCATCCAGATTCCCCCCTCGGCTCTTCAGGAAAACCGCTTCGGCTTTTTGTCATTTTTAATTTCCGTGAGGTTTTTGGTTAACAGACGGCGACCTTTTCAAGACAATCACTTTCTCGGTGAGAGGCACAAATTCCTTTTCTAATTTCTGAGTTGATAAGGTTAAATAAATAGTTTGACAATGTGCTTATTGGCTTCCTTGTTGAGCTAAATGAGAAGATTGATTTTGCTCTGAGAGCTAAAGTCAATAAAGATTTTCCACTTAACTCCCAGGTGCAGAGTTAGAGAATCAGAGGAGGAAGGAAGGCTGAAATTTTGCACCCGAACACAACTACAGTTGGTGCAACACGCAGATGTAGTGGTTTAGCACTCTCGTCTCACACTAAGAATATCCCTGGTTTGAGCCTGGCTGCTGCTTGCTTTTCTGTGTCGAGTTTGCATGTTCCCCCGTGTGCATTTGAAGTGAACTGGTGACGGTCTCTGTGTTTCCCTCCTACAAAGATGCAGATCAAGAGGTTGAAACATTGAGTCCAACTATGTGCATCATCCGGTAGAAACTTGTGATCATGAAAGTAGTAAAGAAGAGAGTACATCTTGTAAACTGCACGTTTTTGTGAAAACTATGTGACTGAACCGCCTCTGGCTAAATGGGGGCGAGCTTTTGGCTGCCATTCCTAAACGTGGCGGCTAAAGGAATTTGATTACAGTTACCAATGTTGCTGGTTTGATCCGTCGTCTCGGCCCGTCCACATGTTGAAGTGTCCAGTTGGGAGGGACATTTAGCCTTAAACAAACTCTTAAAAAATAGTGATGGAGCACCTTATACGGCACCTGTCAGACTAAGGCCCTGTCCACATGACAACGCTGTTTCACCTGGCCGCATTGTGTTTGCTTGATCATCAACACAGCGCAGCGTTTTAGGAGCCTGGAAACGGCGTTGTTTTGAAAATGGGTTCCAGAGTGGAGAAGCTTAAAATGATGCCTAGGCTTTGACACATGGATGGGCAGTTGCTGAAATTGATGACGCCATCGCCCAACCTCTCAACACGATAGCCCCGCAACTCTCTCCTGACATCATTTGACAACAAGAACAACAACAATGGCGGCCTCCATACTCCCGGTCGTGAAACTATACTGAGTCTATGTGGTTTAATAAGGTCAGACGTTAGATTGGTTGATTTCTCCATTTTTTTCATGCTCCGTGTCTTCCTCTCCATTTTGGATGCATTTCCGTGCATATGTTACCTATTGGCCGGCAACAGTACTACATCATTCTGAGTAGTTTTGAAGGTGTCATGTGGATGCAGATGTTTTCCGTGTGGAAACTTTCCCGGAAAATGGGAAGAAGAAAGAGGTTGTGGCAACAGGGCCTCAGTGTGTGTCTGTGTGTGACAAAAGGCCTTTTCATACTTTCCGCGTCACATACAGTAAATATCGTCATCCACCGCTGGTCGGCACTGACTCCTTTGCGGTCGACCACCTGCAGCCTAATTTTGTGAACCTGCGGACTGAACGCACCGACCATGCATGTACCAAAGCAACAAACAAAAACAATGGAAATCCGCAGGTCTAGAATATAAAGAATATAAAGATAGTAAAGCCCAGTACCAGAAAAGAGTATTAGCATTTCGCTACCAGTAGGTGGCACACTAACCAACACCAACTGAACTCAACAGAATCCACACGTCCACATAATCAGTATAAAAAAAACAATCAATAACAATCAATAATGAACCAAACATGCCCAACTTCAGTCCCCAGACCCTCTGTAAAACCTTTCTAACAACTGTACTTGGAAACTTAACTTGTGTTCTGTCTGTTTGAATCAAACAATCATTATCACAGTCCAGTATTTTTAACTGCACATGCTCCTGAAAGGGCAGTGTAAATGTTGGCGATCCTGCCCCAAACATGTATCCTGCTTGAAATAAATTATTGAAGTATTTTCACTTGAATTCTTCCATGTAGTCTGCCATTTTAGCCTCACTGTTACAGAGACAATAGGTTTGCATTCCTCCATGTGCTTTTGCCTCCGTGTTCCTCCATGTTGGCTTCAGTGGGACTCAGGAACAATAGGTGTTGATGGGTCAACAAGGACCCACTGCAGCCCGGGAAACTGGAGCCCAACTTAGAAAGGATGAGTGGACGACAGGAGTCCACTGTGATTGGCCGGATCGGTCAAGGGTCTTTATTATCGATCTCTCTCCTTTACTTTAAGAGCACACCGGTGTCCTGTGCAAGTTGTCATGTGGTGAGAATGTCTTTGTTAAATAAATAATTGTGTAAATGCTTGAGTATCTCATGTCTGTTGTCTTTAGCCAGCCACAGTTTTGGAACATGCAGAATACTGAGAGAAAATATCTACCAATTTGAATCATCTGGGCATTGATAGGAGATAAACTGTCTGTCTTACCATTACACTCTCAGTAAAGCTCAATGTCCTTCTCGTCTGTTCTCATCTTCGTACCTGCTTCGGATTTAAAGACTCTTTTCATCTCCTCACCGGAACTAGTCTCTATACTGAATGCTGATTGGTCAGACGTTAGCTGTCAGTCATCATTGTGGCAGGACCTGCTGCCTCACTTCACTGACTAGCCAGCTTCAGAAAGGAGCCAGAGGTGGAGCTTCCACAAAGCTCCTTCCAAAAACCCTAATGGCGGCTTGGATGCCTTGATTCTGGCTCCGGTCCGGAGCTTCGGTCGTCGGAAACCAAAAATCGGGGGCTAAGCTTGGCTTTGGCACCGAGGAAAGGACTGGAATTTGACAGTCAAACTCGTTTCTGTGCACGCAGGCATCTTGAACAAAGCTTTTGATTGCTTTTGCGAGGTGTTGTGCAGATATTACTGTGAATTTATGCCTAAAAAAGGCCCTGGACGGGACATGAGTTCTGCATTTTGTACTAAAGGGAGGAGTAATTTGGCCCAGAATACAAATGAATTATTGTAATGTGAGTAGCTCTTTACTTCCACTGTTTAATATGATAAATCCCACTGTAATAGGCCATTCAAGAAACATATCCGGTTTTTACAGTTTAAAAAAACACATGTTAAATGTTTAACACATAGCAAAACAGTTTGAAATGATCCAAAAATGATAAACAGAATTCTATGAAAGTACAACAAATTCCTCACATTATGTCAGTTACAATGAACTTTGAACCGCTTTGTGTTGGTTTTGCCGTAATAAATTCAAAATACTGCACATCATGTGGTCTCTCTTCAGAAAAATGGGCATAAGGAGGCCATCCTCTGTGTGGCGCAGTGTCCGCCCTCTCTCTTGGCCACTGGCAGCTATGATGGAGAGATCATCGTGTGGAACGTAGTTTCTGGACGAATACAGTGTCGCTTTGGCAGCCGCCTCTCATCCGAGCATCAAGGTGACGGTGTAGCTGGGATGGAAATAATGACCAAATTTGAACAAATCACCTGTGATTATTTGTTGTTTTGTGTCTCTCTCACAGATCCAGATACAAGTGTCCCAAGTATAGTTTTTGTAAAAAACCTCCAGGAGTTTTCCTCGACGCCTGCTCTACTGTCATCTGGGTCCAAAGGTCAGTGTTATGAATTGTGTTGATTACTGTGCATGATTGCACGTTACAACCTCCCCCTGTGTGTTTCTGAATGGCACTAATTTTATTTCTTACTCTTTTAAAGGTTGTTTAAACCTCTGGAGTGTGCTCAACGGAGGAAAGTTTGTGAGCAGCTTCAGAGCTGTGAGATATTAACTTTGCTGTATTTTTTATTGCCCCCCTTTAGCGATCAAAGAATCCCTTTTACCCTCTCTAAAAGTGCTGACTTAGTGAAAAGCTAATTTCCAGCGGGCGGTTTATTTGCTTAGCTCCAGTTTTTTTGGTCTTTTTTTTTTTTTAAAGGGCTGCCAGGTACCTTCCTTACAGACTGATGAGGCAAAGCAAGCATAGATTTCTACATTTGGGAAATAGGTGAACATGAGGGCGTCTGAGCAGCTCCTCCAAAGACTCAAACTCTACAAGTCCGGACACATTTTCCAACTGAAAGCAGAATTTCTCTTTTTTTAATGCCCAATATTTAAATACAAACATGATGTACGAAAACCTCATATTGAATAAATGAATGAATGAAAGATCTTAGTTAGTTAGTCAGTTAGTTAGTCAACAAACACACTTTATTTGTTTATTTATTTATGTTTGTATTTATTTGGGGTTAGTCTGGTTGCCCAATGGATTAATTTTGTCTACAGGGAGGAAGACTTGCATTCACCACGCAGTAAACTGTTCGCTGGTCCTGCTTTGATATTGTTTATTCATATTTAACAAGACCGAGTGCCAAATACAGACATATTATCTGTTTTTGTTAGAGCACTTATAATGAATCTAACTTTGTTTTATATTTGCCTGTTTCAGTCGAAATTCCAGCAGAAGATAACAAAACTGGCGAAAGCAGACAAGGCCGCTCTGCTATACGCCGCTGACATAATCGGTTACATTTATGTTTACCGCACAGAGAAGTTTCCCTCAGATCAAAAGTCACTAAAAGGTCAGCAACACATAAAGACGAGCACTGTTTATCAGAACTTTTTCTGTGTGTTTCACATTTTTCTGTTCTCGCCTATTTAGCTGAGAACTTCTGGCGTGCCCACACCAGCACGGTCACTGGGTAGGTAAATTGAAATATAAATACTATAGACACATATAGTTTTCATTCAAGTAATGATAAATAAATGTAAATGTAAGTAATTATGCTAAAACTACTTAATGTGTACAACATGCTTTCATTTAAAATCATTACACTATCTAAAAATAAAAAAAATAATTTTAGAGCAACCTGTTGAATATACAGTACCTGGGATTTATAACAAATGTCAATATATCAAAAAACATGTTGTGATTTCTTGTAAAAAAAGAACAAGTATACAATGGAAAAAGACATGTTGTAAACAAAAGTCTTAATTATAAGAAAGGAAAAGAAAAGAAAAGAAACGAAAAGAAAAGAATCGAAAACAAACAATAACATTTAACATAAGACTTTATTGTCATGCAGTTTTCAAAGATGAGCACTCACAGTTCACCAAACACACCAAATACGTCCGACATGTCAAACGAGCAACTGACAAAAATAAATGTTACGTACAATCATAAATACCATGAACAAGGAATAAGAATTAATATGAGGTACAGCAAATGTACAAAAAGTATACCTAAAAACTATCCAAATAAATAATGTGCTGGGTAAATTGAGCAGTGAAGTGACTCAGTGTGTATTGATTAGGGCAATTGCCTTATTATCATTGTGTCCTATCACAATCCAAATGTACAAATTTAGAAGCACCTGGATCTATACCCTGCAAATAGTCTCTATTGTACTTTACTTGAGCTCTCGCTGGAGAGTAAATCAAACCGTTGTATATGAGCGGGGGGATGGGGGGAGGGGGGGGGGGGGGGTTGAAACTGTTTTGCATTTATGCAACTAAATAAATGCAATATGTATGTGCAGGAGAAGAATTCTCTTGGTTCCACTCAGTAGTTGTGTCCTCAGCGTTTTACTCAGTCATGTACTTTAAAGTCCCAATGGTTCCATCCTCAGCAAATCCAGTCATTCACAGGCTGAGGTGTCAGCGGCAGCAGAAACTTCCTTCTGTGTATGTGTGTGTGTGTGTGTGTGTGTGTGTGTGTGTGTGTGTGTGTGTGTGTGTGTGTGTGTGTGTGTGTGTGTGTGTGTGTGTGTGTGTGTGTGTGTGTGTGTGTGTGTGTGTGTCTGAAGGTCTCGGAGACGATCAGCGTAGGTGAGATGCAGCCCGGGGTGTATCTGCCATCAGACGTACTAACACAGTGATCCGTCACAAACGCCTTCTCCCATTTCATTCCGTGTCTCTTCATTCTGGTCCAGCCTGCAGATTGTTGACAATGATCAAGTGGTGCTTACCTCATCAGCAGACTGCACGGTGCGGCTCTGGAGTGCACGAGGCAAATTCATAGGTGGGTGTCGCCTTGCATTTGTCAATGCCTTTCCTGTAGTATTTAAAGTCCACTTAAGCAGCTTTAATGTTAATTTATTCAGTGTGACTAGCATGGCTGGATTGGCTCAATAAAAAGTGTGCAAGAGATGTCAGCTTAAAGTACCCTTCAGCTACAGGGCGGATTGCTTAAAGATGGCCAAGACAGACAGTGAATAAGTACTTCTACCCTACCTGGAAGGTTAGTTCATCATGATTCTCGTCGTGGCATTGGGAGCTGTTACTTTAGTTCACAGACAAAGGAGCACTTCATTAGTCAATTCTCCTGAAAACATGAGAGACGTCAAACTGTAAGTAACATTAACCTGTCTTCACCTGGTTGGTAGTTTATCCTGATTAAGCTCATTTGCTTGCTGCTTCTTAATTTACTTATTTCCATAGTGATTGGACAAAAACAAATGCCTTACAAATTAGAATGCAAGACTTTATTTATTGTTTTACTTTTCTAAGTGTCAGGGTTTGGCATTCATCTTCGTTAGTGTGTGATTCTGTGTTTCTGTGCGCCTGTTTGCATGTTTGTGTTCAACACTTGAGTAATACAGACTTTACTCAAACATGCAGTTTTGGTTCATTTGAACAGATTGATTTATTTTATTGATTCACTTGAAATAAACAAAAACGATGGACACTAATGACCAACTTAGCGTCTCCAAATGAGCTTATTGTCCGTTGTTTGGGTAGATGGGGATTGTATTTTAGTCGTGGGCGTCACGATTCAGACTCAGAGACTCGGGTGCCGACAGAGAAACAGTCGGTCAGGAGTTCACTCAGTGCATTTCATTTACAAGGTGAAGTGATAATAAACACAAACCCAAAGAGCCAAATATAAGTGAACTCTTTATAAAGTGAATATAAAGTTAAGTAGTCGGGAACGGGATGGAGGGGAGCATGACTAACAGGATTCTGACCGTCTAAACACAAACGAGAAAAGGAACTGCTGAACTGAACCAGAGCACGCCATTATCAAAACTGGTTCTAGGAAAAGTCAAGAAACAGAAGAAACACAACTACGAGACTACTCAAGAGAAACGACAAGGGCCCAGCGAGAGACTGAAGCATACTGACTTATCTCTCCACACATCACACACCAGACAGCACATGCCCACCTGGGAAAAAAGGAAAGGAGAGAGGGGGAAGGGAGAAAGGCTGCCAGGTGGAGGGGATGACAGTGAGTGCCATTTTACTCCATATTTTCTCTTTTCAGACGCTCTTCCCCCTCTTTCTGAAGGTCGTTACTCCTCTCTCTGTCCCTCCCTCCTCTTTTTCTCCTCTTTTCTAGCTTCCCTCTCTGCTTTTTTCATCTTGGCCTTCTCTTTGTCGCTCATTGAGGCGAGCTTATCCAGTTTCTTAATCATGTCGAGAAGAATCTGGTCGTCTAAATTTGTCCTGCATTTGTCTTCCATCCAGGCCTCCTCTTTCCGTTTGGACCTTTTAGTAGCTCTTCTCTCTGCTCTTTAGCCCTGGTCTCATTCTTTCAGAGCTCTACATCCACTTTTCCAGTCAGCCCCAGTATTGCACGTTTCCCACTCCATTCTCGTGAGCGTTCCCAGATAATTGTTCAGCATCTCACCCGGCATCATTGTTTCCTGCTTGGTGCTTTCCTGGTGTCTTTCTCAGCAGCCATGTCCCTCTATCTGATGTCTCATTGTTGTGGCCAGCGATGGTTTTGCCAAGGGTTCCCTTCATCTCACTGACTTCTCTGACTTTCTCTGCAACCTGGGTCTTATGGTTCAGGACTTCAGCCTCTCTGGTCTGCAGAACCTGTTTCAGGGTCGTGACCTCTGAACTGAGCAGGCTGAGTTTCTGCTCATACTGAGACTACAGGGCAACTTTTTTTCTTCATCTGCCTCATGCAGCTTAGTGACCAACATGTTCTCCAGGTCAGCCTTGGAACTCTCCAGGTTGGTCATGACGGTTGTTACCTTGTCACTCTGTTCCTGAAGTCCCTTATTGAGACTGCCACACTCGGCTTCTTTAAGGTCAAAAGCACTTGTGAGGGCCTCCACTTGCAAATTCAGTTGGCTACCGGCTCTTTGGCCTATACAAAATGTCTTCTGGTGACCTGCTGCAGCTTTCTAATTTGGTTGCATTTCTTCTGCAACAACCCCTCAGCTTCCGCTCTTTGTTTCTGGAGACTATTTTCTAAGGCCTGAGCCTTCTATGAACCTCTCAGCTGTTGGTCCTTCTGATGGAGCGTAAAGTTCAACTGTTCTTGATGAGACTCCAGAGCTCTGAACTGGCAGCTCAATTCCTCCTTCTCTATAGAGAATATATCTGATTTATCAGCAGTTTCTTATTTTGAGCTTCCATACTGCTGTAGCACAGACAGTATCTCTGCCATTTTTCCAACTTGCCCTTCACTGATGTTGCGCTGCTCCATAACTCTGGTGTACGTACTCCTTGTTGGTCGCTGCTGTGTGCTCTCTGTTTCTTCTCTGAAACACTGCAACAGTGCTTGACTTTTAAATGGTAGAGCAAATGCAACTTTAAATATCATCTGTCTTGTCTTTCTGTCTTTCAGAAATTATTGAGAGGTCAAAAAGGGGGCATAGTCCTTAATTTATGTTCTAGAAATAGGCAGCGGAATTGTTCCTTTCAGTCCCACATGACATCAATGAACAAAAACAAGTCCAGCCTTGTTGACGTCCAGAGCGCAAAAGCAATTTTTTTCTCCAAAAGATAATCATCTTCAGGTAAAAGAACCTCCTCCTTATTATCAAAATCCTTCCGCAACAGTGAAAGGCCATGGCTATGACAGTCTGCTGAAAATCTGATGGTTCACCATGAAACAGGAAGTGATGTGTAACTCTGCTCTACATGCTGCAACGAACCTAAAACGTTACATTGGTGGTCACAGTCCTGCCCTGATGAATTCAACTGAGCAATGTACAGTCGCAGAGAGAGCGCCACCTGGTGGATGGACAGGAAGTGCTTGCATAACCAGCCTGTACATGCTCCACTCAGCCTGAAACTTTATATGCAAGATCTCAGTCGGCCGTCATCCCATCCAGAGGGTACAGTACACTGTCAGTCATAACGCCACCTGGGATACTTCCAATCACTGACCAGCAAGGATACGAGGACCCGTCCAACGTTGCTTGCAGCTTTAATTTCCATATTATAAGAGTCAATGTTCACATGTTTCACAAATAAACACACTCTCGGTGCCCTCTGTGTTTTCTTCTGAAAATTCTGTGAACTTCCCCCCGTGTAAGGCCGCTTTTATCCACACCAACTGACAGAATAACCGCAGAAGAAATGCCTACTAATGTCTCATGTATCAAATAGATTTATAAAAGTATGGATATAAAGGCTCGATTTTTTTTCTTTCTTCCTGGGGCCTCTAGGAGGTGTGCAGCGCAGGAGGGCATCGCTGTGGAGAAATGATTTCAAATAGATTCAGACATTGTGACATTTTCAGAAGCCTCACTTTTAACTGTGTCACATTTGCTCAGCGCCACGCTGCGCAACCTGGCAAAACATTAAAATAGAGGATTTTTGGTCCGTGTCCACAGGGACCTTCGGGCAGCACGAGCGCTGGAGCGTCAACATCCCATCCTCCTGGATGCATCCCGGTGTACCGTTTGAGGTCCTGATTGATCCCCTGAGTTTGCCAGATCACAAAATGTTGAATGTAAAAACACGTCGAGGTGAAGCCATCAATCCTGACAAGGACTCAGGCTGATGGAGGATGGATTAAAGGTGAGGAGCATTATTTCATTAATAATTATCTGCGCTGATACCTTTCACTCTCTCTCTCTCTCTGCTCCAAATATAAACCAAACTGAATCTCCTCTAACAATCTATCAGTGACACCGACACTGAGGAAGATTAAAAAGCACATATTACCCAGAGGAATATACGACCGGGTTCTGCTCAGTTTTAATGATTCTCGCAGCCGAGACTACTGCACGTGTGCAATGCGAGTCTTACGCCAGGCTTAACAAGTGAGGGATTTATTTTTTAGAGTGCCTTCTTTTGCTTTTCAGACTGAAGTTGTCAGGCATACTAACAAGCTATTGAGCCACTGCGCTCTGAAAGGCTTCGATACTGAGGAGCCACCAAACACCACCGAACCACCTGACCTCTCCCTCTGTGTTATTGATCCCTTCATAAACAGCACAGAGGAACTGGAGTCAACTGAACAAGATGAAACTCCATTGGTCAAAATTAGGAAAGAAGGTCATTGCAGCATCCAGTGCTTTAAAGACTGTGAGCTGATCAGATAAACATAATCTAATTTAATCATATTATACACGACTGTGCTTTTCAATTGATTCATTATTAGTGGTTTGAAAAGTATGGGGCAGACCCTTCCCGAGGCCACCAGAGAGTTTATATTTCATTAGAATATGTGGAAATGCAGAATTTCAATACTCTGTTGCTGTTTTTAGGATTTGTCTTAAAAAACCTAAAACAAAATGTTATTTAGTATAAAAGAATATAGCATGATGTAAAACCAACCAAACCAACACTGTATTTAACAACTTACAGTTCAATGTTCAATAAAAGTATCTAAACTAGCTAAAATTCAAATGGGATGTCTTCTAAAGGCTCTCACAATCACTTGGAATATACAGATTCTTAGCAGCTTACAGATAAAATATTATCAAATACAGTCCTAAATTGTAAATACACAGATAAATGCTAAGAACTTACGTATGAATTACTCATATGAATTTGATTATACAAAGTTTAAACTATATGGACAGTAAATAGAACATTGAGCTCGCTATGAACAGGACAAATACTGAAAAAGAAGCAAAAATAAAATGTTAAAATAACCTTATGCTTTGTGCAATATTGTCTCATGTGCAATATCATGATGTCCTTGTGTGCTATTCTTGCTTTCACTGTAAATATTACTTTTACGTTACACTGTGCAGTATTACCACTTTGCATATTCTGCTGTTCCTCCTGCTGTTTTAATTGCTGCTGTTGTATAAGTACAATACTGCCTTAAATTCCTCCACAACGACTGCTCACACTGTTTCTTGCAGCCGGTCTGCTATTGTCTATAATCTGTACGTAACTCTTGCCCACCTAATTGCCCTTATATATATAAAAAAAAAAAAGGACAAATAATGTTTTTCTGATTCTGAAAACCATGAGTGAAAATGTTGAAATAGACCAGATTTCTTACTCCCACAAAGGTTTTGATCCACATTTGTACAGCGACTCGTGGTTAAGCGGACGGACACTGAGCGACCTGCTGCCACACCGGATTCTCTCATTTGTATTTTGCAGCACATCTCTCCGGGTCTCAGCACTGACATGAAGGAAAGTGAAAAGGGGCTTGGGATCTGGTTGCCATTACACCAGAGCTGCGGTGACAGCTTTGACATTCACAACTTCTGACTGAGAAGAGGACCATGTTGTCATCAGTATTCTGGAGACTTCAGTGAGCCGACGTAGTGAGTGATGTGCGAAAAAAACACATCAACGCAGGAAGAAATGGAGGGAAACTTCTCGAGTATATTCTTTCATATTGAATATCCACATGTTTAACATAAACAGTAGCTTTCTGTGGGACTTCTCCTTCTTTGTCAAAAACTGTGACCTTATCAATACATTTTATTCCTGGTTTCTTTGCTGCACATACAAATAATTCGCCGTAATTTCATTTTTAATCCTGGTATCAGATGGATGCCTTTTCCCAGCAGGACTTTTCCCAATTAGTTTTCCAAGTAGAAATCATGATAAAGGAAAAAAAAAAAAAAAAAGTCAACATATTCATTAACACATACACACACACAAACAATATTTCTATTAAAGGATTTGTGAAAATTCTCTTGCATTTGGATTTTCTCGCATTTGCAGAATACAATTTTTTCCTATCTTCATGATGTGTTTTATTATATATGTAATAAATCCATTATTAATGATCTAGTGAAGGTGCTGTGGTACACGTTGTATTATTAATAAAAGCCCCAATAGTTGATTTGTCAGCTTCATCATATATGAATAAAACATTTCAGATTATTAGCTATGCAGCTGTTTTAGCTTGACTTGAAAATATAGAAAATCCCTCTAGTTTGGCACGGCAGACACTTTTTTGAATTTCAGACTGACATATTATTTTACAAAAACACGGCAGAGGAGGAATTGAAGCTTTCAGTTGTTTGTTTTTGGTGAGACATGAGGGAGAGGTTTGCGCTGTATTGTGGCACATAATTGCATTTGCACAGGTCACCAAGTAAATTGTCAGCGTGGTATTTATTTATTGTTTGTCCACCCTTCAAAGAACCCACGTCCATGGAGAGCTTGAAAACCTGCAATTTATCATCTTTTGTACGCCCACACAAACACTCGCTCACATGAACACTACACCCACTCCGCCTCACAGTCTGGATGTGCAATTTACTGGAAACAACCAAACAGAACAAAACAAAAATTCAAATATAGCTCAGGGGAGGACATATACATTACATTTTTTAAGACTTGGCCCGAAAACCTAATTACCTGGATACACTCAAAGCAGTTAGTGTAAATGCAATCATACAGGTGATCTGCAGCAACCAATAATGTAATACCTGCCAATAATGCAAAAATTTTTGGAATTTTCAATGTAACCAGACCAATAATATCATAACTAGTCACTATTATAATACGATAATAAAATTCTTTATATTATAATAAGAGAGTGCTGCATACCCAGTATATACATATGAATGGATATGATGACTGTGACACCTACTGTACCCGCTTTTGAACAAGCTGCACAAATACTGTAAAGAATATAGTTTTATCTCCAAGAAATACAGCGGTAGTCATTTATTTTGACCTTTGCCAATGAAAGTTGGGTTACCAACGATGTTGGCCCAGAAGGTTATGTTTTCGTCTGCATATTTTTATTTATTGGTTTGTAAGTATGTATGTATTTTAACAGCTTTTCACAAAAGCTACATACCCGAATTGCATGAAGATTTCTAGGATGATTTGTCATCATCCAAAGACCAGTCAGTTAGATTTGGGGGAACAAACGGCTAATTGTTTCATAATAAATCTCCAAAAAGTGTGAAAAAATGTTCGATACAAAGTGGATGAAAGGGGAGATCAAAGGAGATCAGTGTCTGTTGCCATGGAGACGCTCCTGGCTCAGTGTTTTACACAGTGATGTAGCTGCCTGACCTACCGAGTTAGCATCGATATGAGCGAACAACTATCATGATAGTAACGCTAACTCGGTTCCGCAAACAAATGTTCTAGTTCTAGTTAAATTATTGGTTGCAGTTGTAACACTTGAATTAAAAAAACAAACAGATTTTATTTTGATTGGCCTTTCAAATATTCACACATTCAATTGTGTTCCTCTGCATTTTCTCTCTGTTGTTCACGTAATACACATGTATGATGTATAAATGCAGTGACATTTCTTCAAGAGCTATGAAATGATTTTTAATGCTACTTGAGGAAAGTCATACCTTATTAAATTTTTGTACAGATGTTATGTTATTCGCTTGATATAATTTTTAAATGGATACAATTATTATGCTATTGGCCATTTTGAAAATGGTACAGACATTTTTTGGATTACAGGTGACAACATAAGCCCACAAATCTGTGTGTTTTAGTTCCAATTGTGAGTAATAAGAACATATTTAGTTGGTTTGTAAATTCAGGTCCAATAAAGTTCCTGACGTTCCTCAATTATACAAGTTATATATCAACAGTGTTGTGGGATTTACGGAATATGACCACTCACTGTTATTTATTTGATAATTTGTGGAGTTACTATCCTGACATTAAAAGAAACTATCGACTCAAAAAAGTAACTTAAACATAACTTTTAATTGTCTGTCTTAATTAGGCCTGTATTCATAAAGGCTTTCAAACAGCAGTGATGATAATCAGCACACGATAGAATAAGGTCAAATCAAGTTATTACTCAAAATGAATAAAACTGGAATAGGACCTGACATTTAAGGTGTGTGTCGTCTGTGTTTCATAGCTCTTTATTGAGATTTGTTGACCCCAGCCTTTTATCTTTCCCCCCTTTCTGAATATACTTCATATTAAAGCAGCAGCAAAAAAAATATAAAGGAGTTATACTCATAGAAGAAGCAGATGTTTAAAAAAAATAAAAAAATATATTTACCCTAACAGTCAGAAAATAATGTGTTTTCTTTGTTATTTTAGAAAATGTGAAAACTGGAAGCATAAGTGTTGTATTGCCAGAAGAGAGCACCAATTTGTTCATTTGTTAGTTAATTCAAAGGCTCCCATTTCGGTGTTGAAGAAAAAAGATCTGCTCCTGCTGTTCACAGTGATTTGTTATTAGACCGTATTAATATTTGAAATACAAGAAGAGATTTTGAGGAATAAACGTCCTTTCCGCGCCACTGTAGGTTTTGAGGCCGCTGATATAACTGATCAACTCATAAAGTCCACACATGTTATTGTCGTCTGTTCGAGTTCCAGAGTTCCATAAATTTTCAGCTATTCACACCTTTTCTTGAAAGAAACAGATTAATGACGAACTGACCAAAAGAAGCAGCAACAAAACTGCTGAGACACATGAGAATACTCTGATAAAAGCAAGCTGATGTTTGTCTTTGGAGCTTTGGAAAGGTTTTAGATTTGAACCTGGTGCATGCTGCTGTCAGGAGGAGAGAGTTTGTTCAGGACTAGTGAAGAGGAGTTAATCCTCTCACCCTTAGTAGCGGTTACATCTCTACTAATCCCAACACAGCTCAATTGTACATTACGGTCCTGATTTCTTTGCAAACCTCATCAAATGGTGAAAATATGCAGCTATTATATCTGATTGACATGAAAATGTTTATAATTTTCCTCCTGTCTTGCAGCAGATACCATTTATATGACAGTCTGACTGCAGAAGTCCAGGACGGCTCCTTTTACTGTCACTGAGGAGAAAATAAAGAACGACGGCGTCTTCATTTCCTTCTTTCTCTCAATGTTCGCATACAAAATCAAGGATAGGTAGGATTCTGTATAGATGAATGATGCCTTCATAGGATGTTGAAATGAACACATCTGAAGTCTCTCTCTCTCACACACACACACACACACACACACACACACACACACACACACACACACACACACACACACACACACACACACACACACACACACACACACACACACACACACACACACACACACACACACAAAAAAATATGCAGTAATAAAAGGGGAAACACCTGTGTTGTGAAATACGTATATTCTATTTAAGCAGTGAGACCATGTATAGAGATCTTTTCGATGGTGTGGGTGGAGCCTGTTTGCACATGTTCTTGCTAATGGTTTGGAGCGAAATCAAAAACTAAAATGAAAAGATTGTGCCATACAGAAGACATTGTGCTGGATTTAGTCTTATTACTTTTTCTGTGAAAACACAAAATCAGCCACTGTTGCATCCAGACTAAGACTCATTTCCACAGGATCATTAACCTCTCAGCTTCATTACAACATTCAGAAAAAAAGCAATTCTCTTCAAATGGCGCCTTTCATAATTGAGGAAAAAAAAAAAGTCAAAGAAAAATGAACACATTTTGACTTTCGAAGTTAATATAAATGTCTGAGTGGAAAATTTCCCAGAGCAGGAAACACACAGTGTTGGAAACCAATATGCATGTAAACACACAAATGCATTAGGATTATTAATAATGAATTAAAATCCACACAAAAATACTGATTAATACTCACTTGCATCATGTTTCACTTAGATTGAATGAAACATGACAACAGAAAGCTGCTGTTTTGTGATCATGAACAGCCCAGTAAAACAATAATCTCCAGGGAACAAAGTAATCTAATTATGCAACTAGTGACTCAGTAACAAAGCATATTTACAGGCCCAGCACACAAACACGATTGTTTCCAGTTACTCTGCTTAATTAGGCCATCTGCTTAGAATAAGAGTGTGTGGTGTCACTAATCTCTGTCAATTAATTGCTACAATAAACAAAGTGAGTCAGAAGTCAGTGAACCATAGTTTATTCTCTCCCACGTTGTCTCGGAAAAGGAAACCCGGAGCAGACTGAAGATGAAACAGATCTTCCTTAGAAGATGTGATGTCCAAATAATATAGCATAAACCAGACACAATTTAGAAAGTGGCAACGAGCAACTCAAAAGAGGAAGCATGTAAAATCCGAAGCTGGATGTCGTTATAAAGAGACAGAGCATCAGTGTTCATTTTGGGATGGATTGGGCAGCAAGAAAACATTTTGTGCTGAAAGTTATGGTGTGAAAAATAGGAAACTACTCTATATACACAAACTATACATACCAAAAGTCTTTGACCTGAGTCAATCTGTGTTTGGGGTTTTACCAGTCTGCAGGGGTCAGTTTCTATCTAAAATGGCAAATCATTCTATTTTAGCTTCATTACATCATAAGAAGTCAGAGATATTCTATTATAAGCAGTTATTATTACTATTATTGGCCATTGATTGCTGCAGTCTATCTTCTGTTGCTGAACCAGTTTTCGGTCAACATACGAAAACATGCGTCCATGTGGACGTTACTTCAAGAGGCAGCATTCAGCTCAACTTAGAATATATCCTTCTTTCTAATGGAAACACTTTTCACTGATGGTCTCTTGTGCTAAAATAATACCACAAAGAAAACAATGGTTCAGGAATTATCCCAGGAACACGGCAAAGACTTTAAAGAGTCCAGTTGGTCCAGATCACCCAGCTCTCTATCCAACTGAGCATTTGTGGCATGTGCTAGAAACATGTATTTCTATTTGTCCTCTATTTCTACGGCTAAAAGGATTTGCTACTAACATCTCAGTGTTGATGGGTCAGTGCTGTTTTAGCAACACAAGATGGCCTGTTGCAACCAATAATGGAATAATAGCAAATAACTTTATACCTGCCAATAACAGACCAATAATGGAATAATTTTGGCCATTTTAAATGTAACCAATAATGGAATGACTTGGCAATAATGGAATAAAATAGTAGTAAAATGTCTTTAAAACCAAAATTGAGAGTGTTATATGTCCTACTGAATAAATGGTGGTCATGCCATCTAATACATGGGAACAATATTTTATATCCAAGAAATACAGTCCTATTTATGTATCATTAAATAATTGACTGCAGTGACTCCATTTATGAAACAATAGCTTATAAAATAATAGTTAAAATGTTATCACAATATTGGGTCAAATATTACATGACTGGTCTACTACAAATCCCTGAATGTTTTATTATTATTATTATTATTATTATTATTATTACTATTATTATTATTATTATTATTATTATTATTATTATTATTATTACAGAGAGAGAGGAACTGGGGCTTCTTTAAAGACTTGGCTTGCAGAAGTTTGGAACATTGTGCTCAAAGAAAGGGTCCACGTTGCTATTTTTCTCAAATATGCAACTTTTGTCAAGATGTGGGAACCATTTTTGGGGTCAAGAATAAAACCAGTATCCAAATATTGAAATGTTTTCATACATGTATACTAACCTGCTACTGTATGGCAGTTTCTCATCGTGGCTTTTAATTTTTAATCACTCCTCCTTTTTGTGTCAGTCCAAGATTTGTAATTAAAAAAAAAGAAAATTATTATGCTTCTAGCAACGTTATTACATAATTAGCTCTGTTACACTTCAAATAGATAAAAATTAATAGGTTTTTAGCAGATATTACACTATTAGTTGGTTCAGGGGGCATAAACAGTAGATGGTCTTAATCTTTTGGCCGATGAGAGTATTGTCCACGCATGAAGAGGGAAACAGGCCTTGAGGAGATCAGACAAGAGACGTAGCTGAAAAGTACTGAGAAGAATTGAAGGCGACATTAATCCTACAGGCTAACGGCGCATAAAATAAATCAGGAAACACGAAGGAAGGTTTTGTTTGATGAGGAGACATGAAACACAACCGGCGGAGCAAACGGAGCAGGGAACGCGTCAAACAAGGTGGGAATGAGGACACCTGGGAAAACAACAACAAATAAACAGAAGAGGACTGAAGACGGTCACAGTTTTTCAGTCTTCACAAGGAATCTAATTAGTTAGAAATGCATGTTTGTTCCAGAAAATCACAGATGCTGCTCATGATGACGACTCAACTCGATCATGGAAAAGTGATGCGGGTGAGGAAGACGTGCAGCACCTTCACCTTCACCTCAAAGCTGTAGATAAGGATATCACAGAATGTACACATGAGCTAAAGAATAGTCCAACAAACATTTTTATCAAACATCTGCCCGTAATTGTCCTCTTGAACTTTAATAATAAATAGTGTAAATATCACATCTGCGGTGAGCGCCGTACGTTTTTGACCTTTGAATTTTTAACAATATTAATGGCCGCAGCCCCACGATGACTCACTGTTATCAGTTATGCTTTTACTCCGCCTTTCATTTGCATTCTCATTTATTTGAGGAAGATGGTGCCCGTTGATTGCCAGAGGACATGAGCCAGTGTTATATAGTTTGGTCAGATCAAAAAAAAAAAAAAGGGAAACTTAATATTACAACTCACAAGAACAACAAAAACTCCCAAAACTAAGGTGTGAGGATTAGAGAGTTCCAAAGTATGAGAGATGCGGTAAATCTGAGTTTGTAAGTACTTTAGAAGTCTAATAAGCTTTGTTTTGAAACTAAATAACATAAAAACAAATCTAAAACTTCCACAGTTGTTGGTTGCATTTGCATTAAGAAGATACTGAAGACAAGAATTCTTCATGCTTCTGCTCAATAACCCATAATATTAAAGACACACGGTGTAATTTGAGGGTTGGTTTGGTGGTTTGCCCTCCGGCCTCTGGTTTCCTTCCACAGTGTGAACATATGTGTTTGAGGTTCAGGTTTGGCTCTGAGGCAGGTTTCTTTACAATCTCTTCCTTCTTGGGCTGCAAGTTCAGTGAACGTTTGGGTTCAGTTACTTTGCTCACCGCAAACCTCCTGAATCATTTCAGATCAAACATGTCGCCTCGTGAAAATCCGGCCTGAAAGTACTAAAGCTTACTGCAGCATTCAACATGTCTTTTTTTTTTTTTTTATCGTTTTAGTTCCTGAGTCTGTTAAAGTGTCCACATTTGTACTAGTTTGTATCTCATCTTAATGTCTGTTTGAATTAATTCAGTGTAATTGGACTTGGTTTCAATGCCTTTGTGAAGCACTTTGTGTGTGAATGGTGCTGTGCAAATGACCTTGCATTTCTGTTTGAAACTTCGGAAACGAACTCTGTCTTGTTTCTAAACACTCTTAAAAACGTGTTACTAAGAAAAACATTCGAAAATAAAAAGTTGTTTTTGCTTTTGTAACTCATCCAAGATGAAGTTCTAGGATTTTCACAGGCTGTGTTCCTATTGGCTCTTGTTTAGTTCTCCCTATGAAAACCAGAATTTTAGACAGGTGGTTCGCACGAGAAGGTTGTGGGTTCAAATATGGTTGTTTCCTCCCACAGTCCCAAAACATGCATGTGAGGTTAATTAGTGATGCTAAATTGCCCCTAAGGTGTGACTGTGAGTGTGTGTGGCTGTTTGCCCCAGAAGTCAGCTGGTATCGGCTCCAGTGACCCTGAACATGAGAAGTGGTTTAGAAGATGGATGAATTTTATTTTGGATGGACAACTGCTGGACATCAAGGCTATACTGTGATTTGTTTCTCATGCATTTCCTGAATTAAACGCTCTTAACATTTTCAATTGCTTCCTGTGGTTGTTGTTTTTTTTTTGGTCTCCTTGTGTTTTTTTTATTTCCTGACACACACAAAAAAAGTCAAAAGTATAAAGTACTTTTCCCAGAAACTACTGAAAATATTAGTTGAACGGCATTAAATTGCATCGCAGTGAGCGGGCTGCGTTGGCTCAAACTGAGCTGTATGTTCTGAACTCGAATAAGTTTGGCAGCCCTGGTTTGTTATGTATTTTCCTCCTGTGCGGTGACGAGAGGTGGGAGTTTGACAGCAGGAGTGTTTCAGCTGCGCTGTGAGGGAATGAATTCATCCGGCCAGCAGAGCGCGTCCCTGCGCCTCACAACAACACCCAGAGCCGGGGGATGCCTCCCTCCACACGCACCACTCCACACTCCCCGTTTCCCGTGAACTGCGAGGAGGAAAAGCCCCGTTGTTGTTTTTTCTTGAGTGGAACAGTGACAGAAAGCCCATGCACTGTGCGCACTGTCCGCCGCCCGCACCGCACGCAGGACTCCCGCAGGATGCTCTCCAACAGCCCGCACGTCTGGTACAAAGTGGCAGGCTGTTTGGTTTTCTTCTCCTTCTCCGGTGAGTACTCACTTTACTTTCTCGATCCTCACGTCGGGAAACAGCTGTGAGGGGAGAAAGGGGGGCGTCTGGCCGACAACAGTGGACAGTTTGTCTTGTTTCTGGACAGGTGATGTGACGCGTGTGCTTTTTGGAGCGATCGGTGTCGTTTTGGATTGTTGTTCCTTTTTCTTTTTTTTTACGCGCCGAATCCGGCGGTTTTGCAGCGACGGTCGCTGCGTTTTTTCACAAGTGTTTTGGAAGAAGTGCGGAGCCATGATCCGCCACAACTTCCCGAGGAGTTGAAAAGGCGATTTTCACTCTGCCATGTGGCTTCATGCACTTTTAGTTGAGATCACTGGGCTCGATCGCAGGGGAAACGTCTCATTACGCACAGTTGTGAAATGTCTTTTAAAAAATGTGCTCCTCCTCCTCTTCCTCTTCTCTCTTCCCCCCTTTCGCGATAAGCTGCGTCGCTTCCTCCCGGCAGGAGTGAAGCCCACCCCCCGGATCACTGCTCTCCAGACTGGAGCCTCTCAAAAGATTCAGCTTGGACTTTTCTCTCTTTCAGTCTCTGCAAATGTCGCTGCCAAAGTAGATGATGAGGTGCCTACTGCTGTTAATACCATGGTTTATTTATCTTTTTAGTCACTGTGAAGGTGGGGAAGAAAAATGGCAATGAAAGAGTTGCAATGATCTTGTATTACACATTCTTCGATTAAATAAAAGAAGGAAAAAAAAACATAATTTTAGTTCAATTTAAACAACTGGTGAAGTGTTACGATTTGATGCGAGCACACACACAGACAGATGTGTGCTGCAGCTGTAGGGAGAGTTGCACTGTGTGACCAATATTGCATTTGCCCAGTCGACCATGCGCAGGCCCACCTGTACAGACTTGAGAGGAATGGAGGGTCCGCTCGACTCCTGGAGACTGAAATCTGCCACAAAACAAGTCAAACACCTAACGATCGCTAAATGTGCTGTTGCAGCAGAAAAATGGACCCTCCGCCCACGACAGACACATAAAATGATAAAATACCATCATGTTCAAGCCTCCACAGATGCACAGGTTACAGGCCAACGGAGTATCTATGAATCTTAATGCTGCGAGAAATTACCTCTGGTCACACTGATTCATTATTAATTAGACTCCACACAGGATAATGAGTTTTTAACCTACACGTTGTCAGTCTTTTACTTTGCATCTCTGCCTTCTTTACACTCGACTGCACTCATGTCACACGAGCACGTCCCCGTTGAGTTAAAGACTTTTATCGTTTGCTGGATATGAACGAAAAGCTTTCCCAATATGAAGTTGATGATCAAAAAAAAAGTAGCTTGTATTTTGGTGCAATCCATATGCAATTAGTGGATGAAAATGTAAGATTCTGCAGCTTCAACAGAAACATGGAGTTTATGGATTTGTCAGAAATACAATACGTTGAGTGTGATGTGTGCAGACATGGTATCTGCCCCCCCACCCCCACCCCCCCCACCCCCTACCCCCCTGCAACAAGCAACACGGCTGTGTTTGTGTATTTGGCACCGAGTCAAGCACATTTAGTTGGGCTTGAGACTGACAAGGATACTTGTCTGCTCTCCAGTATGCAATATTCATGGAGCCTCCGTCGAAGCACAGCCGAGGTCTGGAGAGTGGCCAGTTTGGTGGCATTAGTGTGCCACCGCTGCTGTTTTTCAATGATGTCGCCTGTGAGGTTTCAGGCCACTGTCATTTCTGACGTGCAGTGGAGCAGCTTGCGATGTGGTCAAGGATGAAGTGCAGCACCTCACAAGTGTGAGGCGGGGGGGGGGGGGGGGGGGGGGGGGTAGTGCAATGATGGTCAAAGAGTACACGCTGTGCACAAGCTGCAGATGTGATTTTTAAAGCTGAAATTCCATGACCAAGCCGTATATGCTGTATTTTGTATGAATGTGATGAAACTAGAAAATGGTACATTCATAAGGCTTTGAGATTACCTTCAAACTCAGCCACTTGGAAAGTTTTAATAGCATTGGTTTTTTTTTTTTAATTTTTCAATAATGGTTGATATAAATTTAACTGAAATCCAACACAATAGCTCAAAGACTACAGTTCTTATGATTTCCACGCTCTCTCCTGAAAGCTCCCCCCCCGCGCAGCCCCCCACCCTGACGGCTCAATTCAGTGACAGTAAAAAGGATTTCAGAGATTGATGTGAGTGACGGTGGCGAGCGGAGCGCCGAGCCACAGAGAGCAGCTCTCAAACACTAGTCTTTGTTCTGACCACCTCGCCACCGTTTCAGATTTAGGGCAGTGACCAGGAGGGATGAGATTGCAGCCGCGTCGGGTTTTCTCTGCTGCCCGGAGTGTCTCATCGGTGGCCGACAGCGTGATCGGGTCAGGGATTCGAGGGAACTTCAGGGCTCCAGCTGCTGATGTGGCTCTTTTCACAATGAGGGCAAGCGAGCTGAGAGTGTTTAAAGGCATTGTGTAAAGATGCCCTGCAGGGCCGTCTCACACTTTTACATTCAGCATATTGAAGTCTGGAGAGATTACTGCCTCTGTCTGGTTCATATCAGGAGGAGCTGAAAGATGTGGTCGAGTCCTGTGTGTGCAACAAAGATCCATATTCTGCCCGTCCTGTTTGTTTGGATCATTGATTAAAAGACATATATAAACTCCTGTCACTATAAAGCTTAGTGGTATGAGCAGAGTGGCGAGGTGGAGCAGTGGTTAGTACTCTAGTAACTTTAAAATTGCTTGTGTGTGTGACATTGTTGTCTCTCTATGGCCCTGTCCCCACGACAACGCCGGTTCATGGAGCTGCAGTCTTTTTGGCCGATCATCCATTTTTTTTCTCAAAATTAATTCATTTATTTTTGGAATACTGGCTCCAGAGTGGAGAAATTTGAAAACGCCTTCTCGGTATTGATGTGTGGATGAACAAGACACACATTTGCTGAAAACGATGACTCCACACGTTTCATAGGGTGATATCTTAGATTTGTAGATTTATCAGTTTTTGCAGGCTCCGTGGCCTCTTTACAACGCCACCTATAGGCCTGTCATATGAACTACATCTTTTTGAGCCATTTTCACTGTGCGGTGTGGATGGGAAAGTTTTTAAGAACGACAGGGAGGACAAAAGATCATTTTGGCTTATGTGGACAGGACCTATGGTTGACCTGTCCACCCGCCTCCACTCAGCTCCAAAGCCCATAAAAGGCCGATTTAATGGTAATGCGACACATCGACGTCATCGCAACGCAAAGCCTCGGCATCAGTGCTACTTTTAAATCACTGCAGTTGTTTGCTGATTGCTACTGAAAATGGACCAAGTTAAAGAGCGTCTGATTGAAGAGGTCAGAAAGTCCAGCCACCGAGTTCCCCGGATCCAGTTTTTCCACACCAGTGACCTTCATGGACGATGGCGTCTTCAGACAGTCATTGAAGATGTTTGGATGACAGGAAGAAGGCGTTTCATGAAAACATCCCCTTGATACAATTTCAGTATGACTAATATTACAGATTTGCCTCTTGTTTACAATGAAAATTCAGATTTGAAGTGTAAAGAATTTCTCCACAAGTAAACTTGATTGAAAGCCAGAGCTGTCAAACCACAGAGCTCCTTCACTTCAGACTGAGTCCTGTTTCATCCCACAAAGCTCATGTTCATGTTTACTGTTGTTTTTCTCTCTGCTGTCTTTGAAGAGCTATTTTTGCACAGAATGACAGTTTTATAAATATATCTTGAACTGAATGTGCACATTTGATATGTTATGCAAAAACTGTTGGACATGATGCAGTTTTAATAATGTCACAGTTCATGTGATCTGTTCAATCCTAAATTAGAAAATTTGATCAAACTTTCAGTAAAAAGAACATTAGAGTTTGAAGATGAGTGCACCCATGTCCAGATGGGAAGCCCTGGACAAAGTTTGGGACCCTCTGATATATAACGACTTTCTGTCTTAATTCAAACACATTGTTCAGACATTTTCACTCATCATTGTGAGTGAAGCACAAAGATAATGATAAGCAAGTTCCATTAAGTGTCTCAGAAGGCCTCCGAGCAGCTGTCATTCCTTGACAAGTGACACTCGCTGCGAGGGTCTTTAACAGGAATGCAACTAGCAGGAATCAACAAACTGAATAGCTCTTTAGTTTTCACAACGACTTTAATTTCAGTAAACTATGAAAAATGTCCGACTCTGTCCCGACCAACAGGCCACAACAAAAAGACATTCAGATTAAAGTAACGTTTGATCCCAGATCCCGGAGAGCCACAGTGTTAAAATACCACCGCTCCAACAATCTGTATTGTATTCCTTTTTCTTTTCTTTTTTAACAGGCCTTTTTGATCTGTTCCAAGCTGTTTGAAACATCTCAAGTCTGACACATACTGTGCGATACAATATGGATTTTGAAATCCTGAGTCTGACAGTTTGACTCCACAATTTCATTCTCAACTGAAAGCGATGACAACTACAATGAATGTCAAAATGCAGAAATAATGATATCCTGTTGTCACATGTATGTCGCCTTTGCCTTTTTAAAATGAATAAACAAAGCCTTTTGAAGGATTTATCCAGTAGCATTGATGTGCACGGGGTGAATAATTTGGATCTTTAGCTTCTTTGGGACTCTAACATTTTGTTTTGCTGTTGCTTTGATTTTTTTAGTATTGGTTGTTTGTAGAGGAGTCCATGGCATAACTTGACAGATTTTAAACCAAGCCATGAGATGTTGTCATCATTGCTCTGTTTTCTTAAGTCTAGTCAAAGTCATTTATATAGCGCTCGGTCTTATGATGCTGTTCCTCGGTCTGAACCAAACTTAGATCAAAAGAGTGAAATTTACACTGAGGCCTCATTTATTCTGCAACATTTTTTTTTGCTGTATCACCACATCATTACCAATGCATTTTAGGTTATCGTGGTCATGCTCTACTACTAAGGATTCACGGACACCCAATAAAATGTTTAAAGGTGTTAATTAGGTGGCAGGATTTCTTCTGATGTGCACATTGACTTGGATGAATTGTGAGGATACAACACTTCTATCATGTGTTTTAGCCCTTAACAGCTATTTGGACTGGACTGTGTTCAAACTGCAATTAGACCACAACAAAGTACACGAGTACTGAGGCTTGCTTCCTGACTTGTTCTGCTGGTTTGGTGCACATTGGGAAGCAGACAGCAGCGTTCACACACTCACAAAAAAACTGCAGCAATCAAAGTTTGTTTTTTAACTGGACCAAGTGTGAAAACACCCTAAAACATGCAAGAATGACTGGACTCGAACTGGGAATATTTGCACTGTGAAATGAGAGTGCTCACCACTCCTCCACCGTGCAGCTTGTTTATGTTGTCATAAAACATACTGCATTATGTGACTCTTGATCAGACTTGCTGTGGAACACAAAGATAGTATTAGGATTTCTTTGGACTGTACACATGGCAGAGGCAGCCAATTAAACTGTGAGAATAACAAATGCATGGAGTTTCTGACAGGAACTTGTGTTGCAGTGTGCGTATCACTGGCGAATCGCAGAAGAAGCTAATTTGTGTGCATATTTTCCGACAGATTTCAGATCAAATATCCAATGACTAGTTAGTCTGCTTCACACTTAACTGTGACCTTTTTTGTTTGCTTTAGGAGTTCTGTTACTTTTTGACCCATCAGTCTAATTCAGAATCACACAAAACTTAAGCTGCTGCTAAATACAAGACTTCTGAGTCGAAATGTCCAAAAAGATCACATCTTTAAATGGGCACTATGAAAAATTAGTCAATATTGTACACTGGGTGACAATGCTGAGACACTTTAGTCTGTCGCCTTTGACTTTCTTTCAACATATTTTTTGGGGTGTTTTTACTTGGTATTACCAAGTAAATGCAGTGGGTAAATGGTTTCCCACTGTTAACTAGTCCTCCTGCTGCTTCTTTGACTCAACACACCATCTTGTGGATGAAACTTGTACTGCAGGACTAAAATGAGTTGTGGTTAGTTAGGAAGGGGTTTAGATTGGGTTGATATACCAGCGCAGCGTCACAGGTTTGTCTTTAAGCTGACATCAGGACTGTTGCGTTTGGCACATTCTGCCGATCATTTGAGGTTACATTAATTTTACACGAAATAAAAATGTCACATATTGCAGCGTTCACTGTATCTTCTGTGCCAAGAGATCATTTTAGCGCTAACTGGGTTTGGAGTCTCTCCTATATGCCTGCTGGTGATGTCTGAGCTGGAATAGAGGAGTTTAGATTTAATATGACATGATGTGCCAGATGAATCCTGTGCCTCCTGCATGCTTAACAGTAAGCAGAGCATTTGTCACAAGTACAAATCAAATGCATTATTACAACTGCACGTGCAGCACAAACTGTGGGCCATCTGTGCCAACCCTTTGAGGACATATTTTCATTATAATGGGTTTCCCTGTCTCTCTTGCCACCAAAGTATTGTAATTTCCCCTGAAAAAAAGTTATTGGCACCATTCACAGACTTTGAGACAACAGAAAACATGCTCATGATGGATTAAGTCATTTGTGGTCACTGGGGAGTCTCTGTAACAATCCTTCATCTATACGACTCTCAGCTCGTGTCTGGCTCAGGGTATACCAGGGTTTTAATGTGGGAGGACGAGTCCTTGCAGAGCTTCAACCACACTGTACTCTCATGCTGTAACGAAGGACGACCGCAGCAAAGCAAAATGAATAATCTTTCTGTTAAATTCAATCACTTATGTTTTGAATGTGAACAGGACACGAATACAGATGAGTTATTTTTGCACCACTTGTGTTGATCCTAGTTCAATACCCACTTGTCTTTTCACGTGTGATTTTAGGTTCCTAAATGTTTGGTTATCGTCGAGGGCCACTTTTAGTGCCACGTGGACGATGTTTTCGGGCAAATTTGAGCGGCGGTGAGCTGTGTGGTTTGTGGAGAGGCTGATAAGAGTTGAATCCAGGTTTAATGGCCCTCAGCTCGGTGATGTTTGCACACTGGTCTCAGAAGTGGCTTCTGGATGGCAGCGCTTATATAGATATATATACAGTATATACATCAGAATTGCGAAGCTAACACAATTTTCGATTCTATTGTGTTTGCTTGATGAAATAACTTTGTTTTGCCGCTGCGGTCGGGGCTCTTTCGGAGGCTCTCAGTCGTCTCATTTTTCTTTGAACACTCCACACAGACCTGCTGATTGTCAGAGCTCTTTTAAAGCTGACACCGACTGCTCATTTGCATTCGAGTTAATATACCGACACCTGCATATCTACCCTTGCTGTGGTGATGTAGTTTGGGTTTTTTTCAAAGCGCTTTCATGTGCGCGTTTGTGTCTTTCAACTCCCTCGGCCCCCATTAAATGCTTGATGAAGTCAGACTCTGTCAAACAAGTAAACACACTACTTAATTACTATGAATCCCAAAAAGATTTTCACATTATAAACACAGAGTTGATTAGAAGGAAGTACAGTATACCACCATTAAGAAGAAAGCAGGTGTCCTTTTACACCATCGTGCATCTTTGTTTTTGTGCCATACTTTGAATTCTGCTTACCAACCCCATTGCCTCCCATTGTCATGAGCACGGCGTTCCCCGGCTAATTGCGTCGAACGTCTGCTTTTATTACTACGACAATATAAAATGAGCGGCTTGTTGAAAAGCGTTCAGTGGAGCCATTCGCGGCTTTCATCGTGTAAAGTGATTTCCAGACTTTCTCAAATCAAAGCGCGCGAGCTCCCCTCGGTGTGGCTCAATTGGAAACATGGTCGGAAACAACAGACTTGATTATGCAGGCGGAGGAGGCGATGAGATGGAGGTGCTCCCATCAGCACTCCTGTTAGTGAGTTGCTCTCCCAATCTCCCCTCTCTGAGCGGCTCCGGCTCTGCCTCTCCAGGGCGAGCCATGAAAAGAAGGGAAGTTTGAGCAGATGCAGCAGAATGCATTGTGAACTTCAGCGTATTCCTGTAGGAGGCTTCGTTTCACGCCAAATGGTGCATTTTTAATACCAACAGAAACCACAATGATGTAGCTGCCGTCTGCTCCGGTAGAGATAAAGTTTAGATCTGATTCTTTTGACTAACTTCGTGCGATACAATAGTGGAAAAAAAGTTTTCCAATATGCCGTGTATTTGCGAAATATTCCATTAAGAATCACTCTTAGGTCTTCAAGTGCATTTTTTCTAGTACAGTCACAGCCAGAATACTAACAAATCCTAAAAAAGCCATTAAAAACTTAAAATGGAGTAGTTCCATAATGATACACAATAAATTTTGAGTATTGGGTCTGTTTTTTTTTTTTGGTTGTGCTTTTTATTGAGACTCATTTCTCGTGCTTCGTGTCTATAAAAAGCCGGCACATGTGAAAGTTCTTCAGAGACGAAAATGGCTAAAATAAGGAACCTCACGCAGGAGACAGCCTGAAGATATAGATCCTCAGCCAGGAAGTGCAGACGCAGTGCTTCAGCTGCTGGATTCGCTCGGCAGAAATACAGACGAACCAACAGCTTGGAAGACAAACGAAGTTCTGGGCGTCCACGTGTTTCTTCAACAAGAAATGTCTTCATCCGGATCCGTATGTGATGAAAACCAACGAATGACGTCACAGGAGCTTCAGTCATCAAACCTAACTGGAGTCCAGTGTTCAGTCCGCGCTGTACGTGGCCGATTTTGGGATCAAGGCTTTTAAGCCTCACAAGGCTGTCAAAAAGTTGCTTGGCCCGAGCACACAAGAACTGGACAGCCAAGTCAGATGAGTCCATTGTCCAGCTTTATCTTCCTCCTGCTATGTGAAGAAGGCCAGGTGAAGCCTGACCTCCAGCATGTTCAGTACCTCCTGGTTACCGGGTTACCATTGATCGTGACCTGACTTTTGTTTTTTAAACCAGTTTATTTTCAAAAGCGTCTAACCAGCACAAGAACGGTGATTCTTTTCATTGCCTCGCTGCTTAATTTTCCTCAGCCTGACTGTTATTACTGTACTTTATTTAGCGTCAAGAAATTTGACAATTCATTCAATAATTAATTTTATATAAAAACCCTCTTGTTTTTGACAATGTCTATTGAAATAGTGTTTTTTTTTTACACGAGCTGTCAGCTTCTCTTTGCTATAGAAACATGGTTACAGGTTGTTTTTTTTATACTATTATTTCCAAGGACCTTTTTTTGACTTAACAGCTCGTCAGTGGCTCCTTTGTGCTTTATCTAATTTTTTACTCATTACAAAAGCACTTTATGCTGTGAACAGTGTCGCCTTTCTGTATTAAAGAAACTGTGTTCTTCAAATATCAACCCTTCTCTTTGTAGGAATGTAAAAGCCTTGGATGTAATCACCGCCATCATATGGTGACTCTGCTCTAAACAAATTGGCAAAAAAGAAAAGAAAAAAAAAACTTCAGTTTATTTGGCAAGTTTGAGCTTTTTGACAACTGGCACGTGTTTGTTCGTTTTTTTTTTTTTGCGTGCTTCCACGACTGAAATAATTAGGTTCATTGCTTTGCTCATTTGTTCTGAACTGGTGGCTGTATTCCAGGCTTTGTGCTCAGAAGTGTTTTGAAGTTAACTCGGCTGCTTGAATAATTCAAGTCGTGGGTCCCTCTTGCGATGGATGGCATTAATATCGGGCCAAATTAGTGCCGACTGGGTCATAAAAGCAAAGTCGTAGCGATTGTATCAATTTTATGAAATATGTACATTTATATGGGACTTTTATGTTTGCATCCGCCTCATGCTGGACAGCGGGAGGTTGAGGAAGGCTTGTTCCTCCAGCGCCTATCTGATTTGCTTCAGGTCTTAATCTGCACCCCTGTTGCCCCCTGATCGCTGCGGCAGCGAGTCAGGAGAGGAAATCGCACTGTTTCCCTGTTAAATCACCTAATTAAAGTCAGATTTGAAGCTGAGTGATGTCGCGGCGAAGGCAGCCTGATTTAATATAAACTGCAGTATTAATTCCTTCTCTGCGACGCCGCTGTTTTTGATGTATTGATTTGAAATCCTGGGAATCTTTCAGCGAAGATTTTCTTGTCTCTGAATCGATGGCGGTGTAATTGGATAGAAGCTCTCTGGGCTCTAATTACAAACCCAGATGGATGAACCATGCCCTGTGCTCTCCGAGGTCCAACAGCAACTCAAAATGAAAGTGAAACCCAGAATATATTTCCAGTAGAGAAATCTCTCCCATGAAATCATACAAAACGGACTATTTTCTTTCTAAATTGCCGCCTGCAGACAGAATATTGTTGAGCCTTCCCACCAGAAAATAACGTATGTCTCACTTAAAATGAATATATTGCGGCTTTATAATAATCTGAAATCAGATAATCTCTCTATTCTTTTCCCCAGATTACATCGATGTTGCTGCTGGCAGCTCAGGAAAAAGCTCACAGGTAAGAAAAACTGTTGACCCTCATTCCTCATTTCCTGTGTGAAAATGAGCCT
Source organism: Lipophrys pholis (assembly GCF_963383615.2). Lineage (NCBI taxonomy): Eukaryota > Metazoa > Chordata > Actinopteri > Blenniiformes > Blenniidae > Lipophrys > Lipophrys pholis. The sequence continues at coordinate 21,329,763 of NC_137627.1, read as the reverse complement.
TGAGTCTTAACTCCTCCTCGTCGTTTTAACCTTTTCTTCCCCGGTCCTCCCACTTCCATTAGAGCCTTTTTTTTCTTTCTTTGATGTATTGATTATTGGCCTCCAGATCAGAAGTTTGATCTCTGCAACGCGAGCGTATTCCCTCTTTGCCCAAGCTCAAGATGATTTCCCTGCTCCAGCATTCTCTGTAGTCTGCAGTTGCTGCCCGATAAATTATAAATGTGTTCGGTTGCTCCACTTCTTATTGGTGGGAGAGGGTGTTGACAGTGAGCCTCCTGGCAGAGGTGCTTAGCATCACAAAAAAGGGAAATTACTCACACGCTTCTCACAGATTCCGATTACTTCTTTCCCTTCTGCGAAAGACTCAACCCTTCGCTCTGTCACCTTTTAATATTCCTTTTAATATTCTTCATGTTGTTTTGCTGCCGGTGTCGCGGGGAGCACTCTTTCCTCGCATGAGATTACCCACAGTTGAGTCCACATTTCTGGCCTTTCTTTGGGGAGTTTGCGCTTCCTGTCCTTTTTCAGTGTGCTCCCTCGTCCCTCCACAATCCCAAGTGGTGTCCTCTAGGGACGCAAAAACACTAAGAAATTCAAACATCGGCATCAACTACTCCGATGCTCGTCTGCATTGAGTAGTGCATTTAAGTACGACTGCCAAACTCTCATGGCAGCTCCGTCACATACTTTCTCTTTTATTACTGAAACAGCATGGTGGCCACAGAAAACACTTGATTTTGTCCCAGATTGGTCTGTTTGAGTTTGGTAAACAATAAAATCTAGAATCAAATGGATAATGCAATTATAGAGTTTTTTTTTTGTTTTTTTTTACATTTTTATTTAAATGTGGCTGCGGTGTTTTGTTTTTGTCAAAGTATGTAGTTTGTTTTTGTGGGCATATCTTCATTGGCCTTTATTGTGTTGACAATCAATACCTGGCAAAAATGTCTGTACGTGGTGCACAAACAGAAAAGAAATGTGCAAAATGTATAGTTTTTTTTTTTCTTAACAAGGCATTGTCGTCTAGGTGCTAATTTACTGAAACCAAGGGTAAAGCTCTATGCCTGTGTTTATGGAGAACAGATCACTTATGTTTCAGGGTTACAGTACTAATCACAATCACCAGGACAAACATCAGCAGACTTTGAAACTTCTTTCAAAATTAAGACTAAGTCCAGTTGACCTGATTCAGTTGCTTTGAGATGCTTCCCATCGGAACAAATAGACGACTGAAACTGTAGATCATGAAAACCATGCAGCAGACTGCGTCAATCAACAGATATAGAGATAAAACAGATGTTCGCATTGAGCACAGTAGTTTAATTATGGTTTCACACCTTGTTGTTGCAGGCCTGGATGGGTATTTTAGTTTCCAACAATTGTTTTTATTCATTTTTACATTTTCAACAAAGTTATGAACAATAGAACAATCTGATCAATATATGAACATAAACAACGTCTCAGAGGAAAATAATATAAATAATCAGAGATACCAGCCTCAGTCATCCTCTTCATCCCTCCACAAAGTTCACAAATGATCTCTCGATATTCTCAAAGACGTCTTTCTTCCCTCTCGGTATGAATGTAATTCGTTCCAGAGGTAAAGCCGCCATCATTTGTTTTATCCAATGACCACTGCTCCCTTCCATAGCCTCTTTCCATTTTAGTTTGCTTGTAACAAACCCATGTCCATAAACAACTCTTCACACTTTGTCTAGCCTACATTTTTAGGGTATAATCCCTAAAGGAGTAAGCCAGGATCCAGTGCTCCTCTTTAAATAACATTTTTTTTATAGTTTGTCTCACTGCAACCGTAAAGGTCCCAATATTCCTACATTCCCACATACACAGTCCTGGTCGTTGACGCTTCTAGTTTCCATGACGAAAAGAGGAATGTCATGCTTCAGTTGGTACGACAGGAGTTTCATTTCGTGCTTTGTACCGCTCATAGTGACTTTAGTCAATTTGTGTGAGGCGTTTAACACATCATATATGTCACCGCTTTGCTGCATATGTTTCTCAAATGATTAGAAATATATCTGTGAGGCATTGGCTCTTGGTTTAAGATCAGGTTTGGCTGGAGTTGTTGGCGGTTTTCTTCAGCGAGGTTGGTCGCATGCAATATTCTCAAAGAACAGCCCATGATATAGACTGTAGCTCTAAACTCCACCGAAAAGAAATGGAGGAGTGGAAAGACATTTTGTATTTTATGTCCATGCTCATCTGCAGGGGAATAATTGGCAAGCCGTTGTAAAAAAAAAAAAAAAAAAAAGAACAAAACGTCTTGAAGCATTCATGTTTTAGTAGCTTGTATTCATGAGACGCATAAAAAGAAGACGACCTCTAGAATTAAACAAAAAAGTGAGTCGGTTCTCAGATGAAAATAGTCACGCTACGTTATCAGTGCACCTGTACAAAAGGATTCTCTGTCAAAGCACAGTCTCCGCTTTTTATAAAAGCTCCATTAGGGACAGCTGCCTGTCAGAGTGATAAAACAAAGATTCAAATTACATCCATCCGGGAGAAGAAACCCATTAAGGGAATGAAAAGAGCTCAATTTTCCCAACAATGGAAACCACCAGAAAAGACATGTCTAATGCGCTGGAAAAAAAAAAGAAAAAAAAAAAAGGCATAAAAGCAAAGGCATAGAATCTGAACATATATAACGGCAATTTAATGTCTGCAAAAAGCATAAAAAAAAATTGTAAAAAATCTGTGCATGTAGTTCAGTCTTTTCCTCCTTCGTTGACCCGCACGTGGCTGCCGGTGGGTTGAGGAGCCGAGACGGGGCGAGTGTTGCCTCTTTCCCCACCCATCACCCGTTTCTGAACACAATCGCAGATCCTCCCAACGGCATTTTGAATGTTCTCCAAAATCGGCCCAATTTTGACAGATTGCCCAGACACCGAGAGCCACTTTACTCCATTGTGAGTTTTTAGTAACATTTGCTGTGTGATATTCTGTATATAGCCCGAGCCCATCTGCAGAAGTGTGAAATGGGTTGTTGCCCCCCCCCCCCTCCTTAAGCTCTCCCGAGCTGAAGAAGAACATTAACAAATTAGAGAGGAATGCAAATTTTTAGGTCATGGACATGCTCCAGTTTAGTTTGTGGAAAGTCATGATATTTACATCGGGGGCCAGGCGGCAGGCTTGGCAGACATTTACATGCGCAGCATTTTGCAACACATGCTGATAAATTAGTGGACTCCAAGTGAATAAAATTGATTTATTATTTCACACCTAGAAATTTCTTTTTTCATTTGAACACGACTATTAATTACTGCTCATTTCACAGAGGGTTACAAACTTCCTGCCAAGTTTTATGGGAACTTATTCCACATTTGTTAGAAAAATACACAAGCGAATTTCTGACGGCTTTAAAATGAGATGGAAACTTTGTGTGGCGGACTGGTGAAGAAAGAGTTAGTAGAGTTGAGTAGAGTTAGTAGATTGTGTTCAGATCGCCGAGCTCCTTCTCTAATACCGTTTGCACACAGCAAAATTCATAGCAGTCAGCGGATATTTAAAAGAAAAATAATCTCCATTGAACACAATTGTTTGCCATTATTGCTCACTTCCCTCCTTTAGGGATTCGCTGCAACTTTATGTCTGCAAACATCATGAGTTTGAAGATGACGCAGAAAAAAAAAATTTACTAGATTGTTTTTGGAAAACAACCTTTTTTCTTTTATCAAGGAAGCCGTCCAGGACCTGTCCTCGCTTTACAGAAAAAAATAGATACATGATTCATCTCTTCTTTTTTATTATAGTTTTTTTTTTTTTTTTTTTTTCGATCAGAAGTTTTCTTATCCTTGTTAAAAGAACCAAACAAACACATGTTAGACACAATCTAGCTGCCCTTGAATTGAAATAAGACATTTCTATTTGCTTTTTGTATCAGCAGTAGCTGGATTTCAGCTGCTTAAAGGATTTTGGACAACGTGTCCATCTTTCTTGTTTTTGTTGTTGTTATTATTTAGAGAATACTTCAAATACGTGTATGTGCAAATTGAAATATGATAACTAAACAGGAACCATTTATTTATCAATTTGTCCACTAATAATTTTAGTATTCTGCCACTTAAAGAAACTATGAGTCGCAGTCCTGGTTGGTGGTTAATCCCAAAGTTAAACAGAGTCTTAGTTGATATTTCAAGGACGTCCAGCTGTTGAGTCTAACTGACCTTGGAAAGAAGCTTCAGCAGGTTTCACGCACTGTTTACGAATAGAATACACATCGATTGTTTTGTGGTTTATATTATTTCCATGTAACTTATTTATTCATCCCTGCACACTTGGTTATTTTTTTTAAAGGTGTTTGTGACAAACTCTGCTCATACTCATCTGGATGAAGCATTCCATGGATGAATGATTGAAAAGCTGTGATTTGGCCGGAAAAAAAAAGTGATTGATCAAAGATCAGTCTCGTGCATCACTTTGTTGTTATGCTCAAGCTCTCAAATTCAGCAGGGATTTAAACCTGCGTTTCATAGATGTTTTACATTGAAGAGACTTAATCCGCCAGTATTTTCTCTTAAAACCTCTGTGAGCTCACAGCCGTCTTCACATGATTTCCAGAGCCAGTAAGCTGCAGAGCAGACCTGCTCCTGCACACGAGAGCGTCCTCCAAGTAACTTCAAACAGCTGCACTCGTCCCATCGTGCTTAAGATCTGGCTAAATCTGCAGAGGCCCCTGTAGTGTGTGATTACGGGCAACACTGATCTCGGAATGCAAAGCAGCAACCGCCAAATGCTATCAGGTTTGCTGTTGGTTTGCCCGGCGCTCGCCTTCAGTGCAGGGGAAGATTTGTTCAATTACATGGTCCGCTTTGATCAATGCTGTTACACACGACACCGCAACAAGAAGCTTTATGATATGGAAAGCAGGGAGCGTGGTTGCAGCTGCACGCGGCACAGTGTCACTTTCAGCGCTCGTCTCCCAGCGCAGACCGTGGCTCGCATATGGAACGCAGATCCCACCTCGCCCGACTCTTTTGAAGACGGCCCGAAGCCTCCGACGACCGGCATCAATGTGAACTCAGAATGACTCGTGGGAAATTGGCAAAGGAAAGCACAGGTAGTAAAATAATGTGTCGCTTCAGGGCTTCATAAACAAGCTCAACAACAAGTGTTCTACAAATTTGCTTGTGTAAGCAGGAGGCCTGGATGCAACGAGGGTGGATGCAGGAGAGCGACATACAATGGGGAGGAACTCTGACCGATCAATCCTCTCCCTCTGCCCCTGACTTGACTCCTTCTGAGCCTTTGTGAAGACATTTTTGAAAAGAAATTTCAGCTTCTACTTTGAAAAGGTCAACTTCACCTTCTGGTGGTTCACCAGATCTGAGCTGAAAGCAACAAGTCATGTGACACACACACACACACACACACACACACACACACACACACACACACACACACACACACACACACACACACACACACACACACACACACACACACACACACACACACACACACACACACACACACACACACACACACACACACACACACACGGCCACTACAGCAGAAGTAATCAAAAGTGCTCAACGCGGTGACTCACTCAGCTGCTTCATGTGTTTCCAAGGACCTAATGGTAGATTCACAAACGTACGCAATCCAGACATTTTCAAAAGTTCATCTGTAGTCCGAGGTGGGGTGCAGTCTACAGGCAGGACTTACACTTTTCTATCCCTTTCAGCTTTTTCATGCTCACAGAACAGACGTCCGTTCACCACTCTTCATAATAGGCTCACATGGTTAATAAGCAGGTTCTTTTCCAGTCCCGTTGTTGGTGGTAAGGTGGAAAGGTCGAATCAGCATCCCCGACATTCACTGGTCGCACTGCAAGTGGGGAATTACTTCTTTGGAGGTTATGATAAACAAATAAGATCAATGTGACTGCTGTCAGAGTGAAGTCCATTGAAAAGGCATGCCGGGCAGCTTGAAAGATGTGAATTTGGCTAAATCTAACACATGGGCTTTACAAGCTGGGCTCACATAGCAACTTAAAAAAAAAAAAAAGTCTTTCATTTGCTAGTTTATAGACTCTGTTAAGGGAAAAACTTTATCAGAAGTATTTTCAATCAGCTGCTTCCAGGTCTGCTTCCACAAATAGACCAAAGCCACAGTGCTGACAAACCAGCGTTTATTTGACTCGGTCCAAAGCAATCCAGCGTGAATGCACCCTGACGTGCAGACGACAGTAGTTCCTCTCTCACCTCAAGTAGCTCTGCCATCCTTCAATTTGTTAATAAAGTATGTTTCAGTTAATCTCCATGCTAATGTATATTGAGTGTCTTGGCACGTGACATTTTTCTTCTGGTAGAAATTTGCAGTCCAATGATTGTGCCTGCTTTCCAGAAAACGACCACCGTTAACACAGAGACTTTGTTCATGCAGATAAACAGTGTGATTGCTTCACTGACGGAGGGCAGACCAGACGCCTAACCAGAGTCTAAAACACCTAGGGTGATCTAAATGGAAATCAATCAGCTGCGACGAGTTTGGTGCCTGTTGTGATCGTATCTGTCTGACAGAGATCAAAAACACAAGATTGAGTCTCGCCTACATTTGTTTCAGGTCACCTGCTTCATCGGTTAGTGATCGGTTATCTGAGAGAACATTTTATTCAAAGGCCTCAAATAAGAGGCATTTGTCACAACTATTTCTTGATGAATGTACTTAAAGGGGCTTGATTTTGAGCTCGTTGTCAATTTGTAGTAGTTGTTTGAGTCGTGTTTCTGAATTCTGCTGTTTGCTTTTCTTCAGTTGTTTATGCCCTCGTGCACTAAATGCTTGTTAATTATTGACAGTCACTCTTACTGTTTGGAGACTTTATGTCTTTGTCTACAATAGCAGAAGAATTGAATTTCACTATCTGCAGCTGGTGTGGGAAAACACTTTGTCCTTGCATCTTAGTGTCGTTTGCACGTTGTTTGTTCTCTGCAATGTCATTGAATGTTCTTTGTTTGGCTTTAGCTGAACTGGATAGTGATTTCCCTTCATGCTGCATAAGGTTGGAAACAGGACTGCATGATATTTTACAAATGTATTGCAGCATTGGCAATAAAGATACTGAGAAAGACTGACGAAGCTCAGAAAAACTATGCTCCCATGCATTGTGCATTCATGGCCTGCGTCTCAATATATTTGGGGAAATCAGATCGAGCCTTACCGCCCTATAGTGTGTTTACGATGGATTGTATTTCTCTTCATTTCAAAGTTACATTACACCTGGTGGGAAGAGGAGAGAAGTCAGAAGCACCAGACACAAAAATCAAGAAAAAAAAAAAATCATTAAAAACAACAAATCCGGCACCGCTTCTGAAAACTGCGCATACATATGTGATGGGGGAAAAAACAGGAACAAACAAAAGTAAAATTGGGTTCCAGATGAGAGAGAGAGCACTATTATTTGGAAATACAAAAGAAATGGGCATCATATACGCAACTGTTTGTTTGTAGAAAGTCATAAAGCTGCCTCGACAGTTGATTTGGTCCGTCCTCATGTGAAAATACTAAAACAAAACAACAACATATATATAGAAGTATTATAGCAGTTAGGAAACCTTAGAATCCATCATATTTGCCAGAATAACCTGATATCCAGAGTGCCTCTGCTCCTCAAAGGCTTCAGATCGCCATCTCTGTGAGCTGCATTGAGCCTCGAGTACAGCTGTTGACATAGTGACCAAACTTGAATGGAAAGCACCCTCTCCTGCAACACGCTCAAGTATACATTTTCACAGTTGTTTGCACTTTGTTACGCTCCCTTTCAAACGTGCCGGCGCAGCCTAAACGGCTGTCGCTGCGCGCAAAAAAGCGCATTTCTCCTCTGTCTCCCCGTCTCTCCTAACCTTGGGCAGTTGTTTTAAGAAATTCAAACTCGGGAGGAGGATGTGCGAGTCGGCTGTCTGAATCATTGCTTTAACTCCTCTGCTGTGACCTCGGCTCCACAGAAGAGGTGAAGACTTCTTTTTTGTTTTTTACCCTCAGATATCAAGCCTGTCAAGGCAACATTCACCTGAACATCTCACAGTAAACCTTGTGTTACAAGTTTACTGTAGGCTCATCTGCATACATTAACCTTGAACAGCCGTGCCACTTCAAAACACCTACGTTGTTCGCTGGCCTTCACTGTTTGTGGACTAAATCAATTTGTTGTCGTCTTGAGTTATCTCGTGAATTCTTTTATGTTATGAAATTAAAAGTAAGAAAAACAGGTATTTTCCGAACCACTCAGAAATGCTTCTTTCCATACTAATTGGCTCGATCGGTGTGTCAGCGTGTGATTGGCAGCTGCCGCCAGACGGACGCAATAAGGAAAGAGAAAGTACCACAAACGGACGCTGTCACGAACAGAGAGGAGTGAGCCAGCATTCCAGTGGGATCCACCGACTGCTCACTTTTTCATGCGTTTACATGAAGGTAACGATTTGTGGGGATTCGCTTGTTCTTGGCTGACGCAGACCTGATGCAACTAAATACAATCAAAACATTTGGATTTAAAATTATATTTTCCTCCAAAACATTTTTTTTTTTTTGGAGTGTATTCCTCTATGGTTAAGTTTACTGAGAGCGCGGGGCAGGTGTCTTGTTGGACGTGATGCATTTCTCTTGTTCGCAAAATATTGAAACATTATTTTTTTCAAGTGTCACATTTGCCACCTTGAACTTCAAGGTGAGAGTCTTTTTGAAAGACTGTTTGTAGAGAAATTACTTAAAAAAACAAAACAACTTTTTGCATAGAAGAAGCTGCTACAGAGAGGCTGTAGTGCCAATGGGTTGTTGCTCTCTGCCTCTCTGCATGCACAGGGATGTTGAAATCATTTGTGCACAGCCTTTTAAGAAACAACCTCCAAATTGATCCAGATGGTGAGATGAGTCTGTGTACACTTTCCGAACAAAAAGAAGTGCCTTCAAATTACTTTTCGCTTTTTCTTAAAACAACTTTTTTTTTTTGTCTTCTGAGAGGAAGTCTGTGTCTTTGATTTGAGTGATCAACATTTCATGAAAGGCTCGGAGTATTCATGTTTTTGAGTTGGAAGAAAAAGGAGATTTTGGTATGACAGCTGGTGTTGGTTATTGTCTAAAGAAGAATGAAGTTCCTGTGTAACAAGCTGCTAGATTCCCCATACATCCATTATCTGCAAAGACAGGAGCTCCATAATGAAAAGGAAACAGTAAATTAACAGAATTTGTTTTCTATTTATAAAACACAGTTTAGTTATGTTGATAATTTCACTCATTTGCTTTATAACCGTTTTAACTGGCAGCAAATGAATAGATATGAATATCTTGCTAAAAGAATATTGTGATAAATGTACACCCACTTTTACTTTCTAAAAGCCAAAAATGGCTAAAATGTGATCAAAAGCATCTCATGCGGAGGCCACGGAGCACACAGTGACCCTTAATAACTTACACAGCAGGGCTTGACAGTCGCGGTTGCCCATTGCCCCTGGCAACCAGATTTGGACCACTGTCAACAATTTTGCACAGTCTGGTCACCTCTGTTGGCAACAGTTCTCGTACGTTTGGAAAAACAAAGCTGAAGCCCCCTGAGCCCGCTCTCATAACTAAATGAGAGTGCCCCCGCTGAACCGCTTCATTGGGTGAGAAATTATTAAATTACAGAAAAATGAATAACTTAAGAGAGTGGCCATAATAAAAAAAAATGCGAAATGACGCCAAACATTTGTGACAACAGACATTATCGGCCTGTAGACCTGTGAAGGTATGCTGTGGTGTCTGACAACTAAATATTTACAGCAGATCTTTAAAATCCTGGAAGCTATGAGGGATCTGGAGAAATTAAAGGCGAAGTCGACACCTCAACCCACTGTTTCTCTCAAACGTTAGTAAACCACATCGTGCTGAAAGAGGTCACCAGGGAACAATGTTTCCATAAAAGGGTGTTCATGCTCTGTAACAATGCTTTGGGATAAGTCACATGTCACATGGATGGCCGGACCAAGTCTTTAGAAGCTGAGCGTTGACCGTCTCACCATATTTTCCTCGGGTTAGCAATGCACACTTGATGTAAAAGAAAGCATGACTCAGCCGTCCAGACCTTCCTTCTTCCATCGCCCTGAGGTCCTGTTGCTCATGTTGTTGGTGAAGTGTATGGACAGGCAAATAAACAACAAGCTATGAAAGCTCTTTTCTTTTATTCGACCACATGGACACAATACATGCTTTAAAGATCCTGCCCACTGCCCACTGGGAGCACGCGGTGTAGAGGCCAAGCCAATGCTTTAAGCCCTTGGGAGGCGACAACAGGATCCTAATTGACGCTCTGCCTGCTTGTGTGTCGTATGAATAAAAGCCAGAGTCCTAATTTGCAATTAAACGCATTTCTTCTTTATTGATATTCAAAACTCAGTGTGTCCAGTACACTCACACTCATCTTTACAAACATCCGACAAAGAAATGTTCCGAATGGATCGGGATGGGAATTGATAAGATTTTGTTCTTTATCGATTCTCCTATTGTTTCTCATTTGGAAATAAAACTTAGAGTATTAACAGCAGAGGACGTGCTGGCGTTGCCGCCGCTGCTGGGATAAGATTCACTGGATCAGAAACTCAACACTCATTCACAGTTATCCCTGCTGTGTGTGCAGATGTTTCTGCATATTGGTCGTATTTCCTCCTTTTTATGAAATATCCACTTTCAAGTGGACGTTTTTCCCTTTCTGCTGAAATGTAACCAATTTTGTTTATGCCGCCTTGGCGCCATGTTTCCTGCTGGCTACACTGGTGAACAGCGGCATTGAGACATTCATTCCCCTTCAGTGGAATCGATCAGGGAATTGTTTGCAAATTTGGCCAACGATTTCACGGAATTGTAACACTGGGAACAGGTTCTCAACAAGAACCGTTTTTCAGTTCCCATCCCTACCCATGGATGGACTGAGCACCTTGCATGGCAACAGCCGCGTGAATGTGTGTGTGCGTGAACGGGAGAATGTGATTAACAATGTAAAGTGCTTTGGGAACTGCTCAAGCACTGGAAAAGCACTATATAAGTGAAATCCATTTACCATATATAGTTCATCTGCCAATTACCTTTTTAGACAACAATACTTGACACCCAATATAACGTGCACTATAGATGAAAAAAAACAACATTCTGCTCCTACACCCTGAAAGAGCTGCAGTTTGGCCTTCGTCAAACTCCAATCCTCAGGTTTCCCCATTTTCCTGCTTCCAACACGTCCACTTAGAGGAGAAAACGTTCTGTCACGTACCCCCCCCGCTGACAGGAGCCTCGATAAAGAGATAATTACTGGTATTCACTTCACCTGTCAGTAATTGTAACTTGACGGTTGATCGGTGTAAATATCATCAGTGAAAAACAAGTTCGCTCGCATTGGGTTTTGTGGCCAGAAGAGGAGGAATCTAAAGCTGTACTTATCAGTCCGAGATCAGCAAAAGAGGATCTGGCCGAGTTTCACTTCGTCCACTGTGGACATCAAAGATCACCTGCTGCCTCCAGATCAGAAACTAAAGTGGGAATACATTTCCAAGCCGCGGATTAAAGCAGTTAAATATTCAGCATTGTGTAATTCATCATGCTAATTATCCCACCTTGCAAATGTGAAATTTAAATACGGTGGCATTAGTCTTTTATTGTCGCTTTTATTTTTGGATTATTATTAAAGTCTTTTGTTCTTTATCAAATTTGTGCCGCTTGTTGCTATGGATACAGCCAAAAGCCATAACCGGCACCCTTTCTACCAGTTAATTACATATTAAAGTTGCCTTGACTGGATGCATATACTGTAATTAGTCGGTGTCATTGGCTTTGCTCAGCAGCATCGGTAAAGCACAGGCGGCGTCACGTAGCCTAGTGTTAGTTGGAGAGACTTGGCGTTCATTTGTTTTATCAGGTGCGAAACAAATGCACATCAAGTGAACCTGTCATTGAGGACCTCGTGGTTTGATTCCTAATGTGTTTAATACGGAGAGTTGCTACATTTTTCATGTACAGTGAGTATTTCTGGGGGGGTTTAGTCACAAAACAGTTATATTATTATCAAAACAGGTGATATTCTGATTTATTCTTTTTCTTCACAAGTCTCACGGAGGACTGAATAAGTAAAAGACTTTTCTTATTCCCTGGCACTGCAGGGATTATTTTTCTAGGCCGATAGTGTTGGCATCGCCGTGGTTCTCTCTATGTATAGCCAGAGGACTTATTTCAGTGGCTTTTTGAATTGTTGCAGAAATAAAAACTTGTAGTGATGCACACTCTCAGTAAATCAAGTGAAAGTCACATTTCTGAGGCCTAAATATCATTAAACCTTAATGATGGGCTACACCTCAACCACTTAGCTTCTTCACTGGACTGACCAGTTATTTTGATAATAACACTGTCGAATTGTCAATAAATGTGAGGTTTTCACAGACGACTTCACGTTTCTCAGATTGAAGTCTGTAAATCGACAGTCGCGCTGTGGGCTGCGGGGACAACTTGATGAGTAGTAAGTTTGCTCTATTTCTTTGTTTTCTGTTTATTTTGCCGGCACGGTAAATGGGTTAGGAGTTACAGTGACGGGAATTCTGCATTAGAAATGTTGTTACTGGCGACAGGGGAGGAATAAAAGTCTTAACATGCGAATACCTTTTCTGCAGTGCGACCTCAAAAGTACTGAAATAATACAATTAAACACTCCAAAAGTTGTTGGGTTTGAGTCGGAATAGTTTAAATAGTGGATTGCATGGTAACGAAGTGTTAAGTTCTCCTGCCCCGGTTCCAACCCGGGCCCAGAGGCCTTTATGTTTAAAGATTGTTTGTTCTTCTTTTGCCTGCGTAGATCTTCTCCAGCTTCCTCACACAGTCCAAAGACATGTGTACTAGTGAAGTGGTATCTCTCAATTGGCCTGAGGTGGGAGTTTGTTTGTGTGCCTGTGTGTGTGCGTGCCCTGTGCGTGTGTGTGCGTGCGGGGTGTTCTGTCTCACTGTGTTAGCCATGTGATGGACTAGTGACGTGTCCTGGGTTTATCCTGCCTTTCGTCCAATGTCAGCAGGGATCGGCTACAGCCTGCTGCCTCTGTAAGTCTGATAAAGTGGTGGAGCAGAGAGATTTATGGCTGTTTGAAGAGTTGAGAGTTCCACTTTTAGGCAGCTGTGTTTCTTGAGGCCAGATAAAAAAGTATGTATGGGTTTATTATTTGATTTGTATTTTTTTATTTATATTTTTATTCAGTATGCAAATGTTTGCATTTCATAGACGTTTTGTGTTTTAATTTGATCCATTGTGATGCATCTTTTCCGGTGCAGCTGATGATCCTCTCTCTGCTTTGCACAAACAGCAGTGCTGGCTTTGGACAGTTGAACTGTTGACAATGTGTAATGGACTTTCAGCTCCACTGGCTTCTGAAAATGTCACCGAAAATCCGCAGCATCATGCCCTTTGCTTTTTTTTTTTTTTTTTGCTGGAAACCCGTAAATATACACGATACAACTATCACTCTGGCATTTATTTCTAAGGAGCCCTATAGGATACAGCTTACAACTGTACAAGCAGGGATGTTTTATGAGAAAGTCTAGGGAGGCAGTGGTCACCACTGACCTGTTTTCAAACTTTTAACTAAATCCCTTTTAAGAAACTCTCAAAATTCAGGTCAAGTGAACTGGAAGAGCAGCACCGGGCTCATTTCTGCAGTACTCTTTACCTTCTGGCTTCTTTCCAATACTCTTTTCTGGCCTGTGTGGTTCACACTGAGCTCCTCCATCCAACCGTCTTCAATTATCCGAGCCAGGGTTGTAGCAGGCGGGAGCCTATCCCAGCCAACACAGGGCTAAAGGCAAGATACACAGTGGAGAGATCACAAGAAAACCTCAGTTTCTCACTAACTGCCAAGTTTACAGTCTCTAATTAACCTGGGATGCATGTGTTTGGATTGTGGGAGAAAAAAAAAAAAAGTAGACCCAGAGAAGACCCACACAGACACATGCAGAACATGCAAACTGTCCTAAGGTGGTACCAGCCGACACGATGTGAAAGGCAGGATGCACAGTCCACCACGGTTTAAGTGTTTGGAGTCTAAAAGACGTGCATGAACCTCAAAAAAGGCCTGAGCCTGTCCCGGGTAACACAGGCTGAGAAGAAGGGTACACAATAGTGATGGGCTTATCTTGGAGGTCAGCTTCCAAGTGACTTTTTGTTGCTTAAAAAATGGATTACAAAAAAGAAAAAAAAATTGAAAACGTTCAAAAACAAATGGATGGAATGGATTCAATCTGTTTGTTTAATGATTGTGAACTTTAAGAATCGCACAACAAGATATAGATGAAAATGTGTCAAAAGAAAATAACTGCATACATGCAATTGACCGATCACAAGTTGCTTAAGCCAAAAAAAAAGAAACGAGAGAGCCAGAGAGAATAAACCTGGCTCCCATGCAGAGGCCGTCTCCGATCCTTCACTTCAAAGAGCCGGCTTTAAAAGCCGTTTTGTTTGAGGCCGACAAATCACCATCACACAAACTCACAGTGTGAGGCAAAACATCTAATATCATCCTTCTTGATCGTGAAAACCTGCAGGTGGAAGTCCGACTCTGTTCACAACTGAAAGAAATAACAAAACAACCTATCGTTTCATGATCCTGAAGAATTTATAAAACAGCCATTCCTGGACGCCGCCTTGTCGAGATATTGTGGGATATCTTCTCTTTTCACCTGGAGTTATGTGGTAATTACGTTGGATTCACAGGATGACGGATGTTGGCCTGATCAAAAGTATCATGTGCATCTGAGGTGACTTATACCCGCTAGACACTGGGCAATTTTCAGCCGTCCCACATGAAAGATAGCAAGCCTGAGAGAATCGTGGTGATATCTGGGCTCTTGCCTCTAAGTCATTGGACCTACGTCGCACTGTGGAATCGGTTCAAGGACGGCCGTTGCCATGGAGACCAAAGATAAAACCTGCGATAAAATCCGGACACTGTCATATATTTGGGGTGATCGTGGCTCCTGCTGCGAATGACATCAACTAACCAACCAACAGAAACGCAGTATAAAATTACATAGTGACACAATCATGTCAAGTCACGTAGACCAGAGGCTGAGATCCAGCTTGTTTTCACCGTGCAATCTGCACACGGCTAACTTCATGTCGTGGCCCAAAGTTTATTAGATCCGTGTGGCGAGCTGTGAACTTATAAGATTGCTCTAAATTGCGCAGCGTGGAGCCGCATAACCCGCATGCCTGTCAGAACCTCATGGACAAAGCTCAAGGCTTCCTGTGGGTTTGCCTGAACTTGTGCTATTTGTTGTTCAGTTTCTTTTTTATGCACTTAAACAATTCGTAGATTGATCCTTTCATTCCATATTCCAGACAGGAGAGTGAGTAAAGTGCCAAACATTGTGTGATTCCTACCTCGTAAGTGCGAGAAGGAAGCGATCACATTACTTGCTGCGATCCTTGTCAATTCATTTGTTGACAGTATTTAAAAAAAAAAAAAAAATGGAGAAGAAATTACCTTTTCAAAGGGGCTCTTGAGCACATCATCTTGTGTGCGGTTGAAAAAGGTTGGTGTCAGTAAGAGCGGTTTAACAGCTGCGAGCTGTTATCAGCAGCTTTTTCCCCTCTAATTTTCAATTGAAGTCAACAAAATGCAGGCGAGCGATCTGAAGAAAGACGGTCAGGAAAATCCTGCTAATGTTCAGCGGCAGACGCTTTTAGTCTCTGCGCATTATGACGATGTGGAGGAGGTGGGAAAGATATTTTAATCCTTAAACTGTTGAGATAAATGCGAGGGGTTTACAATAATTTGAATCCTTGGTTCATTGAAGTGGCTGCACCGTGGGACAGTTGGTTTTCACAGCAGGTGTGTGCAGGTGTGAGTTTTCTTTTTGCAGTCTAAAATCATGACGCATCACAAAGTTTTGCGGCCAGCGAACAACCCTGCGTAGGATGAAGTGGTACAAGAAACTGATGGTCCATTTAAATTGAGAGTGACACCTTAGATAACCATGTTCAACCTTTCAAGTGCTTAACCCTGTTATTCAGCCACTGACGGGTTTCGGCATGCATACTTCTCTTAACTATAGCTTCTAGACCATTTGTAATGTTAAGGAAATTAAATAAGTGCCAGAAAGCAGGAGAATTGAGCTTTCTGTTCAGATATAGAATGATTCCAGTGGCCCCCTGGAGTTCCTTCCAATCGCAGACGGTGCAGCAGGCCACATATTTGTAGCATGAAATTGTCAGTACCGTCAAAAACACAGATGAATAAATTCAGTCCTGCCTCTCGCTAAAAAAAATGTGTCAATGTGCTGTCAAAAATTTGGCCTCCAGCCCACGGAATGAGTTTAAAAAAAAATAATAATAATGTGCTTCATTATTCAGTCAAACTATCACACTCCTTTACGTAGAGTGGCAGACAAACCACAATACTGAGGCCCAATCCAAGCAAAAGTGAAAGATAACTCACTCCTGGCAAAGTAGCTTCAGCATTCAAGTCATACTCTGAAGTTTGAGAAATGTTTGTTGAAGATTGCAAAATGCTGACAGGACAATAGTTTATGGACATTTCACTGGATTTTTTTCAGCTCCAATCAATAAAATGGCTTGTTGGTAGAATGATTTATCTTCTATTCTCAAGGTTTTTGGTTGGATCCCTCGTCTCATTCTCTGATGCTTGGAAAGACCCTGAACCTAAAGGTCTCGGCCGTCAGCAGCTTGCATGGCAGCGGTCATTGTGGTTCGTCGTGTCCGATTGTGTGAGTGAATCTCTATCTTAGGTAAAGTCCCTTCACTGCTTCAATAGTCTCAAAGGCTTCCATGAAAGGTGCATTGAAAGAACTAGTGTTCAAGGATATTTATAAATATGAAGAGGATGGGATTGGAAGATGACGCTCTACTCACTGTCTGCCCTTGTTTTTCTATGAAATTGCTTGAAATCATCATCAGTTGCAGTTTTGTGTTGTTTTTTCCCAGTGAATTGCAGTCACTTCTTTGGGCTTGCTTTGGTTCTTATAGGAAACAACTCCTGCTTCTCCCCTTGAGCTCCACAGTAAATCAAAATGTGCAGTATGTGCTTTTCAAGATTCCGTCCACAACCACGTTTGTCATGTTATCATAAACCTTCGTTAATGCCACATACGCAGCCACATCCATATACACTCCTGCACCCGTGGAATAAATCAGTAATGTTGGTTAAATATGAAAATAAGATTTTAAATAAAAAAGGAGTGCACAGAAGGACTGGACCCAACCTCAGGTGGGAGATTCGCTGTCACTTTAATGTTTCTTATGCCTAATCAGTGTTGCTAACTCATCAGGAAATCTTCATCGCTTGATGATACCACATGATTTGCATGATTGATTATTTACATGCATGAAGTTGTGCGGGAGTCCAAAAAGTGAGTTCAAAACAAACAAACACCCTAAATATGTTAAAATATACAAAGAAATGCTCCTTCTGTTGATTCTCAGTTAGTTTTGCTTTTGACAGGGAAAAGAACATTTACATTTACTGCTTCTCTGCACACACACACACACACACACACACACACACACACACACACACACACACACACACACACACACACACACACACACACACACACACACACACACACACACACACACACACACACACACACACACACACACACACACACACACACAAGCTCTGGGACGGGGACGAGGCTCACAGTAACAGCAGAACAATAGTCCCCCAAAACGCCAGAAATACCAGCCTCCAACAACACTACAAAAAGTTGTTACATTTTCCACGAGTCGCTTTTAACAAAAAAAAAAAAACTTGAGTTTTTGGAAAGTTTCCGGCATTCAGCAAGAAAGACGCCAAGTTGGCAACACTGTGTGCATAATGCATTGCCTTTTCTTTTAATCAAAGTTGTTAATTCACTATGGCTTATGCAATCATATACACATCATTTTGCTCTTTCTGGGGCTTGTTTTTCGTGGTTACTTGTTTCACTGGCACAGCTTCCAGCAATATTGCACAACTGCCAGATACTGAAAGTTGCCCTGGGAAAAAAAAAAAAAAGAGGCAAAATCACAACTCTCGCCCGCACATACTCTGACAATTCAAGAGCCACAAAATGAAAAATAAATCCACTCATACTTTGCGATAAGTGCTTTAAGGTATTTAAAAAGCTTCTTTCCTGAATTGCACATGTTGGTCCTTTCGCGAGTCAGAAATCCTAAAAATGTCTGCAACCTTGAACGATTCTCGCCGTCAGTGAACAGAAAGCTAATGCGAGCCGACGGGTCAGTCACATCAGTGAAGCGTCTGTGCCCTCGGGGACGGGGAGATGTGGCAGAGAGGCAGCGGCTCAACTGTGTCTGCATGTGAGGCGCCTCCAAATAAAAGACAGCGGGTCAGAGGCCTGTCATTGCCGGTGTCCTTGATTGCATAGTAATCGGAATTTTTTTGCAGGCTGGGCATCGCTCCCGAGAGGAGTTCGCACACAGGTGCGCCTCAGCCGCCGCCTTCTTTGTTCGGGTGGGTAACCTACACGGGTCGGGGTCTTTCTGCCTGCCTGCGCCAGCGGGGTGGCGCCGCAGATCAAAAGCAGCCACTGCATGGTGAAACTAACCCTTTCAGATAGACAGCGTCGACTCATAGCAATTTCTTTTTAACACCTATGGGTGTCTGATTCTCCCTGCAAATGGCTGACAGCCTGCTGTCAGACGGGATTAAGGACAGCGTCACCTGCATGCAGAGGCATCGAAGGCCCGAAAGAGTCTGGCTCTGTGAGCTGAGACTGCCTCGTCTCCCAGTGATGGTAAAAATGATACAAGAGTGGATCGGCTCTCACGCCGCTGTGAAATATTAGATCATTTACCGGAGACAGATTTGCAGACTGTGGAGGGATTTTATGAAGTGCAACCACGGAGCAGGATTTTAAAAGGGTATTCTAAGTAAGACTAGATGAGTAATTTCTTAACTATATAAATTTTGCTCTCACTCACGTTGTTACTTTTCTATTTAATAAGACATCAACACTTCTCCGGTCTCCATCAGGCTTTGGTGTCCCAAATCTGAATTGAATTTTGAGAAAACTCAGACAAAGAAAATGCAAATGAATGCACATTTTATGAAAACTGTGCTGAGGAATCGATCTGTGTGAGATTATGTTATTAAAGGAGTGTCCGACAGACTTCAAGAGTCCAAATCAATGAAGAAAACACAATTTAAATATTGTGTTTGCATTTGTTTTGTTCCATTTTTGAAGGTCACACTCTTTCCCATGATCCACATAAATGTGATGCCTTCATCTGCTGCTATTTTTATTCCTCCTCCTCCTCCTCCTCCTCAGTGGAGCTGCAGAATCAGTGAGGTTTCAATCTACCCTCAGTTCCATAAATATTTGGAAATTGACACAATTTTCAGTGGGATTGCAAAAGGCTGGGAGCTGTAACAATAAAGAGTGTAGACTTTCAGCTTTAATTATACATTCAACTGTGTTGGCTGTTGTGAAAATAACACACTTCAGATGTGTCCTTCAACAATTTCGCCATTGGATCTTTTGGTCCATTCTGCATTACATCTGTTCGTCCTTCATGATCTCGTTCATCAGGAGCAGGTAAACGTTTTAGACTTCGGTTCAGTTGTGTTCATTTCTGAGCATAAGTTGAAAACATTTTTAAAATTCTGTCTCAAGATTTAAAGGCATTATTCTTATTTCTGTATATTTCTGATTTGGTTTTGCAGTTTGTCTTTATTTATACGGAAGAATGCGAGTGTCCATAATGCATTTGCTATAAGAACAGTGATCAACTATATTTATATCTAAAGAAATGAGCCAAGAACATCGGTTAAAAGTGTCAGCAGAGGCAAAAGCATCAAAATAATAAAGAAGAAAGACGTCATGAAGTGAAATATCACAAGTTAATCCAGGATTTCACTGATGGTGCAGTAGGGGACAATAAAGAGAAATATATCCCAAGAACCGTTTTTTGGGAATGTCACAAGAATATTGTGTTGAACCCTTTTTATTGTATCGACTGGATGATGACATTTGATGATGATGATGATGATGATGATGATGATGATGATAGTCAGCTCTTATATATTTTACTGAGGTTGACAAAGATAGTTATTGCAACTGACACAGTATCTAGTTCATGCAGCAGATGTCCTTCCTCAATGTTCAATCAAATTCATTTTTTTTCAACATTGCATTTCTGCATTAGACTCCATTATCTGAAAGCTTTTGCAGAGCGTAAAAGCAGCAAAATTAAAATTCCCACCTTTCTTATTACCAACTGTACAGGTTTGTTACCGTAAAGCACTTTGAATTACAAATATAGTTGCAAATAATGTAGTCTTGTCTCGATATCAATACCAAAAATCTCCCAATGAGAGAATCTTCTGACTGAATTGTCACAGATTCACTATAAACCAATAACAACCTCAATGTTTACCACAACTGTATATTTGTGTTATTCGTGATCATTAACACACCACTGTCAGTTTAAAAAGAAAGGTGTGGAAATTAGAACGTTGCCACTTTTCCGGTCACTAAGTTCCCACTGATGATCAACCGACTGAGGCTTCCGTCTGACTGGTGACAGACGGGCTGAATAACAAGCACCCTTCATTCAGGTCATTTCCATAATTATCACACAATATCAGGCCGAACCGACAAGATACTTGCAGGAGTTTATGCTAATAGATCAATTTACTTCACCCATGTGATCCAGCCATCCATCTTCTACAACTGAGGATCGAGGGGGGAGGGGTTCATACCGTTTGACTGCAGGGGAAGTCGAGGTATACGCCAATTAACGTGGGAGGAAAACGTATCATCCAATGAACATGCAAACTCCAGGCAGAAATGCCTCTGAGCCAGGACTCAACCCACTGTGGGCCCACGATGTGATCTAGATACCTAAAATCAATTCCATTGTTTATGACTAATCTGTATTCAACATGTTTGAAAGAAATGTGCAGATCAGCTCCAGCTGTTATTGTGCTGGGAGGCATTTCCTCAGCAGGCCCCCGCCAGTTCTAATGGCAGAGCTTTTCTTTATGACATAGTTCTTCCTTTTGTTTTCTTGCCGTCACTTTTTAATGTGTTCAGTTTTTCAAACCGCTGATTTTGTGACTACCCTATTTCAATTTTTTTGACCAAATTCAGATTTTTTTTCATGCTGCATTGCTTCAATATATTTTGTAGGCACTCAGTTCTCTGACTCATATTTTTCCACTTTCAGACATATAAAACACTCATTCAAACACTCCTGCTACTAACAGCTTTGCACAAGTTGTCAATCACTATCTTTTTTTGTTTTGTTGATCTCCTGCAGGACCTCAGTCGTCAGAGAAATGCTCTATATTCTAGCATGCACGACTCACATGTTATACTTAATAAATTGTTGAGTCTTAATAATATACCATACTAGATAAAAAAAATAAAAATAGTTTAGAAGTTTTTCTAATTAGTTTTTTCATTTCAATGGTGATTGCCGCCATGTAAGTTTGACCTCCACTGGCAGCAACTTTGGATTGATAGTAGGATTGTAAATGGGTCGAAATTTTTGGTAACTTTCCAGAAGGTTTCCACTAAATTTCAATGGGAAGTTAAGCTGGGAAATTTTTGGAAATATTTGTTTTAATCGAGGATGTTTTGTCTCCATGCAGAATTGTCCACATCCACATCGCAATGCATCATTGAAACCATTAAATTCAACACTCTATTATTTGTAAGTTAAACATTAGAAATACTTCAAATTTGTTAAATATATTTATCACATAATATCATCAAAACTTACTTTACATTGTGTCGTCCACAGGCTCAAATGTGTGGCTTCAATAGTCTTTTGTCTCAAAAGTTTAGTCCAGGATTGTAGAAATATATATTTCCCCAACTATATTTAAGTTTCTTATTAATAGCCAAACTTCAATTTAGTAAATTTCTGGTTTATTCCACGTTATTTCCTTAAATTCTCATTGTTTCCCATAAAATCCTGTTTATTCCCATGAAAATTTTCGAAATTAGAAAATTCTTGGACTTTTGCAAGCCTGCTTCAGAGACTTGCTTCAGTCACTCACCTTAAGATTGGAAGATGACTCCGATCGACCGGCTGAGCCACAACAGTCCCCAATTATTTCTCAGGTATTTCTCATCGACAGTGCACGCGAGGTTAAAAGTACCTTTTCCCTGTAAAACTTCCAGATACAATAAAAGTCATTCTGAGGGATGGAAATAAGCACTTAATCCAGGCAGCTTAAGTAGGTGTTCAGAGTGGAAATAGCATTGCTCTAATGAGCACACAGCGCTGGCGGGGGCATTTACAGGTGAGAGAATAAAATAAGAATCCAGGCTGAAGACTTTTAGAGTTTTCTGATACTGTGACTGGAGATTTGACAAAAGATGGGATCCATTATTTTACCGACTGACAGTGATTGGTAACCATTAAATGTAGTTTGTGAAGAATGTGCTTGTGCATGTGGTTCAACAGTAAAGCTTGTGCCGTGTTGAGCTTTTTCTCGCCATATGATCTAGTGCTTGTTGCCAGAGGCGGCTGCATCAGGAGCCTTGTTGTGCCAAAGTAGTTGCATAATTGAAATGAAAGAGGATTTGTTTTATTTTTCCTTGACTTGACACAACCATAGAGCAGCTCATTATAAAAAAAACACTGGGAAAAAAGAGAAAACATGAGAAATTGATGTAAAACAGTATAGGAGTGTCCACACTCTGGCTACATTCTGCGATTTCTCATTAAAGTCTCATTATAACCTGCCACAAAACATTAGGCCCTGCTCAGGCTTGTATGGGATCACTTGGGAAGCATGCAGGCATTATAAACACACAACCCGTTCTACATAGAGTCAATGTATTGGAGTCTGACGGGCTGTTATTAATTGCAATAGAAGTCTTCGTGTGCGGTGCTGCCATGGTGCAATGATTCAATGTTTAGGAGTCAAACACATGAGCTACAAACCTCTGACTCAAATATATTTCATACAATTTTATTTAACCAGGAAGAAAAAGCCCATTGAGATCGACATCTCTTTTACAAGGGTCACCTGGCCACACGTCACCTCATAATTTTTATAAAACCAACACATTTGACAATATTCAACAGTTAAAATGAAAAAAATGCAGATTTCTGTTGACAAATTGAAAAGCTAAAATGCAGTCTATGTAAACAGATTGGAATAAAGTGCATTAGTTACCGTTTGCATTGGTTTCCGTTTGGAGGGTGTTCCACATGACCATCGTAAAGAAAAGGGGGAAACTTTTGATAAAATAACTAAAACAATGACTTTTAATTTCAAAATAGATGGATGCCAACTTACAAAAGCTCTAATAAACAACGTTAATGGAGTAAACTGGCAAGAAGAACATCCAACATCCCCTCAGGGCTGCAGGCTGATTCACACCTACATGCATGTGGGAGGAACTGGAATACCCAAAGAAAAACCACACAACTGAAAATAAACCACACAATCTGAATAGATGAAGAAGAAAGAGACCAGCCTATATGATCTTTTTTCTCCCTGTCCACAAGGGAAACATCCGTGAAAAGTACTCAAAATGATGTAGTACGTATGCCAGGCCTATAGGTGGAGCTGCAACGCTGCCACAGAGATCCACCAAAAACAGGGAAGAATGCAGAGCATGCAAAAACGGAGAAATCGACAGATCTTGCTTCTTGCCTTATTAATCCAAACAACATGAGCAGTTTCTGCAGCTCGATCTGCAGCATGCAGTTCGCCATTGTTGTTGTGAAGTGACGTCGCAGAGAGGGCTGCTGGGTTATCGTGACGAGAGGTGGGGCGATGACGTCGTTTTTAGTAAACGTATATCTTGTCCGTCCACGCGTCCAAGCGTGGACGGACAAGATATATTTTTTGAAATTACTTCACTCTGAAACCTGTTTTTTTTAAATAAAAAAACAACCTGTATTCAGGCTGCTAAAACGCAGCGCCATTTGGATGATCGACCAAAAACGATGCAGTTATGTGAACCGGTGTTGTGGTGCCGACGGGGCCTAAAACTAGGAAGCATGTAGGTTGTGTCAGAAAAAATTAAGTGGCATTTCATAGCTTTCTTTGCAGCAATTCACAATCAGTTTCAACTCAAGCATTTGGATATTAACCTACACTACACGACCAACCTGTTGACCACACCCGGGTTAATTCGATATCGTTTACCCCGAGACACTGTGATCTTAGTTTGACGAGTCGCCGCGGGACGACCTTGAAGGCTTCAGGAAGTTTCAGTGGTTTCAATCTTCAGCTTGAAACCACTGTGCTACATTCTGACTGTTTTCTCTGGGTTTTGCTTTTTCATTGGAGTGAACAGTCTAAAAGAAATTGTCCTTAATAATTAAAAATACAGTTTTCTCTTTGGCTTGGAGGCAAAAGTAATAAACTACCACAAGTTGCTTTGAGATTGTGTTCATTTAGCAGATATCTTGATGGTTTATGTCAAAAAGGCTCAAACACAATTGTGATTTAGCTTCAAAACACTCCTGACTGTTTTACTCTGTATTCAGCGACTGCTTTTCAACACAGTTTCTGCAGTGATTCCTCGTCTCCAGCTAACCAGGGACCTGCTACACCAGCGAGAAACCCATTCACATCCAACACATCAGGCCCGATGCCGCCACACTCTACACATAAACTTTTACTCTCGCTAATTTTCTTTTAGGTAATTTTTTCCCCCCCCTACTTTCTGTGCAGTTTCCTCTATAATAACTTGTTATATAAGATGTATTTTCAAGCCGGAGAGTTTTTGTGAGAGTAATTATCTGACATCGAGATTCTCCTTACTTACACCAGGTTTTTTTCTCTTCCTCCCTCTAGGTGCCTTCTCTCTTAAGCTAAGGAAACAATTTCAAACGAGAAGTGTGTGATAAGATGAGACAGAAACCTTGTGGGCATGACTAATGCTACTGAGTCCAATTAAGCTGATGTACGCACTGAATCAAATCACCCCGATATGATCTCGCCTGCCTGTGCATATATTTGCCTCTTAACTCTGATCACCTGAAAGAAATAGAAGACAGAGAGCGTCACATGTGCACAAATCATCTCGGCGAACACGTCTTCACGGTCGCTGAGCTCTCCGCTATTAATTCTACATCTCATTTGATACTTGTCAAAATCCTTAATTTAGGATTTGACAAACTATAGGAAGGAGAGAAGGTGCGGGAAAACATGTGCCCCGGGAAAGAAAGAAGAAAGAAGGAGAAGCTGAGCAGTCACTTCCGTTACACTAAGCTGTCGGGGTGAACAGGAGAATTGAGTAAATGAATAGCTTGTTGGCTATTATGAATAGGCTTGTAAATGTGCTGAGATAGCAGGTTATATATAGGCTGGGCTCACGCGACTGCCACCAAACCCCCGTGATTCCCCGTTACCGCTGTGCCACGCCCACCGTGAGAGTGAATTTATGAGTTAGTTAGGCTCTCTGAAGGCGGCAACAGCTTGCCAGCGAGATGATTGTTAGCGTAGAGGAAGTCATAAATCAAAACAGGTCCCGGTTTGTCGTTATCTATTAATACTCTCGCTCCGGAGCGCCGAGAAACAGGCAGAACTGGCACGTTCCCGTCTTCTCCCAAGACTGGGAGAGTTCCTCTGAAAGACGGAGGTAAAAGGCAGCTCTTCAAAGTTTCCCCCCAGCTTGGGATTGATTCGCTCGTCTCTCCGTGGTCTGCAGCCAGCGCTGACAGCTCTGGAAGGTGGAACTGTGCTGAATGCTTTAATTGAGCCGAATGCCGAGAGCTTTAAATGCTGCAGGCACAAAACCCACACAATTAGGGAGGACTAATGACGTGGAGTATCGCCCATTATTTCTCCAAATAACCCATAGGGGCTTCCATATTTAGTATCACTAAGTCTTAATTAGTGATTAGGAAGAGGAAATGGAGTATTTAGTGGGAAATGAGCATCTTCACACGAGACATTTTTTCTTTCCCCCCACTGTTTTGATAAAACTAAAAAAGTGGATGTATGTAGGTCATTATTTGAAGGCTGCTATTTTAATTATTGAAATCTCTCTCTGTGTGTGTCTTTTCAGAGCCAAGATGATCTGTATGTCATCCACAACAATCCGCTTGGTAAGTTTTATATTCCTTTCTTATTAGCAATAAAAAAAAGAAAGAGAATAACGATGAAAAGGACAAAAGATATTTTGTGCATGTGGGCTGCCAGAGATGTGCCTCATGAAGCTCAGAGAATGAAGACATTG
This sequence comes from Lipophrys pholis, assembly GCF_963383615.2. Taxonomy (NCBI): domain Eukaryota; kingdom Metazoa; phylum Chordata; class Actinopteri; order Blenniiformes; family Blenniidae; genus Lipophrys; species Lipophrys pholis. Next base: position 21,303,564 of record NC_137627.1, on the reverse strand, counting down.
TATATTTCTGTCCAATAGAGAATTTAGAGTAAATGACTGTATAGTGATAACACAGTCCAGAGGTTCAGGCTTCATGCCAGCGCTGTTGAACATGTGGCCCACAGGCTAAAATCACCCTGAAAGTGGGATCAGTTATGAAGATATTAACTGCCTTTTTTTTAATCAATAAATGGTGTTCCTATTTTCAACATAGCTATAAAAATAACAGAACCAATGACAACAAAACTGATCAGTTGTGCTTCGGTAAGAGCGAGTTTGTGAAAACATAAATGCTGAGGTCACAGATATTCTGGTTAAAGAGAAATGACAGATTAGTTTGAAGAGAAAACTGAGGCAGGTATGTATTTTTTTGTACTTTTTTAAGAATTTCCAGGTTGATTATTAAACTTTTAACATTTCAATACGGAACTTTGGAGTTGCTATTTCTAGGTTATGATATCTATGTATGTTTTGTTTTTGTTTTGTGTTTTGTTGGTTTTTTTTATGGATCTGGCCAAATTCAGATCAAAGTGAACCCAAAAAGAAATAGGTTTGAGTTTAACAACTTCAACAATAAGACCTTTCACATACATACATCTTCATGAAGCTTCACAATTGTGAAATAATACATTCAATTTGAATAATATCAGGCCAATATTCAGAGGAAGCTTTAAAAGTAGGCTAAAGCAAATACTATTACAAAACAGACATGAATGATATGCAGAAGAATATTAAAGCGTGAAGTAAGCACTTTAAAAATGGAACATGGAGACTTTTTTTTAATCTTAAAATGTTCTTGATCAATGAAGTTCGATAACATTTTACTAATTACAAAACATTAATTCTGAAAAATGAAAAACCACTTATTTTGGGTTGGATTAATTATAATAATATTGAATAATATTTACAAGAAATGGATAACGCTCAAAAAGCGAGGTTAACTAATCTGTAGATTAAAAAAGTGAGAAGACTGAAGGAGTGAAGCGGAAACTAACAAAACAGCGTTGGTTGAATATTTGTTGCTTCCCATCTGAAATAATCTCTAATTATTTCGGTACTATCTTTCTGTGGCATTAACTGAAGCGGTTCTGCAGACGCCTTTATTGTGACGCCACTTGTTTGTTGTTGGTGGGTGGATATACATGTGGCTCGATCTGCGGCGGATAATTGGTTATCAACAGAGATGCACTCACTCTGTAATTTAAAATACATTGTTCTTCAGAGATGAAAGTCGTGCCTGTATTTCCATTGTGGAGCAGTGGGTGGATGGGGGCAAATCTTGATGCGTCTCACATTAAGATTTACCTCAACAGCTGTGAAAAGTGAGTAAGCCAGTTTTAGATATATGAAGGGGTTTGACAGCTTCATATATTACTAATGAATCTGATATTGTAAGGCTTCAGTCCATTTAGTGCTTAAAAAAGCAGATTTTTAAAGTTTTTCCTTCCACAAACAAGAAGTCGGTGTTGCCATTAAAGAAATATAGGCAAATGCTAAGGGTGCCGTGGCCTCCAGGGGGCGCCACAAAAATAGGGAAAATAATTCACCTTTAATATAATTATATTGAAATTATTATTACTAATAACTCCTAAAATGGAAAAGCTCATTGATTCAAATGTAAAGCAATGGCCATTTAACATTACTAGAGATGGTAATGCCAAATAAGTGTTATGGATCAGTTTTAAAGATTAATCCTGCTCAGTAGCCATCTACATTGGCCTTTTTTATTTATTTTATTTACATCTGGTGAGTTAACGTTTTCCTACTTTGGATAATCAATCTCAATGATATTCCCTTTTCACCTCTTTATATGTCACATTTGTACATATATAGTCGTTGTATTATGGTTCCTATTGTCTAAAGCATGTTAAATATTGTTAACTTTACGTCAGTGTTAAAGTACACATTATTATTATTATCATCAAAAATACTCCATAACTTTTCCCCACACTTATTGAACTGCAGTTTACTGCTTTATTGCATCTGCAAATCAACTTTTCACTGTAATGGCAATAAAGTTGTATGTGATCTAAAAATAAATCCATACATATAATACAGATGTCCTTTTTTTTTTTTTTTTTATTCTTGGGAATTGTCATTTTTATGTTGATGTTTTTTTGTAATGTAAATGTGAGTGGCATGTTATCTTATAGATTAGACAATGGTGAAAACCATGCTATTCCATTTCTTTTGCAAGTGAATGTAAATCACCAATGGAAGGTAGAGCGCCATAGAATCCCGCCTAGGGCGCCATATTGGGTAGGGTCTGCTCAGGCATTGGTTGGTTGGTAACTCTAAGCTGATTAAGGGGCCTTTCATATTGGAGGTGGGGAGGGGGGGGGGTTTCACACCTTTATTTGGTTCGCACGTCGTTCACGTTCAGTTTTGAGAGCGGATCAAACCATCTGTAAAATGTCGTGCAATTACAACAGCGGCTGGTTTGGGGGCGCTGTCGCCTGACCCAAACACTGACCTGAGAGGAAGTAAAATAGAAACACGGCTCATTGATTGGTCCAGACTGAAATCGGATGTTCCGCCGCTTTAGCCCGTGGTGGCGAGGCTCGTTAGCCCATGGCTAATGGGTAGCCACAAACAACAGCGATATACCTGTATAGTCTTCAGACCAGATACCAACAAGCGCCTTTTTCACTACTTCTTCCTCTTTGCTTCTTCTTCCTCGCTACTCCACTTCTGTGCACGAGGCCTTTTTCAGCAGAAAACAAATGCTCCAGGACTCCCGCTGTCTTTTCCGCGTCTTTGTCAGATTCGTGCACCCAAAATGCATTGCGCTCCACGTCACGTCCCCTCAACCCTCACCCCGCCCGCTCGAAAGTCTGTTTGAAAGAGGAACGAGACCGATGTTTGAAGGGGGACCAGTTTCCGGAACTGAGTTCGGGGTGCGTTCACATTTCCCCAAACGAAGAGGACTTTCCCAGAAAGTCCCCGAAGAGAACTCTGGTCCGCATCAAACGGGGAAATGTGAACGTGCCCAGCTGTACATCTGTACAGCTGTACATCTGCCCAGCAACTCGACTTAATATGTGACACAAGGTTTCATGGTCTGGAGTTGCGTGCTGCTCCCGGGCTTTTCTCAGGTAAGAGATAGAATTGTTTCACCCACCAGGACCTGCAGTAACATAGATGCAATTCTCCATTTACTGTCAGATGTAGCCTTCGCTGGGTTTTAGATTATGCTCTCATTCGAGGTTCCCAGAGAACAAGAAAATCCATTATGATCCCCAGAAATACAATGAGATATGAGGTGGAATCAAATCACACCCAGCTTGACAGAAAAGATTCAAATCATCAAAGTTGACCTCATGTCTGATGAGTACATCTGAACTCTGGAACAATCACACACATACTTTCATCAAACCTGCAGAAACCTCTGTTTAGTATGCAATTTTAAAACTGGAATGATGAAGCTAAGTTACTGTGAGTTGATATTGAGATTAATGGGTAATAAATTAGAATTATAGTTGATGAGGATTTTCTATGAGCTCATACTTGTGACTTTTGTCAAATGTGAAAACATTTGTAGAACTGCTCTCTTTATCCAAAAGAGTTATCTTCATGAACAAAAGCTCTGTGACCATTTCACCAAACTCCTATTTACTCAAGCGGGGTCATCCAATGAGATAGAAAGACTGTAAATGGCAATAATTTCAGCTTTTATGTCATGACTTAACTAAGGCATGGATTTTGTTGTACTGAGAAACGACGAAACAAAAACATCTCAGTCTGCATCTGAAAGGGACCAATTTTTTCAATTCCTATTTTTGTATGAAAACATGGTTTAGTCTGGGAAAAAAAGCTGAAGTTACTGAAATCTAGACTTTTGTTTTAAATTATAAAGCAGCTAGTTGAACATAAAAGTTAATATTTTTGTATCCATTTCTTGGTCATTTTGCTATTTCATGATAAACCACTTTTAATTTTATTTGACAATGTGAGGTTCAAACTCCACTTGATTTGAATTTGGGTTTTTTTTCAGTCTTACTCAATACTCATTGAAAGTCAATCACATCGCCACTGCCTTTGGTTACAGCTGCTCTTTCTAGTGTGTGGTCAATGTTAAACTCCACTATTGTCTCATAGCGCGACATCAGTGAAAATGATTTATATTTTGATTTGGTTCACATTCAAAGAGATTAGCCATTACTGGGTATTTTTCCAGATTTCAGGTCTAATATGTTGCAAGAATTGGAGTATTATCTCTTGGTGAAGTCATGAATGGGTCTAGATTGAAAACACGTTGCCCAGTGTGAGGATTAAATTTAAAAAATGCTCCAAAATGAAACTGGCAAAAAAAGAGAGGGGTTTGTGTATGAAGCATTGAGAATTTAATCTTCAGAGTTTCTCCGACTTCATAAATATAGTCCCATCTCTTCATCGATTTGACAGCTACCAGGAATTTCATAAGTAGAGCAAATAAAAAGATCTCATGCTTGCCTTTCATGCTTTGGAGGGCTCATACAATCACCATCTGAGAGCGATTTTCGGGAGCCTACAGAGAAGTCTGGAGCCATTTTTTTTTTGGACCTCTGCCTGCTCATTCAACTGGGTCACCGCAGACGCAAAAAGCACACAAAAGCAACTTCATAATGCTCTCATTTGGCACCTCAGCTCAGGGAGGAAATACAAACAGACAGCGATCTGAAAAATGAAGCTACCCTATCTGGCAGCGCCGTAGTAATTCCATTTGTTACACCGGAGAAGCGGCGCTCGCCTGCGGAGTGTGTTTGTTTGTGGGCAAGAAATTAAAGGTTGAATTAATGAGAGTAAGGCCGCCGATTGTTTTAACAATGCAATAAGCTTCAAAGGTATTACAAGCTTGTTTTCTAATTATTGTTTTTTTGAAGAATAGATGACCTTCAGGATGTTATTATATCCCACTATTAGTATTTCTTTGTAAAAACGAGGCACTTTGAGCCATACGTCTTATAAAGTGTATTTCCTTTTCGACATATTGTGCTGTGTCTCGACAATAAACCACGTCTTAGCCACATGAACAGCTGAAACCTTGGAGAACATCACCCACCTACACGCCTCGGGTTAAGAAACCAGCTGCGGTAGGAAGCTGCTCAGCTACAATATGAGCTGAAACATGCTTACATGCACATGTTTTCCTTCGCTGCCCAGGGCTCCGAGTCCCTGTTGAGCTGAACATGTCTTCACACAGAACCATCAACAAATGGAATCACAAACATTGACTTCTCCACACATTTATGCAAAACTATTTTTGTTGCATTATACTTGAAATGTTTTTCTTTCAAATGGTCTTACAACGAACTCAGCGCTCTTAAAATAGATTAAAAAAAAAAAGTGCAATGTTGAGCTTCCAGGACCTTAAGGACAATTCTAATCTACAAACTCAGGACCATTTCAGATACAGTATTTACAAATCGGTCTGTCGGAGGAAAAAAAAAAATAAGGACGGCACTATTGGAGATGAAATTTGGGATATTTTCCAAAAAGCGATGGAACCTACAAAAAGAATATTTCAATGCTATATCGTGTCCTCCTGAATTTAAAAGGAGATCATACTCTGTACATTCAAACAAGATGGGAAGCAGAGGGCAACATCACGATAACGGTGGAAGGAATCTGCAGAGCAACGGTTGACAACAAGCTCTCCCTCCTGGAAGGAATACAGTTGGAAGAACTTGACTCAATTCTTCTGTACTCCGGCACAGAAAGCCCAGTACTTTGGTCAGACTGCTTGCTGGAGGTACTGTGGAAATACTGTTGCCAACCACTTTCACATCTTTTGGGATTGTCCCTCTGTGGCTCCATTTTGGAGAAATGCCCACAGCGTCCTGGAGGCAGTTTTTAAGTTTAAAATCTGCTTTAACTTTAAAATCATGTACCTCAATGATGTGGAAGAACTTAAATGTGCAAAGAGAGATGAATGTTTAATGACAAGCAAGAAGGCTCTGACCACAACTTCAAACTTTACTATAAAGCAGAGAATTAATATGGTGACATGAGTATATTTATGTACCGGGTATGTGTGACGTGTTACTTCAGAGATGATCCTTCCCCTTCTGTTTGTTCTATTATTATTTGTATTTCTCTTATGTTTACTGACAAAACAAAAATTTTAATTAAATAAAAAAAAAAAGAAATATGCTTCTTTAATTGGCCATTGAATTTGTTTTTTGTTTTTTTTACAAAATATGGATAAGTTCTATACTTGTATTTCAGAGCATTTCTTTCATCAACTGAGTCAGTTCAAAGCACAGGACGTCAGAAAAATCAAATACAACAACAAAAACAACACACTTTGTAATAATATGTATCTTTTCAGGCCTTTGGTTGTCTAGACTAATAGATTCAGTCAGTTCACATCATTTTCAGACTCATATTCCAAAGTAGAAACTGATTAAAAAAAAACAACTACTGTTTTATATGCAAAGCATCACAGAGGAGAAGTCACAGTAATGAACAGCAATGCAAAATGTTTTCAATCAAAGCCGCTTCATTAGAGGAGCGTTTCAGGTCACGTCTGCCGTCACTCCGCCGCTGGTCTGGGTCACATGTGGAGTACATGGAAGTAAAAGATTTGGAGCAGAATCGCTATGATGTTTAACCTGATTCAGACTTTTCACCGTCTCGTCTGCCAAGCACATCTTTTTAATTAAGCACACCCTCAGTTATATTGTTCTTATTCATTAAGTGATACCTAAAAGAGGCCATTTTGACTGAAGTCCAGTTGGCTGTTCACTCGGACTGCAGTAATGTATTACGTACTTCACTTCTCTTCAGAGTTTATGTTCTGTATACCTTCTAAATTGTGCATTTTACCACTAATGAGAAAATTTTGATTTGCAGGGCAGGAATAAAATGAAAAGGAGATATCCAAAAAGAAATCAACATTAAATTCCAACACACGCATTGCAAGATGTGATGTGTAATAATAATCACTTAATTCTGATTTGCACTATTAATAGAAGCTGCACCTCCGAACTCTAGAAAGAGGATGGTCAATGCGGAAAAGGAATTTCACCAATAGGATTAATAAAGTACAATTAATTAGTTTTAGTTCATTAAAATTTCACCTAATCCATGGTTCAAACCTAATTTCGCTTTTCAAAAAAGCCAAATGGTCAATACTAATAAATGAGGGATGTCTTTAAATATGTGTCCTGTGTACCAATCCAATCGGAAATAGGAAATATCCTGTACGTTTTTACTGGAAATCATGAAGAAAAAGGAATGAATAGAGTTCAAACCCAACATTTACTGTATATCAATGAAATACACATTTTTAGGACATCGTGAAGTCGGTATAATGAAGACAAAATGTGAGGAAAGTAAAAACAAGCCCTACCTAACCTTAAACTTGCAGGCCTCCGATAATGCTCTTATTGTTTATGTAGCATCTGTTAGTCTTTTAATGTTGGAATCATTAGTCTTAGATTTATCAACCACTTAGTGTGAGATCTTGGTTTTTATTGTGAGATTTGCTCTCAGTATGTGAGAGTTGGCAGCTCTGCTTCACTTGGATCATAATGTATGTTTAATTCTGGGTTTTGTTCAGTCTGCTGGCATAGTAGATTTAATCAGAGTGAGATGAAGACACATTTTATCCCCCACTGCTCTAACATGAATTCAGCTGAAGAGGAGATGTGAAAAGAGACGGAGCCTTCTGTTCGTCTTCCGCATTCATTACCTGTGGAATTTGGTACGTTTCCAGGGATCCTACGCAGGTGGAGCACACAGAGTAATACTACGGATGACCCGTGGGGGCAGTGTTGTGCAGTATAGCTCATGTGCAACCAGCAGAAGGAACGAAGAGGACAATGGACCCTGTAAGACAACAGAAATCATGATCAATTAGAAGAAAGGCCAGTTAACTCACCAAGACATCAGAGCAGATGACTTGTGTCAAGAGTTTATATATGTTTTCACGAAGAGAGTTGAAATCGTAAGGCAACAAATGATCCCTCCAGACCAAATTTTAAATACTGTACTGGAAACACAAATACTTATTTTGGTAGTTTTGACCCTGTTTCACCAGCGTTTATATTAGAAATGTTCTTCAACATTAAGTTAAATTTACAGACACCAAGAAACATAAATATAGATAAAAAAATAAATATCTTTGAATAGTGAGCTGAAAGCAGAGTGTCCTGAGAAAGCCCATATCAGCTCAAGGAGAACATGCAAATCCCCCCAAAATTTCCAGAACTCCCTCAATCGAACCAGGGATCGTCTCACTGTCAGGCAGCAGTGACAACCACTGCACCACTGTGCATCCACTTGTTTTGTTTATTCCAAAGAAATTACGTGAACTGTGAAGAAAATAAATATTTACACATAGATTACATTGTTGTTGTACGACAGTGTATTTTTTGGTGACTTTACTGCAGTTTGTTTGGACTCTCTCTCTCTCTCTCTCTCTCTCTCTCTCTCTCTCTCTCTCTCTCTCTCTCTCTCTCTCTCTGCTTCTTACAGTTATTCCTAAACTTCAAGAAAAAAACAACATATATCTACAAATAAAACCCTGTGCTCCACCATAGAGGACGAGCAGCAAACCAGATGTTGTGGAAAAATAAATGCCCGTCCAATTTGTTTTCTTATCTTTCCTGTTGAGAAAAAAATAACAAGAGACAGCAGGTACATTTACCAAAAGCTGCATTTCTTTTGAATGCATAGTACGAGATGGCAGAGGATGTTGGCCAGTTCAGTCCCACAGCTCCGAGGTGAACCAGAACTTAAATCACATGAAATCTGACAATAATTAACTATACGAAGGTGAGGCTACTGCAGTTGTATTTAAGCTGGGGCTCAGAGGGAGAGTCTGCAGACAATGTTTACAAGGTGTTCACTGAACTTATAGTTACTTTCTTATTTTTGTCCTTTTTTTCCCTCTGAGTGCCTTTGCTGCCTCACTGCTTGTTTTTTTTTTTTGGTATGTAATTCTGAACACGATCTTTCCCATTCAAATTAAAATAACTTCACACGGCCATCCCGAGAAGTGCCACAGCATATATTTCTATGTGAGTCACAAAATCCTACACCTTCCTGAAAATTTGCTCTGAGATCGAAAGAGCAATTTTGTCTGATTTAGTGTGGTCTTATCCAGAACTATTGTGAATACTGAACAAGCCTCACAAGCAAAGAAACCTGGACTGTGTTGAGCATTAATTGCATGGGCCTCCTGAATTATTGATTCAAAGTGAGGTTTAAGGGTTGAGTCCAGCTCTCATTAGTCTTCAGCTGAGCTGTCCATGGAGCCGTGAACTCCAGAGAGCCCCTAATGAGTGTGATTATCACAGGTTGGAGACCTGCTTCCTCGAAACTTTACGCATCGAATCTGATGTGTGCCTGTTGTGTGTGTGTGTGTGTGTGTGTGTGTGTGTGTGTGTGTGTGTGTGTTTCTGTGTTTCTGTGGAGAGAATTTTAATGAACTAAATTTCATAGAAAAGTCACTTTCCCCTCATGCGTGCCGCCGTTTCTCACCCAGACTCTCCTCTCCATTTCATTTTTCTTTTTTTTTTTTCCTCCCAATTGTAGTCCGTCTCCTCGGCTCTCTGCAGGCTTCCTCATTTCTTCCCTCTCTTTGCTATTTTCCTTTGTGTTTCATTGAGAGATATTTATGATCATGACCTTTTCGGCTGTAAGCTAAAAGTTAAATACACCGTGCTCATTATTGATCTGGTGCAAAGCAATTAAAAGTGTGTAGTAATAGAAGAAGAAGAAAAAGAAGCCTGATGGAAAATCGTTTCACTTATAGCATGACACACAGGACGGTGTCTCATGAGACGGTCGCCTATGGAAAAGATAAATAATTTTTGCATCTAAATCAAACTCCTAACGGCCCACAGAGCCGCCTGTATTGAGTCGTGGCCTGCGGATTGAATATCAGCGCATGCCCGAGGATTGGCTATTAAATGGTGGTCCGGGCCGGCGTGACGGTCATGGATAGTTTGGTCAGAAAACTGCAACACAAATTGCTTGAGTGCACTCCGTCTCCAGGATGCAACATTTTGGACTGGAGGAAGGGAGAGATGGAGGGGAATTTTTCACAAGAAGGATGACTCTGGGCCATCTTGTCTCGGGGAGTCCAATGATGTGAGTCACTGGAGTGTGGCGGGTTTTACACCAGCACAATCAGCTGCTGGATGGGGAGTTTGGGCCCGCCGACTATGAAAATTAACTATTGACATCCTCTGTCGTCTCCAACTGTGTGCCGGCAATGAAGAGCTCTGGATTTGTGGTGACAGGTTCGTTGTTCCCATAACAGCCTAATGGCCTCATCCGCAGGATCCCGTCCCGTTAGACTTTTTCATGCTCTTGTAATTTGATGTGCGCGTCTGATGTGCTTTCAGTCTTTTTTCTGCTCCTCTCGTTAATTTTAGACTTGAGCTGAGATTTCAGGGTATTTGTAGCCAGCATGAGGTTATCTTTCGCCGGGATCTCGGAACAGGAAAGTATAAAAACAAACTCCTCCGTCACGTTCAGGTGTACAAGTCAAGGCCCTCCATCAGTGACAGGGAAACGCGATGCCCACAGGGACTTTGTGACTCGCCTGCAGGGCATGTTGTAAAAATAGAGGCTGAGACAGACGTCACGATTTGAAAATGCGAAAACTATTGACTTTCTGTAAAATCTCACCAAAGTTATATTTGTACAGAAATGTAAGTAGTGTATTTTGCTTTTATGAAATCCTAACAATCATGCATATTCATTTACAAGAATTTCTGCGTTGATTTGACTTTTATTTTCTGTCTTTCAAATGTTAAAAACAATTAAATTGTATACATTTTTAAATCTTGGATTATGTTGATAACTGCCTCAGCCTTTTCACACACAAGCATTTATTCTAACAGTATTTGTGACCCGTAGCTCTTTACATGAAAAAAGATGTTGCGCACTGCCCGGGCCACAGGAATACATCCAATACATGTGAGAAACAAACACAGAAACTCAGATTATATTGTCAGAAATAGTCCAAGCAGAATCCCAAGAGGAGACAAAGTTCAGAAAAATCAGACTGAGAGCAACGGAAAAGATTAAACATCATTTAATGAGGAAAAACCTGCCTTACCGACAAGGGAACAACTCACAAACAAAGCCTCCATCCTAAAGCTGGTCTGGAGTTCTTCAAAGTTTTTCGGTGCATCCTCTTTTAAAGTATTTGAGAATACACAATCTAATCCGTGTGCAGACACAGGACAGTTGTAAATGAAACCTCTGTTTAGGCAATGATAAGACGGTCATAAAAATGTCTAATCCGCCCCCTAATTTCCTCTCTGGTTTTGCCTCAACTGAGTGTCTTTAGAAAATGGTGAAACGTCTTTGTCCCACAGTGCAGTAGAAAAACACATCATCTTTAACAAATAACATCACACAAAGACATGTTTGCTGTGTTTTTTTGATATCTGATCAGAAAGTTTGACTGCAAATCTACATTCCACAATGTAGCAGCTACAACTGTTGACGTCATACGGTCTGTTGAATCCTTACAGACACTGGAGATGCTAAGACGGCCTGGTCGTGCCTCTCCCATGATGTACGCCAGCAAAAGATCAGACACGATTTACACAGAATCCTGTTGAAACCTGAAAACTTCGGTTCAATTGAGTTCAGCTGAGAAACTCATTCAGTCTTCCCAAACCTTGATTAAACTGAAAGCCGTACACTCTCCAGGAGGAAGGAAGTTGTGATGTGATCGAAGCACAAGCAGTTTATTATGTGTCTTGTAAATGTTGCTGCAGGAGAAACTGGAAACCGCTCAGATCTGAAAGTATTTATTTGCAGACCTCGACACTGAGCAGGGTGCAGTTACCTGATATACCCGTTCTCTTGTCTGCTAAATTATTTTTATCGAGGGGAGAAAAATCCATTTTCCACTCACAGGGATTCAGACTCCGACTGGACAAAAGACGCCTAAGAAAAGCAAAGCTGCCAAGTCTCGCAAACCGAAAGTAAAACTCGCGCTGTCATGCAACTTTTACGTTGGTGCCGGACTTCTTGGATAATTCCACGAAAAGATTTTGTTGTCAGGATTCGGAAGGCAAGGCAAATTTATTCATAGAGCATCGTTCAGACCAAAGGCAATTCATTGTGCTTTACAAAGAAATAAAAGAAATACATTCACATCCATCATAGACAGGGAAAGCGTGATTGGTGTGGGCTCCAGACTTCTTAGAAAGAGGAAGTGAGATAAGTGGGTCCTTATATATTTTACCCTGATCCTTCCATTTATCCATAACTAAAAGTCATTTGGCTGGAAATCAGGGTAATATTATTCCACTGGGTATTGTGCTGCTCTGTTGTCCCGGAGCTGCGCCCATTGAAGCCATGCTGGCCTCCAGGACCAGGCCTCCTTTGGAGGCCTCGGCCCTTCTGCTCGGTCCCAAATAACAAGCGTCAAAACAGTAAAAACAGCTACAATAGCTGGAGCTGATGGCCAAAACAACGAAAATGGCTTAATTTAAATATAACGATATAACAAGTATAATATAATATAATGAGAACATTTATCTAGTGGAAAGTTGCAAAAGCGTCTCTTTTGGTCATGAAGGTTGCAGATCCTGTCTTAGGTGAACCACCCCAGAGTCATTTGATCTCATATTGAGGTTATAGCGTGTCGGGTCATAACAAAAGAGCAGATTTTCTATGATTCAAAGGGCATGCAGTGAGAGAAACAGGTCAAGTCTGTGTTGCAGGTTGCAGTAACTTGCAGCAATACAAAGAAAAGTGATATAAAATGACCCTGCTGCGTACACACGCGCGCTCGCGCGCAATCACTGTTTGCCGTTTGCCTCGTCACGGCCGGGCCTTTATTTACCCGCGGGCAGGGGAGATCCTCGGGGCTGAAACGTTACGGTGACACTTCCAGTGACTACACACACCTGCTCGGTGACACTGATGGAGATGACAGAGCTGCAGGAGTGCCTGCAGGTCACTGTGCTCTCAGCTCCGCCGCCACTTGGTAACATCTGCAACGCTGCTCTGAGGAAGCGTCACCATTGATTTGTGTCAGCGGGGTGACAACCGCCGCACGGCCTGGCAGGCGACTACCAGGGCACACTGTTCACGTTCCAGTGCAGATGTTCAAACACACCTACAAACACACGTCACGTCATCGCGCTCCTTTCTCGTTTTAGTTGCAATTATCAGTCTTGTGTTGCTGCTGCGGGAGCACGCCGCGTTCAAAGCCTTCACGCAGAGCTGGCCATGGAGCAGATGGTGATGGCCTTTAAAGAGTGGCTTCATGCATTTAGAAGCATCAGATCAAGAGAGAGTCGGAGAGAAAGGAGGCGGCAGAATCCTCCTGTGTCTCATTTCGTCCAATATATTTCAAGGCTGATACAGTCTTTTTTTTCCCTTCTTCTGTGGAGTGGCCTCGATGGAATACTGAACGGAGGGAGATAAACGAACGCTAGACTCATGCTTTATAGTTCCATCAACCTGGCAAAATAAAACCATCCGCAACTGAAGATACCTCGGCCTTGGCTTCGTCTCCTCGTTGGCCTCAATCTCCGTCATTCACGGCATATTATTTCCAGCCAAGAGGGATCCTTAGATAATTTCACTTAAGTGTCAGAAAGAAGCGCTTTGTGTCGGCTTTGGCACCGGGGTGCTCCTTCACATCTTGAATTATTAAATGAATTGATTGCGTACTTTAACCTCTGGAGGTTCTGCTATTAATAAAGCTGCTACTGCTGGCACCCGGAACGCCACCACTGTGACGACTGCGAAAAACACAACAACTCAGCAAACATTAAACACACCTCATAGGGTCGCCGCGGGCTGAACGCCACCGCCGCCACTGCAGCCACATGAGCAAACACGCAGCTCTATCCTGCTCAAATACCCTGTAACTGTACACAGCAAAGACGACTGTGAACTTGATTTATGTTGGGAAAGTTTAAAGTAGAGAAAATGGTCTACAGCCATGTTCACAGCGAGGTGCGGTTTGTTCTGTTTGAACTTTCATTTTACAGCCTAAGGATCATCATATTGAATATTTTACAGTAAGATGACGACAGTAGAGTTAAAGTCACCCAATTCTCAAGTACTTTCCTATTTAATGGCATGTAAGGTTTAGTCATCATTTTTCTTTGAAGGTGCACTATATGACAAAACGTCCTTAGGTCTGTGCTTTTCATGTCCTCTCTGGCATCTGGTTAGGCAGAGTTTTTTCAAATTACCGTAATTTCCAGACTATAAGCTGCTACTTTTTTTCACACGCTTTGGCTTATACAATAATGCGGCTAATTTATAGAGTTGTACAGGTTAACGGTGTTCATGCCACCAGATTCTACTCCCACATGTAGGTACATGCTCTTTTGTGCTGCTTTCCGTGGTCCAGAACTCCATCAGCTGACGTGAGTGACGGGTCCAGGTGCACACACACACACACACACACACACACACACACACACACACACACACACACACACACACACACACACACACACACACAGTGCTGTGTCCAGGAATTTCCAGCACTATGAAAGACAGATTTGCCGGAATTTATGAGAATATGAGCAATCCCTATATTCCCGCAGTTAAAAAATCTTTTCTAAATTTTGCGGGCGCATCTTATATCCAGGTGCGCTCAATGCTCTGGAAATATGGTAATGTCAATAGTTTCATTGCTTTTAAAGTGACCTGTATTTAAATTGAGTGATGCGTTGTATAAAATGTTACCATGCTTTTTTTTTTGTTGATCATAATTTCACAAAGGTTTCCTTCCTTCTGTGCTCTAAAATAGTCTAAATTTTAATATCGGACAAATAGATGCAGAATGGAATTCTGCCCACAAAAATCCAAGTGCTGCTCTTCCATTTGCAGATTTAAGTCAAGATATTCTATTATTGGTTAATTTTAATCATAAGCCTACTCTTTTTTTGTTTACAATATTACATTGAAAACACAGTAAGAGATATTTCATGAAGGCTGGATTGTTGAAAACAGTTATTCAGATCAAGCTCTATTTGTTATTTGATGATTTGCTAGAAGAAAATCATTGCTTTATTTCAAAGATTTCTTTCTTTGTACCACTGACTATAGACAGAGATTACATCAAGCATGTTGATTGACCTCTGACAAACTTTTCAACTTTTTGTCCAGTTACAGCAAGATATTGTTGTTATTTTTAGACGAGTCAATTTTCTATCCATACAGATACTTTGGAAATATTACAAATCTAATTTATCTTTGAGGAAACCTTGGGAATCATTAACCTTTCACTTTGATAATTTATTTGACATTTATTAGTGTAAAATCTACACTGCTGAGGGTTTCAGGGATGTGTGTGAGTTGGTTCTCATCTTAACTGTGATATTTAAATCTCATTAAGGCCTTCTCAATTTGCTTGCACTACAGATATATCCGAAGCTGAATGATAATAAAATTTGATTTGATAATGTAAGTACCAAAAGCTCGGGCTAAATCTCCTCTTTTGAAAAAAATATAGCCCTGTCGTACAGGTTAACACCACTAGATGGTGCATTGAGTCACTCGAAGAATTGAACAGTTGAAGAACAATGCCTGACTCTCTCGATAGTGATGTAGTGTTCTTGATAAGCATGGTATACAGCATTTACCCACTGGACCCAATCTGGATTGCAAAGAGCAACCACAAAGAAGAATGAAATGTAGAAATCCAGGCAAGGAGGCTCAACGCTGACATCTAGTGTAGAACGGAATCATGACTAAGTTTCCACTACACTGCTGAGCATCACAGTGAGAATATCATATTAATCCAAATCCTATAAGACCTTCGGCTGTTGAGACTAATCGATTCAGTTCAGTGCATTTTTCATCATATGGAGGAAAAACAAAGAGAAATAAATAATATGCTTCAGATGCACAATGTCACAACAGAGAGGCTGGAGCAATGAATAGTAATGAATGCACAAGCTGAATTGAGTTGAAACAAGAATTGCTATGGATTTCAATCTAATCCAGGCAGTTCAGTGTCTTTTGTCTTTGGTTTAGTGTTTTTAACATGGCTTTTATATCTTAGATAATGTCTGAATGTGGAAGTTTAAGGTAAAATTAAGCCACTTAATTTAGACAGAAGTGAGGAAACGTTAGACGGTGAAAAAACCAAAGAAAAACAAAACTTCCTCCCAACCTCCTCGAGGTTGTACTGAGACACAGCGAATGTTTATAACATGTCACTGTACTGTGACAGCTAATATGCACTGGAAATAATGAATAGATTTAGACTTATTGAGCTCGAAACAAGTGATTTCAAAATATTGGACGTTCCCTGAGGTTTACTACAGAGATATAATTCATCCACGGGGGAACATTAATGTCTGTTTTAATTAGTCGCAGAAAGGATTTACTCAAAACCGCAATCATACTGGGTTTTCTCCGAGTACTCCAGTGTGAAAACAATTTCTGCTGCCAGGACCACTGAATTTTGTACCAGAAGTTACTGACTTTAAGTTGAGATTGAAGTCATTTTCAGCAGTAATTGTTTGGTTTTGTGACAATCTAGACATTTTCATGACGTAGACTCTGCGGCACAACAACGAAAAATTCAATTCAAAGGTCATTATGGCACAATTTTACCAGTCCGGCCCACTCAAGAGGAAATTGTGTGAGATGAAACCTGACTGTCTGGAACAAAAGGAAACTTTCCCAAACGCAGTGCAGAATGTTCTAATGTTGGAGTGTTAAAGTAAAGTATAATTGCAATTTAACACTTTTTTAACCACATTAAAGTCCAAAACCTTAATAAAATATGTTCATTTGATGAATGAGGAGTCTAACAAAACAGTGGGAAGTTTAATCTCTGTCTATCTGAGGCTGGAGGTATCATCAGGGCTAATCTGACTAAATCACCGTAACGTGTCTTCTGGCATCTTTGGCGTGAACAACATTGTTTGTACATCCTCCTCCTAGAATCGAGCTCGGGTAGATGTATCGATTGCAGAGAACTATCAGAGCCGTGCACAAAGGTGATTCTAACCTGGAGGACACAGGAATGATGGAGGTGAAGGGAAAAGGGCACCGTAACAGGACTTTTTCTTTTCCCCTCTTTTTCCCCATTGTTTGATGATTAATCGAAACCCATTAGTGTGGAAGTCCAGGCCAGTGAATTCACTTTTAATTAGTTTCTTTTTTTTACCCCTCATCCTCCTTTGCTTTGACATAGGGTCCGGCATTATCTACACAATGAGGGATTGGCAAACTGCTTATCTGATTTTGCTCTTAGTCTCTTGCAGCTGGTATTATTGCTGTACGGTGCAGTATCAAGAGGCGGGTACCTCACCTGGGGGTTTAAAATGCACTCCTTTATGTGAAACCATATGCACACACACGTACACACACACGCGCGCCTGGTCATTAATTTAGCAAACTCAGCAGAAGGACATTTAGAGGTAGTGCGGGGGTATTCTCTCTTTAAGCTGGGCTCTCAGCAGAGGTTAGATCTGCTTGGAGATGGACATGCAGAGATTTAGCAAGTAATTCAACCCTCCCCTTACCAGAGCTGGAGGATCAATGGGATCTTTGTTATGAGCCGGGCCGAGTAGCGACACACCCACCAACACTTAATTAAAAAGATTTGACACAGATACTGTATCCGGACTCCCCTGATGTCTCCCCCTGACCCCGGCGCTAATATTTGAACCCAGAGGTGTGAAGAGGTGCAACTCGTGTAGTTGAGGCGGAGGCAATCCATCTATTCCTGCCGCTGTCAGCATTCGCCCTCCTCTTTTTTTTCCGTCCCCGTACTGCTTTTGCGCCACTATTCCAAAGGGAAGACTGTCGACATGTCAGCAGTGACTGCTACTTATTTATGTTTTCAAGTACAAAAATGCACTTGGGCTGCAAAAATTTCAGCAAGCGTAATTGGAAATGTTCCTTCCGGTAATAATAATTTATTACACAGTATCGCACTTATTTCTGTATTTTGTGCATATACCTCAGTGACTAATTAAAACGCCAAAAGCAAGAGAATTATGTGGCACAATGGCACATTATTTGTTCGCCTGAGCTCAGATTAAGTTAAAAGTAGATAAAAGGAAACCTTAAAAATCCAATAATTATTGGAGAGTTTCTGAGCTCCTGGTAACAGCCCCCCAAAAAATCTAAAACTCTTGACAATACTTCAGTTTTTTCCTTTTCACACCTGAATCTCGGCTTCCACCTCTCAGCTCTAAATCCTCTGAAAAGCCTTTTTGTTGTCACCGTCTCTCCAGCCAGGTGCTGCTGACTTTATTTCTGATGTGAGGGACGGCTTACAGGATTACTGATGTAATTGTACAGAGAAAAAGACAAAATGACAGACCCCCCCACCCCCACCCCCACCCCCAGTCTTTTTTGTCTAGTTTTGATTGTACTGGTCACGAGGGCCTCGGGGTTTATGTGGCTTCGCTTGTGCAGCCGATGTCATTCTTCACTGAGCTGTGTTGCTATTACCGCCCTGTAAATGGATTCCACGTGAAGAGCAGCCGCAGCGAGCGGCGGGGTCAATGACAACCACGGAAACTAAACATTTTTGTCGGCACTCAACCAGCCTGTATTAGCAGTTAAATAGACAT
Source organism: Lipophrys pholis (assembly GCF_963383615.2). NCBI lineage: Eukaryota > Metazoa > Chordata > Actinopteri > Blenniiformes > Blenniidae > Lipophrys > Lipophrys pholis. Next base: position 21,285,061 of record NC_137627.1, on the reverse strand, counting down.
TATTGAGCTGATCGCTTCGTGTTAACCTTGGCCTCAATATCGCAGTAACAATACCGAGTTTTACTGAGACTGCAGTTGTGTCGTTGAGCCAGAAGTGGACAGCTGGGCTGTGTCAACCTTCTGGGTCCTACAGCACCTCAGAGAAAGACTCCTCTGACTGCTAATCTTTTATTAAGTAAAACAGTCCGGGCTGTGACATTTACATCCTCTCTCCCAGAGCCAATTAAGCTCTTGATGTGCCGGTTATTATCACCAGGCCAATAATGGAGATTAGCAAAAGTCACCTCAGTTATTCAGGCCGTGACTCTTATCTTGTCTTGCTCTCGGAAGGTCATCGATTGCCACGATCCTTTTTCACAGCATGTGAGCAGTCTCACATCGCCGTCCTTTGTGTTTCCTGCAGACCTGCGGGAGATTGTGTTCATCATCCAGAGTCAAAGCAACTCCTTTCACGTGCGGCAGGCGGAGGGACGGAGAGCAGATTTGCTGAAGCAGGCGCACGGTCTCGCCGAGGTAAGATCCGAATGCACACGACGTTACTGATGCATACAGAGAAGGCTCGCTCGCAGTGCACTTCAGGATGAATACATGGAAACAACAGTGTTCCCCTGCAGCTTCTTCCTGTGTTCTGGTTAAGTTGTCGCATGGCGTCAGCACAGATTTTTAAATTCAAACCAGCACATTTCTTATTTAAAATCGCTTTGGGACAAAGTGTACATGATTTAACCACATCATAAAAAAGAAAAAGTCTGTTGAACCATTTGCTTCCCTCTTAGGCAATAGTCACATGGCAATATTGGCCAAATGTAAATATTGAATGACAGCATGCTACCCGCCAGATTAAACCTGGAAAGTACATTAAAGTTGGAAAGTGTCATTTAAAATATGCAACAGTTGCTCCTCTTTGCAACAAGTAGTCATGTGCTCACTTAAGATCTATTTTGGAAATCCAGACATTTGCTTTGAGGTTCTGGTTCAAAAAAGAACCGAGGAAAGCTCCTGTTCTTGGCTGCGTCTCTGTGAATAGTCAATATACTGCATAAAAATTCAGCACATTCTGAAGGAATCTTCTGTCTTCTTCACACTTCCATGAGTTAGCTCATAAATCTCCCTCCGAAGAGGCGAGGGGAGTGGCGGCCGTCCTTCGGGTTGGTCACTGCGGGTCATTAGAGTTACATGGAGCCGCTCTGTCAGGGTGAAAAGTGCAAGCACTCTCCCACCATCAGTTATTACGTCAATAGCGGCAGAAGCCGCCGTCGCCGCTCCCCGATAGTGTGTATCCACAAGGACATACATGACGTACATCAATGTCTGTGATTGTGATGGTGGAAGGGTAATAACAGGGGTGTTCCAGTTGGGATGGCAGGCACATTGATCATTTCTTCTGGCGGCTGACCTCCCCTTTGATCGATCGGGTGTCGATAAATATTTCTGTGTAAGACATCAAAGGGTCCCTCGAGGCCTCGTCTGCTCCTTCCACCACCAGTTTAGATTTCCTTTACGTCTTGAAATGCCGTGGGCAAAAGAGCTGCACAGAAATACACAGAATCATTTTGTTTTTTTCTTGTTTCAGATTAAATGGATCATAAAGAAACTGGTTTTCATTGGTGATCTGAGTGTAAAGTTGTAAATGTTGTTCATTTAAAATCAAGCCTATAAAAATGCATTTAGAACAGTGAAAAATTGGACTGATTACAAGAAATAATGGATTAAAATCATAAGAAGGCCGCAGTGCACAATAATGTCTTCATTACCGATTTAAATAAGCCGACAGTTTGAGGAGACCTCAGGTGTTCGGGACGTTTTGTTCTACAAGTGAGGAGCATAGAAACTAAATCCTGTTTCACTTTGTTTGGTCCTGGTTCTGGGAACACACAGTAGACTCGTCCCAGACCACCTGAGGGGTCTGGATGCTTCATAAAGAAATAAATTATCCAAGACCGTTCGGCGCTTGGTAGAGCAGCAGTAAGATTTTAAATTGATCGATCTTTTTTGTTAAGATCTGTAAAACGACAGGTACAGTCATCCCGCCTACTGAAAATAAAAGCAAGAACAAGTTTTTCAGTGTCTTGTTTAGACAGAAAACCTTTTATCCTCGCTGTGGTTTTTTTCAGATGGGAATCGGCTGATTTAGTTCTAAGTGCTTGTTAAAATTCAGGCCTGAGTCAATAATTACACCAATATTTTTAAGTGCAATCCGGGTCAGTCTTGCATGCTGTTGGAGGTGTTGAAGCACATTAGTCTGAGAAAATTGTCTTCCTTTGTGCACTCTAGTATTTGCTGTTTTGCCTAATGCTGCAACTGTGACTTACTGCGACTGAGGCAAAGATAAACAGTTCACAGTGGAGGTTAGCGGTAAATCAGTGATTCAATCTGAGCTATATATGTATATAAATAACAAATGCAACAAAATGAGCAGCTGATTATAAATGGACATATTCATTTATGGAAGGATTCCTTCACACCCAGACACACAGTCACCACTGTTATGTCAGCGAACATATTCAGAGGTCACAAAGCCTTTTTTGTAACTTCTCATTAAATCCCTTTAGAGCCCGATGAAACGCGGTGTGATACACGAGTTATGTTCCATTTGGTTAAAGAGTGAATTCAGCATCGCTTATTAAAATATCACAGTAAATTAGGTAAAGCAACTGCTCACCATGTTCACTCTATTAAAGGCGTATTTGTTTTTAACATCGCTGCGCTCTCTGATTCGTCACTGACTCGCAAACTCCGCCGCAACTCATTATTTCTCTGGTTAGTGCTGCTGTTACGACTTTCAACATAATCAGGAAATATGCGCCGCGATTACGCTCTACACATATTTGCTGTTTAATTGCAGCTCCCTTGAAAGATTACTGAACTCAACTCGTCCCATGTGTCTCATGTTTGTCTATTGATGAATTAGAAATCCTCATTTTCTCTCTAAAGTGGCTGAAAAACCACAAATAAAGGTGAAATATCTCGAGAATCTTGAGTTACAAACATTGATTGTAGATTGTCCAAAGTATGCGAATAAAAAAAAATGTTTTCTGTAATGAATTGTGGCGTCAATTTGTGCAAATAGATGCAGTTTGTCATGAAAAGATTCAGTTTCTTAAAAGATTATCTAATTTTATGAGATCAGACAGGCTTACTGCATCTTGTGTTTGCATTTGTGATTTGGCATTTTCAGCCTCTGTTGCATACAAATAAACACTAAATCCAAGGGGGGGGGAAACAGCAACTTCTTCAACAGATGGTAGTAAAGACTTAACAGTTTTCAAAGAAGAACGATGACAAAGGTTTTTGATTAAAACAGAATATTTAAAGAAAGAAAAATCCCTTTTGCATACAGAGTAAAGACTCAGACAGCGACACAAGACATGTGAGTGTGTCTGTCAGTGTTTTTTTCACTGTAATATTTTAACTAATCAAAGCTTTCAGAGGGTGTCGACGACCTTCATTGAAGGACATTTGCATAATTTCCTCAATGAAATAATGTCAGGAACATACCGTGTGCTCTAGGTTCAAACACGACTACAAGACAGAAATGCGAGGATTGAGGGACTTTGCCAGCTCGCACATTATGCCAAGGAATCCTGGTTGTATAGCAGCAAGAGGAGGGGATGTTTGGTTATTGTATCAGTATTTTACTATTAAAGCACCATTTTTAAATGAAACCTAATGTTTTACCAAAACACCAATTTACTAACTGTATGAAATACAAATCAAACTATTAAAATGATCTGAGGTGTGACTGTTACAGACTATATTAAAAGGGAGTATGAACATTTGAGGGGGTATTTTGTTTAATTTTCTATACAAGAAATGACCAAAATAAAAATATAATCAAGTTTTAGTTTTAGACGCATGTTTTATTAAAACACACACGTTCGAACTGAATGCAATGATGTTGATTAATAAAGACAAAAACATATTTTCAATTAATTATTAAAGGGTCATATTATCCAGCTTTTCAACACTTTCACATGGTCTCATTGGTCCAACAATGTTGTATTCAAAGTTTATTGCCCCAAATCCAGCTTTTCCTCGATTTTCATCCATTTGAATATTGGATCATAGGAGCTGCATTCAGAATCTGCTGTGTCTGTGTGAGCTGGACTGGCTCCGCCCACACATGCTCATCTTGGGAAGAGGAGGAAGTACTTCCTCTCGTGGTGCCATGTGCCAGAGCAGAGCTGTGGTAGGGCCAAAGGGAGGGCCTACCTTGATTGGGATTGGCTAAACCCCTGATGACACTATATAGGGTTTGATATCTGATTGGCTCGATGGATCAACACACTTTATAAAAACTGAAACAAGGCAGGGAGAGAAAGTACAGATTTTCTTCACTTCTGGGGCATTAATTCCTGATATGGGGACGATTTTTAATGTTGGAAAACCATTAGAAAGTGAATTTTGCATAATATGACCTCTTTAAGTTGGACTTAGATCAGATCTTCCTTCTAAAGCGAAGTGAAAACAGAACATTTTTGTTGCATTTTAGGTGTATGTTTACATGAAAACGGTGCTCGGAGCCACTGAAAACGCAACTTCTTGAAAATGCTCCGACCCTGTATGCATGTAAATAGGGAACACACAACTTTTATGAAGCTCTGCTACCGCGCTTGTGTACCAGTCGTAAACAATTCTTCTGCACATGCTCAGTAGCTGGACAATAAGAACAATGTTTACTCCACAGTGTCATGACTCCCAGTCCATATTTTCCTGGGTGGTTGTAAAGCTGAGAGTCCCCGTAATAACAATCCACCTTGGTCGTGTGTCCATACAAATGTCTGTCTTCTCACCATTGTTAATGTTTGTTCATGCATGTGTGTGTGTGTGTGTGGCTTCATTACAAAAACAAACAACAGCACCTAATAGTGGCCCAACATGAAAACTACCTCAGCGTTTCTGTTGTTTCCATGTAAACTGACATCGTTTTCCAAAACGTTTCCGTTGGAGTTGCGAAACGTTTCTGAAACGAGAACAAAAGTATGAGACACTTGAAACGCGGGACTTTAGTATGTAGTATCTAATCTGTGTGGCGCTGTTGTAAGAGTCAGTTTGTAGACTTTCACTCTCAGGGCTTGAGAGTTGACAGTCACTGGATTTGGGGAGACATTTCACCCCGACCAGACATGGTTCCCAAGCTTCCAACTCGCACACTCCTCGGTAAATGCTATTTACTCTCAATATATCATAATGGCAAAGACTTGATGGTGCTCGTGTTACACTAAGTGAGAGTTCAGAGTTAATTCTGTGACTTTTCTTTCTCTTGCTACAGAGCTGCAGCGGTGCTTAACTTACATTTTTAAAAAGCTTAAATTTAAGTGTTTTCTGTGGTCTGCTGTGTGAGCAGCTTTGGTCACACAGCGAGAACATTCAAGTCTGGCTTTGGGGAATTTTTATTCCTGGAGTTTGCATGTTCTACATTTCTTTCTTTGCTTTTACAAAAATTTGAATTGAGACTGGTCTTCTCGTTTAAATTGCTACTCACTATTACTTCCCACTGTCCAAAAAGTTATGTTTGATGTTTATTTGTGACACTAAAACAGCAAGATGGCTGGCGACTTGTCCACAACATATAGAGCGATATGGAACACGAATGGATGACATTATACACATTACATAACGTAATCTGAGGATTACAAGATGCTACTTTAGAAAGAATATTTTTTGAGGCAACAGAAAGTGAGAGAAGACGGAACAGAGAATATTCTTTAGCAACTTATCCTGCTCAGGACGCTCAGGAGTGTTCAAGCTGCGGTAGAAACATCTTCCAGGTAAAAATCAAAGAGAAAAAAAAACATGATTCCGGTCAAAAGTATTGTAATGCCAAAAAAAAAAAAAGTCTTCTGTGCTTTTAAATACTTTAACGCTGAAGCAGTGCAGATGAATATTTAAAGTCGTAGGCTGACATCGGTTACATGTAGAAGATTTATGGCCTGGCTGTTGCACCTTTACAGGAAAACTCATGTAAAAATCAGTATATCACTGTGAGAGTGTTTTTCATACATGGCAGATAGTCCTGTTTCATCCCCTTCTGCACACACACGCACGCACGCACGCACGCACGCACGCACGCACGCACGCACGCACGCACGCACGCACGCACGCACACACACACACACACACACACACACACACACTCTTGTATATTCTGTGTCAGCTCAGGTTCCTGCAGTCCGACATCCTGCCTTCTGGGAGAAATTCACATTACATTTATACACTATTTTTGTCATTTAGCCAATGCTCATATCCACGGAGACAGACGGAGACGACTCCAGAATGAGATTAAACTAAAATCTTTACCAGCACTGGTGGAATCCAGTTTGTTTTAAAATGCTTTCCTCAGTCTGCGTTCGCAATTCATACTTTTTAAAGGCCGCTTCGAAAAGTAGCTGATCCGTGGCTTTATTTGGCTTTAATTACCCGTCAAATGTGTCATTTCTGAGTGCAGCATTATGCTGAAGTGGTTTTGACAGGTGGCCACTTCATCTTTACCCTCCCCTCCAGCCGCTGCTGAGGACCTTTGTTGAAGCGCTTCATCTCTTACAGGCAGGTCAAAGTGACCATCATCTTCTCATTGGTCGCCAGGCAATCAGTGTCCGGCTCGTTGTGAGCATGTCCTCACAAAGATTGGCCTCTTATCTGTTGATTAGGGGCTGGCAGCAGGCTGCACAGAACTGCCTTCTAAGTATCGTCTCGTTCATCTTTTAATCCTTCGGTATTATGTTAAAGAGCCTAATCGGCAATTTCTTCATTCTCTCTCAAACTAAGAACAAGTGATTGATGCCCATCGCAGAATTATATGAAATGTGTATGGTCTCTGTGTGTACGTGCGTTCATGCGTGTGTGTGCATCGAGATCATATAAATGTGTTTAAAATAGCCATTGGAAAAACTGAAGGGCTGAAAGTATTTCAAGCATTTTATGCCTTCGTCCGCTGCTGGTCCTGAGTAACAGATCCCATCTACATGTGGACGCATGAAAATCACAATAAAGACCTTGAACCTTGATTGCATTTTGAGAGCTTAAAGCCGCCTTCATCAATGAAACAAAGGTGCCAGGTTTGCATTATCATCTGCTTTAATTCAACTGTGATTTAATTTGTCCTTATGTAACAGAAATGGTGTAAACGTCAAATTGTGAGTGGATAATAAAACATGCTACGTCTCATTATGCAACTCATTTCAAGATTTAACTGTTAATTTAATTAGATTAGTGCTAACAGATCTCTAATAGGGATTATTAAGTGTACACAATTTGACATTCATCGCCTAAATCAAACACACGGGCACCGAGGAGGCTCTTCTCCCCGACTTCCTGTGTGATGAGTGGACCGTGCTGTAATCAACCACAGGGCCTCTCGCTCCGCTGAGTGGTTTCCCTCACAGTGTGAATCAGTGGCTCTCTCAGACAGCCACCACACCACACACCTCCTCTGCCCCTGTCCACACTCCCAAGGTTTTCTTTTCATTTCCTGAAATTCACTTTTCTCATTTTGGGTGGAGATTGTGTGCTCTGTCCAGACTCTGAAATATCATGCGCTTGGTGATATTTCTCACAAGCCCGTTTTTTGTGTGTGTGTGTGTGCGTGCGTGCGTGCGTGCGTGCGTGCGTGCGTGCGTGCGTGCGTGCGTGCGTGCGTGTGTGAGGGCAGGGAGTCACAGCAACTGAAAAGTCAACATCAGTTTTATTTATCACGTCTCATGAGTCGGTATACACTGTGTGATCTCGGATGAAAGGCAGCAGTTCTTGGCGATTTCTTTGATTGGCACCTGAAATTTGTGATCTGATGTACAGTGAAAGGCGTTTAAAGACAGCTGATGTCACTGTCCTCACTGCAGACAGACCTGAGATAATCTTCTGACTGCAGTTACATGGATCACAAGCAGGATGTGGGATGATGTGCGCTTCTAGTAACAACCAGTAGAAATGTAGCCGGAAATAAGACCGGTGAAAGTGGGACTGAAAAGTTTTTGCTTTTCAACTTTGTAACTGAGTTTGATATTAGAAAAATACACAGAGATACATAGTTTTTATCAAACAATTATCACAACTTATAGTAAAGTATGATTAAATTCAGTTTCATTCTTCATTTGTCCCAGTTTGGTCTTGAAGTTGCTTTTTCATTGGAAGGTGTTTCACCCTCTCACTTTAAATTGCGCCTTGTTATGAGTGTGAAGCTGACTTCAAGCCAACATTGGAACAGAGGTCGGGAATTTAAACGAGGGTCTCTGATCACATTCATTGATGGGGAAGATGCGGGGAGAAACATGATGGAGCCTGCATATGGAGGTGGAAACTATAAAATAAATGTTCCCTAATTAGAGTTGAACTTTTTGCACATAATTTCTTGTGTTGCTTAAATAAGTGGTACATAAGTGTGGCTGAGCGATTGTTCACATTTATGGACCTCTACTATCTGAATTTTGCAATTAGATTTTTTAAAGATCCAGCTGTGATGGACCGTACAGAACAATGATACTGGTGAAAGATCGTCTGGATGCATAATTAATGTGCACTTTATTGCCATTAGCCCATGTTCATATTCAGTGATTCTGTTTCTGGAATAAATGTGTGTCTTAGTCTCCTCGTTAAATCCTGTTTGAGACGTTAGAGTTCGGTGGGCGACAGAAGATTTTCAGATTTTTAAGTGACCTTTGGTATTCTTGAGTTGGGGAAAAGCCCAGCTAGACAATCAACACCAGCACGGCTCCAAAACTATAGTTTGCAGATCCCCAAGGAGGTTGAAGCCTGAATCACAAAACATTAAAGTTGACTGATCTGGTTTCTTTTCAGACGGGACCAATCATGTATAAAGCATAAAATAAGTCACTCCAGGGAACATTCACAAACTGCTAAAAAAAGAGGGGTGATATACGGATGTACTTCCTTTGACTTGTTTGAGAGTCCTCGCCTGAATATTTCCACCCGTGTCCAGATCATTGATTCACCTTCTGCTGCTGTGTCTGGATTTCTTTTCATCTCACATTTACAGGCCTGTAATTGCACAGACCTGTAATTATAGTCCCCTGTACTGTTCTTTTCCGACCTCTGGCTAAGTGGCTGAGGTTATTCCTCTAAGGGTTCTTTTTCTGCAAATCAATGGTGTTTTGATTAACATGTACATATACTGTATATTGTAAGATCTCGATATGACTATGGTAATGCACTTGAGAAGACTGTCATTAAAAGGCCCTATAGAAGTAAAATAAAAATATAAGCTGTATTCATGTTCAGTGTAGTGGGTTTTGTCCGACTTAATAATATGTCAAGGTCTTGGATAAAATGAGCAACATGTAATCAAGACACTCCATTAACTTGACGCTCATGTGTTTAATCACACAGGTCAGACTTGCTGTTATATATATTGCCTTTAACCCTTTATGGACTCTACTCATAGAAATGCTCATGAATATGAACTCTGAACCATATTTGAAATAATTGAAATTGATGTGTATATATTTATATTATATTCAATAGATTTCACCAATTCATGTGTATAAATTGACTAGGCTGGCCTGTCAGCTTTGATCACACTGCACTAAACACTGATTTCATCTTTTCGCTCTCCTTCAGGTCGACTTCTTTTTTCTTTAGGTGTCACACAGTTCCTTATAACGGCCTCTGTTTTTCTTCCAGAAACCACCGGAGGTTCTGCTTCTTCACCGTTTATCACATAATGAGGGAGACTGGAGTATTCTTCCTCTGCTGCCTTAGTAAGTCCCCCCATAGCTGTTAGTGTTTCATACAATTAAAAACAGATTTAACTTTAATTAGGAGTTCATAGGGTGGACAAGATGTTAGAGGTCTTCTTCCAGTTAATAGTTTGAAGGTCATGTTGAGGTTGTGAGGACGTCATGTTTGCCTGATTTGCTTCGAATCAATCACAAACACAGAAGCTGTGATTAATTGGCGCACAATGATAAATCCTTTCTTAATGTGTTCGTGTGACAATAAGCCCATTAGTGCAGTTATTCAGTGGTGTGTGAACAGCATGATAATATCACTTTCCTTCAAGTTTTAGTCTGCTTAACTATACAGTATGGATTTAATGATTGTTTTGAAAGTAAAACATCTGAATTACTCTTTTTTATATATATATATATATATATATAAGATTGAGAAACCGAAATCAACAAAATTCCAACCAAACGTGATGCAGTGCTCCTCCCTGAGAAAAGAGTGAACACTTGATGTGTTCTGTTTCCTTTCTCGAGAGAGAGAAAAACTCTGACTGTGCTGATCGGACTCGATCAGTCGTCTCAGTCTGATAGGACCTCACGCTGGAATGAAATGAGAAAAAAAAAAAAAAAACTCAATCAGTGTTTCTGAGGGTTTTTCTTATTTTTTTATCTATGGTGATTTTCATTTTCTTTTCCGTTATGAACTGTGGTTTTGATAATACTTTATTTTCTGTCTGTGGGTCCTCAGCTTATCCCGCTCCTTTGGGAGGAACTCATCCTGGATTGTATTCCTTGAGGAGGAGACAAACGTGAACATGCCCATCCTCGCCCAAGTCCTCGCCAAATTTGACAAGAACAAGGTTGAGAGTTTTCCTCTTTCACACTCTCTCACTGTTTGTTTGGACTCTCTGTGCCAAATTCATCACCGAGACCAAAAGCTTCCCGTTTTGAGCTCTGGCTCGGTTGATAATCGCCTCAAATGAAGAGATACGGTATCAGGTCGGCTGCAGCCGCCTTGCGATCGCCGAGTCGAGCCGAGCCGAGCTCCACCAGCTCACGGCACAACCTGTCAGACGTGTCACTCCAGGCTGAGCTGCAGACCTAATTTAAGCCCTGTCCCTCCACTCACAAAATCTCTTCTATATGGGTCGTCCGGGAGGTCGAGTATAAATGTTGAATGAAGGCTGGAGAAAATCATACATCAGGGCGGTAATAAAAAAAAGATATTCCTTTAATCAAGCGAAATAGCTTTCTCCTTAAGTAATTTCTTCATTTATGAATTATTTACTTTATCCTAAAGATTGGCACATTCCTACGGAGCCACCAAAAGGGTCCCGCTGAGTATTTTTCTGTAGATTAGCTTTACGATATCTTTCGTCTGACCCACGGAGAGAGGCTAAACTGTCTTATGACTCAGTAGCATGTATAATGGCTGCAGGTGGAGCAGGAGAGAGGGTGCACTCTGAGCTGTGGCTGCACAGCCACGCGGCCGCTCCATTGCGTTCAGGGATAAACGGAGAGGAGCCGGTTCACCGGCTCTCTCGCTGACCACTGCTGAGATGGACCGCAGCTCTGATGATGGTGACAGTGGCCGTGGAACAACACAGCTGTCACCATGGCTGGAGCTGTGACCGCGCTGTGGTTCTGACCATTATGGCTGTGACACATTTATTCGTAATGGTTGAAACACAAGTGCTGTGTGTAGGGGCAATAGAGAAAGCATTGGCGTGTGTTTGTGTGTGTGTGTGCGTGTGAGTACGATTCTATGCATTGCTGGCTAAGTGCACGTATGGGTGTGTGTACATTAGTGTGAGTGCAATGATGCATGAGTTCATGTGGAATCGAGAAAACATTGGTGTGTTTTTGTGTGTGCGAATGCATGTGCAAGAACTACTCTATGCATTGGTGTGTGTGTGTGTGTGTGTGTGTGTGTGAGTGTGTGTGTGTGTGTGTGTGTGTGTGTGTGTGTGTGTGTGTGTGTGTGTGTGTGTGTGTGTGTGTGTGTGTGTGTGTGTGTGTGCATGACATTGGGTGCATTGACTATATATAGGAGTGATTGTGTGTGTGCAGTGCATTCATGCATTGATGTGCACGTGTGTCCGTGTGTTTGTGTGACAGTTTCCACGCCATGTGTTATATTGATGCTCCTGTTTGCTGAGCTCCCGCGGTGTGTTGGTAACACATCAGTCAAACAGGCACTGCGGGTTGAAACAGTAACAGCTGGACATATTCATTGCATCACAGATTGTAGCTGCGGCAGCAGCAGCCAAAGTCCAAACAAAAACCACATTCAGCCGAAGCTTCACCCGTCGCAACCTGGCGCAGCAGCTGCAGCCGCGCTCGCACCCAGCAGCTGGACGCTGCCTTTTAAAATGAGTAATGGCCAATAAATGCATCACATCATCTGTCCACTCGGTAGCGTCCACAGAGTCTCCTTTAAGAGCGTTACAGCTGGATCAGACGGAATGGCAGGCATATTGGGCTTTAATTCAAAGGCAGGAAAATCACTTCTGTCTGATGTTTCTTAAGTTTTGTACAATTTGATGGTTTCATTTTTGTTATTTTTCACAGTAGCTTCAGTGTTGACAAGCCGCCATAACGCAAATTATAGGTGAAAATTGCATGAGTATAACAGCACTCATGCTTTGATGGAAAACAACTCTCGGAAAAGGGGAAAAAAAATGGAAATCACTTATTTTCATTAGCAACGACTGAACTTGTTTCTGTTCCAATCTTTCACTGTCATGTTGTCAAATTACACCTTGTGAGCTGTTTCACTTTTAATGCAGAGATGGATTTTGTTTCATCTTGAGCACTTCCACAACTTTATTCTGATGAGGAAACAACAGATGCTTCATCCTGACAGCTTGATTCATTACAGCACATCTTAAAGCAAAGAGTTCTGTCTCAGGTGTTACACCTGAGTGTTATCAGCCTCACTGTGTTCAGAAAGACAGAAAAATAGGTTTTTATTTCAAAGAATGAGATGTGAGTCTACCTTCCGAAAACACTTTGAAATCAGCCACAATCAATCAGACGTTGGATGATGACATTAATTACGTTGTTTTTCAGTGGGTTGATCTCCTCTCGTGCAGTTGAAAATAAATGTGTGCTTCAAAATGGGAAAATACTGTATTATTCTGGAAACGTGTTTCAAATGTCACATTTGTCAGACTTACAGGACCTGGATCTGGGAGATGTGAAGTAATTATATTAATCTGATCTGATGGTTTTTAACATTGAGTCAGAAAAATGTTAATTGAAAATGTTTGTCCATGACCAGGTTTCTCCATTACGTACGTATTGATGTATGTCTCTAACTTTTTTTTGATATAGTTTTTTTAACCTGGACTTTAATATTAGCGTTCACCATGTTCAGAGCTTAGTTCTCATATCACATGACATTTGTCGCGTCTTCACTTCCGGAGTAGATCTTTGTTGACGCGCTGTCCGTGTCAAGAAAATATTCATAAAGACACAATTGCAAGAGATCCAAGAGATTTCTTTTCATAACAGCTTATCACACGATGCTGATGACATGTATAACCTGATAACGACAACAATCGGATATCATGATCAGTTTTAATGTGCATGTAAATGTGTTCACTGTCAGACAGGTTTAGAGTTGTGTTGAAATGTCCAATATTAAAAAGTGGAGTCGAGGTTATTTTGAGCATTAAAACCAATAATCTCAGCTCACTTGCTATTTTGTGATTCAGCTACCTGATGGCCTGTCTGGGGAAAAAACAACAACTTTCTTTTGACTTTCAGTTGTACGATAAGAAAGTGTTGAGGATTCATGAATTAATTCATCCAGGTGCAACTTTTCTGGGTTCATCTCTGTGAATTTGAAGTCTGAGTTATCAGATGTTCTTTTACATTCATGTCGACTAAACAGTTTCAAGCTTTGTTTATGTCTTACTTGTGGCGATACTGGCTAATTTAAAAACACCAATTATCCTGAAACACGTGTTTTTCAAAGAAATCCGGAGTGCACACACACACACACGCGCACACACACACACACACACACACACACACACACACACACACACACACACACACACACACACACACACACATACACAGAACGCGCAAACTCCACATAGTGAGGCATCAAAGCCCGGACTCGAACCGGGGACACCCTTATTTTGAGAGAAGAGAGCAAACCACTCTAACTCTGTACAGCCTTGAAACCTCAGTATGTGGATGTTTGAAATGAATTATGGGAAAACATATCTTTTCCTTTGTGTTAATTTGAGAATTCCGGGGGTTAAGTGGTGAACAAAATCAAACAGTCAGGTGCGATTTTACAAACGCTTCTGTCTGCAGATCTGGTTTGAGGAAAATTAGAATAAACCGTGTGAACAAACTGACACACTGATCGTAAAATTAAACACTCCAGCAAAACTGTAAGTCTTAAAAACAAACTATTCAGAGAGATATGCAGTTTAGGAAGTGCTATGCTAAGCGCTAAGCTAACTGGCTGCTCGCTGCTGATAGGAGAGTCTTATCGACTCCGGCGGAAAGCAGATGCACGTATCAGGCAAACCGTTGGCCCGCTCCTTTGAACTTTATCTACTTCAACTGTTGGAGGATTTTGTTGAAATATCAGATTTTCTTTTTTTCTTCAGATATGTCATGAATTATGATCAGAGCCTTTGTGGCAACAATATCTGGCATCTTTGAACTTTTGTACAAAAGGGAAAGAAAAAAAAAAATCTCATTATTTTCTCAGTCAGTAGCCAACCTACTCACTAGAAATAATTTCCAAGTTTTCCTGACGAGTGCAGTATGAGAAGTCGACCAAAAGCCTCGTGTTTCCTCTTGTTGAATGCTATGTTTGGAAGGAAGGTCCAGGGTGTGCTTTGGTTACTTTTTGTTGAGTGTTGAATTCCAGGTGCGCCACTTTCCTTTCAAAAACTGTTGCAATGGATATTCTGCAATAAAACTTCGACATCTGATGGGGTAGTGGTTTGCACTCGCATGTCACAGCAGCAGAATCCCTGGTTTGAATCCTCTCTGTCTGGGGTTTTCACGTTCTCCCTCTTTGTTTCAGGTTAAACAACGACTCTAAGTCATTACTCATAGTCAGCTGCGATCAGCTCCATCACCCCTGTGACCCTAAATTGAATAAAGTGGGATAAGAAATGGCTGGAAAAAGGAAAAATCCTTTTGGAAGTGTTCAAACGTGTCTCTTCCGCTTCTTCATCAGGAGTGGTTTCTTGGTAAGCCCCTCCGTGATGAGGAGTCGACCATCATCCATCACTACGCCTTTGCAGAAAATCCCTCCGTCTTTAAATATCCGGACTTTGCTGCTTCTTGGGCCTTAAGTATCCCTCTGGTTGTACGGTGAGTGTGTGTTTTTTAAACAGAGTAATGCACTCGATCTCATGAAGGATTTACTATATTTGCTGTTTATTTATTACATATTTCATGTGATTCCATGTTTCAGGCTGGCGAACAAAGTGAGAGAGGAGCCACTTAAATCTGATTTCACCATTGACCTGAAACACGAGGTGAGATGAAAAGCCCAGTTTTTACCTTTGATGGTGTTTAGTCTGGAAGGCTCGCCACTTTTCAAACGTTTCCCCGACAATGGCTAGGTTTTTTCACGCTCAAACCACTAAGAACTTGCTGTAATTTATTTGCACACAAAAAAAGAAAAACAGAGAAAGGCACAAAATTCGTCTAACCCTGAAGCGAAATCTCATTACTTTGCAGAATTGTCATGGTGCAAGCATTGAGGCTCTTATTTTTTATCACCGAAATTCAGTCAGGCAGGCATCCAGGGATTTTGTTGAGTAAACACAACATCAGACTTATCAGACTCGGTTTGAAGAAGGTGGCTCAGGTTGCGATGGCATGAATTCCCTCCTGGGGAAATGAGGTAAAATAATTTACATCCTTCATATGTACAAAATAAAGTCGACAAAGCAGTGTGTTTTTCCTGCTGTTTCCTGGAAATAAGAACATTTATTTGAGCACTTGCCGCTGTGAACTTCGGTTCTACTTTTATGCACAAACTTGTGCATGCTTTATATTCCAAACATGACATGTATTGTCAGTGTCAGTACAGTTCACTGGTGTTTGAGACGCTCCAGGCTGTAAGTTAGCAAAGCATCAGTTAACAGTGTCTACTCTTCTTTGAAATCGCTGCAACAGTACAGACGGCCATAATTGTGTCATCCTCATGACAAATCCTTTTACTGTAACATCTCCATCTTCCCCCAGTAGAATACTTAAACCGAATCCTGGATTTTATTTGGTTCCTCTTTGGAGTACAGCTCAGTAATACCTACCGTCTCTCAGGGTTTACTCCTCTGCCGTCATTCATAATTCATCTTAAATACTAGATATGCTCGGAGTCGGCCGGTTTTTATGATCAAATAATGTAATGGTCCAAATAAGATGACTCTCGTTATAAAGCGACTCATTCTTTTGGAAAAAGGCTTTTGTTTTTATGACGATTTAACAGCTGTTGTTACCATTTTTAAACACTATAGAGGCGTACACTAAAGGCCCCTGCATACTCCCTTTTAGAAGCCGTCAGAACAAGGAGAAGGTTCGGCGGTGACGTCAGCCAGCTGCCGAAAAAAAGTGTTTTTTCGACAGGACTGTTGATGCTCCGGGGAGAAACTGTCGAAGTCGCAGGCCACATCCCCTCGCGGCAGCCACACGTCTGTGAAGCTTCGTTTTAACTTCTCAACTGCACAGCTTGTTTCTCGCCTCCAATGTTTTCAGAACTACATTTCTCTGAAGTGTTTCAGTAATAAATGGGAAGTTTGTGTCCGAGCCGCCGTGTTGGTCCGGTTTCACCCGCAGGTTTTAACTGCAGGAGCTGACAGCTTTCAGTGATGCGTTCAGGGGCGTCACGTAAAGCCGCCTTGCGACATGTAATTCTTCCTACACGAGGCCAAACCACATCAAACATACTTTAAAAATGAAAACAACTAATTGTATATCTGTAGTTTTAATTAAAATGCATGCATTATATATTTTTACCTTGAAAATATTTACAGTCTTACAATAATCTGGAGTGATTTCAATTTACATCTGATTGAAGTCATTTATACATTTTAGAAAATGGGCTCAGAGAAAGTAAAGTAAGAGGACTGCATTTCCCAGTCGTCCATGTTTGGTTTGCAGACTCCGCCGTCCTCAGCTTATTCCTCACACAGATTTTGGGCACCGCTGGTTTCACTGCAGATGCTGTAACTCTGGTGCTCTGGTTGCACCTGCTCCTCCCATAAGGCCCAGATCTACTAAAGGCTTGCATGTATTTAAACTCGATATTGCGTCACACTTGTTGAAGCTGATCTACTAACTGGATGCACTGAGGATCATGTCTGACAGACGCTCAAATAACACACAACCAAGTTAGGTTTTTAAATATTGAATTTCGATTGTGTGTTTGAAAAGCGATGCAAACGGGCTATGCATTTAAGAACAATTATTTATAAACTTATATTTTCTGTGTTGTACCTGCAACTTTGATGTTGTGACTGATTATTCCCCATATTGCCTTTTTTTTTTTTGGTCCAAATTGGGATTTATTTTCTGGATTTTAATTTTGTATTACTTTATTCTGCAATATTGTTTTGCACATATTGATCTGTGGAACAATTTTACAAGACTTTCCCCCAGGGCTTTCACAGAATTGAAACCATTTCCAGCAGATCACTTAATAAATGTGAAAATCCCATTTAAATACTCTTTTTTTCCACGAGATATCACTCATGGTGGCATTCTTAGAGAGATCAGAGGCAAAAGGCAGGCATGTAGAAAGAGCAGTTTTTGCTTTAGCGTAAAAATGAACACATCTTCTGGAGGATCTTAGGCGTCGTTCACACTGCAGGACTTGATGCTCAATTCCGATTTCTTCCCGAGATCCAATTTCTCTGCGTGATCCTTCACACCAGATTTTAAAAATCTAGACTGCAGTGTATCTGACCACAAAGTGACTTGTATGCGCAGAAGAGCAGAAGAAGGAGGCTGAGAAAAAAAGAGAGCGCAGCTTTTAACGATGGTCTTTTGTGGAGCAGCAGCTGATGAGTGGATGTGGAAATCACATACATGCGGCTTGACCGTTCGGACAGCCGTCGCATTGAAAGACGTCAGACACAGCACATATCCGAACTCAGCATAGCGTAGGAGTTAATTATTAGACCCTAAACACAAGGCAGCTTCACATTTTAAAATGTATTTCATGGAGAAAGATAGCATTGTCTTTTATTTGGACAAACGTGGTTGTAAAGGAATTTTCCACCATGCTTTCTTTCCTCTATTAAATAAATCATCAAAGTGCGAAAGACTGCAGCGTGTGTGTGTGTGTAGCTCTGAAAACAAGAACACTGTGTGTTGTTTCAGGTCGCCTTGTATATCTGGGACGATGGGAAGGGTCCACATCTGACTGCCGTTCCTGAGCTGTGCACCGAGCCAGAGGACTCTCCCCGGGCCCGGCGCTGTGCCACTACTCTGAGCAGAGAGCCTCCACTGTGTGTGAGTATCCAGTCCCACTGTCCTCCAGTCTCAGGCAATCAAACATTAAATGAGGAAGTAGAAACAGGAGGACATTTGCTTCTGGAGACGTGCTTCTGTAAATTCATTCTTTCATTCACCTAGAATTGCCGTTTCTTTTGACCGGTTTAGTTCTTTTTTTGACAAGAGGAAGGAGAGGTTCTCGTTGCTCAGCAGGATCTTCTTTTCTTACATCAAACCATTTGTTTGGGTGATGTCCTCCTAATTCATGATGTGAACATCTTTACATGTCATTGTCACCAACGAGTTCTCAATTTGTCTTTTGCTTTCCTATTCATCTAAATCCCCGACCATGGAACACATCACATGAAAGTATTTTATGTGTTTCATCAACACAAATCATGCGAACCAATAAATATGGAAGGGATTTCCACACCTAATGAATGAGGAGGTTTTTATTGCTGGTGCTTCAGGTTAAACTATGACAAGGTTATGAAATGTGATTGATCGATATTGAAAGGTCCACTGCCAGTCAGGCTGGAGGTGAAACCGGATTCAGGATGGGATTTAACAGACAACGGAAAGGGAAGAATTTTCCCTCTGGTTACTTTTTTATCTTCAGTTAGACAAACACTATCAGCTCAAATGCTGCTTCACCAGCAAACAAAGCAAAACACATTTAATAAATCCCTCAATCCATCTTCTACACCACATACAGGGTTCCTTCAGGTTCCTACAAGTTAAATTTAAGACCTTTTTAAGACTACCTGGAACATTTTGTACTGTTTTAAAGCATATTTCATGGTCACCGCAAATTGAACCGGGAGACTAACGGTACTTTCTTTACAGCTTGGACATATCCCAAACACAGTATACAACAATCTAAAAGTTATGGCAAAAAAACTTTAGTGCTCTCCCTCACAGTTAATTTTAATCTTTCGACTAATTTTCAGATTGATCAAAGACTAATAAAAGAAAAAAAGAAATGATAAAGTGGTTGCTATTTATTTGTGTTCATTTCATTTTGAATACAACCGACAAATGTAAATAATTTAATTATTCCCAAATAAATAAAATAAAGCAAAAAAATAAAACAAAACTCAAATTTACAAATATAGTTAATGTGTATCAATAAAAACTAAATATAGACCTACAATATCAAATTTAATATTTTTTTACTTTTGAAGGTATTAAATACAAATTTGTAAATTCAATACCATTAAAACTTTTTTAAAAATCGCAGGAACTCTGGACTTACTCTGAGTCACAAGCAACTGGATATCTGTTGACTATCAGCAGATCAGCAATCCATCACAGGATAAACACAGTTACATTCACACCTATAGGCAATTTAAAGTCATTAATTCACCTGAAACTAATGTTTTTGGACTCTGGAGTAGTCGACGAAAACTCAAACTCCACACTGAAATCCTAATGAGTGCTAACCACGACCCGGCTGCGTGGCACACTGGATCAATATACTTTATAACTCACCCATCAGCAGTACAACTCGGGTTGTCAACAGAAACTTTCCACATATATCTCACGCTTTTGTTTCACTCAAGGTATTTAAATATTATTGATCATCAATATATACTACTGGTAGTAGCTGTTTACACTCATGGTTTATTTCAGGATTTGCGTTTAAATGAAATTAATTTCATCACATTCAATTTGCAGACTATATTTTGATAAATAAATCATCCATCCATCCATCTTCTACACTGCTTTATCCCATTCAGGTACGTAGACCAAAACGACTGTGGCTTATTTACAAAAACATTTACAAAAACCCAGCAACCCTGAATAGTACGTCTACCTTTGACCTTGTAGTTTTAATCTCATCGGGCTTGACCACTGCACAGTTTTACATTAAATGTTTATCTTATGCAATAGAGACCTTTTTACTTTCATCTTGTACGTTTTGGATGCTTTTCGAATATCTATCAGCTTCCTTTGTGTAATGAATAACTGACCATCAGGTGAGCTGAATATAAAAACATGTCTTTCAAAAGATATGCCATTTTAAAAAGAAGAATGAGAAGAATGCAGCCAATTTATTTCTGAAAATTCATGTTAAAAACAACAATATATAAATATGGCCTTACTGCTCAGGAGTCTGACGACGAGTGAAGGTGAGGTCAGTGCTTTCGTTGTCAGGTGGAAAATGTTAATGGAGTTTGCTCCGTGATTGCTGTAGCGGCTCCTCTGGAACATTTATTTGTTGGTTGTTTTCATTTCTTCGACGACTCCCCACAGGATACCTGATGTATTGTTGATATTGTGTTTGCTCAAGCTGAAAAGAAGTTTGGTTTGCCGACTCATGAGAAGGACCAGCCATCCTTTAGGCTGCAGCGGCTGACTGCACACACAACATGAAATGATGGATGGCGTCGGGCGGAAGAGATAGTTTATACTTAAGTCTGTGTGTGAGAGAGGCTGCTGGTTGAATCCGGGATACCGGCTGAAAATGTCCTACTTTATATATACATGCATACATACATACATACATACATACATACATACATACATACATACACACATATATATATATATATATATATATATATATATATATATATATATATATATATATATATATATATATATATATATATATATATATATATATATATATATATATATATATATATATATATATATATATATATATATATATATATATATATATATTATATGTGTGTGTGTGTATATATATATATATGTATGTATGTATATCCCATCCGATATATATATATCTCTCCAATCTGATCTTTTCATTTTTCATCCAAATCACATACTGTGCAAGCATTTGTAGTCGTCAGTCTGGTGCGTGAATTCAGCCGTCTGTCAGATTTAAATTCATGTTGGTATCGCATCGCTCTAGGTGGAAATCGCCGTCTTCATGAAAGTACATTCATTTGAACAGAAAACAGGACGAAGCAGGCGGCGGGGAAGCGGGAAGGTCACAGGTCTAATAGGTATTCAACAAGAGGTTTTCCCTTCACACTAAACAAGAGGCGACGTATCGTAATCGGACCGTGTTGGAAACAGTTGCAAGACAAATTGCCTGTTGGGGCCGGAGCAGTGCTTTGCTGTAGTGTCGGGGGAAACGGACTGAAGAGTCTCAGGAGACAGATTCACAAAGGTGAAGGACGACAATCCGTTTTTATTCCAAGCACTGACTCCAACCTCATGTCAACATTCAAGGGTCAACATTAGGAAGGCGGCCATTTCCTCGCAGACCTTCTTCTCAGTCATTTTAAAACTTTTGAATGATTAACTCAATGAAAATCAGTAACTAAACCAGTAGTCTCAAGCACATGGATCGTTTCTGCACTGCGAGCTTCATACTTATTTATAGGCTAATACATTTTAATGTCACAAATAAATTCCCTGCAATTTTTTTATTTTGTTTAATTTCACCTTCAACTAAACGTTTTATCTGCAATTTAATTGTTGCATTTCTATCAAAAAGGACAAAAAAAATGGCTGTGCACGACAAGAAGCAACAGAAGAAGGAAAAAGTTGTTCTCGTGGAAAAATAAGCAAATGTTTTCAAAGAACAATTTTCTCAAGCAGCAAGTTTCTATGTTTTTTAACATGTTTATTATGACGAGAACACAAGTACAACGTGTTTTGCCAGAAGAAAATACCAATTTGTTTATTTGTTGGGTCATTCACCCTGAATGGGGCAAGTATCTATATATGGTCTCTTCCAACTTTAAAAGTATTCTAAGTTAGAAACTGTTAGCAAACACATCACCTCTCTGATTAAAACATGTTTTGTTTTTACAGAATCCTGCTGTGTGCTGATTGTGGTCTTTAAGAGCCTATTTAGAGACATTTTGAATGTAAAAATTTTTAATTATGACGTCAATTTGATCAGTTTTACACTTTCCAACAGACTTTTATTACAGATGAAAAACATCTAGTTGTGCAAAACTCCCCAACATAAAAACATAGGTCCTGAAATGTTCTTTAACAACACTGATTGTTAAATATATTCATTTCCAAATATTTTAAAGAGAGTTGAAAGGCTTCAATTTACTACTCAGCAATACAGAAAAAGTGATGAATAAAATAATTGTTTAAGTTTATTTAATTTGGACACATATTTTCGTGGGTCTGGGCCTTTCTGTGGGGAATTTGCATTTTCTACATATGTGTGTGTGTGTGTGTGTGTGTGTGTGTGTGTGTGTGTGTGTGTGTGTGTGTGTGTGTGTGTGTGTGTGTGTGTGTGTGTGTGTGTGTGTGTGTGTGTGTGTGTGTGTGTGTGTGTGTGTGTGTGTGTGTGTTTGGGTTTCCTCCTACGGCTAAATGTTATGAAAATGTAATCAAATGAATTGAAATCATGAAATCAGCTCTCGGGCAAAACTAATAGTGTAGCAGTTATAGATTTACAGCATATAACAGTTACAGGCTGTTTATAGAGACCTACCTACGAGTTTCAAATGAATAGCTTATGAATACCAAAAGTCATTAACAATAGGAGGTTTACTTAAGAAGCATTTCTCCACCTACTGAACTATTTAATGAAAAAAAGATTATTGAATGTGGTTGTATGAATTATGACAAATATGTACATGTGTATTTAGGTTTTAATTGATTTAAAATCTTTTTTTTTTCTTTTTTTTAATGTAAGCTACTCTTACGACGTCTCCACCTTTGTGTTTCAATTTCAAAGCTGGCAAAGAACCGTTAGACTGCATGACGTCCGCTCGATTAATAATCTTGGAACAGTGACGGTTTGTTCAGTAGTGGAGGATATTTTTAATGCGGCATACATTTTTAATGCCGCCTGTCTGTTGTTGGTTTAGCTGATCTTTTTGTGTGTGTTTAAATATGAGGGGGGAACATTTCTGCTCATTACATTTCCTTTTGTGTGCAGCAACAAAGCACGCCGGGATTCTTTTCAGTTTCACTTTTGTTCGCTGTCTTGTTATGTTATTATCCTCCTCTGCCTCACCCATGCAGTATTTTTCTACATAAAGCTACAGAAGCTTTCAATGTATTTTGAAATTATTCTTTATTCTATGTTTGTTTCAATAGAAACAGCTAAAGTAACCTTAGATCCACTACAAAAAAAAAATCGTCTTTCTTGTCACTTGGACACATTGAGGGTTAAAATATTTCTCTAAATATTACATTAGACATTAAGGGAGACGTTAAATGTGATAGTTTAAAATAAATGTTGAAATGTCAAAATTCTCACCTTTAATCTTACTCTGAACATTTAGAGACACATTATGTGGCAAAAAAAGTCTGACACTAAATGTGTGTCTCAATCTTACCATAAACATTTATGGACATATTTAGGGTAAAACTCACCATAAATGTGACCTTGAACGTTTAAGGTCAAAGTATATCGCCCTAAAAGTTACCCTGAATAATTGTGGACACATTCAGGGTAAAGAAATATTACACTTCACATTCACAGGCATGAATCAATATTAATCTAAATGTGTGCAGACATCTATGTATTACCTAAATATTTACAGAAAAGACACTTGTATTATCACTGACAAAATACTATTTTGGGTCCTGCAGCACACTCAGGATAAAACGAGTCAAACTACTTGGATCCAGATTTTATACAGTAAATCCAACTATTATGATAAGTATTTTTCTATTTTGCTCATGCTCGTGTTTTCTTTGTTTTCTGTCCGTCATTGAAGGGGGAGCCGGTAAATACAGACGAGATATTTGTTGCCGTGAAAACGTGCAGGAAGTTTCACAGTGAAAGAGGTGAGTCACGCTCCCGCTCCGGCTGAAAACCACAAAGATGCAATTCCATCTTGAATAGGGAACATTTTAGTCCTGTTGTTTGTTTCCTCGTGGATTACTTTTACCTCTGACATGTGTGACTGCATGAGCGCTTTACGATAACGGTTTTCTCCAAATTGTTCCACCAGCATGTCTGAAAACATTTAATCGTGTTGAAGCTGCAAAAAAAAAAACCAACCAAAAAATAGTCAAAGTTTGGGTTTTTTTCAAAAATAATTTGTTCCTGAATTTGTTCTCAAAAAAAAATCAATCTGAAAGGATTAATCTCTTCCTGACCCTCAAGACAAAAGTTCTTTTTAAGCTTGTTTAGCTGTTTTTTGTTTATAAAAACATGCCATGTTAGATTATAACATACCTACTGATTAAAGAGCAAAGTTCATAATAATAGATTTTTATTTATTTTATTTGTCTTCATTCTAACCTGTGGTGGGGAGTCTGGATGATGTGCGTGGAGGCGGCAGAAAGGACTTTATAGTTTTAAGACCAAACTGCAAAGCTAGATTCGATTGTTAGATAATCTTTTTCTTCACCTCTCATTATTTTTCTTTTCTCCTAATGACTTTCACAAACTTTCCCAGCTCCCGTGGTGCTTATGAAAGAAAATACCACAGGAAAAATCTGCAAAATCAAAGCGCATTGCAGTTTGGAGCAGCAATGCAGATGAGTTAGTGTACAAGGAATATATGACTTTGTGAAGTGAATTGTTTGTAAAATGAGCTGTTTAAAAAAAAAATTCAATGCACAATCCTCCCAACAACTTTTTTTGTTTGTTTGGTTTTTTTTTTACGTTTAAGCTTTTTCCCGTAAATTAGCGTCTCCTTTTACTATAAACGTTGCAGGGTGAGTCTGTGCCTCAGAGTTGCTCATTAATTTCACGGGAGGAATTCTAAACTGTTTTTAAAAGGTGTCCCTCAGAAGTAATCTCACTAATTACCATTTCCTCTGCCAAGCTGCCATTATTAGTTTCAAATGCAGACATGAATATTAGATTTATGTATTAAAGGTTTTCTGGGATCAATACACGGAAAGAAATGAAAATCCCTCACGTTTAATTGGAGATGTCAGTCAGTGTCGGGGCTTTTTAATCTTCCCTTTCCATCATGATTACACAGGATTAAAAAGAAATGCATTTAGATGAATGAGAATGCAAACATTCATTTCTACGTAATATATGTTTATTTAATTAAAAGAGGATAAAGACTTAGATGTGATTGATGTGTTTTTCTCTCCTTGTTCTTTCAATGACAGCTAAAGAAAGTGCCATGAAACAGCCTCAAAACTTGAGTGTCTATTATTTGGGGAAGTTTAAAGCTTTCTTACAGTTGCAGTAACTATCCTGAACTACCAGGAAAAGCTATGGAGACAAAGGGTTTGTGGTTCTGTAAAAAATCTGCACATCAGAAAACAAACAGAAATGAGGGAAATTGTTTCTGCTCCATATTTTGGAGAAGTTTAATTCGGTTTTATTCCGTGGGAAAACAACACACAGAGCACTAAATGGTCACATCACAGAAGAAATATCACCAAAACATGAAATTTAAAGACAGTCTGCAACCTGGATCCTATATAGCTTTATCCATACCATACTCACCAGGTGTATAAAACGTCATATAAACTTGTGTGTGAACGCCAAACACAAGTCGGATCAATAACTATTCGCACTTTCAGGCCATAACCACTTGATGATAATAAGAAATACCAAGAAATATGCACAAGTATTTCTGCTTTATATCCAACACGCCCACATTGACCCAGAAATACAAAGCAGCTCAGGAAGAATAAATCACAGATTTGAGTCTACATGTACTGATTGTTTACGAGGGAGTCATGACGTCTGAGACATTGAGAAGAAGCTCCTGAAAAACGAAATATGTGGAAAAATAAGAACTTCTGATTTTGTTTTTTACAAACTGTGTTGCCTTCGCTAAACATATGAATTGCTTTTTACACCCTGGGAAATAACAACAACAGCGTCTTGTGCATTAACGAGTTAACAGGGTTGACATTAAAATGAACTGGTGGTTATGTTCACAGCTAATATCAGCAGATTCCTCTCAACCTCTCACTCAGCTGTCGGCTGCAGTCTGGGAATCTCCTCCAGCTAAAGGATGTGAGGACGAGACAGTGCTGAGCGCATTTATAATTGAGATTTATGTGGAACAAGTTAGAATGAAATATCCTTCGAGTGGCACAAACTTTAATAACGCCGGTAAATAACACTCGCTGGAGTGAATATTTATTAAAAGGAGAAATATGAATGACGTGTCAGATTTAGAGTCACTTGTTACACCCAGAAATGATGCCTTTGGTTTGAGTACAGAGTAAAAACTAACTCCCGCTCAGGGAGAACATGCAAACTTCACACAAGAGGGCCACGGCCTGAACTGGAGCTGCCAGTACTAAACACTCCACATTGTTTCCCTTTTCAAACATTTAAAATGAATTAAAAATGAATAGACTGCACAGAGCATTTTCCTCTTCCTAAGTCAGAGTGAAATTAAAGTTGTGAATCACAAAATAGCTTTTTTTTTTCCTTCTAGAATTGCAATTATATTTCTCTTCTACTTTTATTTGATTTGAATATCAATATTTACATATATATTTAAAACCTCAGGACATCATGTATATATGATATTCTGATATGAAAGTTCACCGTAGTATTTTAATAAAATGTACCAGTATGTACTTAATGCTGATTTACATATACGTCTTTGTATTGGTTCAGTTATTTGCTTTTAAATAATCATAACACATTTGGTTTGTTCAATATCAACTGGTCCTACAATTTCTCCTCGTGACCCGTCCCTCTGAAGAGGGGACGCCTGTCTTCAGGGGACACTTGTCAGGCGTCCCCACATGTGAGGTTTTACTGTATTTATAATGTCATGGTCAGAGCCTCCGTGGTGTTTGAAGCCGAACTGTACTTCAACATTTCGGTCATCTGACTGAGAAGTTTTACAGGCGCTGACATTCAGGCAGCTTTATCTTCTGGCTTCATTCTTTTTGTGTTAAAAGTGCCACTCTGATTCTTTTTCTTTCTTTTTTTTTTTTCTGACGTATGAGGGTTGAGCACAGCCTGGAGCTACTGCTACTGCTGCTCCTGCACAAGTCTGGGTATCCGGTGTTTCTCACACTCTGTCACCTCAACAACCCTGAAACTTATAGCAGAACCTCCAGATCTCATCAGTCTCATCCCAATCGAAACTACGCCAAAAAGTACCATTCCAATAAGTAGGTCGGCGACTGTGCTGATACCTCGCTGAGAGACACGCAGTATAAATACACTGAAAAGTAAATTTAGTTAAAGAAATGTACTCGGTTCTGCCACTGCTACACAAGACGATTCTGAAGAGGGCGGCGAAGTAGCAGAGGTTCTACTTTGCAACCGGGCGTGGAGCACAAAAATAAAATGCAAAAAAACAAATAAAAAAAGTTTCTATTGAATGTAGCGTGAATGCTGCTGCACGTAAAGGGACAAGAGGGCTGCGTTGGGCTAACGAGTGCGAGAACCAGCTCTTTAGTGTTCATAAACAACTGGCTCCGGGATGCGAACATATCTCATCAACTGTTTGCTGGTCTACTGCAGAGCATTGCTTACCTCAGAAGACCAACAGAAGACTCAATGCACTTCTCACAACCAGATTTCCAACCTGGATCCAAAACATGAAAGGTTAAGACGTCACCGTACGAACCACTGGGGCGGACCTCTTTGCACCAGGGCCTTGTCAAACCGGTGCTTCAATTTTAAACAGTTCTGAAAACCAAACAGTCCAAGTTGTTTTGGATGCCTCAAGCCTGTATTGAACCATTTCCTTTCCCTGAACAGACCGCTCAGCATGTCAGGGTCGTCTTCTTCCAGGTCGGGAGACACTTTCATGAGCTCCGTCTTGTTTTGGTGTCGGAATCGGAAAAACCCTCTATTGACATAATTTGAAACTCTCATTTGTCTCCTAACAGTTGCATGACATTTGTGTATCAGTTGTAAGATTGTCTTGAGCATCAAGAGTTAATCATTTCGTCTGGCGGATGTCCTGGGAATCTCATTTAAAATGTTGATTGAATTTTCTCCTTTTGTGGCTCGGACATTCAAGCAGATTTCGACCCGGTAGTTCATGCCATCTTCCTCCAACCTTCAAGCCACTTGCAGTCAATACTAACTCAGTCTGATTCTAAATAAAGGTTGCCACAAGGCCTTCATTTCACTGCACAGTACAGTATGGTACGGCAAATGGTACCCAGACCCAAATCTGTTGCGTGGTTCCACCGCAGAGAGTACAAAAAATGGGAAGGGTTGCGTACAGTACTTTCGGTACTATCCACAACTTTTGCAGGTGGAAACACACAAAATTCCGTTGTGTACCGTACTAGCACATACTGCACAGTGTAAACGAGGCTTGATTTGCATTGTGGCAGTGGTGACCTAGTGTTTATGGAAGCCGGCTTGAAACCGGAAGTTTGCTTGTTCGAATCACTCCATCATCGTCAGCTCTCTGCTGTGAGTCCCGGAACAAAACCCTCAGGCTCAGGCTGCGTATGGTGACATCCACTGCACAATGTGATGAAAAGTCAAGTTTAGATACCGCAAAGCACTGACTTAACGGCAATAAACTATGTTTCCATGTAGTGTGTATTAATAATCTGCATTTCAATTTATTTGGCCAATGAGATGGAGCCCTGCTACCTGCCTGTTCAGGAGATGTGAGTGAGATTTGTGTGGAGAGACCTTAATGAGCATCATCTTGGTGGAAGAAACAGAAACAAGCAAAGTGACGAGGATCAGTGAGATACGGGTCCATTTTTCAAAACAACACTTCGAATGAAAGCTTTCTAGTTTTTTATCTTCTGAATTCTTTTGTTAAATAGAAATAATAATAATAAAAAAAAAAAAGACAGAACACCAAAGCAGCAGAGGACTGTGCAAGAGGCAAACTGCCTGGTTTCAGTGTGGGTGTTCTCCCAGGTGAAAGTACAGGAGTAACAACTAGATAATTATGTCAAGCAGCATAAGTGGCTGAGATCAGACCTACTTCAAGGCCAGAAAAGAAAAAAAAAGAAACCAAGGTTTGTTATGGGAGACATTCATCTTCATTTCAACACACAAAGACGGTGTTTTGTTCATAGATGCCACCTCATTAAAAGAAAAAAGGTTGTACTACCAGTTGTGAAGTATTGTAGAAGACGTAAAGTGACCTACTATTGTACCTTTGTTGTGGCTTTCAAGAGGCAAGAAAACATATTTGAAAATGTCTTTCAAGTGAAAACAAGTACCATCTATTCAGTACATATTATGTGTGTGACTACATTTAAATTT
The DNA here is from genome assembly GCF_963383615.2 of Lipophrys pholis. Taxonomy (NCBI): domain Eukaryota; kingdom Metazoa; phylum Chordata; class Actinopteri; order Blenniiformes; family Blenniidae; genus Lipophrys; species Lipophrys pholis. The sequence continues at coordinate 21,255,802 of NC_137627.1, read as the reverse complement.
AATGACCAATGATACTGTGATCTTTACAGTGATATTCTACCACAATCTGAGCATCACGGAATTCATGTGATGCAACAAATGTGAATCAGTTATTCATCCTGGACACTGCACAGAGCCAAAGGTCTGCTTGTTGTGAAACTAGTGAGCGCCGTATTGATTCTTCTGCCCTTTGCTCCAGTTCCAGTGATAAAGAAGACTTGGGAAAAGGATGCCTTATTTTTAGAGTATTACAGTGACCACGCTGATCCTTCCATACCAACCATTGATTTGGGAGTGCCAAATACCGAAAGAGGTAAGTTCCCTTTCTTCCATCACATACATCTGACGGCCGTTGGTAATGATGCAGACTGAAGCAGTATATAAAAGAAAATATGTGTAGAATACACTAGAAAAAAACCATTTTTGATTGTGATCTGATGTTGCAGGTATGTGGGAGATAAAGTGAGTGGGAGTGTTTCGCTCAGGTTTTTGTGCAGAAAAAGGTCAACGGTATAAGGTCATTGCAAAGGCCCTGCAGTATTGCGTCTTTTTTTGGGGGGGGTTTTGTTTTCAAGTAATTGTGAGCTGACAAATAGGCCTGTGTCCTTACTGTGTTTTTGAAAACAGGAAGCTTTTCTATGACCAACAGCTAAAATCAGCACATTTAGTCGTCAGAAGCTCGGCCAATATGCCCCCGACTCGTTTCCACCGTCTGCAGCGCTGCCAGGATGTAATAACTGAAATGTTTGCTTTGGATATTTGGTTTAGATCCTCAGATAAGCTCAGGCTAGTTGCCCCCAACCAGGGTAGATGTGTTTTACTCACAGCAGACTTTTAGGTCAAATATCTTAAGCTTTTTGGGGCATATTACAGCTTTATTATCAACTTGATATAGATTTTATATATATCGCATTATAGTCTGTTCTACTTTTTACATTTTGGGCTGGTCTATTTTTTGTTTTTTGTTTTTCAGAAAATTGTCTATTTAACCAAATTTCCTGATATTTACAGTGCACGACAATGATCTTAATTCTTTTAATGGACACCCAGTTGATAGAAAGGATATTTCTTTATTCCATAAAGACTTAAAAATCACTCAGTTTATGTTTTTTTTTGAGCTTTGAACAAGTTTTATATAAAACATTAAGGTCATGCAGGTCATGTTTTCTCCACTTGTTGGTTCAGTTGTTCGCATATAAATCACAAAGCATGGCTGAATCACAAAGCAAACACGCCTACCGAATAAACAGCCGTGACCCTGGGATATATCCCTGAGGGATTTTAGTTTGAGGCCATTTTTGGAAGTTTGAACATTGAAAAGTGTATTTAGGTCCAAAAAAGTATCTCCAAAATCCCTTCTTTAAACATCAGATGAGAGTATTAACAGTGATTATTGTTTGTGATGATAAATTCAAAGTTTTACGCTTGCAAATAAACAAATGATTTAAAGTATAAAGTATGGTACGGTACAGAAAGGCTACGACCTTCTCTACCAAAGTGAGGTAAGGTAAAGCGAGAAAATAGCACAGCAGGTGTTCTGCTGTTAACAGCCTCCGACTGCACCTGATAATAAAGCCCAAAGGTGGCTCCCTCCGGAGGTGCACCGGGCGTGATTGACTGGGAGGAGACTCCGGGACGCACCAGGTTCCTCTGCCAGGAAAACACATCCTCAGCTACTGTCAAAGCCTTTTGATCCCCCAGGAGGGGATTTAACCCAACAACATCCTGCAGCGACTCCTGGGGGAGGAGAAGCGGCGGATGTTGTCGAGTTTAACGATGCAGCACTGGCTTGTTTCCACTAATGCGCTGAACCAGAAAAGAAAGAGATAGATGGATGGGTGGACGTTTATCGCTTCAGCATGAGTCCAAGCTGAATTGTAATGAGATGTAATGGTGATCATGATTTCAATATATTCAGCTGTACATCCAGTCTGGTTTTTCTTTAAAAAAAAAAAAAAAAAAAAGTTGGAAGTCATTTGTTGCTTCGGGCAAATGTCTCTACTTTTTGCTTCTGTCATTTCTCCGTGAGCTTGTCATGGCGCGTCTGCTTTAGCCACGGTTGTCAAAAATAATCTGACAACACGGCAACACTCTTAGCTGTTTTATTTATAGTCTTGTCAAATTCCTAATCTATCTTTATTGTTGTTATTTTGCAAGTTTCAAAGACACAACGGAAATCAGGCTATGTGGTGTAACAACACGAAAGATCTGCACAGTTGCATATCATATTTAATTGATTCACCGCGTGATATATATATATATATATGTTAAATGCAAGCAAGTGCCTGAATTATCGTCGGCCATCAGAATATTTTGAGCAACCCTGCACAGGCTGGGGAATGACAGCTGACCTGCTTGCTCGAGGACGCTGGGGTAGAAATTAGTCATCGCCCTGATGGCCGAAGGCAGAAAAAGCACTAAAGATTCCTCAGGTTGCGCCGTAATGGCATTGTGCATCAGCTGTGGCCTTTTTTTTCCTGCTGTAGAATGGGCAGAGGTTGCTGTTCAAAGGAGCCTGATTGAGTCTCCAGCCTGCCTTCAGTCGTTGTCTCCAGGCTGCCTGCTCCTTTAACAAGGACGTCTCTTGCAACCTCTTCCCATGGAGGGCATGAGGGATGCAAACTGCCACTGGCTATCACTGATGTATGTGGACCAGTGTGTTGTGGAGCCGCGCCTCGTCAAGAATAGAAGTCGGCCCTTTTTCCCGCGGAGTTACTCAGATATGAGGCCCCAGTTTGTTGTTGAAATGCAGTCCCCGTTCTCCGGCGCCGCCTCATCCTCGACTCTTCGTTGTGAGTAGTGACAGTTCTCACCCACTTTTTGCTTCGTAACAAATCCTCCACCAAGTCCTTTGCTTTTCTCACGATGCACCAACTGTCAGACTAATCATTTTGATTTTTTCCTTAAATCAAATGTTCATGCTGAGAGTTGTGCAGACATAAAAAAGAGAAATCTGACAAGTACAAATAAAGGATTTCTCTTGCAGTCACTGCCGAGAGAAGTTTACAAGTGATGGTTCAATGCTGCAAGAATACAGAAACTGAATACAGAGTACTGCTACTAGCTAATCCTGCATCTTGGAAATTATTTAACAAAATGCACACAGGCCACAAGTGGATCAGTCGTTTATATATGTTTTTAATTTTGGGTGCTTCTTTTTTTCTCTTATCAAATCAAACACTATAGTACGTCTCAGCAAACAATACATCTTAAACATTAACTAGAGTCTGTATTGTGATAGCAAGATTGTTTTTACTGCACTTGTGAAAAAGGACAAACAGTTTTTTATGTACTTAATGTCTGTGTGAATGAACATGACCTGCAAACACTCAACAAGATGAACAAAAAAATGTATAAATCTGTGATTATTGTACAACTGTAACCTAATCCATATTCAAAACCATCTGCGCTGTCCTCATGAAAGCAGTAGAAGTTCAGTGTCTGTTGACCTCATTGATGCTCCCACACGATGGAAGTACTTTCCAGAGATGGGACGACTCGTATGAAGCTGCAGGTTTGATGTGTGTGGAGGAAAATGAAGGTGAAAATAGAGTCTCCTGGGCCACCGCGGTGCTACGCTGCAGCTTATAATACATCGCTAATGTGCAGCTGTCTGGAGTCGGGCCACGTATGAGTGGCGGCAAGCTGCTCTAAGTTCTTTTGAAATGCTCACAAAATATTGATTTTAAGAACATTACAAGCGAAGAGGAACGATTAAACATGTCACCACGCGGTGGAATTATACTGTAAATTACAATTTAGGGCTAATTGGAAGCAAAGAAATGGTCATAATGTGTTTGGACTGGTTTACACACATTTTTAAATTAGACTTTTTGTGTTTCTTTTGGGGTTTTTTTTCCCTCATTGATTGGCTCTGTGTTGCATTGTGGGACAGATTGCTCCGTGTTCAGTGCATTGATTGTTCTCCTATAAGACATTGAAAGGCATTTCTGGTGTGTTAACAGCGTGACAGGCACAGGCAGGCCTGAATACAATGGAGTGCGACACCACATGATCACAGAAAATGTCCATGACAGTGTCTAACTATACCATTTCTTGCATTTATAAACCTTCTTAGGGAAATTGGCTACCTAACCGAATTTCCAAACAATTACAGCACAGTTCTTTGCTGTTAAAGGACATTTAATTGATAGATAGCATTTAGGAATTCCATGCGCACTCGTGAAATGCAATTAATGTGTACTTTTTGGAGCTTATACGAGGTTTTATATGAAACAGGAAGGTCTGCAGGTCGTCAGAAAAGCGTGTTTTCTGCAGACGGTCTGCTTGATGGTGTAACTGATTACATACAAGGCTGCATCAGGAGCATACAGATGACAAAGCACTGCTAAGTCGGAAAATAAACTTGTCTGCTGAATAAACCGCAGTTGGGCTGGTATTTATCCCTGAGGCATGTTTTTATCAACAATCTGGAGACTTTGTTTGAAAACCATCAGTGGTAGTTTTGACACTACTGGGGATGTTATTGCTCCAAATTATTTGGTCTAAAAACTATTCGTTCATAGCAGAAACCCATTTTTAACACGAGATGAGAATGACATACTTGATTAATTCAATATTTTATGTGCAAAATAAGCAAATTTACAGCATTTTACAATATGGAAACGCCACTGATTACATAGACGAGCAATGGCTGCAATGGACACTGAGTTTAAATGCTATTTACTATTCTATTCTCGATTTCTATTATCTCCAACGCATCCTCCAACCATCATCACATTTTAAACAATATTCTTGTTGCGATAAATTGTAACTAACATTTTAATCAACACATTTCAAACAAGTTGCAACTCGAATAAAAAAGTAAGTCAGTAAATAAATAAATCACAAGCTTCACAACTTCTCATTTTACTACAAGTATTTAGTACTAAATGTTATGAACCCAAATAAAATGAAAAAAAATTGTTCATTTAAAGTGTCTCTATCCAGAACCTCAATCGCTAATAACTGGCATTTAACCAAAGTGTAGTACATGATGTGAAGCAAACAGTGTGAGTTTCCAGCTCTGCTCTATCGGGGTTTTAAGGACATTATTTAAGGTTTTATTGGTGGACTCTGCTGGTGAAGCCACTTTAATCACTATGCGTGGGGGATGAATAATTCAGACTAATTCAATACCATAATTCAGTCCATTCCACTCAGCAAATCTCAACCTGGAAGTAAATAAAGACTGGAGTGAGGGAATCTATCAAGGGGAAGATGTAAGAGCAACACTGATCTGAAATGTAGGGAAATTAAGGCCTTGTGAAGTTCCCAGAAACGAGATATAAGTGCTCCGAAATAAAAGAAACTGCGACGCATTTCAGAAAACCAAAACCAGGAAACAATAAGAGCAAAGGAACAAGGTGGATATTCAGATAGTTAAAAGACAGATGAATAACTTGCAGTTAAATTCAGATCACTTTACCCCCTGAGGGAGGATTTAAAAGGCATTTTCAGTCACGCAACATCAGACATACACACAATTAAGAGAAATGATGTACTTACTTAAATAAAACATCAAAACATATCTATTAAAAGACCCAAAGAGGGGAATGGGTTTATAGTGTAATTTTCTTTGAGTCGCCAGATGGTGGAATTAAAATTCAAAGCAATTATTTCTAACAATTATGTGTGATTATTTCCCAAATGAAAACACAATTAAAGACCAGAGTTTTTCACTCTGAGAGAATAAGCGAGAACAAAGGAAAAGCTCTAACGTCCTTGGATAATACGCTGTAAACATGGAAACGGTTCAAATTGTGTTTTTTTTTTTCATTAAAAACGGGTTCTTTGAGAAAACACTGGAAAGGAGACGAGTCCTCGTAGTGATGCACATCTGAAGAGCAAGAATCCGGTTGATTAAAGCACAGCGGTGTAAAATGAAGGAAACAGAACAGCAGAGCTGTTTTAACGTGATTTATAAAATAGAATGTGGTGAAAACTCATCCAATCACATGTGTCTGGTGCTGCAGAGAAAACCCGCCAAGTTTCTGAAGCTTTCAAGCATACACCCCCTGGAACAACCAATAAAGTGATATCTGACAATAATGTAATCATTTTGCCGATTTTGAATGTGATAAAGCCAATAATGTAATAACTTACCAATTGTGTAATAGGACATTTGATTTGATGATGTAATAGTTTATTACTTGAAGGATTAAAGACATTTAAAGTCATTTCAAAACAGTAAAAAGTGTAGCCAAAGCTTGAAAATGGAGGGAAAACCAACACTTAAAGCTCCTTCAAAAAGAGCCAAACTGGTTAAAACAGCTGAAATGTCAAAATTTTCAAAAAAAACCGCTGGAAACGAAGGTTGGAACTGCTAAAATCAGGTACAAAAACTGCTGAAAATGTAATGAAAGATTCACCATCCTAAATTGTTTTCAAAATATCAGTTTATGTTCATACATCCAAACTATACATGAAGCTGAAGTTTGCCTCATTTTAATGATTAAATGTGTTTTGTGGCTCCAGTTAAATTTGGTTTTGCGGAAAGTGACAAAAACATCTCTTTTGGTCATGAAGGTTGCAGACCCCTGATCTAGAACTACTGACACAAACTGCCTGTGATGGTTCTGAGCGTTTGGGGAAAATATCAACTAAACACAATAATACAAGGAAGATTTAATTAAAGGTGGCGTCACCAAAGCTGATACGCCGTAAAGATCCGATTTCATATCGACTTTAACTCCCCGGTTTGTTGTGTTCGTTGTACGCCGGCTAATAAACGTAGTGATGTTTTGTTTTGTCCCGTGGAGTTTGGAGCTGAAAAGTGAAGCCCTACTGTCGAGGCGTCTGACTGAAGTGGACTGTTGTTTTGTTTAATTTGTCCACTTCTCATCACTTGGAAACAGAAACTGATATCCCAAATCATGAAATGTTGTTGGCGGTGATATTTTATCTTTGTGAAACAGATCCGGGGGGGGGGGGTAATAAATTGTTCTCTCATTTGCAGTTTGTGTGCTGCCGAGCCAAGAACACTGGAGACGGCTTTTTGTTTTTTTGGTTTTTTTTCTCAAGACTGGAGTGGAAGTCGTGCGGCGTTTCAAACCTTCTCATTTTACAAAGCTCGACACTTTACCCAGACTATCTGCACAGTGGGTGCGACTTACCTCTGAGTTTAACGTCTTGTTCAAAGAAACGTCTCTGCTTCTCTGAACTAATCATTTCTCTTATTGCTTTTTTTTTTGGAGCAAAGTCTTTCCAACAGTTTGGGCAGAAGAAAGTTTTGGTGGTTTATTAGTTTTTTCTATTATTGTTATTATTATTAAATAAATAATTTTTGGGAAGGAAATGCTGACATTGGCTGCGGTCCACAGTCCATTATTAAGGCAGCAGGGGTCTTCTCTGGTTTGGTGGACAGCCAGAAACTGAGGCGCCGCACATTGCCAGTCCAATGGACTCATTAATAGATTTCACGTCCAGCATTTCTACCGTAGCTTGACTCTAATATCTAGAAAGAGAAATGCTGACTATAACTGAAGATAACCCAGAGAACATAAAGCATATCATGCATCATCTTTTAACTGATATATTCAGGGGAAAGCCATTGGCCTTCTTAACAATCAGATCAGCGCTGAGATGATATATAGCTGAGGTGAAAGAAGGAATAAGCAGTTTATCTGTCTTTCGGTGTGCCATCAGCACATGTATAATTTATTTTCCATTCCCTTTCACTGACTTCCATCCACTTCTTTCACCAGACCTCGAGGTTTATGCTAATCATACTCGGAGCATCCTTGAAGTCCGTCATCAGGCGTCGATATGTCAGGAGTCGGCGCGCATCACCATTATATTGCGTTTGTCTGTACCCGCAGAGCCAGATCTCTAAACTGTACCGTGTGTTGACAAGCTCACCAAAGAAAATGAGGGAGTGTAGAAGCAATAGGGTTCATGCGGGCAGGGAGGCATGCGCAATTATTCTGGAGACTCCCGATAAAAATAAAGAAGACTTTACTAAATAAATCCACCACTTTGACTCTGAAACAAGCATTTCCCCCCGATTTACAACCTGTCAAGCCGTTTCCTCACCGAGAAAAATGAACTCTGGTGAGAACTTGTGCAGCCTTACTGTATGTATGTATTTTGAAAATGGAAAAAGACACTCAGTCGGAGGTTAGAATTTTAGATCGTCTAAGCAAGTTGGAGGCAGGAATGATGCAAGACCTTGAAACCTGTGGAAGTGGCACTGGGACTTGATCAAGCAAAGCACACACACACTTGTCATGGTCAAGTGTGTTACACCCACCTTCAGTTTGTGAGAGAGGAACTTTGAACTGGATTAGGTTTTGAATATAAATATTCGTTTGGATCTTTTAAAAGATACTGCATGAAATTACAAAGAGTAAACCTGCAGAGTTTCTCCAGACTATTAAACATGACTGACTTCCCCCAAACCAGATGTAGGATTACCAAGCTTGTCTGGAGATCTGCGTCTGAAAGTCTACTTTTTGGGATTTTATTCCTGTCAGCAGTTCAAGGTGTCCCTTCTTATTCTATATTCAGATACCTGGGTTGGGGAAAGAAAAAAAAAAAAAACACCTTGGGTGCCTCATAAATAAAACAGTAGGTCCTCAGTATTCTTTGTGATGCTTGCCACCAGGGATTTCCGTGTCTCAGCTCTCAGCCATGATGGCGTGAAGTGCAGATATTCAGATGGTTGGATTTCGTTGCTTTCCTTGCATTTGTTGCGTACTACCACATCACTGTTTGTGTTTGCAGCGGTTGGCAGAACATTTTGTTCCATCTGGCCGTCATGTCAGACATGCCATAGCGTAAGTTTGTTCCTCCTGGCCCATCATGCCGAATATACCTTATTATTTCTTGGAGGTGTCAGGATGCAGACAGTGGGTTGTTGTTGTTGTTTCTTTTCCCTTTTCCCACACAAAGCTCAAGAGGACATATTGTGTAGAAAAGTGCAACCTGATGCAGCCTGCGACACTTTGAGAAGCCGAGTCGTTTTATGAAATAGCCCCTCAAATGCGAGGGCACGGCTTTGATCTCCGCAGTGGCTTACGTGCGCACAAACAGCTTCATGTACCTTTGAGGTATCCTTGAGCAGATAATACAGTTAGGATTCCTGCTTTTTATCCACGAGAAATTGAATACACCCTCGTAGGTTTCAGGCAGAAAAGTCCTGAAAAACAAATCATGACAACGACTTGTTTGCCGCCGTTAAATGTTTGACTTTCTGCGGGGGCTAATTGTTTTTATTGATTAGCATCCTTGTTGTCAAAGCTTTTAGAGCGTGTTCTCACTTGTCAGGTTTTTAAATGAAGTTAAACGAACCCTGGTGAGATTGCTTTGTTAGGGCGCTGTACTTTGTTAAAGTGGGCTATAACCCTTCTGCTCGATGTTGGTGGTTTATTTTACTATATAGGGATCAAATGTGATGAAAGGTAATTGTAAGCAGACCAGATTAACACATCGAATAAATAACTGGAGTTTAAAATTGTAAAAGAGAGTCATTGAGTTAAACCTTTGATTTAATTGATAATAGACAAAGATGAAACCATCAAATCATTGAAAAGAATGAAAAACATTTAAAGTACAAGAGTGGAAGATACAATGCAACATAAAATACATTCTTTTAGAGAAAGGCAGCCGCAGACAGAAAGATCTTCAGCCTCATTTTAAGAGAGTTGGTGCTTTTATGTAGTTTTCATGACATTTGTTCCAAATATTTTTGGCATAAAACGAGTTTCTGCCTGTTTGGTTCTGACTTTAGTACCAGAAAGCAGTTTGGATCGAAACTATAAATCTATAATCGAGATCTATAAAGAATTTCCCCCTGGGATGATTAAAGTGCTTCTGATTCTGAAACGATTCATAGCTTTGGAGACCAAACAGGCCTCCAATATTCATTGTCGTCGTGCATTTTATTTTGTTTGTCTCTTAATTGCCTGTTGAAACTCGCCTCCCCGACTCACAGTGCCTTTCAAGCACACGTTTGATGATCGATTCAATTTTATTTTGTCCTTGATCTTATCTTCTGATTTGTTGTGCACTCAATTGGAAGTCTTTTGACCACAGTTTTCTGTCTTTGTGCTGCATCAATCCCGACAATGAGTAACACATTTTTATTTACATTAGATGGGAAACCGATTTCTGTTGTGACCACACAGTTCTCCCAGATCAGCAAGTCTCAGCCCTGGGAGTTCCGATTGCAGGATTATTTCAGGGAGCCATTAAAAACAATACAATTTTGACTTCTTTTCTTTTTTTTTTCTTCAAATAATGATAAAAAATTACAATAATAATAATATTTTACCCTTAACTAGTGCTGTACCCATCCACACACTAGGATGAAGGAGCGCTGCTGTTACAACGGCAACACCAAAGAAACATTGTCCCCGTGGAGCGACAGTTATACGTGTAAGAGCAGTGTTGTGTCTTCCATCGACCTGTTGTGCTTTGAAATATTCTAAAAAGCATTGTGTAAGAGGTGTCATGATGTGACGTTGCATCACTGACATGCACACAGAGCTCAGTTGGAGGCAATGAGCCGTTTAAATGGACCCGATCATAACAAAGTGTTTACATGACGTGATTTCAATTAGTTATTTTCATTTCATTAGCCCATGTAACCAGAGCTACTCATGGAATCGTTCTCTCTCGTGCCTCAACTGAAGATATTTTGGATTACACGAAGAAAACGTTTCAGAGTGTATGTAAGGAACCACGTTTTGAAAACTACTTTTTCTTGTAATAATTGACAGATATTCTTGTTGCTCTTGTCCTGCCTGTGTCTTGAGTGTAACCGCTCCGCTCCGACCAAGTACTTTATTTTCCCTTCTAATGGGCCTCGTTTATCTTTGTGAAGTAGAAAACAACACTTTGTCAATATGTGATTAAGTTGCACCGGCCGTCGTATTGATGTTGTCTGTCTGTTTGCAGGCCACTGTGGGAAAACATTTGCGATCCTTCAAAGATTTCTGAGCAGCGCCGTCCCAAACACCAAGTGGCTTCTCATTGTGGATGATGACACACTTATCAGGTATACAGTCTCTTCCATGATCTGGAAAAGGGTTTTTCATCTCTCTCTCTCTCTCTCTCTCTCTCTCTCTCTCTCTCTCTCTCTCTCCCCCCCTTCTAAATGACATGCTTTCATTTATCTCAATGTTTGACTGACATTTTTTCATAACTGTTGTAATAGATTCTGTCTCAACCATGAGAAGGTTTGCACAGTGAGTGAGAGAAGCTCCCTGGAAGGAAGTTTCAGAGATATTACCACCCTGTCGAACATTTAAAATCCTCAGTAGATAAATTCATGTCCAGCCGGCTACACGTTCTGTTCTTCATGTGGAAACCTCTGGATGTTGTAATAGCCTCCGAGGGAGGCCGTTATTTCAGCCCGTAGTTCGGACCGTCTCATAAGTGTGTGTGTGTGCAGACCTGTGATGATGATGATGATAATGTTGATGATGATGATGATGAGCGTGTGATGACTTTGATCGTTGCTTCTTTCCTGCAGCCTCCCGAGACTGCAAGTGCTGCTGAGCTGCTACAACCCCTCTGAACCGGTGTGCCTCGGCGAGCGCTACGGCTACGGCCTGAACCAAGGCGGCTACAGTTACATCACGGGAGGCGGAGGGTGAGTTTCACCCCTGAAATGCATTGGGCATCGTAATGAGAGGCCGCGGAGGAAGTGCTAAGTGTGTAATGAAGAAGCTGTAATCTGTAATTTATAGATAAACCGTTTCAGCTCGGTTTGAAAGTGGGAGGCCACGTTGCAGTCAGAGTACTTCATAAAAGTATGTAATAAATGACCACAGCGTGAAACTGCCGTCATGGGTTAACTGGACGAGACAGGCAATCAATTCAGTAAAAAAAAATAAAAAATGTATAAAGCACCTAAAACAACACAGTCATCTCAAGGCACTTTTAAGGAGAAATCCTCAACTATTCCACCCGAGCAAGCAGAGGAGACGGTGGAAAGGAGAAACTCCTTTTAAACAGGATGGAACTTGCAGAACCAGCCTTAGAGGAGGAGACATTCTGCCTAGTCTGTATAACTATAGCCGTGATGTCCAAATATTAGCCGTGCTGATTGAAACGGTTTTGTTGGGAAATCAAATTATTACCTAAATAAAATTGATTATGGTGTTGCCGTTCAATCATCCCCCAAGCCAGATTTACAACCCTTAACCCTTGTGTACGTGCGTGTGTTTTATTTATTTATTTATTTTTATTTTTCCTTTAATCTTGGACACCTGACATTTGTGGAAACGTTCTTACTGCTGACCTTTCACTCACTCACTCACTCACTCACTCACTCACTCACTCACTCACTCACTCACTCACTCACTCACTCACTCACACAGAGTTAATTCACTAATCTTAGATAATAACGTGAGTTTAGCAATCACAACATATTTCAAATAAAATGCAGCCATTATACCTATATATATAAAATTATATATTTTCATACAACTACACACAAAGCATTCAGGTTTCACACTAACACATGCAAGTTAATTGTAAAAAAACAAAACAATTCCTGTCCAATATAACACACACAAAAGTTCTTCGCAGTCACTTTGGTGTGTCGTTCCTCCTGTTATCCACCAGGTTGCATATGAGTATATCACTGAAGATATCAGTGATCCAAGTTTATCGCATCGGAAATCTATGTTATCAGTGATTTGGAATCCAAACATCCAATCAGTCCACACTGCCACAGGAAACGTCGTCACAATCAACCAATGAGGAGACCAATAAGCCATCATGCTTATAGCCAGAGCCCGAAGGCCTTGTAATCCCTCGCTGTTGCACCACGATACGGTCGCACAGGGTTTCTACTGTGTAAAAGACTATGAAACATCCGGACACCATCGTGGCTGAGTTATATTCCCAGACTGTTTCCCAACCGCACCCAGCGTGTTGGCAGATGCTGATGTTGAGCCCTGGATACCAGTGTTCCTATACCACTAAAACTATTACCACTTTACAACAGCTGGACAACAATATCTGAGCAGAGCAGGTAATAAGTGAATGAGGAGCTTTGTCATTGAATTAAAGTGTTATATAGTAATAGGTTTGTCTCCATTAGAAGCTACGTCGCACATTTCAGTTGCATCAGAAGCCTCTTTTCTGAAGAGCAGTTGCATCATATTGAGTCGAGGTGGTCAGACAGGAAGTCCTGCATATTAAATTCAATTATTTTCTCAATTAAACATCTTGAGTTGATGGCGGATTGTATTTCATTATCTCAACATAAAGCTAAACCAAATGACAACATCAGCATTGATTCTAAAATGCTGTGATTGTTGAAAAAGCAAGTCTTGTTTTTTATTGTTTGACAGTGAAGGTATATTTACATAAAGTATGGCAATGTCATGTTTGAGGGGGGAAAATTTTTAATTTCCATTGAAAATTTGTAACAGTATTTTATAGTATTAAATTGCATTATTTAGCCCCAAAATTGTATTTGGAATTCTAGTAAATTTTATTTGGAAGTCTGTTTCTTCATGGCACCACAAATGTGTGGGATGAGCAGCTGAGCACAGGATATAAGTTGAGAATTTGTCCAAATTGTCTTTACCAGTGCCCACAAATTTTTTTTTTTTTTTTTACAGTTCCTGGTGTTGTATGATTGAGGTCTGAAGAAAAAACAAATAATCACTGAACTGTTGAATGCAGAACCTGGTTGGAAATGGACAAGGAGATGTTGGTTTCTCGCAGTGTCTCTGTGGTTATTCAAGCTATTTCTCAAAAAAATGTGATTGATGTCAAGCATTTTATAAATTTTCCATGTTTGTGTTTCAAGCCTATGCTTCCATCATTGAAGTAAAAATGGTAACAATCTCTGTCAGACAGAGTAGCTCTTTAGTATTGCCATTATATAATGTTATACTGAGTACAACCAAAATACTCTGCCACTGCTTCTCATCTCAATTCCTAAATGCAGCATAAAAAGACTTTTCATTGTGTTGTCAACAAGCATTGTTCCAACGAAGAAATAATCCACCGAAGAAATGCAGTGAGTTGTTCTTTGTACATCCCGAATCAACTCACTGTTACTTCTCACCACATTTCAACTTTTATATCCTCATGCAAGGAAAAAGCTATAGGTCAGCTGACTAAACAGCCAAGATAGAAGATTTTGCCCATTTGGCAAACATCTGTGGTCAACATTGGTCCCGGGCTCTGTGAGAAACTATTTAGGAACACTTCAGTCGACGTGGCAATTTACAACACTACTGCTGCCATTTTTCGTAAAGTGATTTCTCCTTTTTAAAAAAAACCTGTTTTGAGTGGCAACCAGCGATTTTCTGGCAGCGTAAAGTTTGTTTTTTTCATATGTAATTGTTTCTCATTCCAAAGATGTGTCACATCATCGCTGTGCAGAGCAGAGAAGCTGGAGGACAAAAACCCACATCTCAATAGGCGGTTTCAATCTCATCCCTGTTGCACTCTCCGAACAACTCAAACGCACACAATGAAGTACTGAGATTATACAGCTGAACGTTATACATGTTATTTTCTGACGATTACCAGCATTTGCCTCGGAGTTGATGATTTACTGCGGAGCTGAAGTTTGTTGACATGCTGGTGTTTTGCTGCAGCATGGTGTTCAGCAGGGAGGCGGTGGTCCAGCTTCTCAACAGTGGCTGCAAGTGTTACAGCAACGACGCGCCGGACGACATGGTGCTGGGAATGTGCCTCAACGCTCTCGGCCTCCCCGTCACACACAGCGCCCTCTTCCACCAGGTTGTATTAACGCACTTATATTTTCATTTTGAGAATGATATGCATAGTATTTAAAAAAACATTGTTACTCTGCACAAGCTCCAAATGTAAAAGAGAAAATCCTCCACTTTAATGCAAAATCTTCGAAATGAATTCACAATATTCAACGTGGAAATTTAAAAGTCAAAACACACATATAAAAGCCACAACTTTCAATGTAAAAGTCACAACACAAAGACAAAGGACACTACAACAATACAGAAGCCACGACTCTTAGATAAAAGCCACACAAAGAATACTAAAGTCACAACACAAGTAAAAAGTACAACACAAAGACAAAAGCCGGAACACAAAGACAATAGTCTTAACATACTTTTAAGAAAAAAAAGTACAGAACACAAAAGAAACTAAAACGGTCACTCAGTAGAGCGCAGACCTTCGCCAGCGCCACATTTGATTTCAGAACCGAGTTAGCATCACTAGCATGATAGCCGTTAGCTCATATCAATGCTAACTCAGTAGGTCAGGCAGCTACATCAACGTGTGAAACACTGAGCAGGGAGCGTCTCCGTGGCAACAGATACTGATCTCCTCCATCAGGTGCCTCTCTCATCCCATTTGTATGAATATATAAAAAAAATCTGTTTATGAAAAATCTGTGTTGTTGCATTTCCTGACAGGTTTTCCAGAGTCAGGTTGAGACCTCCGTCTTAATGACAGGCAGTAACACAACTCGCTCATGAGTGCTATTCTAAAGTCTTACACACCCACACAGGTGTTTCTGCAGTCTTTCCAGCTGATTTTACCTCTGCTCACGCTGCAATCGAGTGCTCTATTAGATAATCTGTAATCGTGGTGACATGCGTGGGAAATGCGTTTATAAACACACGGTCTCTTTACTAGTTTACAGAATATATGAAGAAATGAAAAACGCATAAGGCTTAAACGCACACTGACATACCTTCTCGGGCTATATTATGTAGTTGCACATGCCAGAGCTTCTCAGAAACATCAGGGTCAAAAGTATAATGTGGCTGTTGGTATGAATTGTAATTACAAGCCAGAGACCGTAAAGTGTCTCTGATACGAAAGCGCTATTTCATGCAGATTTAAGCCTTGCAGAGATATCCACGGCAATGGAATATGTGAGGTCGGTCACAAAGCTTTATGTGGGTTTAACAGACAGGGTTTTTCATAGCAGACACTTTGACTTGTAATCATAGGAAAAGTGCCAGTTTTTAATAGGAAATATAATGAGCTCAATGTACAGTAGCTGCAGCCGCAAGCTAAAGTAATCCCGCATCATTAATCCTGTTTGTTCCTGCTCTGACCTTCCCAAAGCCTTTTTTGTAGTTTATCCCATTTAAAGAAAATCCCCAGAAGACCGAGTAAGACGACAAACAGTTCATGTGTCTATCAGTACAGATAAGGAGAAAACGCTGTGACCGTGCAGGACCTTTAAAAAAGACATCATAAGTATCACATTCTCTGTTTTCAGTCGCAGCATTTCACCATAAACTTTCAGTTTTCTCGCCTTCAGTCCTGCTCACTGCACGCACTCTCCTGTGACTGCTTCCAAATATAAATTACCGTACTCAATCTTACCTTACAGGCGCGCCCAGAGGACTATGCCCAGGACTTCCTGGCGCATCAGGTGCCCATCTCTTTCCATAAACACTGGAACATTGACCCCATCGCCGTTTTCTACAAATGGCTGAAGGATGACACGAGCACAAGCGCCTCAGACGAACTTCACAAGAGGACTAAGATTGAACTGTAACGATATTAAGCACACGACTCACCTGTATGAATATGTATTTATGTACAGTGTGTGTGTGTGTGTGTGTGTGTGTGTGTGTGTGTGTGTGTGTGTGTGTGTACTATGTCATGGAAACATAATGTATTCACAGATGTAAATGTTTTTGTATCGTTGATGTTGATGTTAATAAGAGTGCGTGCCCATGACTGAGATGCATGTTGAGTTTATTGTTTGATTCATGGAAATATTAATAAAAGTGTGTGTGTCTATTTATATCATATGAGTATTCCTAAACCTTACAGAGGAGCATAACTTGTTCTCTGGGAGATACCGTATCTTTTAGAAATGATCACTAATGCTGTACAATGTGCTCTATTTTGACATAAAAGTACAAATATTTGAAAGAGTTTGGCTTTTCAGTTTTATTGGAGACAAAGTTCAAGATGGAAATAACCCATTAATGCAGACGTTCACAAACTGGGGTCTAAAAATTGATAGAGGTTGACCTATATTGGCTTCAGTCAAAGAAAACCACGACAAGATACCTTCTAATACACGAAAATGACCGCGAAATGCCAAGTGCTTCGGTTTTTGGTTTGGCCTTGCTTATAGGCGTGTCCTCCCATGCTTGACTTCACTATAATATTTTTTAACAATAAGGGTGTCCCCACCTTTTTCTTAATCAGGAGACACTGTAAGGTGGAAAAATGTGACCCACTGCAACATTCATTACAGGATAAGTATGAGCAAAAGATGTTGATACTATAGAAGGGCCAGACTTTTTAGTGCAGCATTAATAAAGTTTTCTAAGAAAGGATTTCTCCATCTCGGAGTGGCATGGGGCCCATTCAAGTATGAACACAGAAATGAACTCTTGGTTTAATTCATATCTATAGTAAGAAGTGAACCACTTACATACAAAAGGCGTCCGCTCTGCTGTAGTATCTCAGTTAACAAGCTATAGTTGATAAAGTCAGTATTATACTTTCACAAAACAATTGTTTTTCAGGCTTTGGTGCCACTTTATTTTGAATACTTCACCATAACTTTTGCTGCAGGCAGTAAAGCTGCTGGACAAGTGTTTTGTTCTGCCTATTAGGTCCTATTAAAATCACTGACACATTACCGCCAAGCTAATATTTACATACTTTTTTCTAGTATGATGATTATTTATTGGCCTACAAAAGAAAACACTGTACAAATAACAAGCATTATATCAGCCACTCGAAGTCATTGTAACAAGGTGCAACACCTCTTTTGCACTCATAATTAAAACAAGCAAGAACACAAAAAAATGTGTTTTTAGTCACATAAAGGAAAGAAAATACTTGTTTATATACTTGCATTTATAGTTTATTTTCTTTATAGTTTAAAGTCAAAATTCTGAGGAAAAAAGTCAGAACTTTGTTATTCACAGTGGCCCTATTCTTCTGAGTCTGAATTCTGTAAAAACAAAGAAAAAAAAGTCAGAATTCTGAGTTTAAAGTCAGAATTCTGCGGGGAAAAAAGTCAGAACTTTTTCATTAACAGTGGCCCTATTCCTCTTCCTTATATGGTTCTCATGTCCCACTAGTGGAAACCTGAAGATTTTTTATTCTTTTTTGCGGCCTTCGGTGTGCAGACCCCCATCATTGCTCAAAAGCACACTGAAGGTCTGTAGTTTCACCGCCAGGTGCAAATAAACATATCACCTTCAAACTCCATCAACACCTTCATTCCATTTTTTGGCCAAGCCGTCTGTTTCTCCGAGGTCACTCTGACCTCAAACAGAGCCACAGGAGCCACAAAAAAAATGAGAGCCGACCTTATTTCATAGATTCTTCCTTGTAAAACATTTTCTGATATCCTGAGGTGTGCAGTAGAAATGAGTTTTATCGACATCAATAGCAATTTCTCATTTTCACTTTTTTCCCTCTCTGTCTCATAATTAATTGGCAGACTGTAATTTGCTGACCATCATTAAAGGTCTTTCAAAGACCTTCAGCGTCAGTTGAAGAATTAAACATTTCATTCTCTGGCTGTTTGCCAACTTGAAAAATTAATTTGCAGTTGTAATTATTCACTCTGAATGAAACTTTTGGAGACTGCAGCTGGATAATGCTCACTAAAGATTTAGAGAAGCGGAGGATTAAGAATGGCATAATATTAATTAAATTCATTTGATAAAAAAATGAAACCATTAATAAGAGAAAACTCATTATTGTCACTGAAATGCAAACTGTGAAAGTGAGAATGCCTCATCCACTTATGGATTTCGTCAGCTTGGTGCTGCTAAACTTACACAATTCTGATGGCACAGTGAGCTTGTGCAAGTTCATGAAAAGTCTAATAGCTTCAGGCATTTGAGTCAGTGCAATAACTCAAGCAGACATCCCCTAACACACCTATTGTAACCTATTTGCAGAAAACAAATTAAATTCCTGGTGGGACTCACCCACACACTGATGAGTGGTGGTAAGACAGTGTTTCGCACTGAGGGGAATTCTCAGTATAATTCAAAACAGCATATGAGTAACATTGTTTGAAATTTGCTCCTTAGGTCTTTGTCCAAAACAGCGGAAGAGGGATGAGTGTATCACCATAATTCCTCTAAAGCACATCCTTTCTTGTCAAGTTCAGCCAAGAGTCTGAGTTATGGCAACGGGTTTCACAAATATTGAGGATATGAACTGTACATCCTCAGAGCAGGGAAAAAATGTATTCTTTAATATGTTTCACTTTTCATGATGGAATTTTTGAAATATTTTCTGAAGATGTTATGTGAAAACATAAATGCTGCTGCAGGGCCTGTCCACCCTGCCAAGTGCAAAAACTCTGAAGAGGAAAAACACAGGACTCTTTATTTCTATATTTTTGGGTTTCAGAGAAAATATGGAATCACATCAAAGAAGCTGAATGTCCCTGCAGAGAAATCCCAGTTTTTATTGACGTGACATGAGTGTGGTTAGTTGCAGGAGCAGTACACTCTGCAGAAATATGTCTAAACCTGCTAAAACATCTCCTGTGAAATAAAATTGCTGTGGGTTAAATTGGGAGCAGCAGAAATCACAGTGACAGACTGTAGACGCTCTTTGTCTTCTTGTACATTTTGTCCTCCTGAAGCAATTCACCACACTGAAAGTTTAACATGTCATTTGTCTCTGCTTTCCACTTTTGGAAGTGAAAATGTATGCCCAAGTGTACTTTTTTTCACACTATCCTGCAAGTTTTGACTCTGGTATATGCTGATGGAGTACCAGCTGGAGCTGTGTCAGACAAGCTTTGCATCACGGAGACCACCATCAGACTTCATTGACCAACTTCAGATCAGAGCAACACAGAATGGCACAAAGCAGCTCAGGATGGAAGGAAAGGAGGCAGTCAACATGGAGTTAATCCCCAAAGCTCAGCGCATCAGACCCTCAGAGGTCAGTACCAGGCCAACATAGACACATCTGACAACCAACAGATGAGACCAGCAGCAGACAGAAGAACGGAAGCTTGGGAGAATTCCTTCTCTGCATTAACCCATCCATAAACTTCTATAACCTCTGGGTCACCAATGCCACTAAATTAGACCAACATAGACCAGCTTACCAGCTTCAGACCTGCATCAGAACAACACTGACCTGCACTCGAGCTGAATAGACCATCAAGCCAACACGTACGAGCTTCAGACCCACACAGATCTGCATCAGACAACCAAAACCAGAATCAAACTAGTGTCAGCCTGACATAGACCAGCATTAGACAAACGTAGACAATATATGATGTGTTTTCATGCTGCTTTGAGTTGGCGACAAAAACGGCTAAACCAGCATAAGCCAGTAAAGACCCAATTAATGCACCAGCTAAACCACAATCAGACCAACATAGAGCCACATACCAGATCAGAAAATACGTTATGCAGCTTCTTTTTTTTTTCTTTTGTCGCTGTTAGCAGAAAAAATCATGAAACTTCATTCGACTAAAGGCTTTAGGGAGCCACCAAGAGCTGTTGGAGGGTGTTAAATCTTCTGTCGGGGCTGTTTGAACACGAGTGCATTTCCTCCGAGGATTCGCTGCGACCAGCAGGGCCTCCGAAGCGAAGCGGATGAGAGGAGCCGGCGCAGTCGGTGCCATCTCAAATCTCCGTCACTGTCGCTCCATCTGAGGCTCTTATCATCGCTCACTCCCCTCACTTGTTGCCAGTCACATTTCCGTCCCCTCAGAGGAACAACAGATCGCTTTAGCGAAACAATTACGAGGTCTGAGCTCGAGACACATGATCTCATTAGGTTGAGCTAAGTTAAACTCAGAGAGCTGTGTACTTTGCAATATAATGCCCATTATAGTATCAAGCTGCCTCATTGTCATGCTGACATCATGACTTTAGCCTTGGAAGTTTATTTCTGTCTCTTTCTCTCTCTCTCTCTCACTCTCTCTCTCTCTTAGTTTTATTTTTTTTTCAGGCAAACTCTGAATCCTTTTGCAACAATTTGTTATCAAAGATGGAAACTCCATTTCGTTGTTGAGTGGAGCAATGAAGGGGAAAATTTGTCATGTGTAATTCGTGGGGGTGTTGACAGAAGAAGAGACTGAGCGAGAGTGGTGGAGAAGAAAAATTAAACATGTCAATGCGGGGATGACTTGAAAACAGAAGCAAGGGGAGACAAAAAAGAATGAGTGATACAACAATCAAATCCAATAAACAGAACAAAACCACAAAGAGACAGACACAATTATATCTCTGTAAAACGTCACCAATTTACACCAAAACAGCTATTTCACATGCAGTGACACACATATATACCCGCAACTATTAGAGGAGAAGAATGTGGGGGGAAGAACTATCACTTATTTTGATCAAAACTTCTTGAAAACCTTCAAATAAGTCGTTCGTTCATCAGCTCGGCTGCTTGCAGGCTACCCAGGAGCTCCAACAGGTAGAACAATTCAGTCTGTGTAGTGTTAATGTGTTGGATTCATTTGGTTAGTAGAAGTACATTAGCACATGCGATGCATCTCTTGTTTTAGATAAATGGCCGTGAAGATCAGCCGCCACCCAAACACTTCCACTGATCCACAGGCAGTCGGGCCAAACCCTGTAATTCTCTCGTCAGTAGTAATAAAACAGACCAACTCTTGGTGAGGCAGACCAGGGGGTAACATGCAATCTTTTGAAAGCCAGAAAAGTATAATTTCGGTGAGAATAATTTCTCTGCCTCCAGCAGTGCCATTCTATCGCCGAGTCCAGAATAGAAACAAACAAGCTCAAAATCACCTGCTTAAACCAAGAGGGAGATGACATGAATCTCAGGAGGTACGATTGATTTTAAAATAAACTTCTACACATTTACAGCCGGTCCTTTGTTGTTGTTGTTGTTTTTGTTTTTGCTGTTATTATAAGTGGATATCTTTAATACAGTTGAGGTTTTATAGGTAGAAATGGCAGAGTTGTAATATCTGCCTATGATCAAAAATAATAAATCAGGCGTATAAGTTTCTTAACTTTTACATAAACTGCCTTCATGGCTCCTCTGTGTATAATCAATAGAGCCTTCATGAGGAATTCTGAAGCTGGAAAATTGAGTTTTTGAGAAGTAAATCTGTATTTGAATTGTGTCAAAAAGCATTCATTGTCATCACATTGGAACACAATGCATTGACAGTGCTGCGCTCCATTTTAAATATGAAACATAAAAAGTATGTGCATTAGTAACAAACACTGGAGAACACGACAGTTCTGTGGTAAATTATACAAAGGGAAATGTCAAATATAAAACCTTCGATTAGATCAGTATGTTTTTAAGAAAATGCCAAAAGGGAAACTTCACATCAGTCAACACAAAACTGACAAATACTTCCAAATCCAAGTTAAAGTGAAAAAGCTGGACTCCAGTAGTTTTGAATACTTGGTTACTAGTTTAAAAAAAAGTCTATTTGTGTAGAAATGGAGCCTGTAAAAAATAATGATGGCACATTTTATCCTAATTACATCGGCCATGGCAATATCATTAGTCATGCGTCTGCAGATTTTCATGAGTACATCCTGTTGGATCTCTGAAATTAGGAGTTCTCATTAATGTTGGAAAGTCTTGATCACCTGCATATTTATCTCAAGGTAAACCAAAAGCAAACACATTTTAATGGCGTGTGGATTCAAAAGAAGTAATACTGTGAACTATTTCACTTTTCCAACATTTATTTCATTAAATCATTCAGTGAATCTCATTATGAAAGCAATCTGTGAACAGAACAGAAGCTTTTCACATCAGTTCAGCCGGGTGAAAAGGTCGGGCTGTGGGTACAAATGGAGCCATTAATACTGTAACCTTGTTGTACTTTCTCATCCAAGTGAGAATGCCGTCAGTTACACACACACACACACACACACACACACACACACACACACACACACACACACACACACACACACACACACACACACACACACACACACACACACACACACACACACACACACACACAGGGACAGATATTACCCAGTTTTCTAAGTCTTGCCTGCCACGTGGTTTGGGATTTATAGATGCAGACAGAGGAGCCATATAGGTGTGTGAAATCTCATTTGGCCCAGGGGATGTTTTACCTACACCATCCAAATAAATTAGATCGCACTGATTATAAATATTATGCATTCAGGAGGTGTTCCTCGGCAGGAGTCATCACTTCACTTGTCGTTTTACAATGAGGAAATCACAATGATAATGAATGTTGGCAAGACTGGCAAATTAATTATTTTCATGTATATGTATAATTCCTCAGTGTCCTATAGAGATAATATGATTGTATCTGCACAATTTGGATCATCAGAGCAAACTGGGTGTCAATTCCCCATCCTCGGCAGGGAAGGAGCCTCTCTTAAAAGGCAGAGTGGGTAATATCGGAGGTGTTCGACTCGTGCGGACGTGAGGGGGAAATGGGCAGGTTGCAGTTAAAGGAAGGCGAAGGACAAATGTTGAAAGTCAAAATGCTATCAGCTCTCAGACATCAGTTATGCAAGATTGGTTTTATAGCTGGTCCAATAGTAAAATAAATAGTATGCTGTCATCGTGTCAGGCTACTGATAGCGATTAAAATATTTCTGAATACTTACAGGCCACCAGCTGCCTATTCTGAGAGAAGATTAGATTAGATTTGAAAAAAAAAAAACAACAACAAAAAGCCAACTTTATTGTCCTTGCAGGGAAATTTGTCTTACAACGTAGAAGTGACAGCCTCAAGGACACGATAACAGGGAAAGCGCGCCATAACAAACAATCGTGCTGCATGGAAGTTCAGTGCAACAGCAACAAATGCAATTAGTAGTATTCATGCAAACAACGTTGTGCCTAATTCCTGTGAACAACAATTCATCAAAAATAAATTGTGAGAAACAATGAAGGGAAAAACGAAACTCGAGGTGTGTGTTAGTCTGGTGCAGAATCATTCTGAGTTAATCTGTTTTATTGGTGAGGGAACGGCATGCGCCATGTCACCATTCAGGCTGCAATATGGGACGCTGTGTCATCTGAACCTTTCAGCAAAGGAGAGAGAGAGTATTAGCTGTCCAAGTTATGACCGTAGTGCACTGATGTATTGATGTCTATCGGATGTCGAGTGCATTAAAAAAAGAACAGAGAGCTGGGAAATAAGTAATCACCCTCTGAAAAAAAACATCACTCCTAAATGAAATAGCCCAATATGCCCAAATAGCTCAATACAGTTTTGTTTTTGTTCCCTCCAACAGCTGTACCTTGATGTCGGTACTGCGTCTGCTGCTATGACTTCCACTGTCATGGTTTATGTTGCAATTCCACAAAGTTGTGGGCCTCACAAAAAATAAAAAATGGTGAAAAGTGAGGCTCCAGACAAAAGGTTGTTCCCAACTTTGCCCACTTGCAAGTGTAAAAAGTGCTGCAATATCTCCTGAAATGGAGCTCAATGGAAGCTTTTATTACCGCCACAAACCTTCCCCCGGCTCCCAAACGTCATGCCCCCTGTGGGTATTCGGGGTTCCCTGTCAGAGGATTGAAGTATTACAGTAAGTGGATTTTCAAAGTGAGAGGATGAGCGTCTCCCCCACAGGGAGATTAAACTACATTGTGTCCCCAACACTCAAGCCACACATGCTCTGCATCACACAGGGTCGTGATCTTTAGTCGAACGTCTGATTTATCGTGTTTTGCTCATGATGAAATGTTCCTGTTTGTTGTGACATGAGGGGTGAAGCAACACTGCAGAGGCTCAGGGGGACAAAACGCACTGGCAGACGAGAGCTGCAAGGTCAGTCCACTTTTATTGGAGGTATTTTTTCCCATTCCACTACCAAGGAAACTACATGAAGGGGGGAAAAAATACAAGAAAACAAACTTCTTTGTGCTCATGAGCTTTGCTCAGCTTTGTGTCCTTCATCGACAAAGCGGCTTTTTCTTCCCACATCACTTCCTGTTCCTTCCTAGAGCCTCTTGGCTCCGCCTCCGGATTCTCACTGGCCTAACAGATCAGAGCGTCGAGGAGGTAAAACATTTTGAAAGAAAGTTTAACACTCTTCATTGAAGTTCCTCTCCTTCAGGCATAACTACAAAACTGGAAGCAAAATATCCTTTCTATAGGTAATTTAAACCGATCATAACAAATTATTCTATGTTTGAGGCGTCTTCTTTTCCAAGAGGTTCAATATACCGTGAGGGAGCTGCCGCTTCCTAATACTGTTCATGGCCACTGAGAGCCAGTAAAAAGCAGAACTCTATTTGTGCTGGTTGGATGTTTTTAATTTGAAACATCTGCAAGTATTTACAAATAATCTGCAACTGTCTTAGCTGTTACATCTATAGCTTTACAGTCAAACACCCTTTATTGCACAAGGGCATTCACACACTCACACATGAACAGTCCATGTCCATCAGTATTGTTAAATTAGTGCGGTGAGCTATGTGTAATATGCTTTAACCATTTGTGACAAATACTGGGAGTTATTTTTTTACTTATTTACATCAATGGCCTCCACTGAGTCAATCACGAGCTACACCTGGTGGGTCCAGGACAATTCGCCTCATCCCGTTTCCGAGGGGATCCAGGTCAGAGGTAGAGCATGCCTTCAGACCTCCTCCTCCGCCCACCTACATCGACCTGGCCCGTCAGAAGCCGGTCTTTGAGGGTAGATACTGTCATGCTGCACAGTTTATGTCTTCTCTTCTTCCTGTTTTGTTTTGAAGTCTCACTCTGTCCCTGGCTTCAGGCTCCTTGACTTCCCCTCTTCGTGTCTGATTGCTTCTCTCTGCCCTGATATGCTTCACCTGTGCCTGAGTGTGTGATTGTCTTCACAGGGTGACTGCAGGATATATAGGGCTTCAGTTGGGAGTCCTGTGGCCAGATCTTCCACGTTCCTGCATTCCAGCAGTTTTTCTGATTTTATGTTTCATGTCTCAAGTTTAGATTTTAGATTTCTTAACCCTTGCCAGCATAATCGTCACCAGCCCTGACATTCATCTGAGTGACCACGTCTCTGCTCCACCTCCCCTTTTTCCAGTGATTTAATAGAGAGAACCTCTAGTCTCTCCATCAACCATGGTGTCGGGCTTATTTCGTCTTCCCCCCCATCGATCCATGACAAAACGTGGCAATGAGTAAGTAAGCATGATCACACCATGTTATTACCCACTGCATCAGATACAACAACCTCAAAAAAGTGTTGAATAATGTTATCCTGTTCATCACATAAATGTTAAGGAGAAAGTAGACAGAGAAGATGGTTATAATCACAAAGTTTAAACCTCTTTAAGAAGGTGCAAGCTATTGTTTTGGTGCAACACTGGTGTTTCTTTGCTGCATTTCTTAATGGTTGTTAGTAGCTGTAGCTCGTATCAGCAGTCACACTGTGTGTTGTGTTGTTCTGAGATTTCAGGCTGTCGGTGGTCACACAACTGTGGCAACATCCATCTGTGAACTTTTTGAGACTAAACATTTCAATCCAATCAAAATATAGTGCCATGATTGACTTTTATCTGTAGAAATGCCACAACTGAACCCAGATGCTGATTTTTGTCAATTAAATCAATGTATTGCTTCAATTATACTCCCACTGAACTGAGTAAATATTTTCCAGGTGATCACTTCAGAAACGTCAATCTGGCATGCAGAAAAGCTGATACTTGTATATCAGTAACGACAGGTGTTGTTTGGTTTTGTTTTATTAGCACTTGTGTAAAAAGTATTAGGAAGAAGCGGATAAAGGGTCTGTTGGTTTAGGCATGGCATTAAATTTAAGTGAGAAAGGAGTGGGTGCAGTTTATTATGAGAGGTTTGAACTCCAGAGGCTGAACGAGCTGGAGACACAGTGTGGGGGTGTGACTTGGCTGCAGGATTCGGGGAGACACTTGTGCAACCCCTCAAGTGCAAATTCAGTGACACCTAATGTAGTCCGGAGATTGTAGCACGGACTTATGTGCACAGTGTGGCTTGAGGACTCTGCTGGTGCAGAAAATGCCCGTGGTCAATTTTTTCCCCCCTAAATTTGATCCGGCTCAAATGTTCAGGAGGACCAAATGGCTAAACTGCTGCAGGAAAGAGCCCATGCAGCTGCAGACAGTTATAAGGACTCTGTCCTTCACCAGGCCATGTAATATTCAGTCTGTGTGTGTTGCAAGAATTCTGTTCAGCCCTGGTCTCTTTTCAAAAGGTGCAAGCGTTCAAAAAAAATTTCTGAAAAAAACCCTAAGCAAAGCTCCGCAGTGTGCAGGTATCGCGCTACTGCAACTGTTCAGCAAAACGTGGTGCGATGAACTAGTCAGAATTCCTCCCACACACCTTAGCCCTCATTTATCTTTGAGACACAGAAAGCCGAGAAAAATGGCCACCTGTTCATTCTCATCTCCACATGAAATGCAATTATTTTGAGGTGTGGGTAAGCCGAGCTGAAGTCTGTGATTTGCAGAGGCAGGAAGCAGCTGAGTAATTGTACTGAATTCCTCTACTTGATATTTCAGGTATTTGTATTTTACATGAGTATAGTATGAGGAGGAAGCTCTGGACTTTCTCTCTTTTCCATTCTTCACACTTGCTTGTTCTTTCTGCCTCTGTGAGGAGCTAACAGTAACAGTTATAAACAAAGAAGCTTGAGAAGGTGATCAAGTTATATCGGTGACGGTTGCTTGCCAAGCTTTTGATTTCCACTTCAAACATGGAGTTGTTTAAAAAAATAAATGTTTTCGAATGGAAAGTATAGTCTTTTGTATACCCTCCAACAGGTGTTTTGTTAAACATGCGTTTGAGGCAAATTGGTAACTCTAAACATTCCTTAGGGGGCCATTCTGTGTCTTTGGATGAAGTTGAAAGAGGTGTAAGATATGCCTTTTTTATTTATTTATTTTATACTTGGCTGAGCCCATGTACATGAGATCCCCAGTGCAGGTCTGTCCATTGTTTGTCAACAGCAGTCAAACATTTAAATTGAATTGCAGGCCGCAGGTGCGCACACGATCACTTTTGTGTGATTTCCTTAACGTAATGTAACAATCCTGAAAATATCTCCACTTCTCATTGCGGCTTTCTCCACAAATGACTCTGAGCACACACGGACACGGAAAGTATGACGGGAGGGCCTTGCCGGCATGATGAGCCATCATGGCAGTCCCATCCTCCGGTGCTTTGTTCCAGTACAAGAGTTGCAGTTTGCAACACATGACATGTTAAGAAGCCAGTAATGGCTATTTCAGTATCCAAATCTTAAACTCCATAGCACTTAAGGTCGTAATCCTAACAGCTTTGAGAGACTCCCCAGTGTAAGGAGACGGGTCGTGGGCGAGGTAGATGTAAATATCAGCAAATGGCAAATTTCCAGCTGACTTTAGGAGAGTCAACAGCTCATCTGAGAGTAAATAAGGATCAAACGGCATATAGATTTTGTTTAAATACCGTTGCTTTTCGTCACTGGTGAGCTAATGGGAGATTTTTGGCTGATGGGCCATCTTCCACTGCAGCCAATGGTGGCAGGGCGGTGGCACTGAAACAAAAACTACAGCCATGAATCGAAGGCAGACTGTTGGGAGATTAGATGCAGCCATTTGAATGTGTCACATTTTTAATTAGAAAATGAGGCTGTACAAACTGGTGTTTTCGTGCCAAAAACGGCCTCCCTCTAGTGGGAGCAACTATGATTAAGAATATTGGATTTAGAAATAAGCGATAAACTCAAGCTGACTAAAATTCAGTAAACTGAACTTAATGAGTGAATCACTGTGCTAACAGTAATATATCACAGCAATACAACTTTATACTTGGAATCAAATTAATATCCAAAGAGATATTTAAAGTAGCACACCGTATCTTTTCTCCTGTTACTTTGCATTCTGCATGTACGAGAGAGAACGCATTCATATTAGGAAGAAACTAGGAACTAATCAAGAACAACTTTTAATCATTTAGCGACAAAATCATTTATTTGTTCATATTCGGATGTAAGCCTTCACACTCAGCCATTCTCATAAACATAGTTTTCATAGAGTGACGTGCGAAGATGAACAATTCAGGGTGGCCAGGAGACAGACATGAGTGGAGTCAACAAGGTGGGCATGGCTACGTGGTGAACTGGCATAACTTTGCTGCAGAGCCTGATGAGATGCTGGAATGCAGGTGTGCAGGACACACGGGAACTGCATAAAAATGTAGACTGAGACAACATCCACGCCAGTAATCGTCAACAGCAACACAACAACCAACGAGGGAAAAATGCTGCATATTTGGGACTGAAACTTCTGCATATTTTTCAAGTGTGTCATGATGATGAAAAATGTCAGTAGACTTTAACATGAGGTGAAAA
This sequence comes from Lipophrys pholis, assembly GCF_963383615.2. Classification (NCBI taxonomy): domain Eukaryota; kingdom Metazoa; phylum Chordata; class Actinopteri; order Blenniiformes; family Blenniidae; genus Lipophrys; species Lipophrys pholis. The sequence continues at coordinate 21,226,592 of NC_137627.1, read as the reverse complement.
GTAAATTACTTATAAAATGAAATAGGTTTTCTCAGGTATCTGTTCGATGCTTTATCGGGTACTTTTTTCTTTAATCTTTATTTCCATACAGTTAAACACAAATATTTATACTTTCTTTCTTACATCTTCGAACTGATTGTCCTTGTGTTAACTATCTGTGAGGGCGATTCAGAAGTTCCACTGAAAGGCTCAAATGAGCCGATGGTAAGAATTCCAATATCCAAAAATAACATGCAAACTGAAAGGTGATGAAATTAATTGAATCCAAGACTTGCTGTTTGCATTTGGCAAAATGACAAAAAAAAAACAAAACTAAAATAAACTTTTTAAAGGAATTCATTCTGTTTTGTATGTGTGTCCATTTTTTTGTCCATTGTTGGCGGTAATAGCCATCCGAAACGGTAGATGGTGGCGGATTGGGTTGTCGTGCCACATTAGATTAGATCTTTATTGCCATTCAACATATACATCACAATTACATACGTGACCAAGATTTTGTTGCAAGGCTCCAAGAACAGCACTTAAGGCACATTTACTTAAGAAAATTCAAATAAAAGTGTCTACAAACCAAACGGTAAGCTGTAATAAAGTGATATGGATTATTGAACTGATTTATTGCATCATCCTCAAACTTGACAACAGACCATTTGTATTGGAGAACTCTTCTGGCCTGAGGCGGGAAGCTGTTGCATGTCTGGTTGTTCTGCACCTCAGACTGTCTGTCCTGCCAGAGGCCAGTAGAGGGAACGCTCCATGTTGTGGATGTTCATATTCGCTGATGTTTTTTTGCACTCATGTATCCATGTCCTTGATGGAAGACAGAGAAGTCCTGATAATCTTCTCTACCGTCCCCGTCACTCTCTAGAGGCTCCTCCAGTCTGCAGCTGAACAGCCGCTGCACCACCACAGAGAGATGCCATCGGTCAGTACACTCTCTCTGGTGCTTCGGTACAAAGTGGTGAGGATGCTGGTGGGCAGATGTGTTCTTCTCATCATGCAAAACTCTACTGCACTTGCATTGTCAGAGATGTGGTGTTCTGGTTCGAGGATAGATTGTTCATGTGCACCCCCAGGAACTTGATGTTTTCTCCCAGCTCCACTGCTGTGTTATTAATAACCCGTGGACAGTGGCAGGCTGGGCTCTTTCTGAAGTCAACAATGCGTTCTCTCCTTGGGGAGAGCTGGTTGCTCAGGGTGATGACTGAGGAAGTATTCTTCCACACATGTGTGGACTGGGCCACGTTGGAGAGGAAGTCCATGATCCAGTTGAACAAGGTGTTGAAGCCCAAGGGTGCCAGTTTGCTCACCAGATGCTGTGGAATGATGGTGTTGAATGCTCAGCTGAAATCTACAAACAGCCTTCGCACATGAATGTTCTTCTCCTCCAGGCTCAGATGAAATTGGAGATGAAATTGAGTTTGAACTTTAAGCAACCTTGAACTGGTCGAATGTGGAGGGGAAGTGGGAGGTTATGTGCTGCTTCATCAGCCTCCTGAAGCTCTTCATCATTATGGGAGTCAGTGCGACGGGGCGATAGTCATTCAGGCCGTTTATGGAGGGTTATTTTGACACTGGTATGATCATGGCCCGCTTGAAACGTGACGGTACAGTGGCCTGATTCAGGGAGGGGTTATAAATATCAACCAGCTGGTCCACAGAGTTTTCCACCAAATTTGACGGATTTGCCTGAAATCACAGTTTTTGCGTCTTAATCTCTCCATTTTTCATGGTAAAAATAAAAATATTTCAATTGTCTTCCTTCACGCAGTCCTCAGTGTTGCTCCCTGGCTTCCCCAGGGGGGCGATGAGAAGCTTAAGAGGAGGCCAGCAGCAAAAGAGATGGAGGCTCCCTTGAGGTCAAAGGAAAGTCTTTTCCCAGCAGGAATTTTTTCTTGTCACAAGTTGTGTTAAAAAATAAATAGGGTTGAGGGCAAAACTATGAATGATTTTGTTAAGACACACAATTTAATTGATTTGTTGTAAATAAAATTGTCCTAAATCTAACAATCAGGACAAAAAGTATTCTTTTAGAAGCTCAATCTCTAACACAAGCTCTCTCTGCATTAAATGCACACAGACAATATTTAGATCTCCGAGAATGATTATGACATTAAAATCGCAACCCGTATTTCACAGTGCAGTGAAATGCTGTTTTTGAATGCGACGTAATGAAAACTTTATGACATTTTTCAGTCTGGATTGGACCGCATGAATAACAATATGTTGAACTTGTAACCTGTAGCCTTTGAGCAAGCAAAAATATGGCATGTTGGAACCCGGGAGAGCAGTTTTGAGGCTTGTGCAACTTGCATTTCAATACGGAGGCAAAGAATCCCGGCGCTAAAGCGTATAGAGAGCAGCTGATTGGCTTTGGCTACATGCAGAATTAATTATGGGCTTATTGTTGGTGTTTTCGGTTGGCTCATTGTCTGACTGCTCTTCACAAAGCACACCATGCTACCCTCGTTAGGCTGTTGTTAATTTGTGAATATGGTAGCACCACGCGGAGGTTCAAACCTCGCGAGTGCTCCATCTCCCGCTCTGTATGTTGACAGCTATTGGCAAACAAGACGCAGCATGGTAGCTACAACTGAATAGCAATGGCTTTCGTCCACATTTCATCTTGACTTCCTGGCTGCACAGTCTGCTCCTTGTTAAATACCAATGAATTATCTTTTGTTTATTCTGCATCTTTTGGCGAAACTCATGAAAAAGTTGCAATGCAGGTTTTCTTGCAACTTTATCAGCTCATTCATCCAAAGTGCACATATTTTTGAGTATAGGAAGCACCGGTGGGAATTAAATCCCTATATTTTATTCCACCAGCACGAGTACGGTATCCTCAACCCAGAGAGTCAGTGTAAAGTACACTTAACCGGCATCCTCACCAAGGTTTCTGCCGTCTGAAAGTATAAAAGTTTAAAGAGGTTCACATATACGTAGCCTGTTTCTGGGGAAGGTCGTTCCAGTTTGCCTTATTCACGACCTCCGGTGTGTGATTTACTGGGAGTGTTGGAGGGGATAGATCTCCTCTTTCTGTTCCATGTATCCCCACATCTGATCAATTATTTTCACAGCAAAGTAAGACAAATCTGAGATGCACAGAAATGAAAGCTACTGGCACCAGATGACAAGACAAAAACATATTAAATAAGTGGAATGCATTGTTGAAAACTTTAAAGTTGAGCCAAAATGAAACTTTGAATAGAGTAGACATACTTTATGAATCCCACTGGGAAATTCTTGTATAAGCGCCACACAGAAAACAACACAGAATACACAGAAGATAAAATATCCATACGGCAGAGTAAAGGTGAATAAGAAATGTTAATATATACAGTGCTAAGCAAAAACACAATTTACATTTGACTTCAACGTGCTTGCGCACATCTTTTGCTTTTTACTATGTAATAAATATTGGTTGTATTGCATTGCCAGTATTTGCAAGATAAATATTGAATCACATTCATTGCAAAGTGTTGGTTAGAAAGAATAGAATAAAAGGTAATGACTTGACTCACTTATTTACTCATTTATACATCATAGGTGCAGCGTTCATTAGTTTATCAATATGCACTACTTAGACAATAAATAGAATAACACACATTATTGACCAAGTAAGAACATTACATGTGCACTCATTTAAATTTCATTATACTTTACATACTTTATATTTTGATATGTTTGTATAGTCATCTGTTTAACAACCATAATGAGTGAATGAAATGGTTGTTGACAAACTGGACAGCAAAGTTAGTAAGCAGCACTTCGATCAGTATTGATCCACTATGAATATTAACATGCTGATGTTATACTGCAACAAAAACTTTCCACATGATTGCACCATTAAGTACAGCAAAGAGAAGCTTTTACTTTTATATCGGAGCAGCTGTTGGTAGAGTGGTTGTCTCTCGATCAGAGGGTCACTGGTTCAAATCTAAATCTGTTCATATGTTGAAATGTACTGAACCTCAAACTGCGGATGGATAGAGCGCCTTACAAGTGGCAGCCATGTTAGTCAGGAGCGGCGGTGGACAAGAGGTAAGAGAAGTGGACATGGGATTCGAACCTGCAAAACCCAGAGCTGTCTTCACTGTGAGTCTCTCAGCAAGCCCCTTGACCTCCATCAGCTCCCTGGAGTCCTGGAATATGGCTGCACCTCCACATGCTAGAAATAGAATTGCAGAAAAATGCAGAAAAAAAAGTTATTTAATAAGATAAGATTATAATATATAATTTTTACACTTTCTCTTGCTCTGTGATGTCTTTTCATCCCAGTCTCTGATCCAACCTTCGCTTTAAAGCACAAATTGGCGCCTGTTTACCTCACATGCAATACAATGACACGAGGATCTTATTTGTGCTTTACAAGCCTGATTGTAGTAACATCATCTATTTTTGATGTCTTTTTCTTTTCGGGCATCTGTGGTAATAAACTATTAAGAGAGTGATAGTAATCTCTGTTTTCCCTTTTTTTTTTTTTTTTTTTATGAGGCCAGGTGAGCCTCTTGGTGTCGTGACTGATCGCTATCCTATCATACTAATGAAGCCATTGAGCCCGTGACGGGAACAAGTGGTTGAAACTGTTTGGCCAGAGAACGTTATTTCCCTTCAGTGTTTTTGCATCTTCAGCTTCGCTATAAGATGAATGAGAAAGAATAGTTATGACCAATCTTCAAGCACGTCTGAAATTTTCATCAGAGCGATGAAACTGTCACCGCTTGTTGTGGTTGTGTACGCTTGTGTAACTTCTCCACCGGCTCATAGCCAAAGAAGCAGCCATCGAACTGAAACGCACACTTTTTCTTCACGCTTCATCTGCACTAATATGCTGCTAAATGTTTTAGTTCAGGGGCCACATGCTTGGAACATTTCAGCATAACGAACCTCCACAATGGACAAGTTTTTCCTGGTGTAAAGATACAGTGATCATATCTATGACTCAGCCATTTAGATAATCCTCACAATTTACTGAAAGACACCTTTTAACATTTTCAAATATGTGTCCTCTTGAGATTTCAGTTTTATAATGAAACAAACTCTCTCTCTAACCGAGGACAGTTTTTCAGATCGGCGTCTCAGAGGTTACTCAACAAGCTGTATGTCTCAGATCATCTCTCCTCGACAAATGATACAACGATGATACTCTTCTGTCTAAAAAAAAAAAATCTGAATACCACAAAGTAATAGCTCTCCTTTGATGCCAGACTAGACAAAGAAAAAAAAATTGAATCGTGTGGTTCGGAAGTGCAGATTTTAATTAAGTTTCTCTTAAAAGTAGCACGCAGAGTAACATTTTGTGCACAGATTAAATCTAATCCTGCTTCGAGGTCTACTCAATCAGCTTGTGAGAGTAGTGGAGCTGTCCACAAAGACGTCCTCAGGGATTTATGTTATGTCCCTTTTAAAAATAATGAATATCCCCCCGGGCAGGACATGAACGTTTGGCCACTATAAGCGAAGAAGTACATCAATAAAAAAATCTACATTTGATAATATAGCAAGTTGAAATTTTAAAGCATGTCGACTATTAATGTTGTGTTGAAATGTCTGCTTGTGCAAAACATAGTGAAGTGTATAGAAATAATCTCCGTCATGTATTCAAAAGTGCAACACACACTTTTCCTCAATGAACACAAAGTCTGCAGCCTTCAGTAAGTTTTCTGTCAATCGATTAAAAAAAGGTTATGATTGTCTACTGTAATTGATCGTGACTAATCAAATGTTTCCCCACTTGCAATGGATATGTATTCATGGGATTTATGTAGAATCAACACAGAGAAAATATTTAAATTCAAAGACCATTTTAATAACTTTCCAAGTTCAGGAAAAAGAAGATAATATGACAAAATCCAGACTTGTCGGTTAAAGTTCAGGTCCAGCACTTTGAGAATCGAAATATTTATATAGAAAGGAAGTTGTAAACTTATTACGTGAACAAAGTTGTATGTAGCATTAAGGTAGCTCCCTTTCACTACCACGTCAAAGATCTCTCAGCTCTGGTCTCTGCTATCAGCATAGTTATCTTGCTATATATCTATTATACATAAAATACACTTGAATCACAAATTCCTTTTTTTGGAACGTTTAAATTTCCTTTAGTAAGTTTAGGGTCAAATCAGAGCCTAATGTGAGCATTTATTATCCTGTATTTTTGACCTCCGCTCTATAGTAATATGTTATGGTGGTCATTAAGATTACTCTATCAGTGTTATTCTTGTATCTTTTCTGATTATTCCAGAAAATCAAAGGTAAAGCAAATTCATCGCAGCAGATATGAACTCAGAGTGGAGAAACTTTTAAAAGATCAATATAAAACCTAAAAAAGTGTTCAAGCCTGACATTTAAATCGGACTGAAGGTCTGTTGTTTCATCTGGGATCTTCATGCAGAAGCTTTGAGTGCAGACACTCTCCACTTCTGCTTTCTCAGTGGCCCAAGCGTTCATTATCGGTTCAGTTTCCATAATTGTCTCAAGTTCAAGATGTGTTGGCGTGTGATTCCACGTACTTTGAAATAACAACTCGTGCCTCCAGAAGCTTTGGCGCGGCAGAAGCTTTGTGCAGTCATCCGCAGGCAAATGCGTTCCGAGTCGGAGCGAACGTGCAATGCTATTCACTTACCGTGTTCACCATTTGGTTTGTTTGCACGCTGACATTTTCTAATTAGCCCTAAACTCCAAACACAGCTGAGACTAATGAGGATGCTGTAAGCTTCTCATGCAGTCAGAAAGTGCTGGACAATTAAAAATTTGATAATGCCACAAGGGAAAAGTTCACAAGATCAGAAAAGACAGTTCTGACGTTCTGTGGGTGTCATTGGTGAGGAAACGGTGGGGGGGGGGGGGGGGGACTTGTGAAGCTTGTTTTTACCGCAGCAGTTTCATCATGCAAGGTGCTTGTTCACTCTCCTTCGGCCATTTTTTCCCCATGGAATTGCATCTTTACTCAAAATAGAAATAGCGGATATAACTTATATTTGCTTATTTGAATACACTCATATTCATGAGTGAAAGTCAAGCTAGAATTATGAGACAAAAAAATATAAGTATAGCAGTTGCAGACAGTATAAAAGCCTCAAACTAGATGCTGTTCAGTGAAATGTGGGTACAAACAGTTATAAACTACAAAATCGATCAAGATATGAATCTCATTAGGATGTCAACCTCACTTTGAAACCTTTTGAATTTTAATACGTCAGTTAACAGCCAGTGAACGTTTGAGTGAAAAGGTGAACTGGATTTGCACTGAAATTCCCCCTGTGATTGTCGCTTTAAAGTCGGTGATCCAGAGTTACCATGAGCCTCTCAGCTGCTCCACTGAGCAACGCTCTCCATGTTCGGCCTCAGGCGGGTGGACATGTCTTGGTTTGTTGTTGTGTCAGACTCTATGTTTTCTGATCACAAGTTGCACAATGCTCCCTGAGGTGTTCAAAGGTTGCTTTAAACTTCTCCACAACTTCCTCCCTGACCTGTCTGGTGTTTTCCTCCTTCTCCATGATGCCGTTTGTTCACAAATGTCCTCTGATGAGCGTCTGAGTCCTTCACAGAACAGCTGGATTTATCCTGAGATTAGATTGCACAGAGAGGCACTGTTGTTATTAATCAGGTGATTCCTGAAGGTTCTTGGTGGCACTGGATTTTATTAGGAAAACTGAAAACTGTATGATTTCCCTTCCATTTCACGATTCTGCAGCACATTGTGTTGTCCTAAAATATAAAACACATTTACAGTTGCAATGTGGTAAAATGTGGAAAGGTTCAAGGGGTATCAATACTTTTGCAAGCCACTATACATCTCCAAAAAATACATGGCAGTACTGAATCAACTCTTACTTGAGGAAAAGTAAGAAAGAAATAGAAGATACTTTCTCCAAAGTGAACGACAGTTTGAATTTGGATGTCAAGGACAAACTACAAGCCCCTCAGCCCCAACATGGATGAGAATACGATTCCACTCATGATTGAACATTTCATTTTACATTATTTACTTCCGTCAGTGAACTGACAAGAGGAGTGAAAGCAAAAACAAAGTTCAGATGCAAGTAAGCATGGCCATATTGCTTTAGTTAACCTTCCCACCCTGGCATGATTGCTTTGCCAAAGTTGTAATGGATTTCCATTGTACTGCAGTCACCTCTGGGCCCAAAGGTTTCATGGTCTGCTGGGTATTTACACTACTTCTCTAAAACATTATTCAAATGAATCACAGACGTAATTACCAATGCATGTGATTGTGTTAATGGGAGAGGACGCCGCGCCGTTAGATGTATGGGACAAGTAATACTTTGGGATATCCGGAGACTTTAAAAAATTGCTTGGCTTTAATTGGTTTACTGAAATTGAATTACTCATGAGTAATAGCAGCTTTATAAACACTGTGAGAGCATTAGGGACATATTGAGTATGATTTGTTGTAATTTGTCTGCATTAGTGTTTCTACCTACTCTACGTAGATGAAAGTCTCTCTTAATATTTTCAGGCTGCGTTCAGCTTTGGCATCTCTCAGAGATGAATCGTCGCTGATAGCGGCGCTGCCCAATCCAGTTATGTGAGTCAAATTGGCATAAAAACACAAAAGTGTGTTATATATCCCTGCAGTTAATGATTTGATATCACTCCGATTCATCCCTTAGATCTGTTCTCACTAATCAAATTAGAAGGAACGATTCAGAGGATGCTGTAGCAGCAGCAAAGTGCTGGTGTGCCTTCAGCAGCCAGTCAATCACTGTCTCGCAAAACCAGGATTAAAGATTTATTCTTATCAGAGGCTTCGCAGTCACATGTCGGGACTGTTAATTGTCACCGTGTCGCTGACGTCTTTCACACTGACAGACCTGCGATGTGTGAAGAGTGCATAAATACTGTAAATAAACAGGTGACATTTGTGATAAAAAAGCAGGAGCGGAGACGAGGGCGCCGGGAAGCAATAAATAAAGTGTATATGTACCATTTGTGTGCATTTCTATATTAATTTAGTGTTAGGCTTTAACATGTATCCAGTATAAACTGATACATGACATTTTGAATTAATACTTTATTGTAATTACTGTGAAGTACTAAGCTGTGTGGATCAATAAAGTATTTCCCTTCCAGTGTGAATGCATGCATGTGTTTTTGGACACTTTTATGATATTTCTGAGTGTTTCTGTGTCACTGTGCTTGTAAAATGCAGAGAAAAGAGGGTCCATAGACATTTATGCTACCAAATGGAAGTCGCATTTGTTGGGTAGGCTGCAGTGTGAGAGCTCAAATAAAGAGAGATCAAATTTCTTTCAGCGATATTCACCGATATAAGGTTTTCTTTGCTCTATGTGAGTTAGAATTTTTATGACGAATGATAATGGAGAGGAAATGTGTGCCCAGTAAAACTCATGTTAATCCTTTTAAAAAGTCACATCTTTAAAACAAAAATAAATGTATTGAAGACTGATCTGAATGAAACAATAAATAAATTATTTAAAGCACTGATGTAATTGTAACAAGTACTATACCTAAGGCAAGACTACACACACACACACACACACACACACACACACACACACACACACACACACACACACACACACACACACACACACACACACACACACACACACACACACACACACACACACACACAAACATCTACACTTCTGTCTCCACTCAAAACCACCCCCCCCCTTCTATTTACTAATATGTAACCTTGAAAGCGCCATATAATTGTCATGTATTACTTCAGGATCCTGATATTGATCGTTCTCTCCATGATGCCAGCTGCCACATATTATTTACTGCACAATCCTTTCATGTGGTTTTCAAAGTACTGTTCCACAATGCAACTCGGATACCAGCTACAGGATTGTTATAATTTCAATAATATAAATTTATTCATAAACACAATTCTCCTTGCAGTGGAAATGTTGCATGTTACTTTGAGAACTGATGAATTTTGTCACGAAGCTTTAGAACTTCATGACAAGTGCATGTTTTAATAAAAGCCACCATGGCTTGCAGAAACTTAAAATAACTTTCACTTGCAAACTAAAAAACCTCCAGTTAGCACTCAATGAGTCTTTCATTGCATATTGTGTTTGCTGTCGACTGTTATCTTTTATTTTGAAAGTACAGGAAGTTGTAATGTAGTTGGTGTGAGACAGTAGATTGTATTTTGGATGTGAGATCAGAGTTAATTGTGTGAGTGTCTCTGTGGTTGTGTGGAAAGTGCTTTGGTTCCTTTTGATTTTAAAATACATTTATTTAGCCTTTGTTTGGTCTGCAGATGAAGCAGATTTAATACCACTGCAGGTACATTTTATCCCTTTTCAGTAGAAAAGAATTAAGCAGAAGCAGGCCAGAGGAGGGATCTCACCTCCTCATTTCCCTTCAGCAAATCACACCCTGTACATGACCCTTTTACCCATGCTATATGTGTATACAGGCACATTTTATCCCATTTCAAACCTCAACTGTAAATGCATTTCAGTTCCAAAATACCAAAGAATACTGTTTATCTGAAATTGATTTTGATAAGATCAACTCATTTTGAAAGGTGTTTCTTGCAGCAGCCTCACGACTCGGCGCTGTGCTGTCTTGTGCTTTATTATATTTCCGGAGGAGCAGATTCTTGATCATAATCAAAGATTAACAAGCAGCCGTCCCGTGTGCCTTTGTGCACGGTTCAGCTCTCCCTCCTGGGGGAGATTAGCAGGTAGAGGACAGATTGAAACCAGACAGAGAGGAGATGATGAATTGGAGCGTCAGTTGCAGGAAAATGATACACACAACTCATCTCTGCTTTCCCGCAGAGTCCTAACAGGCACAATGATGCTGTTTGTACTGCGCACAGATGCTGCAGTCTGGCTCTCACGTTCATGTCGGGTTATTTTTTTTTATTTTTTATTTCTATTCATTTTATTATGGAGGAATCACACAGTCGTCTTAACGGCAACAAAACAAGATCAAGGTCAAAAACGGATCAGATGCATCCTGAAGAGATTGGACTAATTAAACCAGAGCTGGTCATTCTAATTGTCAGAAGTAATGACATGAGTCCAGTTGCAATGAGGCAGCAGCTCTTCATCATCTCTAAAGTTTACAGGGAAGTGATGCTCAGGGTCAGATGATAATGAATAAACAGGGATCTATTCTTTTTTTTTTTTTTTTTTACTATTTCATAGACAATCACAACATAACATTAGATTAACAGCTGGCCGGGCCTTTTGAATCCCTTTTTATAGGTTAAAGGTCAAAATTATACTTTTAATCGACATAGTTAGAAAGACTCATCCCATATTAGATATCCCAATAATGTGATGTATTGCATTTGAGAAACACTTTTCACATTAATATTATGAATGACAGTGCTGTTAACTGATCAGAGGTGGTAAACGTAGTCACATTCTTTACTCAAGTAAAGATAATTTTGTGGGAAATTTCAAGTAAAGGTACCGACACATTCACTGGCTGGGTTTGATCTATAAGGCAATTCTTGGTTTGCAGCCTCCGTACCTTTGTAGTTTATGTGGTCTGAAAACCCCGGGAAAACTACAGTCTGCCATCTAAAGGCTTATTTTTACTCACGGTTCCGACTGTCCATACGGAACTGGGCAAAAAAGCCTTCATGTGTTCTGCTCCATACTCATGGAATGTTTTACAGAATGACCTTAAACTCACAGAGCTGGTCTCATCGGGAGAGTTTAGAGCCCTTCTACAGCGGTTGGAATCACGAAATTCACCATGTTGTTGTAACTAACTTATTTTAAACTATTTGATGGTTTTTAGAGTCTATCTTTTATATGCTCCTTGTCTCTACTTTTATTGGATTTCATGTACTTATCTTTTTGCTATTTAATTGTATTTAGGAACATTCTAGTATAATTGAAACTGTAAATGTATTTAATGCATTGCTACCAGGACACACTTGCAAAAGAGATCGTTAATCTCAATGTGAATGGCTAAATGAAAATGAAACTGTCATGGGACGGAACTGAGGCTCAAGTGCAGACAGCAAAACAGGAGACACAGAATTTGATTCACGGATTTATTTGAACTAAAGGAAGAGCGGGAACAAAAAAAACCTACTAAGGCAAAAAACTAATACTAAGAAGTAAACAGAAAACGATCGGGAAACTTCTGACGGAAAAGCTACTAGAAAACAAAGTACAAACGATCGCAGCTAAAGAGGACGGGCGGAGGAGTCTGGCACAGGAGTGGGGAGAATTGGTTGAAGAGTGGGAAGGTTAGAGGGGATCGTAGTTCCAGGCAGGCAGGAGGCAGACAGGAATCCAGTGACGCATAGGACCAGAATGAAGTAGATTACGGTTTGGCGTCGGTTCGTGGTCAGCCGGTGTTTATATAGGAGGTGCAGGTGGGGAGGCCACTCCCCGCCGCAGCTGGAAGCAGTTGAGTTTATTGGAGGTGAGAGGTCATGCCCATGAGGCAGGGAGGCCACCAGATGGTGCCAACAGACCAAATTAGGGTTGAGAAGTGGAGGGCATGACAGTACCCCCCCTCCTACGTGCGCCTCCAGGTGCACGACTGAAACGTTCAGGACGCCGCCGTTTGAGGTCCCTGATCAGGTCAGGGCAGAGGATCTGCCTGCGGGGGACCCAGCTCCTCTCTTCGGGCCCGTATCCCTCCCAGTCCACGAGAAACTGAAGGCCGCGACCCCTGCGGCGGACATCCAGTAGGCGCCGAACCGAGTAGGCGGGTGAGTCGTCCACCATCCTGGAGGGGGGGAGGGCGAACTGGGGGAGCCAGGGGGGAGTCTCTGACGGGCCTGACCTGTGAGACATGGAATGTAGGGTGGATTTTCAATGGTCGAGGAAGGGTGAGACGTACCGCCGTAGGACTGATGATCCGCTCCACTGGAAAGGGACCGATGAACCGGGGCGCCAACTTCCTGGAATCAACCTTTAGAGGGAGGTCCTTGGCCCTCAGCCAGACTTGTTGACCCACAGTGTAGGTTGGGGCCAGGCAGCGACGGTGGTTGGCATGACGCTCCATCCTCTTGGTTGATTGTAGAAGTGTGAGCCTGGCCCTATCCCAGACCCTTTTGATCCGGCTGACGAATGTTTGCACGGAGGGAATGGCAATTTCTTGTTCCTGGGAGGGGAACAACGGCGGCTGGTAGCCGAGGGAGCACTGAAAAGGAGACATTCCCATCGAAGAGTTTATTTGCGAGTTGTGTGCATACTCCACCCAGGACAGATGCTCACACCAGGCCGTCGGGTTGGAGGTGACCAGGCACCGGAGGTACGTCTACAGGGACCGATTGGCCCGCTCCGCTTGTCCGTTAGACTGGGGGTGAAAGCCAGAGGTGAGACTGAGGGTGGCCTCTAGTGCCGTGCAGAAGGCCTTCCAAACTCCGGAGGTAAACTGTGGACCCCTGTCAGAGACAATGTCTGTCGGTATCCCATGCAAACGGAAAACGTGGGTTATCAAGAGGGATGCCGTCTCCTTGGCTGAGGGGAGTTTGGGAAGGGCGACGAAGTGTGCTGCCTTGTAGAAACGATCAACAATGGTGAGGATGGCTGTGTTACCTCCAGAGCGGGGTAGTCCCGTGACGAAATCCACTGCGATGTGGGACCACGGCCAAGAGGGCACAGTGAGTGGCTGGAGGAGGCCCGAGCTGGGCTGGGAAGGCGTCTTGCCCTGGGCACAGGTGGGGCAAGCAGCGACAAAGTCTCGAGTGTCCCGTTCGAGAGAGGGCCACCAAAACCTCTGCCGAAGGATGGACACGGTCCGGAAGCCTCCTGGGTGGCAGGCAAAGCGGGAGGCATGGGCCCACTGGAGTACCTGGGTACGCACAGACTCAGGAACATAGAGAGCATTAGGTGGGCAGTTACCTGGGGTTGGCTGTTGGATTTGCGCCTGGCGGACCTGATCCTCCACTTGCCAGGTTAGAGAGGTGACGAGGCGAGCGGGGGGGAAGGATAGGTTCGGGGTCACCGGAGGGCTCATCGCTTGAGAACTGGCGAGACAGGGCGTCCGGCTTGATGTTACGGGACCCCGGGCGATATGTGAGGGTGAACTGGAAGCGACCAAAAAACAGTGTCCAGCGGGCCTGCCGAGAGTTCAGTCTTTTAGCTGAGCGGATGTACTCCAGGTTTTTGTGATCGGTCCAGACTATGAATGAGTGCTCCGCCCCTTCCAACCAGTGACGCCACTCCTCTAGGGCAAGCTTGACCGCCAGCAGCTCTCGGTTCCCCACGTCGTAATTCTGCTCTGCTGGGGTCAGGCGGCGAGAGAAGAAGGCACATGGGTGCAGCTTTTGGTCTGTTGGGGTCCTCTGGGAGAGCACGGCCCCGACTCCGGAATCAGAAGCATCCACCTCGACCACGAACTGAAGGTGGGGATCTGGCTGAACAAGGATTGGAGCAGAGGTGAATCGTACCTTGAGGGACTGGAATGCTTGCTTGGCCTTGGGGGTCCATTGGAATGTGATCGAGGTGGAGGTCAGGGCTGTGAGTGGGGCTGCCACCTTACTATAATCACGGATGAAGCGGCGGTAAAAGTTGGCGAAGCCCAAAAACCGCTGCAACTGTTTCCGGGTCTCTGGCTGGGGCCACTCCGCGACAGCCGAGAGCTTGGCTGGATCCATCCTGATTCGTCCTGGGGAGATAACGAAACCCAAGAATGGCACAGTGGTGACGTGAAACTCACACTTCTCCGCTTTAACAAACAGGCGGTTCTTCAACAGGCGCTCTAGAACCAGACGGACATGGTGGACGTGTTCCTCCTGGTTTCTGGAATAGATTAGGATGTCGTCCATGTACGCAAACACAAAGCGGTTGATCATATCTCTGAGCACATCATTAATAAGATTCTGGAAGACGGCGGGGGCATTTGTGAGGCCGAAGGGCATCACCAAATATTCGAAGTGTCCTAGGTGGGTGTTAAAGGCTGTTTTCCACTCATCCCCCTCTCTCATTCTCACTAAGTGGTAAGCATTCCTCAAGTCTAGTTTGGAGAATACCTTGGCCCCATGGAGGAGGGTGAAGGCTGAATCTATAAGAGGAAGCGAGTACTTGTTCTTCACAGTTATATCATTTAGGCCCCGAAAGTCAATACAGGGTCGCAGGGACCCGTCCTTCTTGCCCACAAAAAAGAAGCCTGCACCTACCGGAGCAGTGGAGGGCCGAATGATACCTGCTGCCAGGGCATCCCTAATGTACACTTCCATAGCGACCTGCTCGGGTTTAGTGAGGTTGTACAGACGACCAGAGGGCAAGGTGGCTCCGGGCAGGAGCTCGATGGCACAGTCGTAGGGTCGGTCGGGGGGCAAGGATAAGGCGTCCTCCTTGCTGAAGGCCGGAGCTAGGTCCCGGTAAACATCGGGGATACAGAGCGGGTCCGGAGGCCGGGGAATTGGCTTGGGAATTACCGGAGCAGAGGATGAGGCGGAGCGGAGACAGTTGGCATGGCACGCTGCACTCCAGGACAGAATCTGGCTGCTGCGCCAATCAATGGAAGGATTGTGTTTTGCCAACCAGGGGTGCCCCAGCACCAGCTGTGGGCGAGAATTTTCAATTAGGTGAAAGGTTAATGTTTCATGGTGGTTCCCTGCCAACAGGAGGGCGACCGGAATTGTTCTCTGCCGGACCGTGGCCAGGGGAAGACCGTTAAGCGAGCGGGCCTCCATGGGAGAATCCAGTGGAACAGATGGGATGTGGAGCTGTCTGGCAAGGTCCAAGTCCAGAAAGTTCTCCTCGGCCCCGGAATCCACCAGCACAGGCACGGAGAGTGAGTGAGTTAGGTGGGTCAGTGTCACTGGTAGCTGTAGCAGATGAGGGGAGGTTACCGCAGTTCGGCTCACTCGTAGACTCCCCGTCACGAGGGAGCCCTCTCTTTTGCCGGTCTCTGGGGACGATGTGACCATAGCAGGCTGGGGAGTGGGCACAAGATGGTGGAGGTGTGCCTGGTCCATCTGGTGTGAGCGCTCTCTGCACCTCTCTCTCAACCGATTGTCAATCTGGATGGCGAGAGAGATTAGGGCCTCCAGGCTGCCCCCCTCCTCCTTGGTGGCGAGCTCATTCTTCAGAGCCTCGGACAGTCCCCTATAGAATAACCTCTGGAGGGCCGGATCGTTGAACCCACTGGTAGTTGCAAGGGCCTGGAACTCCACGGATTATTCGGCGACACTGCGGGACCCCTGTCTCAGGGTCGTGAGGCGATCCCCAGCATCTCGTCCTCGAACTGGGTGATCAAAGACACGCCTCATGTCTGCGGTGAAGCGGGCGTAGGAGGTGCAGACACTTCCCTGTTTTTTCCACACAGCGACTCCCCAGTCCCGTGCAGACCCCCGTAGGAGGCTGATCAAGAACGCAATTTTAGCCCTATCAGACACGTAGGACGTCAGCTGCAGCTCGAAGGCGAGTGAAACCTGCGTCAGGAAGGCCTCGCAAGAGCCGAAATCCCCAGCATAGCTCTCTGGAACCGGAACCGTGGGTTCACGGACAACTGTAACGTGCACCAAGGGAGAGCTACTACTCGCTGTCTCTGGGATGTTAGCGTCGGTAGATTGAAACCCTGTAGCGGCTAGGGGAGGTACTGACGTGGACAGCTGACCAGTTAAGTGTGACGTTTTACTAATTAGTGCATTCACACTAGATACAAGACCCCTAAGGAGCTCATCATGCTGTCCTATGATTGCCTCGTGGCTATCTACAGCCTGATGAATGGCAGAGGCAGCACCTGCCTCCGTTTTGCAGTCTGCTGAGCTCATGATTGCCAAACCGTACTGTCATGGGACGGAACTGAGGCTCAAGTGCAGACAGCAAAACAGGAGACACAGAATTTGATTCACGGATTTATTTGAACTAAAGGAAGAGCGGGAACAAAAAAAACCTACTAAGGCAAAAAACTAATACTAAGAAGTAAACAGAAAACGATCGGGAAACTCCTGACGGAAAAGCTACTAGAAAACAAAGTACAAACGATCGCAGCCAAAGAGGACCGGCGGAGGAGTCTGGCACAGGAGTGGGGAGAATCGGCTGAAGAGTGGGAAGGTTAGAGGGGATCGTAGTTCCAGGCAGGCAGGAGGCAGACAGGAATCCAGTGACGCATAGGACCAGAATGAAGTAGATTACGGTTTGGCGTCGGTTCGTGGTCAGCCGGTGTTTATATAGGAGGTGCAGGTGGGGAGGCCACTCCCCGCCGCAGCTGGAAGCAGTTGAGTTTATTGGAGGTGAGAGGTCATGCCCATGAGGCAGGGAGGCCACCAGATGGTGCCAACGGACCAAATTAGGGTTGAGAAGTGGAGGGCATGACAGAAACTGAATCAATGTAGTAAGTAAAAGTAAGAAAATACAAGTTCTAATTCGGAAGTGTACTCGAGTACAAAAGTATTGTGTTAAAACATATATGCACTTTGGAGTTTTTTCAGTTCTGCTGTGTGATTATAAATGACTGATTATGTAAAAAAAAAAAAGATATTCCTATGTGACTGAACATGGTCTGCTGGAAAAACCCAATAAAAAAAATGTAAAAGATAATAAATGTAAAAAAACATCTGAAATGGAGCTGATGGAGTGAGAGGGACTGCTGATGAGCAGAGTGAAGCCCCGCATGACATTTTAGAGCATTTTAGATTTTTACAGTCCAACAGCCTTACGGACAGTGGCCACGATGTCCGCGAGACTGAAACACATACATGTTAACAGCTATGAAAGCGGAGTGACCTCGCCTCATGCAAAGTCAAATAGAAACCGTTCTCGACCATTTTGCAAATGTGGAAGCCCAGACCTGGCATGGCATGGCATGCTGTCTTGTGTGTTGTAAGAATCGCATTCAAACGTTTTCAATCTGTTCTTGGTCAGTAAAACTTCAGTCAAACATGCAAGTCAACTTCTGCTGTTTTTGTGCCAAACTGCATTTGTAATATTGATAAAAAAAAATTTTTTTTTCTTTGGATTTCACCATTTTCACGCTTGGATTCCTCAACTTCTGTATTTTCATGATAACTGTTACAGCAGCTGAGAACACAGAGGCTAAAAGAAGTAGTGAGGGATTTTCACAAATGAGAGGAGAAAGTTTGAATATTTGTGTTTGAACATAGGGAGTCAGAGTAAAAAGTAACAAACTTTAGCATGTCTTTACTGATTTAATATTTTTAAATGGTATGAGTGATATATTGTATTTACTGTAAATTACTACCATGTATGGAATACCACTGTAAAGAATCCCCCCTGGGAATAATAAAGTTATTGTATTGTATTGATCAAATTGATATTTAACTATCCCAGCAAAGTTTTGAATAATGAAGGCTGGCTTCATGACTTCCAGTAAAGTTCAGATAAGTGAAAAATCTACTTTAACACACACAAAAAATAAGAAATTGATCACAATTTAGATAATTTTCTAAACAAAAACCAATAAAAACCTGGATGAACTGTAATTTAATCAACAATGATATAATTTAAAGCTTTTATTTTGAGTCCTGTTTTTGTTATATTGTGTCTTAAGTTAAATATAGCGCTATATGTGTAATGAGGACAAGTTTAAGTAAAGCTAAACCACAAGAGTAGTAGCTAAGATAATTGTAAGTAATAATTAAATAATTCCAAATACTGACTGTATCCACAAAGTTTAAATTGGATTCTATTGTGAAACACATTAGATTGTTTTCAGTGGAGTAATCAAATATTACTACTTCTATTCCTGACACTGATTATGCACAAAAAATTAATAGCATCTGTACGTCGTCTTTGCTGTGTATTCCAAACCAACAATGGGTGAGTTAAATCTGCAAGTTCTCACATACACGTCCCTTCAAGGTTACTTTGGTAAAGTGCTGACCACACAAAAAGCACTCAAACAAGACAGCTGTAACTCTTCTGATGTCCCAACCGGCCAGGGGCAGTATGTTTTGTTGCTAAACCAGAAGCGGAAAAGGGGGAAAAAAAAAAAATGCCATTAAAGTCTTCTTAGCTGTGCAGAACGGTGGAGCCGCAGTATGCCGTGCACAGTATGCCAAGAGGCACGACACGCATTAAAGGAAATCATTGCTGTGGCTGAAGCTGCCAGCCTCTGATTTGCACTTAAGTCAATTGTGACTAGTGTACCTGAGCGATGTAATAAATTGTGTTTTAAATGAAGCTCATTAGAGCTCACTCTTATGGGAAAATGTGGAGCCTCTGACTGACTGCTGTGGGTCATTATATGATTATTCCAGCTCTAGTTGCTTCCTAGAGGTACTTTTTTTTTTTCTCTCTCTAATCTACACAAAGACATAAAATGTTGTACTGATCGTCTCCTCTCACTTGAAAATAATTCTGACAGGCACGTTAAACAAGTCTTTTTGCTTTTGGTGACGGGTGACAGACGAGTTTTAACACTAAACATGGTATTAATGGCGGCATGCACCTGTTATACCAGCCTGGATTACAAGGAAGAAACAAAACAAGGCTGCAGTGGAGATGACTGTCACATCCCTGACACAGTGAGACGAAAAAGAGCAGTCAGATCACAGAATATAAACTAATTTAGCATCTAAGAAGAGACGGCTCCATTCAGGGAAGTTTGGCCTCATTAGATCTTTTGTCCTCTCTTCCTTTGGTGTCCTTCAGCATTAAGCAATCAAGAGTCTGGGTTTTCAAACAGCCGTGTGCCGCCTCAAATTTACTAGAGATACATGAATTGAGCATATAAACAGTTGCTGCCTTCTGGAGCTGTCAGCTTGCCAAGGGAAACTTTGGAGATGGTTCAGAGAGTCAGCTATTAAAATAATCTTGCTTTACTATTTATCCTTCAAGATGCCGGTATTAAAAAGGTAAGGTGGGTGTCTATACACTTCACCAGATTATGTATGCAAATCGTACAGGGTCCCATATACCTTCCATCTGTCTGGAAACCATTAGCTGTGTTGGCCAGCTGTTTGTCAGATTCAAAACTGCAACATAAATCTCACCCCTTTTTTCCAAACAAGCTTGAAGAAATTGATTGGCCTTTACACTTCATGTCTTGTTCTCCTTCTCTCCAGTCGCCACGTCCCCTGCTGGGTTTTAGTTCCTCGACAAGAAACCTGCTAACGGAGGCCGGTCCGTCATGCCTCCGTCAGCTTCTATCAGCCGAACGATGTCAATGAAATTAGTTTCCACGAACACGAGAATAAAGTCTGTGCAGTTTCACTTTAATAGAGTATATCATTACCTTCACCAACAAAAATTGGACAACCAATGAAATTGGCTGAGAAGGTTATGTTTTTGTCTGTGTGTATTTATTTATATGTATGTGTGTATTTTACCAACTTTTCGCAAAAACTACACACCCGAAATGCATAAAATCTTCAGGGAGGGTTTGTCATCATCTAAGGACCAATCAGAGTTTGGGACGTTAACGACTAACCGCTTCCAAATGAAATCCCTCAAAACATGCGAGAAAAAAAATGTCCAATACAGAGAGTTTGGGAGAGGCACCTCATGGAGGAGATCAAAAGGAGATCAGCATCCGTTGCCATGGAGACGGACCCTGCACGGTGTTTCAACACAGTGATGTTGCTACCCGACAGGCTAGTTAGCTTCGATATGAGCTAGTGGTTAGCGATGCTAACCGGGTTCCACAAACAAATGTGGCGTTGGCGAAGGTCTGCGCTCCACCGAAGGTAAATATTTATCCAGGGTCTGGGGCTTGAGAAAACATCCCTGCATGTCTCCGCGAAGCTGCACGGCTCGTCGGTGGTCTCATCAATATTGTTTGCGGAATCTTTGCAGCACAGCCCAAACCATGTTAGTCAAAGCATCCCTGCAAGACGCCCGAGCTTTGATCCACATTCCTCCTGACCTGCTGCTTCAGTGCCGTCTCTCTCTGCAGCTGCCGCTCTGCGGGGGACATATTGGTTGTTCGGTAACTCCAAGCTTTCAAAAGGAGGCCTGTATTCTCGATTAAAAGCGGCAAAGCATGAATCAGAGGTCATCCTGCCCATCGCTTTCAGCTGTGAGGTAAATTGTGAACTGACAGCCTTCACATTATAGCGAGAAATCTCTCGGTGTGGAGAAGCTGCAGGGGAAGCCAGCAGTACGCGGCGAATCCCTGCAAAGTGTCAAGTCGGTATTGAACCGACAACCCTCGAGTGCCAAGCAAGGCGCGGCTTACTTTGAAGAAATTACTGGCTAATGGGATTTTCTGCTGGTCCGTGTGGGCCGTGGCTTTCACAACAGCTTCATGGAATTCTGTTCTTCAAGTGGTTGGCACATTGTTATGTTGCATGCCGCATGGAGGTGTAGTAGTTTGCACTCAGAGTGAGAACACACCCAGTTCAAGTCTTGGCTTGGGGAGTTTGCATGTTCTCTCTGTGCATGTGTAAATACTGCAGTTTGCTCCCGCAGTCTAAATCACGGCCTTCACCTCTGTCAACGGAAAAAAACCTTCAAGAAGATCGTTTGATTCCCAAATGAGCAAAAACTACCTGCATGTGTACCTTAAGCACTGTGACATGGCATGTATCCATGCCCTTCTTTATTATTTGGCTTAAAAAAAAAACCCAACAGATTGGAGCACTTGGATCCAGTGAAAGCACCGAGTTATACAGCTGCTTTAAAAAAAAAAAGTCCTGCCTTTCGTGCTGTGGCACAGATGTGACTTCATTGTTGAGGACAGAATCATCACTGAGGCCAAGACGTCGCAGCCAAGAACACCTGGCTCACTTCAAAGTAAAGAAGGCGCTTTCTACATTTTAATCATTTGATTACATTCCACCAGTTGCTGCGTTTTTTATTCAAGATGACAAGAAGCTGGTTTCCTGTGGAGCTCCAACCCCGGTACTTGGATGCACATGTCTCTTCATTTTATACAACAGAAACAAATGTGTTATTCGGTGTTTTTCTCTTGTAGTGCACCTGCTGCTCTAAAGCCCGGTGCCACGGCGGAGATCCGCTGTCATCGTGACAGTCCCTGGTGTGCGTGTACAGTTGACAAAGCAATTTTGCTGTTCCCGTCTGGACAGAGCTCCTGGGCCTGCCACCATCGCAAATCAGCGCCGCTCACCATCAGTGCAGGAACAATGATGTCAGAGAAGTTGAAGGGGAGCTGTTAAACTCAGCTCACTCCAACAACTGTGGCTCTATGAGGTTTGGGGTTGGGTTTTTTTAGTTAGTTTGGGGGGGGGGTTAAATACAAAAATCAAGCAAGACCTGAGAGTGTAACATCCGTTAGAGCCAGGAGGAAAGTGTAAGTTTGTATGAAGCTTCAATGTAAAACTCAGAAAGCATCAAAAAGCTGGAGTAGATGCCCCCCCCCCCCCCCCCCGTGTCTCTAGTCATCTCTCTCCTCGAGACTTCACTTTCTTTCTCACAATGTTTCCGACTTTTAAGCACGTGCTTTGACGCCATCTGCTGGATTGTTATCAAAGAACATTTATTTAGCGTTCGTTCATTCATTCACTACCTCCATCCACTCATCCTCTATACTGCTTTATCTAACTCGTGCTTAGAGGCAAAGACACACACACACACACACACACACACACACACACACACACACACACACACACACACACACACACACACACACACACACACACACACACACACACACACACACACACACACACACACATATTTATACACACACTTCTAACATAGTTCATGTTTTACATACCCATAATATGTAAAAAAAAAAGATCACACAAGCAGAAAATTCCTCAAACAAATGTGTTCAATATTAAGAAAGGCATTTTTATCAGGCAGAAAATAAGATCTGTTAAATCTCTATACTGTTTTATGCAAATGACCAATTCGTTATTTTTTAAAATTTTACATTCTGTCATGACAATATAAAATAAAGTTTATGCACTGAATTCAACCTTTTCTTTATTCTCCCAAAGAATAAATTAATAAAAAATCAGCAGAACATCAAAGCAACACAATATTTACCATCACACAGTCTTAAAGATCCGTCCGTGGTCTTATGTGCTCATGCAGGATGAAGGAAACAAGCTCCGAGTTCAGACAGGAATACAATTATATTTTTATACATCTATTGTTAATTCAACATTTGTGATATGTAAAATAAAAACTTTGAATCATATTTGAATCATATCTGTGACGATTATGGCCCACTGGGAAAAAATATTATTCAAAAATATTCTATTGATTTAAGGAAACTACACGTTTTGACTTATATGATTAATAAGCTAATGTTATTTTTAAATCCGTTCATCTGTAATAAATATAAAGGATATATGAAAGTTTAACAGTTTGATCACAGATATAATAAAATCATGCTTCATGATGCAAAGAATCTGTGGTTCAGTTCTGTTTGGCTCTTGGGGGAACGTAATGTGCAGTTTGTATTGTGTGTTTTCTCTGTGCGTGGTCTGGGTCCGCCTGTGTCCTCCTACACTTTCTCTGTGAGGACACACGTCCTCAGTTTCACACGTCTGCTGCATTTTGATGGAAGTGTTGATTTCTACCTGTTTGTGTTTGATAGTTTTACCTATTTATTTATTTTTTCTTTTGTTTATGTTTATATTTGTTATTCTACTTTTTTTTTTTCTTCCTATTTTGACATTTTGCATCTTCATAGATCCTGGTGACCAGTCATTTCATGGCCATACTAGTATGTGTATGTGACAAATTTAAAGAAAATCAAAACAATCTACAGTCCCAAAACATGCTTGTAAATTACAAATTACCTGTCAATGTGATTGTGTGCATCTGTCTGTCTGGGATTATATTTCTGATTTTGAATTACTAAATTCTGAATATATAATAAGTGATGTCAGGTTGTGTGTAATGCATATTCAACAACTGGATGGATGTTTCACTGTCTGAAATAAATAATGAGAAAAATTAACTTTTTCATTGAACTTCTGTCTATCTGTCTATCTGTCTATCTAGACTAATCCATCATTGGATAAACATGCAGACAGAAAACCTCACATTCAAACATAAAGGCACCAATGAAGCAAAGTGAAGAACCTGGACTACACCCACACACTGGGAGAACATGCAAATTCCACACAGAAAGGTCTAAAACCAGGGTTTTTCTCAATGGTGGCCCAAATGGTTAGAAAATCAAGTTTTCATTTTCCCCTCGTGGATTAACAAACTTTTCTCATTCTGAGGTGACGATTTTAACCACTGCGGCCCTTTGTAATGATCATTTCTTGTGTTTTCCATGTTTTGTGATATATCTCCCTTTTGAACTGCATGCAGTTTGACCCCTGAAGATCTGCTCTCATTACTGGACTTCACAGTGAAATGAATGACACTTTAAACCAAGGTTTTCGTTGCCATAACCACACTCTGCTGTGAAATTCAGAAAGGAATTAGTACGGATATTTTTCCTACACAGTCTGACCCAGACTGACCCGCCCAGAGCCAAGTCATGGATCAGGAGAGCCACATGCACTGCGAGGGCTTTTATTATTCAGGAGGACATGAGGAGGGTGGATGAAGGAGGGGGAGGGCAACTCAGGGGGGGGAGGGTAGTGTCGGGGTGGGCGGGGCTTATCTCAGCCGAACCGATGGAGGCAAACCGGGGGAGAAGTCTTCAACCAAACAAGTGGAGGGACTCCGAGGCTCGGACTGCCCCATGCACGAGGAGATGGAGTGAGCAAAACAAACGCAGCTGTCACAGTCAAAGGTATTTATATTATTTTAATTTATTGAGTGTCCTCAAGTTTCTGCTGGCCATCGTTATTCTAGATTATAAATCCTCTGGAGAGGCCGTTTCTGTTTCTGTAAGCTTTGGGCCTTTTATAAGCTTAGAAATGATATTATGACTAAAATATCTTGCGAGTTCTTCGTTAATCGGTTTTATAATCGAACCCTTTACTAACAGGAAAAATAAACTTGAGTTGCGGGAAAAGACATTATTCAAACGGTTCCAAAGTCCATTTGTGGAGCACAAGAGACATGGAAACGAAAAGTTATCGTCAAGTTAACGTTTAAACTGAGAGGGAATAAATTCGTTTTTTTTAAATTTTTTATTATAGCATTAAGTTGTTGCCAATTGATTTCTCTATGACGACGATTAAGTTTAGAACTACTTCCGGTTTGATTCTGATTCATTCAGAAAAAGTCAAACTTGTTGGTAAACAAACCTTTGTGCTCGAGGCATGGTTGTTCTGAACCCCTGTAACCTCTTATTTTATTAAATCGATTGTAAAAACCTTCATAACTTGTACATTTCCATGAATTCTTGTTTTCTACCCCCAAAAGGTTCACAGGTGTGAATGAATCGACCTCTTCTCACCTTTGACTCAGGTTGGACTGTAGTACCAATGCAACCCTTAATGCCCCATTTCACAATTACGGTCAGATGTGTGTTGTCTTTTGCACTTTTCCACATTTTCAGCATTAAAACTATTCATCCCACAAGAGTGAGCGGCATTAAAACTACATGTGGATACATCCTTGTTGATTTCCAGGCTTTTGGAAATAAAAATAGAACTCTCGCTGCTTGTATAATTAAGTTATTCAATAGATATCCAGTATTTGTTCTGTGATATTTGCACTCAACTAAAATAACCTTTGCAGTTTACAACTGCGATATAAAAATAACAAGTGCCAAACGTTGCTGCACCTCGCACTAGTCAGTCAAAGGTATAAAGAACTGTGTCTATATTTGTGTCTCTACTGATCCTCCATCACAAGACAGTCACTGTGTCAGTTCTTATTTACCTGAAGATGCTGGGAACCTGACTTTGGGATGTGTAAATGAGGATTTAGAACTTAGTGCTGCACACAGATTTAGCTGTCTGTTATTTTTGTTTGCTTCTGTAGCTGCAAAGCAAACACGGCAGTCTTGTTTGTGCTATGTAAATAAAGTCAGCCTAAACCGACTTGACATTTCTCTCACTCCATTTCCACACCAGTTAATGTTACCTAATTAACATACCAAATCAATACGGTTGTAACAGTAGGGAACTGGAGTGTAGACTTATGGTTCTTAAGATTTTGTTACTCTTGATAGGCAAAGAAAGGTTGCTAAAAATACATTTTCAAAGACGCTTGTGAAAGAAGCACCTCGAAGAGAACACAGCACTCGGATTGATTGGGCATCTTTAGCAGAAAAATACAAGTTCTTGTAGAGTTTTTCAAGCCTTTCTCATAAAAAAACCTTGTTTGCCTGCAGGCAGTGGATTTAATGAAGGCTTTAACAGCAGTACTTAACATGACTTCTTCTTTTTATATAGATGTCATCCTTATGAGTGACTCAGACATACCTTTAGGATATCTACACCCCAAAAAAAAACACCTGAACAAAAAACAATATGTACTTTGAAGTTGTTCTGTACACCATGCTGATGTTTACTCCAGGATCCATCAGACTTATCAATTAAAGATGTTTCCTTCAAGTCAACACAGCCCTGCAGTGCTGCTGCACAATGCATATGAAAACAATCACCTCACTGTAACTGGATATGTATGTATGGCACTCACCTCACCTGGTCTAACTTTTTGTCAGCCCACAGTGGCTGCATGTGTTCGGTTTGAGGCCTCTCCTTCACATAGCTGGTCATCGTTGCACAGATCAGGGGACAGGTGCCGATTGTAGCCCCTGAATGGTCCTTTTGTGTCCTCACCCAACCCAGACCCAGAGCAGAGTAGAGAATAGGTGACCTATTCAATTATTACTCATGCTCTGTTTTTTGTTTTTTTGTGGTTGTTGTTCTCTGTAAAATGCAAAGATGGATGACTCCAATGATGATGAGGAGGAGGAAACAGTAGGGGCAAGAAGAGAATGTAATAAAAGGCTGAAATTGCTTCACAATTCAAGAGCTTTGACAGCATGCGCTACAAGGTTTTCATTATGCAAAGTCATATCCTCTGACATGCAATTCAGTAGCAGTTAAACATTTTAAGTGTCACACATATTACTCATTTGTTTCTAGCATAGTGCGTTGTTTTTCCAACTTGTTGCATGAGTGTGGTGTTCAGGCGTCCGCCGGCAGAGCTGGAATTAACCTTCAGCTGGTTAGCGCTAACATTAGGGGCCTGATAGCTATCAATTATTCAGTATGTTCTGCTCCGCTGGCACAAATCTAAATGCGTCTCACCATGGAAACAGCCTTCTGGCACCACCGGAGGGTGTTGGTTTCACCGACTCCAGCCATGTTCCTCCATTCAGGTCCTGCTGAATGCAGTGAAACTAACTCCACACAGTGGAGACATTAATCATGTGTCAATCAAGAAAAACATAGCGACGTTACACTTAAAGATAAATTGGAAAACCTTAGAAAAAAAAAAAGAAGGGATTGCCAAATACCCAAAGTGCACTTGAACAAAGGAAAGCAGAGACTCTACAGGTAACGATGATATAAAAGTGTATATTTTTCCAAAAGAAACCTATAAGAATAGGCTCAATTTTAAATGGATAAATTACTCATATTGCAGTTTTCACTGAATTGTTCATGTGAAGTGTTTTCCTTACTACAGTTATTATTGATTGCATCTGATTATAGCATCTAATAATAAAATAATAAACCTTTGAGTTGTACTAATGCAACAAGTGTATGCCATATTATTATTGTAGGAGAAAAAACATTTTGGCATCAAACTGAAAGGCTAAAGTATCGGGTGAAATACTGTATATTGGCAACCAGGTCATTGGTTTCGACAGCCACAACATAACTTTTTCACAAGTTTGCCCTTTACTCTGCAAGTTGGTTTCTATCTATATTAGGTGGTCTGCGTGGGGGTGCAGTGGTTAGAAGCATGGAGACTCGTGTTCAATACAGCCTCAGGGCCTTTTTTATGTGTTATTGCATGTCGTAAATGTGTGGGTTTTCTCTCAGTATTCCTGTGTCCTCCCACAAGAAACATTCGTTTCAGGTTATTGGTTGTCTCTAAGTTGCCAGTCGGACTCGGGGACTGTGTGGATGTGATTGTGCGTCTCTGCGTGTTGCCTCTGTGATCGACTGGCAATCTGTGTATCGCGTCCTCCACCTTTCTTCAGCTTGGATAAAGCAGATAGGCTGAATGGATGGATTACTTGTCAGACTATCTTGATTCAACACTAGAGGGTGCAACTTTACTACAACTTCCTACATCACAGTACAGAGCTTTAACTCAACCTTTCAGGTTTCTGAAGTTATATTAGAAATAGACTCTATGGGAATAATCACTTGGTATATTTTAGATCACACATTTAATATGCTGATTATGCTCATATATAATTGGGCTGAACTGACTTCATGTGTGTCTTTTATTAGTATTTCAGTTAATTTTCAGTTTTCATCTGTGAATCATTCTGTGGAGCTCCCAACAACACAAAACAAAACAAAATACCCATAACTCTTCAGATGTTTGTTTACTATGACAACATGATTGTGTTTTTAAGTGGGTCATGACCAGGCTGAAAGGTAGCAGTAATTCAGACTCCATTACTCTGCGGGAGAGGTAGAACCACGATGAAATGCACTTTGTTGGTGTTGACAGTTTTCTCAAGTGTGCGGCTGCTGAAGTATTTCAGGGAAAAAAAACAACCGCTTTCTTCTTCAGGTTGCATTTTTATTTGACAGGTGGATGAGAAGTGACATTAGTGCCGGGCTCATTACATCGAGGGAAAACTTGTTGCCGGAGGCTCCCTGTTGTGCGATTATTGTTTTTGACATATTTCAACTCTGTATGTCTCGCGGAGTGTGCAGTTAGTCATGTTATGCTGTGATGTTTGACATTTTAATCGTGATCACAGCGTTGTAATCACACACAAAAAGTCATTGAAAACTGCCCTTTAGTGCAGGGAAGAAAAAAAAAAGAAGAAGGAAAAGACTGGTTGTTCCTTGTTGTAAGTGTCTTTTTCTTCAGAAAACGGAAAACGCCTTCACGTCGCGTACATACACCAGAACACAGAGTGTTTGTGTTGCTCATGTAGGTCAGACTAGGAAAAACTGGTTCATGTACGTAGGTGTGTCCAGTTACTTCGTCACTTCAGGGGTTGAAAAAGACTGAGTGGAGCATGACGTTTCTCTGCATTCACATCTTTTCATTACCTGACCATGGTTTCATTCCTTTTGACAGAGGTGGCAAAATTACTCAGTCTTTAACAAAATAAAGATTCTTGTGTTGGACAGTAAACGTAAACATGTTGTGAAACTGACTCACGTAGATAAGTAAAATGAAAGCAAAAGTAGTGGCCTGCAAGTACAAAGTAACTTTTCTGTCATATATATATATATATATATATATATATATATATATAAATTATAGCTCTTATTGTAACATGATGTTTGTTAGATTTTGTAACTAAATCTTTCTTAATCATTAGTAATAACAAAGACTTCTTACTCTGATCAGAAACTGAATAATATTCTTAAATGAAAAACCTAAAACCTAAACTGATTGTAAGCTGGAAGGACTTTCAATAAAACACTATGAACTTCATTTAATGACTTTAATTTTAGAGTGCCTTTCATTTTTGAAATGGAAACAGAAAGTTTGCTCTTCCCACCACATTATTGATGTAACCTAATCACTCATAAATCCATCATCTCCAGCAGCGTCATTGTTTAAACCATCAGCTCCACTTTGTTTGAAGAATGGAAGGAGGAGAGAGTAGATATTTGTTTTCAAATGTAAGGAGAACAGGTAAAAAGTTGTACAAAAAAACCTAGAAAAATGAAGTACAACTACTTTGTTACTTGACACCTTAGATTTTCACACATTTTCCTCTGAGATTCAAGTCATTAAGTAATAATGCTCTGTGGGGACGCTGCAGGCGTCAACAAACCAAAGTGTTGGGAGCATTTTGGAGGCTCTTTTCCCTCGAAGTGCGATAAGAAGTTGTCACACAGCGTCGGAGATGTTCTCGCTCTCTCATGCTCGTGATGATTCATGATCATTTAGAAAAGTACTTTGTCCCTCATTACCGCCGCCTGGGGCAAGACACGTCTGTTTAGACTCCAAGACAAATACAGGATATTTATTCAGGACTGCCTCATGGGCATACAGTAGGCAGGGATGTTGAAGCAGTGAGAGCAGCCTCTCTTTCCCTCTCCCGCCCTCTTTAGTCTTGTGTTTGCCCCCTCTCTCCTCTGCCTCCTGCCTTTTTTGCTGAAAAGAGGAGGGGCCCCCCAAAGTAATCCAATACCTGCCCGATTCACAAATGTTACAGTAAGTTGCTGAACTGCCCTGACAAGTGCAGAGGTTAAAGCACATTAGCAGACTGAGGGTGACAGCAGAGGCTGCATCTGTGCTCAGCAGGAACCTTTGCTTCCCAGCTCAGGAGCGAGGAGTTTGTAAAGAGGGGGAAAAAGGAGGATAGAAATTGAAAAGTGACTCAGAGTAAGAGAGAGAGTGAGAGAGAGAGAGAGAGAGAGAGGGAGAAAGGGGGGGAAAACCTGGCACCGCTTCAAATGACTCCACGGGAAGAATGAAAGAAGTCGCCGTGGGCTTCCTGCCATCCAACATGTCTTCAGAAGAGAGCGCTGTGAGAGACATGGCTGAGAGTGAGACGGATTGTTCTGAGGGACTGGATGAGGCTGTCCTGGGGCGCATTGCCAGCTTGCCTCTGGATCCGTTCCCACCCAGAGACTTCAGAGGGAAGTTTAAAAAGATGCGCTACAAGAAGAGGCCCACCATACTTGAATGTAGGTACAGCTTTGACTCGGTGAATCTCTGGTAGTCGCCTCAAGTTTGTTCTGAATCTGTCAGAGAGTTGAGAAATGTGTTGCAGAGGCAGCGCCGGAATTTTAACCACTATTGTCATCACTTTGTGAAATTCCTCACCTCCCGGTTGTATTTGTCACAGTTATACAGGAATCTGATGGCGTGTTAATAACGCACTCAGACAGTGGAGGAGAACACAAACTGTTTGGGATTTTATGTAGCTATTGTGCAGTTGTTGTTTTTCTTTGCTTCTAATGATTTTTAATCACATTTTCCTCCGTTTTTTTTTTTTTTTACCAAAACAGCAACAATTCAATATGTGACATAATTAATGCCAACAATATATCAGCATGTAGAACTGTGTGGTTTAGAGAGTCCAGAATAACCACGGAAATGACTGAACGAGATGGACATACCTCAAATTCCAAACCTTCATCCAAGCTTGATAATGATTTTAATAAGTGTTAAATGTGTTTGAGTCTTTATCTAGTTGAAGGCAAACTCGAAAGCTGATGAGTGTATTTTATAGATAAAAAACCAGTGCTGCATCTTTAGTTTATTTATGCCTTCATTCGGTGTTTTGAGAGCAAACGCTGCTGCTGGAGAAAAATGCAATAAACTGAACTGGTGATTATGGGTCTATTCATGAAGAAGTTCATCGTCTCATGAAGTGACACTGATCCTCCTCAGTGTGCTGGAAAACTGTCGCTCCTTTATATTCACATGTTTTCAGTAGCTAATCTGACATGCTTACCACGATCCTAAAACACTTCAGATCTGGCATTTTCATGATCATTACTCTGGGATGTTTTGATTGTATGGAAACATGTGAAAGCTCAGATTATACTTCATCTTTGATCCCATTTCTGATCTGACTAGACAAGTTAGAGGCAGTTTGTTCTGTGACAAGAAACAGTGACCAGTAAATTTGCACTGTCATGGTTTTGGATTAGTGGAGGGAAGTTTCTGCCTCACATTAGGGATCGTTACATCGGCATTATGCGTCACAGGATCTTTGGTGGTGACAGAGTTGGAAAAAACCCTTGACGGTGTCATCGCAGGGGAACCGTCTGGGTGCATTCAGATGGATATTTCTCCACAGCAGAGTGAGCCAATATCTTTGAGAGTTTTTGGTCCGCCCCTTGAAGTAGCCTGCCCACCTTCTCCTAGTCCGACCCTTTCCTCGTCTTCTTTCAACAGTTCCTTGGAGCACCATCTTCAGTAGGAAGTTGTGGTTGTCAATGTGTTCCCACGCAAGGTGTCTTGAGGTGATTTGATGATAAACAGAAATTTGGGTGCAGCTTTGGCTCATGTCATAGTTTGTGGCTGTTGCAGGTTCAATCCCACATCTGTCTGTAAGTTGAAGTGTGCTTGAACTGAACTGCCTCTAATGATGGATTGAGCTCCTGTGTGTGACGAGTTAATTGTGAGTAACAATATAAAAGTGTTTGATGTACATGATGACATAATTGCCCTTGCCTATTGAGACATGACGCATAGGATTTTGGATTCAGTGGAAGTTGATGTCAAATGATGAAACATGTCTCCGTACCCAAGGTTATAAATTCAAAATTTCACAGTTTGTCAAGCAATGAACTTATAAGACTGCGAAAGTCCGACAGTCTGTAGAATCCGCTCACAATCACAGCTCCAGAGGAGAACTGTCAGTACCAGCCACTTCCTCAACTTGACTCTCACTTTGAAGCTGATGTCATTTACTTCTCCAGATGGTCTTCAGTTTTGCCAAAATAGATGTTGTCTCACTGACTCTTGATTTGGTATATTTTGTTACGGCCCAATTTAGTTCATGTGCCGCGCATACAGTCTGGTTTGAGCTCAGTAAGGCAGGAGCAGTAAAAGAAACACAGCGTCATAACCTTTAGATACTGTCACAAAATGTTTTTGTCATTTAGTTAGTTAGTGGAAAGAAGTACATTCATATTTAAAGCACTTTTGTCAAACCTTTTTCTTTTTATGTTGTCTGAAATCTTTTCTGTCAGTGTTTCTCTACAGTCTAATGTTGGCGGAAGCCTGTCCCTTCTCGGGCAGCATTTGCATGTTTTTACTAACTCCCCATCATAGTATGGATTTCATGGTAAGATCAGCTTTTGTTTGTAGTATCTTACAACAGTTCTAATATCATTGTTATGGTAGCTTGAACAAGTGTGAGAGACCGTGGCGCGCTTAGACACGGCAGTTGTTTTTGTTGAAAAATGGAAATGTTCTGCAGCGTGTTATGTGGGACAGTTTATCACAACTGATGTAGATTTCGCCAACTCAAACATCTCTGTTAAACTTTGTGCAGTTGTTGCTATTAAAAAAAACAAAAAAACGATCTAAAATTATTCATCTGGGGAATTACATAACCATCCGCCCTTCAGAGAGTCTCTCACTGGACGGGCCGGGCAGAGCAGATTAAAACTGAGAGATAAGTCAGAAGTGAACCTGGCTTGTTGTTTAAAAATTTGAGTTTCTTTCCTTCAGTAATAAAATACTTTCCTTGCCATAACGAATCAAGCAAATATTATTATTTAACCACTTTCTGGTTATTTATAAGAAAAAGGCCCAAACGGCCTCACAATCATTGTTGTTCTAATTAAATGTTGTTTTCAACACTATTAGAAATAGAAAAAATCTTTTCTTTTTTTTTTTGATGATGGTGATGGGACGTGTCTAAAAAGCTGTTGTGTATGTTATTTGTGTTATGTATGTTATTTGCAATATTTGACTTGTGATGGGCTGGAGACCCAACCAGGCTGTATCATGGCTTCATCTCATAGTCATAAACTAAAAGCAGAATTGATTACGAATGGATGTAGAAGTGTTACAGTGTCAATGAGCCAGACCACATGGTTCAAATTAACATGTAAACTGATTCCGGATTTAATCTAGGTGGTATGTACAATGGATTCTAAATTCACAATAGTCTAATTTCATCCCAGTCGGGCAGGAGTATTTATGAAATACCATAATAGCCAATATTGACAACTTTCAGTTTAGTTTTAGACAAAGACAAGTAAACATTTATTGGAATTTTGGGGGTCACTTTCTTTGAACACTTACAGTTTCTTTGTAATTTTCACAGCATGAACGATCATCTGACCCACCTCTGATTCACAGTGCGAACATGCGTAGCAGGAGCAATGGTACAAAAAAAATATTTTTTTTACAAAAGGCAGTTGTTTTGAAATACATGACTGCGCAGGCTCCGCGTTGCCAGAGGAACACCAGACATGACCGACCTGGGTGTTATCACGACAACAGCGCTCCCTGAAATGTGTGTTTACCAAACACTGCCACCGCCAGCGACGGCCTCTCCATCACACGCCGTGTTACGTAATGAAGGTCAAGTGGCCGCTGCTTGATAGACAGACAGAGTTGTGATAGGATTATACTGAGAGTACAGAGAGGCTGCAGGGAAAGGAGGACTGCAGGATGTGTTTGTGCTCCATATGGTTAAAGATGTGCGTCTGCTTTTAACACAGAAAAATTGCTGCAAATAATTTTTTTTTTGTTGCATGCTGCAGGAAATGCAGCCGTTGAGCTTATCTGTGTTTCATTACAGGTTTTAAACAGATTAAACTCATTTATTGGCCATTTAGAAAGAAGGGGATCCTCCCAGTCTATGTTCATAATGTTTCTTCTCATCATCTGTTTTTATTCACTTGGTAGTTGTGATTTTGGTTAAAACAATAAGTAGTAACTCTGTTTTCAGAGAGAATGGTATCTTTTAGGGGGGAAAAGCTCCCTGTAATATGTGATGTTTATTAAAAAATTTTGCTTCATGCAATTTCAAATGAACATTTGTGCAAAATGTAGATTTTCCACTTGACTCAGCATGGTTTAAAATGCAGTGATGTACAATATTTAACAATGGATTTTATGTGACAGCTGTCTAAAGTTGGTGCTTGTAAAGAGGTGAAAGGGTTAAAAGCCATCAGTCAGCTGTCGCTCCCATACAGATCGTCTGTGTGCTGCTGATCCCACTTGCCAGCTGATCACTTAAATGTCTTCTCCCTTTTTTTTTTCCCTCCCCACTGCTCACCCAGATGTTCCCTCTAATGTGTCATGCTTTCCTCGTTTTTCTAACTCCCCGGGTTCACGCTGGTGACCCATCCGATTTTCCCACTCATGCTGATAGATGCACAAGAGCCACACTGTCATCATTATCAGGCCCTGCACGCAGACAAACAGTAGTTATTATTAACTGCGCTCCGCTAAGAGGATTGCTTCCTGCACTCTCAGCCTCCGCGCAGTTATTTAAAGGGAGCTTGCATTGCCGCCCACTGCCTGCCACAGCTTTAGAGAGAGAGAGAGAGAGAGCGTGAGAGAGAGAGATGCAGAGAGTGTGTGGAGGGAGGGGGCGAGAGAGGGCTGACAGCCAAGGACAGGACACAAGTGAGGAGGGGTAAAAACGGTGCTAGTGTGTTTTCTCAGGGCCTCATCAGCGCAGAGTTGTGTGCGTCACAGTGAGGTGACAGCAGGCTTTACCTGCTGGTCCAGGCTCTGCTGCTACTGCTCTGCTCTGCTCTGCTCTGCTCTGCTGCTGCTGCTGCTGGAGGGACGCAGTTAGAGGGGGACACTTAGCAGAAGGCTGCAGCCATGGCCAGTCAGCAGGACTCGGGCTTCTTTGAAATCAGCATCAAGTCTCTGCTCAAATCATGGAGTGGAAGTGAGTAGCACTTTGCCTCTTGTTGTTGTTGTTGTTGTTGTTGTTGTTGTTGCGCAGAGCTCAACCGGGAGCTTCTTCGACTTTGCAGCCTCCTCATTCTTGTTGTGTTCTGCGACTGGGACATGCTGCTGCTTGTTGCAGATGGAGCTGAGCGCTGTGTTGTTGCTCGCGAAGTCATTAGCTGCAAACTCAGAAGCATCTTTACTGTACTTTTATTGACAGGCTTTCATTCGTCTCTTAGCAACGCACAGATAGACGACTCCAACATGAGTTGCTGGCGAAGGTGAAGTTCATTGTAGAAAAGCACACAATGATTTGGCGCAGTTAATAAATTCATCTTTGTGATCAATTGTTTTTTGTTTTTCTGCTGCTCCTCTTTAAATTCCAGCTTGGTTCGCTTCATTCTCTTCCTGCAGTCTAAATAGATTTTATTAAGTGTGAGGACTCAGTAATAGGATTAGTTGAGGTTCAGCTTGGTTGCATGTTCTGTCCAGAGCTCGCGGCTTCACTGCTTCCCACTGGGCCCACAAGACCGGTGTGGAATGCCTTCCTGCCTCTGATAATGGTATTATTCTGCTTCAAGGGAGATTTGAGAGGTGGACTACACGGCCGACACTAAAACCAGCTGGACTAAAAATGAAACACTGGATGTAAACAATGACACAGCAGTTTCACAGTCAAAGCACGTGTCATAAAGATTCCCCACAATAAACCCCAAAACCAGCTAAATGTGATGTGGCAATGCTTTTTATCCAAAGTGATAAAGGCTGGTGATCTGGCTGCACCTCTCAGGCAGTGTGGCACTGAGTGTATATCTATTGCATCTGAATGTCAAGAGATGCCACAGAACACGCTGTCCCTGTCTACATACTCAACACCGAGCTGCTGTATCTCCTGATGATGTTGCATAATCCTCACAGTGGGTCACTTTGCTAAAGTGATAAAGGCGCAAGCAGCCATTGGACTGCGCCAGCAGAGATTCGCATCTATGCATTTAACATTTTCATTAATTGTGCGCTCTGGTAATCCTGTTCCTCTGCTTCAGTGTGCACAGGCTGTTATGTAACAAATCACAAGATGGCAACAGACACACTGTATAATAGTGAAGACTCTGTTTGTGTTAGATGTGAAACATATAGGCTTATTCATTTCTTTTTAGCCACAATGTGAGTTGTTCCCTGTAACCATCAGTATGTGTTTCCCTGCAGTTTATCAGATACTGTCTGCACTGCGACTACAAACCTAATAGTCTCAAAACCTTTTAGGGTCAGGCCTTTAATAAGCCTGTGTGTGTTCTCTAATAAAACAGTGACAGACAGCAACACAGAACTGGCATTGTGCAACAGCGGCATCAGGTCTGGTGTTCAATTTGCCCGAGGGCCAGTCCTCCCTCGGCCAATGAGAGCCGGAGATGAGTTGCTGGCCGCCGTGCACAGCCGCGCTCAAACGTGCCGTTCAGCTGTGCTTTAATTTGTGTTATGAAATCGAGTTAACCTCAATTTCTTACTTTATTTCACATTTTCCGCTCTAGTCTATTGGTTCTATCTTATTTTGACAAAATCTATGTTTAGCTCAATTGATGACCCTGAAAAAGTGCGACAGTGAGTGTGTGTGGTTGTCTGTTTGTGTGCGTTTGCCCCTGTGATGGACTGTTGACCTGTCGATGGATGATGGATGGATGGATGGATGGATGGATGGATGGATGGATGGATGGATGGATGTTAAACTCTGACTGTCATTCACACTTTAGCTTTATTTTTTAGAAACTCAGAAGTTTGTTTTTAATGCTCGTTGTAAAATGATTGTTTGATTTAAAGAGGCAGATCACACACGTTCATTCTTCTCTCTGCTCCCTTTCATTCAGACGTTTGGAAACTTTTGTTTTGTAATGTATTGAATTGTTTTGTTGCTTTCTTTTGTCAATAAATGTAATAAAACTAACCATAAGTTAATGTGAATTACACGGTTAAAAAACAGAATACCCTCTGTTAGTCTGGAACGCACAGTTTTATAAAAGATGGACTTACATAATTGGCCTGAAATGCCCCCTCGCAGCCGCCTGCTGTTTCCAGCAGGATGTTAACTTGCTGAACCAGGGCATGTAGTTTGTAGTTGGAAACTGTCAATTTAATCAACTTTTCTCAGCCGTCTGTAATCACGCCCTTAATCTCCACATGTTTTTCAGACATTAAACTGTGAACTTGTGATGATTGATGATCATGCTGTTGCTTCACTACTGTCTCCTCTGTTTTGATAAATACTGCAACAGAATAGTTCAGCTTGAACTCCACATAACATTCCAAGCGATTTTGAGCATTTTTATCGAACTGTTGTGTCTTTTAGGGCTCCGTGTTGAAGCCGTAGACCAGGGGTGTCCAACCTCGGTCCTCGAGGGCCCCTGTCCTGCAGGGTTTAGCTCTCTCCCAGTTGCTCGTTATTGGGCTTTTTCACAACCTTGGTGATGACATCATCATTAGATTCAGGTACGCTGAAGCAGGGAGAGAACTATAACATGCAGGACAGGGGCCCTCGAGGACCGGGGTTGGGCACCCCTGCCGTAGACTCATCCTTATTTTAGTTTTTATTTGTGACACAATTCACTTTGTAACTTTTTTTTCGAACAGTTGTACAGCTTTAGCAGTCTTGTTTTATAGATCGCTCTCTCTCTCTCTCTCTCTCTCTCTCTCTCTCTCTCTCTCTCTCTCTAGCTAGCTATCTGTGTGTGTGTGTGTGTGTGTGTGTGTGTGTGTGTGTGTGTGTGTGTGTGTGTGTGTGTGTGTGTGTGTGTGTGTGTGTGTGTGTGTGTGTGTGTGTGTGTGTGTGTGTGTGTGTGTGTGTGTGTGTGTGTGTGTGTTTATGCTTCTAACCACCTTTCTTTTCCGCCCTTCTTCTTCCCTGTTCTTGCTGAGCACCTTTTGCTTATGCTGCTGTTTGAACTGCTTTATGGTTGGACACTGCGTGAGCCGCTTTGACAGTCTGTTCCACAGTTTCAAATATTTGAAATACTAGATGTTTTTAAAGTTGTGTATGCACATGGATGTTTAAAAAGAAATCCTTCCTTAATTTATATCCCCCCTCTCTTTTGTGCCGTTTGCAAAAGAACCAGATCAGTGAATTTTAATGTTTTTGACTGGAACAATAGTGGATTTATGTGATTTCTGTTACTGGTGTGAAAGATCTTTATGTACTTTTTTTTTTTACAGTAAGTGGAGTGAACAATTGTAAGTTTTACCCCAAGTAATTAAATACGATGATATGAGTGAACAGTAAAGAATGTGGAGTCAACTGGGGTCCAGAAAGTGTTTTGCCAGTGTTGAAATGCTTTGTGACAGTTTGTTTCTTATGTGTTATGCTTTTCCATCCAGTATTACTCTGAGATTATAGAAACATAGCCAGTGTGGCACATCTATTCAGTAGCCTGGACTTCTTTAATTTAGTCTCCTGAAAAGTGGAATAAATAGCTGGCCACTAAAAGTAAATGTATGAATATAGCAGTGTGCAGACTTTCCTGTACGGCAGAGAATAGTAATGTTGGGACTATGCATCACCCATTCACAGAAATACATCAGGAGTTGTGTCATACGGAAACTGAACAAAGTGTTCCCAAAGGTCTGTGTTGATATTGGCATTTCTGGTGAAGTTAAAGAGGTCACTGGTATCTAAATATCCTCCCACTCTGTTCACACACTGCTGCTAATGTTGCTGTTTACTCAGTGGGAATGTCTCTGTGCACTGCATTACATGTATGTATGTATGTGTGTGTGTGTGTGTGTGTGTGTGTGTGTGTGTGTGTGTGTGTGTGTGTGTGTGTGTGTGTGTGTGTGTGTGTGTGTGTGTGTGTGTGTGTGTGTGTGTGTGTGTGTGTGTGTGTGTGTGTGTGTGTGTGTGTGTGTGTGTGTGTGTGTGTGTGTGTGTGTGTGTGTGTGTGTGTGTGTGTGTGTGTGTGTGTGTGTGTGTGTGTGTGTGAGAGAGACACTTGTTGGCCTGTTTGTATTGTCCTCTGGGGAGCACCGCCATGCTCAGGGTGTTTCCAGCATGGCTATGATGTAATGCACGCTGTGCCTGGGCTCCTTGTTTGCAGAGTCACATGTCGCGTCTGAGACTTTGTACAATGCCCAGAGCAACAGGAACGGGCTTGATGGTCACACTGGTTCCTTTCTGAGTCTCTTACCTCAGGTTTAAATCCTTCAAGTTTATGAGATTTGACTCATAATCACACGTTCGTCATTCTGGAAAGCTTCCTGTGTCGTTAAGTCTGGAGCTCTTCAGTGTCTTCAGTGGAAACTTTTAGGCAGACCTGATCAGGAACCGTGTTTACACTCTGGTTGTCTGAGCCATGGATGACAGTGATCGAGGAAAGAGGGAGGGCTGCACTGTCAGTATAGTGTTTTCCTCCGGGATAAATATAGTCACACAACTATGCCACCATAGCATGGCGGACCTCGTCACCGCACTGTGCCTGGGCTAAAAATTCCCACCTGACCTTCACTCTTGGAAGGCACCGGCTGGTCACAAGGCTAGAGGAAGCCATACCGGAGTGAGAGAGAGAGAGAGCGAGAGAGAGAGAGCGAGAGAGAGAGAGAGAGCGAGAGAGAGAGAGCGAGAGAGAGAGAGAGAGAGAGAGAGGGAGAGGGAGAGAGATCTGGTGATTGCGTGGTCTCCTGTACTAAACACTACTCCCACTTTCTAAAACACACCCGCTGTTGGCTTTGCCTGCCATGGAAACTATACCCAGGAGGACCCGGCCAGCTGACACTCGGGACATGGAAGTTTGTGGATTTCACTAGCAAGCGTTGGTCTTAACTCAAGGCAACCCTGGATAGCATATCTTCTTTCCCCACTATGGACGGGACAGCTGTGTGCTGGAGTAAGGCCAGCGTCATCAGCTTCATCAAGGGTCTGGGTAGGTGCTGAGTCGCCACGAGTGAGGGAAGCATGTTCTGAAAGCCATAAAAGGTCGTCACACATGCTGGGCATTCCTGCACACATATCCCAGTGCTTCATGTCCTGAAAAGACCTGGAGACCAACACCTCGGCGATGGTACCAAAACCTCTGTTGTACGGTTCCATCTGAGCACTGGTTTCCAGTTTAAAAATGCTGATTAGGTGTTTTTGCAACTCCGTGCATCCTTTGCATCTTCTCTTAACGTCTCAGAAGAAACTTATTTCTGCTTTTTTATCTGCTTTTATCAAACAAGACTACTTCAACTTATTCCAATATTGTCTAATTGACATCTTTAATAAACGTATTTGTGTTTATGTCCAGCAATATATTAACTAGATACATTAGAAACGACACCAGTAAAGTCAATTTTAAGGTCATGTGTTGTATATGATCTAATAAACCTGAAGATCTTGTGCAGTAATAGTTTGTTAGGTATACAGGCGCACCTCATAAAAATAGAATTTGATTGAAAATATTTTTTCCCAATGGATTAACAACTTCCATGAAAATGTGATTTATTTTCATGATGATCGAACATTTTTTTTGCTTTATCCTCTATCATTTCAGATTATAGGCCAGTAAACTTATTAATACAGCATCTCCAAAAAATTATTCTTCATTAGATGATTTTCAAATATAAACATCCTTGAAACTTCAGTTTTTGTTATTGTCACTGTATTATAAACTGCAAAATAATTATAAAAACTTAAATGCACCTGTCTGTGTTTCTGTTTCGATATACCTCATTTCTTAACCATTTTATTTAGACCATATCTGAAGATTTCTTTGTTCTTGTGCTGAACATTGTTACCACTATCACTTCGATTGATTTCACTTTCGATTGAGTTTATGAAGGTCATTGTGGCCAGATGCTCGAGTAACCTTTTACATACATCCAGTCAGACGTTTCTCTAATTTAGTGGGATTGTTTACAGCTCATAAAGTTTTGTTATTGTGGTTAATTTTGATAAATTTAGTTTTTTACAAATGTTTTTTGATTTAGATTAGCTCAAAAGTATAGAAAATAGAAAATAAAACTGTGTTCCATATTTTATTTTTCAGGTATCTCAGTGTCCTGTAAAGGAAAGGGTTCAACCTCACACTCCCAGTCGCAGCGTCATTATGATTTACACTTAAATAAGTAGATGATACATCATTTGTTTGTCATGCACACTTCAACCCTCAAAAAAACAAAAAAAGGTTAGAGTGTGAAGTGCAAAGTTGCATCTATGTTTTAGGTAGATTGTTGCATTTATATTCATGTAAATCTAAAATCTATAGATGGTTTTTCCTCCATAGATGTTTTTTTGCTTCAAGACACATAAATCATTGAATGAGTCTCTTTTTCTTGTTTGTTGTCCTTTAAAATGCTCTGCAGGGGGTTAAGATCAAACCTCAGACCTCATTGAACTCCTCGCCTGGTTTCAAGGCCATATCATAACATAGCGATAATTTCTATTTTCTTTTCTTAAGTTGTTTCTTTTGTTACCATCAGGGTTGAGAAGTTGCAGCCTCTCCGCTCTGAAAGTTACATTCACGTCAGTTTGTGACGTGAGGCCTGGAGTTGAATAATTGAAGCTCTAATAAGACGTTTGCATGCGTTTCTTTGCTGCATTTAGCACCTTTGTGTCTGCAGGCAGCGGAGCGTAACACCAAAAGTAAATCTTTAACGTGCCTTGGGTCCGTTCACGGCTCCTCGTGGCCAAAGTCGAGCCATCTGTAGTGAAACGTGGGCCACATCATAACACTGACGGTCACATGCGTAAGATTTTTTTGCTTCCCTCAAAGGGCAATGACATCTTTGGTACAAAATGAAAACACCAGCTGCTGGCGATGGTGTTGTAATTTCCACATGAGCTCTGGTCACCGTCGCAGTAGGAAAGAACGAGCAGACTTCGGGGCAAGCCGGCGCTCTTTGAACGGTCTTACTCAGGAATGCTCAACATGTTGGGAACTTTTTGTCCATGTTTGGAATCTTTTCCGCAGTTCCCTGTTTGGTGATCTCCGTTTGTCCACACACGTGTGTCTGATCCCGTCTTTTGGGCTCGAATTAGCAGATTAAAAAAAAATTTATTCATTCCCTTCCTGTGCTTTTTGTGTCTTTTCCGCAGCCTCGCCCGTGGGGAACGGATACAGTAAGCCCCCCATCCCTCCAGTCTGTTGCCCTCAGGGAGAGAAAGGCCCCCCGACCATGATGCCCATCAGCGTGGACCCGGAGAGCAAGCCGGGCGAGTACGTGCTGAAGAGCCTGTTCGCCAACTTCACCACGGTGTCCGAGCGCAAGATTCGCATCATCATGGCTGAGCCGCTGGTGAGTGAACACTGATGCTGATTGGTTGTCCTGTTTAAGCTGAAGCCCACAAACACGAGGAGACATTTCAACTGAAGAGTCGCAAATGAGGAAGAACACTCGGAAAGACGACAGAAATGTAAAATCCTTATTTATAGCTTTCATGGGGGATATTTATTTCGTCTTGTGACCCCATGTGGGTGTTCTGACCTCATGTTGTACACCAGTAGACAGGAAGTCTGCCCGTCTGGACCATAATATCTGGATTGACGGTGATGGATTACAAGCAGGGGTGAAGGCGCCTAGATTTAAGAGTGGAAAGTCAAAGTTAAAAATTATCATTTCTAAATTAATCCCCTTTCAAATGAAAGGAATCAAAGGTTCTAACAAAGTGTAAGTCTAGTCCAAAAGTTATAAATTCAATCACGAAATAAAAACTTTTTTGGGGGTAACTGATCATTTCTATTTATTGAAATAATACTACATACAGTACATCACTTTTACAAAAAATAAACGTGATCTGGCAGCTGATTTTTCAACAAAGTAATCCTCTGTTGCAAATATTCACATAATCATGACATAAAATTGCATAATGTGATGTCAGTCAAGTGGTTCAGTGAATTGAGAAAACAATCAGAGAATTCACAAGAACAAAGATGACGAGTTTCTGCTCTGATGTCGTTAAAAGAGGCACAAAATGGTATTAAATCATTTGAATTGATGAGAACCTCATCAATGTAAATCCTTTAGGTTTGTAATGGTGTAAAACTGGACTGTATCATATTGTGAGATGTTTTTAATTTGCACGGGAACACACCGATAAAAGTAACCGCCGATGTTTTTTAGAACCCAGTAACAATAAAACACGCCCTCAGGGAGAACAAGGAGAACATACAAGCTCAGACAAGAGAGGAAGTTATTCTCACTGTGAGATGAGAGTGCAAACCACAACACCACTTTGCCCTGTGCAGTAACGATCGCCCTCATATCGCCACACAATTTACCCAAATCCATAGTTTAAAGTTCAGCTCTAACTTTGTTCAGATGCTACCTGATGATAAACACCAGCTCTTAAAGTGCTTGTGTTGAGTTTGCATGTTCTGCCCGTGTTGTTGTGAGTTTTTCCTTCTGATTTTTCGCCCACAGTCCTTGTTGAGGTTAAACGGGTGTTTGTTCGGAGTAATATACACTGAGGTATTAGAAAAAGCCAACATCTTAACTGCATTTACCAGTTATCGCCATATGTTTTCGCATTATGTCCTGAGGTTCGGGGGCATTGTTGACCAGAAGTAGTTACACCTCGACGTGAGTTTTAACAGCTCAGATACACTCTGAGTTCACTGGTGGCCTGACGTCACCGAGGCTCCTGCGGACATGCTGCCTCCAGCTTTAGTGGCTGTGATTTATAGGAAACTGCTTCTCTGCAGAGAAGTGTTAATTACCACAGGAGAGTTTGTGGACCCTGGCTTCATTGTACTACCCTCTGGAGGGCTGCAGTTGAGGATGTGTCTATTTCTTTCCCTCTTAATGGGAACGCAGGCTGAGTAATTTGTTTTAGGGTTGTGTTTTGCTCAGCGGCTTTTTCAGTCGGCTCAACTGTAAAATCTGGTGTGATTAAGTCAAACAGAACAGGAACAAATTCTGCCTTTGCCAAGTGAATAAAGAGCAATTTGATCTTATCTGTGTGGGTGTTTTGTTGTTCCTGATCAGTATTTATTTGGTCATATTTTGAATAATGTCCTTCCATAATCATGATTATACTTTATTAGATTTATTATTTATAACATATAATTACATTATTTTAACAAAATCTGTGATATTTATTTATTTATTTATTTATTTGTTTATTTATTTGAAAAGATAATACGTCTTAATATAATAGTTCTAACATGTTTAAATGAATTTATTATTAAACAAGTGGAAGCTGGGATTTAATAAATTAAGTCTAGTTTTTAGACATATTGTTCTGCTGTTATTTATTCCCAGTTTGGTGAGCAGTATTTTTGTTTTTTAAATTAGTTTTTTGC
This sequence comes from Lipophrys pholis, assembly GCF_963383615.2. Taxonomy (NCBI): domain Eukaryota; kingdom Metazoa; phylum Chordata; class Actinopteri; order Blenniiformes; family Blenniidae; genus Lipophrys; species Lipophrys pholis. The sequence goes on along the minus strand of NC_137627.1, from coordinate 21,182,125 downwards.
GGGGGAGGGGGGGGGCTGGATCACCGTAAGTGGACGAGATGCGTCCTCACAATTTATTAGATGGGTCACAGGGTGCAAGAAAAGAACAAAATCAAACATGTTTACAAAGAGAACTTGAAATGCATGAAGAAGACAGGCAACAGAAATATTTACCTTCATTGACTTGAGCAGTCTGTTCTGTTCGAAATATTTAAAAAATATTAGATGTGCTCTTAATGTTTTCCCCACCCCAATTACATGTATGACATTTTGCACATACAAATACCTAAAAAGGCATATTAAATCAAAGACTTGATATCGATTCAGTTTAAGACTGTGTTAAAGTCAAGAGGCAGCACAAAAGGGCAGTAACATCTGTAAAAGCCTGACAGTGCAAGAGGCATCGACTTTTCTGTCATTCAGCACAGATGCTCTCCTCAGATGGAAGCGTTTGTCAGGAAAAAAAGCTGAAAAGGTTCATGAAAGCATTAGGATTAGAACGAGAGAGAGAGACAGAGAGAGACCTTAACATCCACCCACACAGTGTCAAAGTGACACACGTCAGACCGTTTGATATTTTGGATTAATCAGCGACTGATGTGATTCGCTGTCCGACCAGTGGGGCAGAAAACTACTGCTGGTGTAAAATAAATTTGGTAACGCAAGAAGATACTAAGAGAAGTGGCAGTTGCAGTAAATACTCTGTTTATTTGCAAGAAAAAGCACTTTTGTGTATTTTTAATGTTTTAAAAAAAGATGTTCTATATCTTTTTTTTTTTTATATTTATTACAATTCTCTCAAACACTTTCGTTGTGTGGATTCCAACTTTATAATATTTATATAGCACAGTTTAAAAACAGCTCATATCAGAGAATCACACACATTTATACGATCACAGATTAACCTCAAATGCAAGTTTTTAGGGCTTCAAGGGGAAACTGGAGCAAACCCACATATAACATTGAAGTCAATTAGAAAAAAACATACTTGAGCCAACGACGAGAAACCTTTTGATGCAATTCATCCAGGCTGTAAACTATGAATACTTTGTAGATACGGGTATATTTAGTGTTACAGTAGATGATCTGGAGATGAGCGAAGGTAGATAAAAACCAGATGATCACTGGTTTGAATCCTACTGCTGATTACTGAGGGTCATTCGTCTCTGACTGCTCAGATTGTGTCAGGATGGACTTCTTGCCCTGAAATCTGTGCCAAATCAAACATGTGGTCAACATGCAGTGTATATGTGGCCATCCCAGGAGAGAGCTGCCAAGCCAAAAATCGTTGTATGCACAGCAAAACACAGTCTCAAAATATCCAAATATGTCATTGCACTACTGTAAACTCATACTGTGACCGCCTTTTAGCCACATATTTATATCTACTACTGTACATATAAAGCATATCTGAGGAATTGATGCCATCATGTCTTCAACCCAAGAGTGATACAACAGTGCGAACCACTACTCCACCCTTTGAGCTCAACCTTTGTTTCACTAACATGCAGGGTGTGTGATTACAAATTGGAACACTGAAGACAGAAATGTGTTTGGCGATATGTCCACTCACCCTTAATCCCTCTTGAAGGCCTTTGTTCTGAAATGACAGAGGACTGTAATAATGGGGTCTGTCATGGATGTCTTATTTCCAGTACTGTGTGGGACTCTGCAGGTTGATGGATGGCTCTCTCATTAGCTGACCTGAATTGAGTCTCTGTGTAAAAATACTTGGCACACTTCAGATGGAGTGATGGTCTTCTGCAGAACTTTTCAGAAACTGAACATATACAAAGTTGATGGATGTCTCCCTTTTCTTTTTTTGTGTGATTTTCAGGAAAAGCCATTAACAAAGTCGCTACAGAGGGGAGAGGATCCACAGTTTGATCAAGTAAGCACAAAGAAATACTGCTACGAGATGAGTTGATTTCACATGAAGGAGAAATGTGGAGTGAATGTTCCTAATTAAATACTGCTCCGGTGTGATGCACCGCAACAGCCCAAAAGAGGCAAAAGCCATGCTGCCGTTCCAGGAGCTCGTTCAGACGCAGTGAAGGGCAGGAGTGTTTACCTTGTGCGCTGGCAGTGACTCTGCAAAGCCACAGACCTGCTGGACACACCTAGTGCAGAGAAGGTCCTTTCACAGCCACAGAGGTGTGTTTGTGCTGCTGCGTGAGGCCATTCAGCAGCCACACAGAGCCAGGATTCTTCTCCAGCCCGGTGCTGAATGAAGGGTTCGCTGTGTTCTCCCACTCCGTCCAAACTCTCCTCCCTTCCTGTGTGCCCGGCCCGTTCCTTCCTCTCCCTCTCCCTCCCCGTCCCCCAGAAGCTGAGGGAGGCGGCCCCATGGGCACCTTGCCTTTCTTAATGAGGACTGACGCACTCCTCCATCTTGTTTTATTTCCTTCTCTCCCTCTTAATGCAGTGTTGCTTGAACTACAATTGAAATTTAACTGTACTCCACACAGCAGTTGGTAACATAATGAATTAGAAATAGGTTTCTTACGTGCCGCTGGGATTTTTGTGTTGAAATTGCTGCACAAATAAACAAAAGGAAACTGTGATTGTTATCTCTCCCCTCGGTATGTTAACCAATAAACAAAAATGTACATTTGCACTACGTATGTCTTGTTTTTCCAGCTGATAAGCGCCATGAGCTCTTTGGCTGAGTACAGTCTTCCCTCCATCCTGCGCACTTTGTTCGACTGGTACAAAAGACAGAACGGCCTGGAGGAGGAGCTGCACGAGTACCGACCCAGAGCCAACACCAAGTCCAAAAAGTGAGAGTCCATCTACGTATTTCTGAAGGCGACATGGAGGAAAGGATGTAAAGCGTGACTACAGCCGACCTGTTGGTCTTCTGTTTTCTCTCCCAAACAGTGATGAGCAGCAAAGAGATTATCTACTTGAAAGGAGGGATTTAGCCATCGACTTCATCTTCTCTCTGGTCCTCATAGAAGTTTTGAAGCAGGTGACCCGGCTGATTCCTGAACCTAGCAAAAGCTACTTGCTTATTATTTTCTTCCTGCAAAGAGTTTTTGTTTTTTTTCTCCATATGTTGCAAAGAAAAAAAAAACCCATTTCATTGTTTCTTTTTTTACCTGATGCCTTTGTGTCTCCTGATTCGTACCTAGATGCCGCTGTACCCAGCCCTGGACAGCTTGGTCAATGAAGTCATTAACTTAGCCTTTAAGCACTTTAGATACAAAGAGGGGTAAGCTCTCAACGGTTGCTGCATAGTCGAGTTTGCTTTCACTGCTCTAAGCTTCTCTAAGAGTTTTGTTTTTCCCCGCAGGTATCATGGTCCCAACACTGGTAACATGCACACCATAGCAGACCTCTACGCAGAAGTCATAGGAGTATTAGCACAGTCCAAGTAAGTAACACAAAAAGCTGAGATCTTATGATTCATTATGTTGTTGTTTTTTCTTGTTTCTATTTGAATATTGGCATATTTTATGTCAATATAAATAAACTGCAATAAATGCCACTTGTACTGCATATATAATAAAATCATTTTAAAAATGGGGAACTGACTAAAGTGGCATACTTTTCACAACTTTTAGTTGGAAGAGAATCATTTTCACTATCCTGTGATGTGTTCTGTAACCACACATGGTCCTTTTGTCTGATAAAAGGTTATTCTGATGTAAAACCTCACCTCCCCACATCGTAGAAGTGAGAGTGCTACCGCTGCTCATGCCTCTCTGCAGCCGGAGTGTACGGCGGAGACGACACACTTTTGGACAGGTCCCCTTCACACCAAACTAGGAATGGAAATAGATGTCTGTTTGTTTGACATTTTCAGAGCGTTGCAGCGAGGAATGAACCCTTAAAATGGAGATTTGGTTGTTAAGCGTCCTCCATGCCTCCTTTAGAAAGAGAGCTTAGCTTAATTTCCTGCCCAAAAAAAATCCTCACATAGGCTTTTTCTTGTGGTTTCGGAGAAGGCAGTGCAATAAGTAGATAGCTGTAAAATGTATTCATGGAGTCAGAAGTATTTTTAGAGAGGGACGTTTGGTTGCATAGTGTTTAGCGCTCTTGGCTCACGGGGAGAAAATCCACAGTTGGAGTTCAGGTTGGGCCGGAGGGGGCTTGTCATGTAGAGTTTGAGATTCCTCCCACAGTACACAAACATGTGTTTGATGCTATTTGGTGACTCTAACCCCTCTGTGACCCCCTGAGTTTAATAAAGTGTGATAGAAGAAAGGTGTGGCTTTAAATAATTGCCAGTGTGGTTTCACTCTGGAAATATTCAACATTTTCCAGGTTAACTTTGGTCACAAGTGCAGTACTGGCCAACAGGGAAAGAGTTAAGAGATGCTTGTCTGCGCTCCCATGATGAATTGTCTTCTAAATTTAGAGCAGCTGTAAAATCCCATCTCTGGTTCAATTTGGGCAAAGGATCAGGTGCTAGATGAAGAGTTCACTCTCGGGCACAGGCTTCAGCGGAGCGTGAAACGAGGGAGTGATAATTTCAGGCGGCGTGCACTTTGGATCTGTTCATCACTGTGTTTCGCCCCCAGAGTCACAACCCCGAGGTCTACTTTTTCATGTGGAAGTGCTGATTTAGGATTTGTCTGGTTTTGACTGAGCTCTGCTGACGCGTCTTCATGTAGAATCTAATTTTATTTTTCTTCTCAGGTTTCCTGCTGTGAAGAAGAAGTTTATGACCGAGCTGAAAGAGCTGCGTCAGAAGGAGCAGAGTCCATACGTAGTGCAGAGCACCATCAGCCTCATCATGGGGGTCAAGTTCTTCCGGATTAAAATGTATCCGGTTGAGGATTTCGAAGCCTCTTTTCAGTTCATGCAGGTACAAGATGAGACATCTTACAACTCGCTGTTAGACAGTATAAACACATTTTATGTTATAAATCTGAAGTATAAAACCCTCTTTCATTCCTTGTTTCGTGGCGTAATACATTCTTTTGGAGGAGTTATCATGTGTTTTGTGTTCATATTTTTGTTTTTATTTTGTTTGATACCGCTTTAAATATTTTTCCATTCCACATTATTTTTATACAAACACATTTTGAGCTAATGCACGTGTTGATAGATGATATTAATTGACTATAATAGTAAAAGCTTGCTAATTCAAATTGCTTTTACAGTTTTTCCTTTGACCTTGACTGTGTCTCTTATTAGCGTTGTCATGAAGTATGTGGAATATATACAATATGAAGTCAGTTTATCTCTGGGTACATCTGTTCTTATCACTCGACATGTATTGTAGTTTTTAAGTGTGTAACTTACTCAATGCCGACTCTTTCATTCCCACAGGAATGTGCTCATTATTTTCTGGAAGTCAAGGACAAGGACATTAAACACGCCTTAGCTGGCCTTTTTGTTGAGATCCTGGTTCCTGTTGCAGCCGTAAGTGTCTTCATTTTAAACATACTCAAGTTTAGTTATTTAGACTGAGATTTATGGGGCTATAATAGTCTCAAAATGACTTGTGTGGAGTTTAGTGAGTTTAGTGTGTGTGTGTGTGTGTGTGTGTGTGTGTGTGTGTGTGTGTGTGTGTGTGTGTGTGTGTGTGTGTGTGTGTGTGTGTGTGCAATCCAATTTATATGTGTAGAATATGTTTGGTATGTGTGTACTGAGATGTATGTTTGCCTAAAAGGTCCAGTAAATGTCTTTGTCCTCATTATACAAGTATGTTTTACTACTCTCCCGCCTTCATTGTAGACTAGCAGGCTCACACTTGGCCTTTAGGTTTACACTGTGTCAGCGACATGCACAACATACATGTCAGCTTGAATAAATTGCAGTAAGTCATGTTTCAATGCACAGAGCAATCCTGCTTTACAAATCTCAATCAATATAAATGGAAATTTGGAAAAAGTTAATAAAAAATAAATTTTCAAAAATGCATTAAAACAGGTTTTGAAGTCAGAAGCACTCTTACTTGGAAAAACAAATCTGAAACCACAAACACAATAACATCCACTCAAGAGTTTGTACTTAAGTACATTTATATCAGTGTATCAAAACTTGGATATTGTACACTCAGCTGATTTTGTTTGTGTGTCACATTTAAAGCACTTTCGGCTGCATTTTACTGAATGAGAAGAGCTCTATAAATATTGATTGGTTGGATGATTGATCGTGCAGCTCTATTCATAACACTAAGTAGCACTGTGGTACAGCTCAGTGAGTACACACAACAATAAAAGACAAACATGAACCTGCGAGTCTAGAATGAGGGTAGTTAAACCAAGTTACTGACAAATTCTCTGTCTGTGGTGGTGATGAGGATGGTGACATATACTGTACATACCTCATATATATATATATATATATATATATATATATATATATATATATATATATATATATATATATTCCGCACATGAAAAGATGCACAAATGTTGATGTGCAAATGCAAATTTGTGTATGCATAAAAAGATGCTCCTAGACACACAAATGATCCAAACATACACACAAATTAACTCTCCGCATGCGGGCATAAGCTGTTTTGGTATTATAATAGCCCCATACAGATCACGAGTGTGGAGATTTGTGGTGTAAATGTGTGATGTCTGCTCAGGCTGTGAAGAACGAGGTGAACGTACCCTGCCTGAGGAACTTTGTGGACAGCTTGTACGACACAACCCTGGACTGGTCCTCCAGAAAGAAGCACTCGCTGGTTAGTGGCCGCGAACAAACAGGCGCTGATTGTTGAGCCTGTTTGCATTTGCACACCTCTGTTTTCACTCCGCTGCATGCTTACATTTCCTGGATGCCTGTGGGCTCTGTGAATCCTCAAGGTCACTCCTATGTGACGTTACTTTACAGTGCTGGTGTCCACACTAAAAATAATTTGTGAGGGAAGGCTGACAGTATTCTCCAGGCGTGAGCATGAGAGAAGTGCAGTGTGTGTCGAAGGCTGTGTAAAGTCTCTTCTTCCTGATGCGTCTTCAATAAAGCCTTTCACCACATAGTTCACAAGGAAAGACAGCCTGTTACCTGAGGAAACTGCAGTTTGTTCCCCCAAAGGCAGCAACTGTGACTGAAGGCTACATTTTGTAGGAAGTGAATCATCAGCAAAAACAACAAAAAAAAGCTTAAAATAGAAAGAAATCCTCACATTGCCTCCAAAAAGGGAACTAGTTCAAAAAAAGAATGTGTCAGAGCTGATGCATGAATCTAATCCCTGTGTACTCGAAGAAGGCACCTCAATAATACGCAAGGAGACTTCAGTGAAGCTATTTAACGCATGAGCTATATGATGAAAAATGTAAAAATGTGCTGTTCTCTCACTCAGGCTTTTTACCCGCTGGTGACTTGTCTGCTGTGTGTCAGCCAGAAACAGTTCTTCCTCAACAGATGGCACGTCTTCCTTAACAACTGCCTCTCAAATCTGAAGGTAAACCTGCAAAACAGCAGCTTCTGTTGCATACAGATGTATGTGCATGTAGTCACTACTTCATGAGAATCTTCATTTACATTACAATTTGATATTTTTTTCATAGTCAAGACGAATATCTTCCTTTTTTTTATACAGGTATTATACAACTTGACTCCACTGCAGTATTGATCTTATTTTGTGTCTACCAAAGATAAAGTCACACATGTGACCAGTTGGTTAAAAAAAAGTTCTCTTACTTACCAGTTTGTATTTCTTTGGTGTTTGTTTTTACAGAGTCGAGACCCTAAAATGGCTCGTGTTGCTTTGGAGTCGCTTTATCGACTGTTGTGGGTCTACATGATCAGAATCAAGTGTGAGAGCAACACTGCAACACAGGGGTATGTATTTCTTATTTCTTTGGGAAATGTATTAGTTAGATAGAGAAAATAATACACTATATAGTATATACAGTACGTATGGAAGTGGCCTGTGTTCCCTTTTGAATTTACAATAAGAGATAAATGAAAACTTTGGTTTGTCGGAAAAGACCAGAGTCCCTGGTGAAAAGGCTTTTTGTAGCAGATACCCACAAGAGTTTTAGTGCCACTTCCCAACAGCTTTATCAGTAGTGAGACATTTAATGAGAGCACTGCTCCACTTCAGAACTCCGGCATGGGCCAAACAGACTTTTGACATGTGTTAGTTATTCTCACAATAGACTAAACGCTCATGCAGTGCATTGTGTTCTGTAAGGTAATCTCAAAGTGTTTTCTTTTTGTGTCCACAGTCGCCTTAACAACATCATAACCACACTTTTCCCTAAAGGATCTCGAAGCGTGGTGCCCAGAGACATGCCCCTCAATATCTTTGTCAAAATCATCCAGTTTATTGCGCAGGTAAATGCAGTGTCAGCGCATTCAACACGCATAATATGATCCTGTCACTCAGACTCGGAATGTGACATTTCTTTATTTTTCACAGGAAAGACTGGATTTCGCCATGAAAGAAATTATCTTTGACCTTCTTTGCGTTGGGAAACCTGCAAAAGCCTTTAGTCTTAATCCAGAGGTATTCTAAAAAATTTTTTTTTAAATTGTGTTTGCTGAAAGCTATTTTACTTTGCTTTTTTTTGATCAACCTATTTTCCTCTCACAGTGATTAAAGCTACTTTCACAGCAGATCAGACGAAACACATAAAATGATTATGCATTATAACAAAATTAAAGCAGAGGTACCGGAAATGAAAAGTCTCATGATCACACAGGGCACATGTAGTCTCTCATTAAGAAGCAAATTGTAGAAGTGAGGTTGGGATTTATACACCAGCAACTGTTACCCTTCTGGTTGCTCACGATAGCAAAGTAATATTTTATCACTTTGATTTATTTATCTATACCAGCCATGAAGATAACTGTAGTGCATTTTACTGCTTCTTCATTATCGATGCACTTTACATGATCAATCCGCCGTAATATGAGCCAGTAATGTGATAACTTGGGCCTTTTTCAATGTAATAAAACCAATAATGTAATAACTTGCCAATAGAGTAGCGGTAATAGAATATTTGATCCATTATCATAATTACATTTTTCCAATAATCTAATAATTATTGAAGTAACATTAAAAAAGTCCTTTCAAAACTTAATTACTACATTTCTTGGAAATGAAACCTTTTTTGCATGTCTTGTGCAGTTTGGTTCGTAAAAATAGGCCGAGTCATCATCTTCATTGATTCATTCATTCATAGTTATTACGTGATTAGCTTCATTACATTCAGAATGTCAAAAATGATTACACTATCAGTGGCCACATTCAGCTGTAAATCTCATTTAATTCCTCAGCAATCCTCATCATGAGGAATCCGATGAAGCGTATTGACTGGCTGAACTTTCTGCTCCTCACAGAGAATGAATATCGGTCTGCGAGCATTCCTGGTCGTGGCTGATAAACTGCAGCAGAAGGATGGCGAGCCTCCCATGCCCAACACCGGTTGCACTTTACCTTCTGGGAACACTCTCCGAGTGAAGAAGACATACCTGAGCAAAACGCTGACAGACGAGGAGGCCAAAGTCATCGGTGAGCGAGTCAGGAATGCCGAAAATGTCTTGCTTTAGCAGCCTCATTGACATACCGATTATGCAATATGCATCTGCAGACACACCGATCACCCGTACCGTAGTGAGTATTTGCAGTCAGTAGTGGTCAGTATCCAATAAAAGATAAAGAAAGAAAGAAAAAGAGACGAACCAGCAGCAGGATCATAGACAGTTTCAATGCATTTAGGGCTGAAAACAAAAGTGAGGTCTCACATACTATCAGGCAGGTTGTCATAAACTTATGGCTGATTGATAAATAACTGTATTTTCTTACTGTATTTTTCAGGAATGTCGCAGTACTACTACCACGTGCGGAAGGCCATCGATAACATCCTCAGACATCTAGACAAGGAGGTGGGACGCTGCATGATGATGACCAACGCTCAGATGTTGAATAAGGAGCCTGAAGACATGATCACGTGAGTGCATTCTTTTGCCCCAGAATATTTACTCAAATGTATTCTGAATAACTTAAATTCTGAATATTTAAGTAGGTAAACGTCTCAGAAAAATATGTGTCATGAATAACTGCTTATTAAAACTTTGCATGCCAATTTGAGTGATTAATTACAATGCCTGACAGTTGAAAGAGAGTCTGACCTTTTCAGGGGTGAGAGGAAGCCAAAAATCGACTTATTCAGGACATGTGTTGCTGCCGTTCCTCGCATCCTGCCCGACGGGATGTCCAAGCCAGAGCTCATAGACCTGCTCTCAAGGTGAGGAATCTTTGAAGGATGCACCTACACCTGCAGCTGGAATAGTTGTTTTTTAATGTTTTTCTTTGGATAAGTTCCTTGAGATGATGGGTGTTGTGTTTGGCACTATATAAGTGCAATTCAGTTGAATTGAATTAATCGATCAGCAACATGCAGGGTTACCTTGATGTTCTTGCTGATGTTACATTGATTTAAATATTTAAAACATCTAAAGCAACACCCATTAGTTTTGATCAAAATCAAATTAAATACAAGATCATTTCTTTATTTACACCGGGTTTCTTCAATGGGTTCACAGTGGACATGTCACCAGTTCTTCACAGGACAAATAGAAAGAAAACCACATTCATTCACATTCATACCTACAGGCAATTAAGAATCAAGAGTTAACCTCAAACTACACTCAGGGAGAACATGTAAACTCCACACATTCTCACTGTGAGGCGAGAGCACGAACCACCAACCCACCGTCACATGAAAATCTCCATTTAACCCCCTATGATGTTTGCCCCCCCCCCTCTCCCCAAAGTGGGAAATACTGGTTTGGTGTACTGTTTTAGTCAGAAAAAACCAACAAGTGAGAATAAGAGACTTGTTTTTAATGCTTCACGTGTTTTGTTTTATTCAGATTGACCATCCATATGGACGACGAGCTTCGACTAATCGCACAGAATTCCTTGCAAAGTCTGCTGGTGGATTTCCCTGACTGGCGCGATGACGTCCTGTTCGGATTCACAAACTTTTTGCTCCGCGAGGTCCAAGACACCCACCAGGGCTTGTTGGACACGTCCCTCAAGCTGCTGCTGCAGTTGCTCACACAGTGGAAACTCACCCTGGCCGCTCCAGCGAAGAGCTGCGACGCCGCAAAGATACACACCGTCGAAGTACGCAGCTTCGCAGCAATCCTGAGTTACTTTAGCCGTCAATCAAAGCGCAAAATTAAGATATTTCGGGGTATTTTGTTCGCAGTTGCTGCAGAGCAGCTCCAGTCTGAAGATCCCAACAGAGCGAGGACCGCACTCCACAGTGCTGCACGCTGTGGAGGGACTGGCCATCGTCCTGCTGTGCTCCTGCCAGCTGAGCACCCGCAGACTCTCCATCGCTATTCTCAAAGAGATAAGAAGTCTTTTTACAACCATCGGACAGTCTGAGGTAAACTGTAGGAAAAGAAATAATGAAACTGAGCGAAAAAGACAAGAGAAAGATTGATATTTGCTACGTTGATGGATAATTTCTGCTCTGCCGACCACAGGATGATGATAAACCGATGATAGAGGTGATGGATCAGCTCAGCCCTGTTATCATGGACAGCTTTGTCAACATTGCAGTGTCTGACACGGTTTGTATTTGGTTCTTAAATGTAATCCCACACACCCGGTCTACCTGAGGTCACTTCTTGTACTTTTGGGGAATGTTCTGGAATAAGTCAGAGAGTATAATTAAGAAGGAAAACAGTTAAGGAAATACTAAATGCTGGGTATTCACTAAATTAACCGGGGGAGAGAGAAAACGTTTGCCAGAAAGTTCAGAGCCTTGTATTGGCTGGAGGCAGCTTCCTGATGGTCTGTTATCAACCAGAGACCTGCAATACCTGTAAGAAACACAGACAGCATCCATAAAAAAGACCCAAATAGGTTTTATTAAAGATCCCTTCAAAACTTTCCATTTTTAACTTCAGTCTGATGGCCAAACATTCATTGATCTTTTGGTTTGGGCCAAATAATTTGTAAAAAAACAAAATATATATATATATCAACAGGGTGTATATTGCATGGAATAACAGAAAACTATACCCTCTCCTCTGGTCAACGTACTCCCCAATTTATCTTCCTTGTATAGTGATCAAAGCTCCTTCAGCAGCAGATGGGACAAAATAAATCAAATAAATGCATTTTCAAAATCACCTTTTTAACTCTACAATGCACGACTGGCTGATGGTGCACTTTCTCAGGAATCCACTTTGGAATCCAGTGATAATAATGCTTTTACTTTGGAAGTTGAAGTCAGGTGGGTTGTGTAAGCTGACAAATATTTTACACTTATTCTTGATTAATTGATTATTTTAACTTGTCTTGTGTGTTTTGATTAATTAAATGATCAACAATATAAACATCTCCCACTCTTTTTTTCATTAAGCTCTATTACAAATGTTTGAAGAAATGATTAGATTTTATTAAATGATTCAGTCACATGTAGGTCTTGTTCTTAATTTTAATACTGAGGCTCAGTTTAGTTATTCGGCATGTAAAAAGCACATTGAACAGCTGGAGCTTAACATCTGTTTGCCTTTTTTACTCACGTTTATGTAACAGCACGCTGTCAACTCATTGCGGAGAATGCTGATTTGACTGAGCATGCGATGGCACAGTAAATATCATATGCATTATAAGATTGTCTTTCTAAACAACATCGAGGATTTTCCTTAATGACCACTCTATTCAAACTTGATTATCTATCTTACATAAGGATAAATACGTAGATGGCATGCGTGTCTCCCGTAGCGTGTCTGATTCAGTCCTGACCCCTGTGACCTTTGAACTCTGCTGTGTGACGTGCTTGTTTGCAGACCACCCTGCCGGCCGGCCATCCCGTAGACCTTCAGTGGCTGGTGGAGTGGAACGCACTGCTCGTCAACAGTCACTACGACATCAGGAGCCCCTCGCACGTGTGGATCTTTGCCCAGTCCGTGAAAGACCCCTGGGTTCTGTGCATATACAGCCTCCTCCGTCAGGACAACCTGCCCAAACACTGCCCCACGGCGCTGAGCTACGCCTGGCCCTACGCCTTCACGCGCATGCAGACGCTCATGCCGCTAGTTGATCCAAAGTAAGTCATGAGATTATACATCGAGTTGAGACGCAGTTCACGTTAACCTGGAAATGGAAAATTTGATGTTTTAAAATCAACCTCAACAATCAACAGCCTACATCATTTGAATATATTAACACCACTCGGAAAGTTTTACATAAGGTCAATGATTCCTGTAAAAATGCATTTTATATGTTTATATGTAAATATAATTCTAAGTACAAAATAAACTAAGAAAGTACATAATTTATGAAAAAATTGCATCGTGATGAGAATGATACATTAAAACATTTTATTTAAATAACTCATCTTAATAAATAGTTTAACAATATTATATCACTATAGTTTCAGTATAAAGAAAGAATGGTGGTGATGATAATATGGGGTGAAAACCGTCTTCTTTTGTTAATATTCGGTTATTATAAGTGAATGGTATACTGGTGAATGGTATTTTCAATTTATTTCAAAAGCAGAAGATTTAATAAGATTGTTTTTCTTTCTCCAATCTTTCACTCAAAGTTTAACATTTGAATGATTAATAAGGAATTTGCCAGAAATATTGAATAAACGATTGGAAATTTTAGAAAAATAAATCATGTATATTTCACCATTTATAGTTCAATGTTCATTAAGTGTAGTAATGTGAAATCAAGGACACGAATGAAGTATTTTGTGATCATCATCAAATTTGTTGGCAGTTTGTGAAGAAAAGTGAAAGTTACCTAATGAAGAGTCATGGGATCTAATAGTATTTCACTTTTGTCTGCTTCTTCAGTAATCCAGTGTATGCAAAGAAAACCAGCACCTCTGGCAGTGGCGATAACTACGTCACCCTGTGGAGGAACTACCTGATCCTTTGTTTTGGTGTGGCCAAGCCCAGTATCATGAGCCCCGGCCATCTGAGAGCGTCGACACCCGAGATCACGACACCTGCGCCCGACAGCGGCGTCAGCTATGATTACAAGGTATGGCTGCCGCCCCGTCCTCCGGCCTCATTAATTCCCTCTGTGCATTGTCTCTGCAGGATCAGGTGTGCCCGCTGAGCTTGTTGACATTCAATCTCCATGCATCAGATTACACAGCAGCTATTTTCTCATGGATGGAGGAGGACGCCGATGTATTCTTAACCGTGCAAACACTCGTCCGAGATGCAGGCCTGAGTAATTAGTGGTGTTCAGGCAGCGTGAGGAAATGTGTTTGTCTGACTAAGCAGTCTGTCTCTGATGTTTCAGGTTATTGGGAGCCCGTCTGTGGCCTGGCTTCTGAAGCAGTTGGTTCCCCTGATGAGGGCAGAGAGCATCGAGTTGACAGAGTCATTAGTTCTGGGCTTTGGTCGCAGCAATTCGCTCGTTTTCAGGTATTTCAGACAGGCCCTGTGTGAAGATGCAACACGCTCAAGTATTCCACTGCCTTCCCAACTTCCAGCAATAGAACCGAATCAGTGAAGCTGAAGTCACAGTTTCCATGTCAATACTGTCTCTTCAATTAAAGTCTATGTTGAACTGTATTGAGTGGATTTAAAGTGGGGATAGATGCGGGATTATGTTTGAGTGGCACCTTGTTGCCAGTTACAGCCTCATCAAAACAAAACAAAACAAAATTTCAATCCATAGTGCGTTGTAACTTTTCTCACTGGATGTTGTTTGCCAGCACATTTTGCATCACCAATTTATGCTCATTATGTCCCAAACTGCACGCAGGGAACTTGTGGAGGAGCTGCATCCCCTAATGAAGGAGGCTTTAGAGAGAAGACCTGAGGTTTGTGTTTCACATTTCCAACTTGTAATATCAGCCGAGTGTGCAGCATTACAAGTTGATGGCATTGCACTTTTATGAGCGAGCAGCTGTGTGGCTGAAAATCTTTGTGGGTAAATGAAGATTAATAGTTGTATTTCCAGCCCTTCTGTCAGTGAGGATCCATGCCAATGTTGTTTTTTTTTTACAGAACAAGAAGCGACGTGAACGACGAGACCTGCTGAGACTGCAGCTGCTGCGCATCTTCGAGCTGTTGGCCGACGCCGGCGTCATCAGTGACAGGTTGGTGCCTTCAAGCCAGTCACAGGACAGTATCAGGGTATTCAACCGCACGCAGGAGTCACCAGCAGACATTTTCCCTTGAAGCCGCCAGTTGGACTTATATTACTGTGTTAACATGCAAATGTCTTTACTTACACAAACTGTGTCATTTTGACGTGGACAACACTTTTGTTATCTATACCTCTGTATGTGGTACTGTATATATATTAAACTTTTATTTAGTACCTTATATTTGCCTATGGTCAGTATACAAATAACCTTCTATAAATTGATATATTCATCATTTGAAACCGTTTGGCAACCTTTGTAATGTGAAAGCTATAAGATTTACTATTGTTTCTGTTGTTATACAATAGACTGACAATCAAGAACGTGATATTTAATATCTCACACCAGTACTTGTTGATATTAGGAAGTATTCAGAGTAAACAGTTGAGTCCTGGATAAGTGGAAACTTCCTCCTTCTCCACACGTGGAGAAAACAGACTAATTGTTCTGTTTAATTTTGACCAGGTTTCTTCTTTTTCTTTTTCACTCCTTTTTGTTTGCCTTATCTTTTGTGTTTTGTTAGACAATAATAAGGTCTTCTTTTTTTTAATGGAAAGTTTTTTGTTTATTTTATTGGAGCTTATGTGCTTGATTTATTTGCTGGTATGATTCAATCAGTATTAAAAAACAAAATAGGACTACTTGAGTTATTTCTTGTCTGTTGGAAGATTGCAGGCGTGACTCTAGATGATATAAATCTAATATTTTTGACGTGAGGTTCTTAAATAAGCCAGTGTTTTTCCTCTCTGTTGCCGTCTGCTTTTCAAGGAGTTTAGGCTGCTTTACTCAAACTCTTGTTATTCTTGCTGCTTTTCACTGAGAGCTTCTCAGTATTCTGTGTTTGTATTTCCTATTTTCCCATTTTTCACAGTTTTTTTTATTTGTTGTCGTTTGTTGCTCTTTCTGCTGATGGCTGCAGACCAACAAATCGCCTGTTGGTGACATTAAACACATCCTTTATCTTTAGATCATAAAGTTGTCAGGCTCATCCCCCCCTCTTCACCCTGTCCATTTGACCCATTCATACACAGATGTACACACACATTTGGAAAACAACAGAGGCACAGCCGCATGTTTGGTTTGTGGTTTCTCCTCACTGGGCGTCTCCTTGTTGTGATCCCCGCAGTACAAACGGAGCTCTGGAGCGTGACACCCTCGCCCTCGGTGCTCTGTTCCTGGAGTACGTGGATCTCACCCGGATGCTTCTGGAAGCCGAGAATGACAAAGACGCAGAAATCCTCAAGGACATCCGAGCTCACTTCAGTGCCATGGTGGCCAACTTCATTCAGTGTGTGCCAGGTACACAGGAACCGTCACTCATAGTGCTCCAATCCTGGGCTGACAACTTACTTAGGAAAGGCTGTGGAATCCATCTGGACATTTGTGATTGTGTAACTTGTGCTTAGTTTCCATTTTTTTCTCGAGGTTGTGCACAATACTCTTGATCTTGTCTTGTAGGAAGGTTCAAGGGAGTAAATTCAGAAATAGTGCAGTTAAGGAGAATCCAGGCAAGAAGATTAATGGTTATTAATGTTGCACAACATTAATAACTCCTCCCAACGGCTCCTCCCAAATTATAAAAGCAACAAAATGCCAAAATTGATAATAGAAACAAAACAAAACAAAAATATATCAGACAAATACGTAAACAAAAATGAAGTAAAAATAATGAATAAAAATATTCATATATATAAATTATTTTAATAACCTATTATATTCTGTTCTATCAAACTGTCAAGTATATAATTAATCTTTCAAAGATGACATAGCATTGACTTAAAGAACTTAATTTACTCTACATAGATGAATGACATGAGATCTTTCAACAACTTGCAACTTGGTTGGATGGATGGACATTTACAAGTCTGCTTTAAATCTTTAAACGGCATGATGCCTGGATATTTTTACTGACTATACTCTCCGAAAGAGCAAACTTAAAGTGGGCGGTCTCGTTTCCCTCCACAGTGCACCACAGGCGCTTCCTTTTTCCACAACAGAGCCTGAGGCATCACCTCTTCATCCTCTTCAGTCAGTGGGCCGGCCCGTTCAGCATCATGTTTACGCCGCTGGACCGCTACAGCGACAGGAACCATCAGATCACAAGATATCAGTACTGTGCCCTGAAGGTAAACACACAAGCTAAATACACAACACAGCAGAATCAAACAATATTTCCATCCTTTTAGAGTGTGCCACAGTTAAAACCATGAATAAATGCTTCTTGGCTGATGTTCCCGTTTCTTCTTGCAGGCCATGTCTGCTGTGCTGTGCTGTGGCCCTGTGTTTGATAACGTTGGCCTCTCTCCAGATGGATACCTCTATAAGTGGCTAGATAATATACTAGCCTGCCAAGATCAGCGGGTATGTTGCCGGTACTTGAAGTGCATTTAAACAAAGAGCTGAGCAGAGAACTCTGATGGTTGAAGTTTGCTTTGTTAAAGTAAAGCACTTACAGACTATATAAAATCAGGTGAAACTGTGAAAACCACTCAGAGGAGTGTGTGTTTGTGTGTGCGTGTTTGTGTGTGCGTGCGTGCGTGCGTGTGTGTGTGCGCGTGCGCCTGCGTGTGTGTGTGTGTGCGCAGGTCCATCAGCTGGGCTGCGAAGTGGTCATCCTGCTCCTGGAGCTCAATGCTGACCAGGTCAACCTGTTCAACTGGGCTGTGGATCGCTGCTACACGGGCTCCTACCAGCTGGCCTCAGGCTGCTTCAAGGCCATCGCTACAGTCTGTGGCAGCAGGTACCCAGTCAGGCTGCATCTTCATTATCTTCTCCATGGATTTGAGCTCAGACACGAAGCTTTCTTCAGGATCTTTCATGCTTGACTCTTGCTTTGCATTGGTCAGTCTTGCGTTTGTTTATCTATTTTGGAGAAGCTGAAAATCCTTGATTTGTCCAGATTTCATGTTCAAGTGAGGAGAGTTTGACTGAATTTATTTGCGCTTTGAAACTTCATGTCAGCTAATCTTCTTAAAGGGCTCAGTATTCATATCTCTCTCTTTTCACCAGTAAAAACTACCCCAGTGACATAGTGACGCTGCTGAACCTGGTGCTCTTCAAGGCTTCAGACACCAACAGAGAAATCTATGAGATTTCAATGCAGCTCATGCAGGTGAGGAGCTTCGCTGCTATCTGCTACTGAGCTGTTTTTCTACTTCATGTGACTCCCACTCAGTGCTGCATCCTCCCTTCTCTGTTGTTCTAGATTCTTGAAGCTCGCCTGTTTGTATACTCCAAGAGGATTGCGGAGCTGAAACCCACCAGCATCCTCTATGGTACTCACGGTCCGCTGCCGCCTCTGTACAGCATGTCGCTGCCTCAGCTCTCCAGCCTGCTGGCCAGGATGTACCCTGAGCTCACGCTTCCTCTATTCTCAGGTATTTGTTGTGCATGTTTACTCGCCTTGAGCAGGGGTCTCTATAGGCTCTCTGTAGCTTTCACAAAAAGTACAATGTCTATCACATTTATAATCTTGCCCTTATCTCTTTTCTCACACTATTAGATGAACTGTGTCAGCTAAAATCTGCTGTACTTTTTCATATAACTTGAAACAACAAAATGTCATCAGTCTAAAAGATTGCTGCATAAACTACAGTTTTAATAAGTGTTGTGGATCTTTACACTATGCAAACTTGTTTTGCAGCCCTGTGCAAATTAATTATGTGGAAATTGACAGAAATTTCTCTTTTGGTCATAAAGATTGCAGACCTCTGGCCCAAGGTTTACCTTCTGTATTCTCCAGGCCGCTGGTTTCTCCTCATGCTGTGATAGTATTACAGCATGTCATTTCTTGGTTTCCCACTAAATACTAATTACTCATCTTCTAGAGAAGCTGTGCGGCTCCACCGCAGAGACACATCCTGTATTTGTGGACACTTTAACTGGCAACAAAAACATAGAGGGAGTAATTTAACAAATATT
This sequence comes from Lipophrys pholis, assembly GCF_963383615.2. Lineage (NCBI taxonomy): Eukaryota > Metazoa > Chordata > Actinopteri > Blenniiformes > Blenniidae > Lipophrys > Lipophrys pholis. The sequence continues at coordinate 21,163,169 of NC_137627.1, read as the reverse complement.
CCTTGTTTAGATTAAATTCTTACGTGAATCCTGATTTAACCTCCAATTGTGCTTGACATGCATTTGGATTTTCCTGATGCTGATGTTAGTATCTCCTTTCTTCTGCGGATTGCAGAGGTCAGCCAGAGGTTCCCCACCACTCATACCAACGGGAGGCAGATCATGCTGACCTACCTCCTGCCCTGGCTGGGGAACATGGAGCTGGTGGACAGCGGTTTGCTGGTTCCCGTCTTCTCATCGTGCACCTCGGGTTACGACTCCTGTAGTCAGCTGACCAGCGCCAGCTCATCACACCAGCTGAAAGGCAGCGGCTGGGGCTCCTTACAGGCTACATCCATGGTTCTTAATAATCTCATGTTCATGACCGCCAAGGTACGTCATGTTGGAGGACGATCATTAACGAGGTGCTTCAGGCTGCTAACAGTTTGTTTCCCCCTCCAGTATGGAGATGATCTACCTGGATCAGAGATGGAAAATGCCTGGAACGCTTTGGTTAACAACGAGAAGTGGAGCAACAATCTGAGAACCACTCTGCAGTTTCTCATCAGCTTGTGTGGCGTCAGCAGTGACACCACCCTCCTGCCATATGTGAGAACCGAAGATCTGAGTGAAAAGTTTGTCTTCTCGTTCGGATCTTTCCAGCTTCTCACAGGCGGTCTGTTTGTTTCTTCAGATCAAGAAGGTGGTGATCTATCTGTGTCGGAACAACACCATGCAGACCATGGAGGAGCTGATCTTTGAGTTACAGCAAACGGATCCAGTCAACCCTGTGGTGCAACACTGCGATAGCCCCCCGTTCTATCGATTCACCGCCACCAGCAAAGCCTTGGTAGTAGCTTCAGGTACAGCAAGAACTTTTTCTTGATCTTTTTGTATTTTATTTGTGCTTGTAGTTTGATACCATATATAGTGTCGACCTTTTATGAGGACATTACATAACACAGTTAGAAGGAAACATGAAGAGCTCGCAGGAACTTATTTACTGTTTAAAGGGTACAAAGTTGCACAGAAGCACAAAGAGATTTCACTTTTTATTTTGTGCTTGTTTTGCCAGTGATCAACTAAGAATAATGGGATCATGCACAATCACGAGTATGGGCTGCCCATATCAGATTAATATGCATTTATGCTGTTGAGTATTGTGATAACAATATTATTCACCTCAAATAGAAACACAAGTATACCAGTTTGTAACTTTAGTAGATCAGTACATGTGTGCACGCAATAACTTTGTTCCTAGTTGTATACACGCAAACCTTTTCAGGGTAGATCAGGCCCATAGATTATTCCTTATATAGTCCGAATAGGAAGTTTGCATTTTTGCCCCGTAGTGGATAATTGTATATCAAACTATATAATGTGAAATCTCCTATTTTCAGCCAGTAAGGGCACTGCAATCCCACCGTTTGGATACAAAGCAGGGGACTGTGGGCAGACATGACCAGACTTAATGAAAATGCAAGAATAGGCCATGCTAGTGTCATAGATGCATCTGTTTTGCCCCTAACACCTTATCACCAGAGCTGTAGGGGGGCTACATATATAAATTAGTTTGAATAGACAAGAGGAAATAAAACCGAATAATTTGTGGACATCAGAAATGTGTCGGGTTCAAAGTGTGACCCAGCTTCTACTGCTGGGATAAACTCGTCCTTTATAACGTGTGCTGATAGAAGCTTTTTTTTTTATCAGAATAAGGATTTATGCATGCGGATGACGCTGTCAGTTTTACTTATGGTCAGTTTACTCAACAACTGACAAAATTTCATCCAAGCTTACAAATGCCTTAACAATGGTCCAGCTCTGGCTCAAAGATAACGGTCTAGTTCTCAATACGAAACAAAGCAATGTGTATGACATTCACCAAAAGACCAACAAAGCAGAACAACCTCTCAGTCTCTATAGATGGAGAGGTACTCGAACTAGTCTCTCAGTTTAAGTACCTTAGAGTCATACTGGACTCAAACTTTACCTTCAAGAAACATATAAAAAAGGTTGTCAACACTATAAGATTCAAACTCCAAATTTTTTAACAAATCAGACCTTTTGTCTCCACCACTGCTGCTAAATCTTATCTTCATTTTATGATCGTCTCTCACAGAGAGTACTCTTTTACTGTTTGGTCTTTTGCTGGCATCACTGCACTAAAACCTGTAGAACACCTGTATAAAAAAGCCATCAAGGTTTTTGCCAAAAAAAACAACTACTCCTCCCACCATTGTCCAATTTTAGAGAAATATCATCTTTTGACTTTTGAAAACTTCCGATTTTATAAACATGCTTGCCTCGTCTACAAATCCCTCCATGGTTTCTGACGCATTTACACAAAGTAACTGTACAGAGTGTCCATTAATGTGCACTGTCCTCTCCAAAAAAAACTAATAAAGAACAAAAGTATTTGAGCTATCACTAGAAATACATAAGAACCTGCCAGCAGAGCCCAAAACTGCTGCTCAACCCAACAGGGCCTCATCTTTTAACTTGTTCTCACTGAACTAAATGAGCACGACTTGAAATTTGTGTTTTTTAATTTGAAAACATTTAATCAGTCCCAACAGCGTTAGTGAAAACACTTAGTGACCCATCATAGCAAACCACGTTTCCTTTAAATAGATCCAAGCAGCACTGATGTTACAGATCATGTCTGTTTGACTTTTCTTACTTAATAATATCACTATAATATGTTATTTGATCTGTAGGCACCACGTCGAGCAGCAACACTGTTGTTGCAGGCCAGGAGAGCTTTCCTGACACAGACGATGCCAAGACTGTGAAGGAGAGTGAGGAGAGGTACATCTTAAATCTTCTGACTCAGCTAATTGCATTTTTTTTCGCCAAGACCTGTCTACATATCTTGATTATTATCTTCTGACCTCAGGCTCAGTCACAGAAACCGCGCGCACAATCGTCTGGAGTCCCGCTACAGCAACAGCTCTGGAGGATCTTATGATGAAGATAAAAGTAAGTGGGGGTTTCTTCTGGGCTGAGCACCCTGAGAAAACTGTGCTGGTCACAGTTTGGTGATTGTGGAGTACACAGGCTGGGGTTGGAGGGTTAAGTTGGGAGGCAGAATGGTGTCATTGATAATGCATAAGCAAAGCAGAGTGGCCTCAGGACCTTTAAGGGGCTTCTGTGAGAACTGGCAGTGAGACACAAGTACTGAAGCCCAGGGGCCTCCACACTGCTGCTAGTGACCCAAAAACTGCTTTGATTGAAGAATAATGAGTCATCATTCTCCTCTAGGGTTTCACATTTACATTTTTTTTATTTGATCTAATTTACCTTTTAGGTGAACCGTTGCCGCCTTATGCTGATTGGTTGATGGTCGTCATCGAGACCAACCAGCCTCATCCTCTGCCCATGCCAGTGAATGGAGGGTGCTGGGCCCCGCTGGTGGACTTTCTACCAGAGACCATCACGCCCAGAGGACCACTGCACAGGTTAGACTGCCATACAGGCACAATGTGTTCATTCAGTTCAATAATAGAGCCGCGATTATCAACTGGGCTGACTCCCAATAGACCTGCCACGGCCCCAAAAATGTAAAATATGTTGAAGTGAAATAGGTCACACAGAATATTATAGTATGCCCAAACACACACACACACACAGGTTTGATGAATGGCAAAATGGCCAGCAAATGGGAATTTTTTTTTTACAGATTCAGTGTTTTCATGCACACATATGAAACACAGTTTTATTTCTACAAATATGTAGTTTTAAAGGAGATCTGCACAAACCATTTTTTGTGGCTCCAACACAAAACAGGGACATTTTTGTCCTCCTTTGTCCTGAAAATAATAAAATATTAACATTTGTAAGCAAGCTTAGTTACTAAGTCTCCCATCGATCTGCTATCCATGAGTGTGACGGTCGACACACCAATTGGGAATCACTGGCCTAAACTTTGAGATCAGTAGTGAAACTGTAGAAGCTCCTCAAGTTACATATTCCTAGATTTGCATTAAGAAGTGGGTTTTGATCGGTTAAGAGTATGTTTTCCTGTCGAGTCCAGGTGCAATATTGCAGTGATCTTCATGACTGAGATGGTGGTGGACTACAGTGTGACAGAGGACTGGACCCTGCATCTGCCTTTACTGCTCCACGCTCTGTTTTTGGGTAAATCAACTGTTACCATCAGTCAACCATCATAGAGTAATATAACTCTGATAATGGACTGTTGAATGTAGACAATTAACATTTTAGTGACTATTTTATATACAGATATTTATTATAACACCTTCAAGCTCATGATTATTGAAGCACAAGTCCACATTGCTGTTTTCCTCTGGTCCCCTCAGGCATGGATCACTATCGTCCAGAAGTGTTTGAGCACAGCAAACGTCTCCTTCTCCACCTGCTCATCACGCTGTCGTGTAAAAACAACTTCCAGACCGTTGCATCAGTCCTGCTGCAGACGCGCGAGATCAACGTCACCAAAACCCTCACCTGCAAACCCAGCCTCCAGCCGGAGTATTTACCCTCAGGTAAATCAGCTCACGTCCTACCCGTGCTGGGTGTAACACGTTAAAAAGTAATGCATTCACGTAAGGCCACTACTGTTAGAATTAGTGTCCCAGTAACTGATTACTTCTATAGAATTTGCCCAAATTTTCACTCAAACATTATTTTGTTTTTAATAACCTCTAATATTTCAGATATCCGAGCGTCTTCCTCCGACTAATTATTTTAACTAGTAATGTGACACATGTTTAAGACACTTATAACTCAGGGAGAAAATGGTAACTTTCTCAAATAACACTATTTTTAAGTAAGAATTAGTACTTAATGTAATCGAGCACTAATTTTCAGTAACTTCCACGACGTTGCATTTTACCCAAGTTGTAAAGTTGACCTGACTCGAGCTCATGGAGCATCGTGACATTTGACACGTCTCTTTGGTTCATTTGAACCAGCTCATTGGGAGGGAATGGCGAGCATTCTTTTCCGACAATAGATAAGTTTCTTATCTGGGGAGAAAATATTTGGATCCTGTGCCAGAAGCAATATAGAGCTCAGAGGACATCAAAGGTCTTGATTAAAGCATTCCTTGCTGCTATTTTTATCCTCTTGCCTAAATTGGGGCCATCTGCTTAGGCTGGGATGGCCTGGTTTAGCTCTCCCCTTCCCCCTGCCGATAAACTGTTTAGCAAATGTCTAGACGTTTGAAAATATATCAAAATATTAGCCTTTTGAGTATTTGCCCACTAGAAGAAAAATGAATATCAGAAAATTATGATAAGACTGTGATTTCTAACCAAAGACAATACTTCTCTCATGTAAATCTTGGAATTCTTTGTGCATTTTGTTGTATTTAAGTTGTTAATGCAGTAATTCGGAACCTTTAACCTGTTGTGTCGTCAGGAGGCTTCGACTTCCTGTGGGAGTGTCAGGCGTCTCCGGTGCCAGACTCCGGTCTCAGTTCGTCTTCCACGTCGTCCAGCTTGAGCCTCGGGGGCAGCAGCAACAACCTGCCTGAAATTTCACAGGAGGTGGAAGAATTGATGTCCTCCAATAAAACGGACGAGAAGACAAACAAGCTCATTGAGTTTTTGACCACAAGGTTTTTATGTTTCCATCCTCCCTGAATGTAGTCTCAGCAAAATGCCATCAAAGATAGATAGAGGAACGGTTGTGCAATTACTTACTAAAGAAAAAAGAAAAAAAAGAAAAGTCCTTCTGGTGTCTGGATATAGTTTCTTGTATATTTGTTGCAGGTAGCCCCCTTGTGGCGCTGCATGCACAGTGCCGTAAACCTTCATGGGAATAAACCATATTTGGTATTTCACAATGTCGCTGACATTCACTGTGATTGATTGTGGATTTTATTCATTTCTATTTTAAAACTCATTTGAAAATTCTGTGAAATCATAGGCTTCTTTATTTCATTTTGTGTATTTTTTACATCATCTATCGTGTAATTTGTGTCATACGAGGGTAAATGGTACCACAAAACTTCTGTTTTAGTTTGGTACACGTTGTCTAATTGTCCTCTTAGTACCATAGTATGCATTAAAAAGGTAACATGCTCTGTTTTGTTCCTGGTTGTTTTGCAGAGTGTACGGACCGCTGTGGTGCCACGAAGACATTTCACCAAAGAATCATGTTTCAAAAAGCACAGCGCAGCTCTCGAACTTTCTCCGACACGTGGTGTCTGTGTTCACAGAGTCCAAGTCAGGTAGATCTTTAATGAATTGACAATGTTATTCACTCATGAGTCATACCACAGGTGTCCGTCTTTTTACTGAAATCTCCTCGTGTTAATTTGCACACTATTCCGCCGCCCTCGTCAGATTTCCACCTGGAGCAGCAGCTCAGTGACGTGGCGCTGCAGACGGCCTTGTGCAGCTCGTCGCGTCACTACGCCGGCCGCTCCTTCCAGGTGTTTCGAGCCCTCCGTCAGCCCATTTCCTCCCACGCTGTGTCCGACCTGCTCTCCAGGCTCGTGGAGGTGGTCGGTGAACACGGAGAGGAGGTGCAGGTCAGTGCTCCACATGCATGTGGCCGGCAGAGCGTCGCACATTAGTCGCTCCAATCTCCTGTTGGCATCGTTGCCACGGTCAAAGTCCCAGCCCAGAATCAAACTGAAGTGTTCTGGTGAAGACGTTTCTCCTGTCTGATTGATTTGAATCGTATTTGCCACCCACTATAGAAAGCAGAGACTGAAAATGCTTTCCAGTTCATCAAACTGAAGCTTTTAGCTGTGATCGCCCCGAGCACTAAACACCTCTGTCTGGCTGGAGGCAGTTTCAGTGTGAAATCTAAACCTCAAGAAAAAGCTCCGCTTCAGGCTACATTACCTCGCTATACCTTCATCAGATCTTCTTGAGTCTTCACAATAAGTGGAGCTCGAGAACTGTTAAATTTTTCATGAATAACTGAATTCGGGGCTGCATTTATTAATGGCGTATTCATCAGGAAATGGGTAGTTGGATAGTCGTTGAATTATTGATGGAAGGACACAAGAAAATCCAGAAATACAGTTGTGCTTTATCCCTCAGGGCTACGTGATGGAAGTTTTACTCACGCTGGAATCTGTGGTCGATAACTTGGCTGAATGTCTCAAGAACAGTGATCTCATGGCTATCTTGACAAGGTGAGTTTCCCCTGTGTTTATTCAGATATTAGGGACATTACAGTAATGCATTGGATGTCTGTCCCTGGATTTGCTGTCTTAATAAAGAGAAAATACTTAAATGAGCAAAAATATGAACAGAATTTTGCCTTCATATGGACACATGAAATCTACAGGAAGCTGTGAGGTCACCTGACTCCATCTTGGAAGTGAGGCTGCTTGATGTAAGAAAGCACTGACATTACTGTGTTTTTGTCTTTCATTACATATCCTGACAGTGGCGTTGACTCGTGGTACTGGATGACCACTGTGTATTCACAGAATCAGTGCTCCGGCACACTTTAAAGTACCGTTATTATTTCTGCAGAGCTGGATAATGACAGTTTTGAAGCAGGAACACAGCTGAAACATGCAGGATTTGACATCAATGCATTGGTTGAGGTGGCAGGGGACAGGGCGAGATGATCCACTGGTCACACGGTCACATTTTCTTCTTTTTTATTTTAAATTGTAGAGCCTCATCTCCCGATTTCCTGGCCAGTCTCAAGCTGCTGTCCAACAGGAAGAGCACTGGTCAGCTCAATCTGAGAAGAGACGAGAAGGGCAGACACCAGAGGAGCTCCTCGGTCCCCAAAAAGTTTGGTGAGGCGGACAGGTGGGCCGATCCACCTCGCAGTGCGACTCTGGACCGTATCCAAGCCGGTGAGCAGCAGGTGTTGCTGGCCAAAATCCGCAGCGCGTCCTCCTCTAAAGACAATGTCACCGACCCGACAAGCATCAACCACCCCAGCAACTTGCTGGCCACCATCTTCTGGGTGGCAGTCTCTCTCATGGAGTCGGACTTTGAGTTTGAGTATCAGATGTCGTTGAGACTGTTGAATAAGCTGCTGGCCAACTTGTCGCTGGACAAGCAGGAGAACAGAGAGCGGCTGGAGAAACTGCAGAGCCAGCTGAAGTGGAGCAGCTTCACCGGGCTGCAGCAGCTGCTGTTAAAGGGCTTCACCTCCGTGTCCACCACCGATCTCACGCTCCAGCTCTTCAGCCAGCTCACACCCGTGTCACGAGTGCCTGTCGTGGACACGTCGCAGGCCATCGGTACGAGTTTGCTGATGGTTTAACTTCTGCGTCAGTTGAGAGTTGCGTCTGAAAATGAATGCATGTGACTTTGTCTGACAGGTTTCCCATTGAACGTTCTCTGCCTGCTCCCACATCTTGTGCAAAACTTTGATGGCCCCACACAGTTCTGTCAAGATGTCGCTGAGAGGATAGCTCAGGTTCGGATCCATTATAGTTCTGTTTTTTGTTTCTTTAATCCTTTCTGATATGTGTAATTTCTTAAATTGTGCATGTCTCTGTGCGTAGATTTGCCTTGAGGAGAAGAATGCCAAGCTCTCGAACCTCGCTCATGTCATGACTCTGTACAAAACACACTCCTACACACGGGACTGCTTCTCCTGGGTCAACGTGGTGTGTCGGTATCTTCACGAGGCCTTCTCAGATATCACCCTGAGCCTGGTCACGTACATGGCTGAGGTCGGTGCAGCTGATCCAAATTTTTAGAAAGGCACAGCCACGGTGTGTTGGAAGTGCTGACGTAATCCAGTGCTGTTTGCTCTGTTGTGACAGCTGTTGGAGAAAGGCCTGCCCAGCATGCAGCAGACCCTCTTACAGATCATCTACAGCCTCCTCAGCCACATGGACCTGAGTGGGATTCAAGCCAAACCCTTCAACATGGAAGTGCTGAAGACCATTGAGAAATTTGTCCAGGTGGGTTAAAACTTCAGCTTCTGATCGTGTGGAGATTATTGGGATAATTGATTGGAATTTTCAGGTGCATGTAGTTTTGTAATATGTGTTGAATCAAACTTAGTTGAATTTAGACCTATTTTAATAAGCATGTTATTGCTAATAAATGTATTTGCTTAATCAAAAATCTTCCATCTTAACTTCCATATGTGTTTATCTAACAAAGGGATATAATTTTATTTCCAGATTTGCTCACATTTCTTATGAAAGTTGAAATGCAGATATGTGTGTATAGAACAGCTTAAATAAAAGTAACAAAGTACAGGTACTGAAATGTAGTCAAGTTGTTGTTTTTGTTGTTGTTGTTGTTGTTGGTGGGTTTTTTTGTTTTGTTTTTGTTTTGTCTTTTGAGATGACTGTGATCTATTTGGTGCTATATAAATAAAATTGAATAATTGAGTTTAGTTCAATCAGTGAAAGTGATGCCGATCATGATTCACCTTATCGCTATGAGTTACTTACAGGTTATAATCTTGTTGCACTTTTTTTATGAAACACTATGAATTTTTAAAGCATTATCGAAGTAACGTGAATCAAAAGTAAGAAAATTGTTGAAAAATAAAAACTCAAGTAAAGTACAGACACAAGAAATTCTGCATAAATACACTCATGAAGTACAGATACTTTGCGACTTGCCATTTTTAGTAATCTATTTATGTGTTATTTATTATTTACCTGAGAAATTGACGTTTATAGGAATGATTTGCGTTTAACTTCTCTCAGAATGTAACTAATACTTTGAGTAGTTTCTGGTTGTTGAGTGTAATTTAGGCAATGCATTGTACTCAAGCTTCAGTAGTGTTTCCACCCCTGCAGCAGCTCACAGATCATTTGGCCCATGATGCTGAAAAGACTGTAAAGTTTTGGATACCTTGACCAGTGGAAACCTTTAGCTGGCTCTTCGTCTTGTATTTCTTGTTTCTTTTTGTGAGGGCGCCCTGAGAATAACGGGGGGGAAAATGTGTCCTGTGTCAGTGCAGTACATTTCTAGACACACCCAAACTATAAACAGTCTGCCTTTCTGCCACAGGCCAAGTCTCTGCTTTTTCTCCAGCTGCATCCAGTTTCCCTCTGTTTCTAAAAATAGAGCCACATCCAAACACGTCCGCTATTATCTGCATGTACAGGTTAATGTGTTTGTGTTCACTGCAGACTGCCCACTGGAGGGAATCACTGAATATCCTGAAGCTGGTGGTCTCTCGATCGGCCAGCTTGGTGCAGCCTTCATTCCCACAAAGTGACCTCTCCTATGAGGACATCAGTCGCGTTTGGGACCGCTCCTCCAAGGCTCTGCCTGGCAAAACACTGGATTTCCACTTTGACATATCCGAGGTTAGAGGCTCTTTCTCTGCCTTTGCTTTCACGTGTGGAAATGCTTGTGAGGTTTTTTTTTGTGTTTTTTTCCCCCTGTGTTTTCCAGGGTGTGGTGTTTGTTGAGGTTATTGTGGAATCTTTTAAAGCTCTTTGGAAAGGAAGCATTTCTTCCCCTTCCTTCGTGCTGATATTTCTTTTTGACCAAACCCCTGAGATTAGCTGGAGAGATCGAAAGGTAAACACAATCAGTCAAGCAGAGCCGGGCGAGAAAGCGATTTGAAAGATACAGGCGGAGTGGCATATGTGTGGGAACTGAACAGGGAACTATTTGTGTAGCACATGAATGGCAGGAAATGATGTCAACTCTCTGCTGCCATTCTTTGTATGTGAATCAGGGAATTCTGGTGTCTAGGCTTCAGTAGGTTTTTAACTTGAGACTCTCTGGAGAAAGCACTGATATTTCTTATATATATTTTTCAATTTTAGAGGAAATGAATGTCTCTTTTTCAGTTTTGTTTTTTTAAAGTCACACCCAAACGGAATAAAAACTGTGACCATAGAAGTTGAACAGTATCTTTTTTCCACGTCATCATCAGGTTACGGTTGTCAGTCAAAACGAAGCCGGAGCTGCCAAACAGGCCGAGTTGAACACTGGCTGACCGTGGAGGGATTTTCTCCCCTGCACCTCTCAATGGTCTCTGTCTGCACGTGTTTGTCCTGTTTACATGCAGACGCCAGTGATTGGTCGGCGTTACGATGATTTGCAGCGCTCTCCAGGCCAGGATGTGAAGAGCAGGACCACAGCAGTGACACGCAGCACCTCCTCCACCTCCTCTGGATCCACTTCCAACAACGTGCTGGTGCCCGTCAGCTGGAAAAGGCCTCAGTCTTCACAGGTCAGACCGCTTTCTTCTTCCTCCTTTAGATTTTGTTCATTTTTGCTTTCTTAGCGAGTGTATTTTGGCCTGTAGAATGGCCTTTGAAAGTATTGAAAATGGAATCTAGACTCTTTGGAATCTAATATTTTCTGATATATTAACTTGGAATTGTGAAGCTTTAAGAAGAATGACACAACACATAGGAAAGTGGGGGACTGTGGCATGGTGGATGCTGTAGTTAAAGTAGTTATTATTGTGGGAGTGAATTTTGCAAAATGTGCATGCTAAAAGCTGCAGAAATCATGTGCTTCAGATACAATTTCAGCAGATTTGTGGATGCAACAAAACTAATACAGGACTTTATTTTGGGGTCTTTGACTGTATTTTGTACCAGTATGCATTCATAAAAAAATATATATATAATGGTAAATTTGCATTTACTTGTCTTAATAATGTCAAATTGTTCCAGTTTTGTGAAATTATATTAATTGATATTGCATGAAAACAAAGAGTTAAGCATACACAACGTATTCATAAAGCTCTTTCACACAACTGTGGTTGAAAACAAAGTGCTGTACATGAGGAGTGAATTATAACATAGGACATTACACTAAATAGGAGACTAAACTAAAAGATACAACTAATAGTAATAATAGTAATAGTAATAGGCCTTGTTGTTATTGAGAAGTTATAATGTTTTTGTTTGTCCACTCCGGATCAAACTGAACTATTTGTGGCTCTTGAACTGAAATGAGTTTGACTCTTAATTTGATCAAATAAAGGCCTTGACAAGACTTGACTTGACTCGGATATCCAGTGAGAATTACAACGCAAACGGTTGTGTGGTTCGGTGCCTTTCTGCTGCACCAAGTGCTAAGAGAGCAAAAATAAACTTAAATGCAAGTTAAAGCCAGGTACAAATCTATATCTGATCAGTCTGCTCGTATTTGTACATTTTGAGAGATTCCAGACCAAAAAAAACCCAACATTCATATTCGAAATGCATCAATCAGAATGTATTTCCAACAGTGTCACATCGTTTAATACATTCACTTTTTTTGTGTGTGTTTTGCAGAAGAGAACCCGGGAGAAGCTGGTGAATGTTTTGTCTCTGTGCGGACAAGAAAAGGGCCTCACAAAGAATCCCTCTGTAAGATCCATTTGGAGTTTGCAAAGCGGTGCATTTCAACACTCATTTTCCCTCGACTGCGATCGTAACCCGCACGCTGGTTCCATGTCCCCGTTTACAGGTGATCTTCTCCAGCTGTGGTGAGCTGGACCTCATGGAGCATCAGCCCAGCCTGGTGTCCTCCGACGACGGGACCCGGGAGGCGGACAACATGGATGACACCACCTCGGAGCAGCAGTTCAGAGTCTTCAGAGACTTTGACTTCCTGGATGTGGAGCTCGAGGACGGAGAGGTGAGACTGAGATCACGTATCCTTCTTTGCGAAACAACACGGTCAGATTTCAAAAGCAACAGTTAGAACAATTAACATTTAGGTGTGAAAGAGCAGTCTTGTACTGTGTTGGGTCCGATCTGAATGCTCTGTGTAATGGGGTTTCTTCTTCTGTTTCTTTCTGCCTGTGCTATCTAGGAGCTCCAGGTAAGTTTAGTCATGTTATGTCTTTACTTGCTGTGCTCTTTGAACAAGTGTTTGCTTGTGCGTTTTTCTTTTGTTGTTGTTTTTTTTTAATTGGCTGCAACACCCATGACACGGAGAAGCAAATGTGTTTGTTTGCTGTGTTATATTCACCTGGGAGAGACAAAGTATTAGAGATACAGGACATTTCATTAATAGTTTCTATTTATGTGTAAACTTTTCTATGAAGTAAAGCATTTCCAATATATTTTTAACACATTATATCACTTCCAGGTCATCCTGATACAAACTGAGCATCTGTTTTTGATTTATAGTTGTTGTTTATTTTGTCTTTAATTTTTATTCCAAAACAAACTGGATCAACATGACTATGTCCTAAACATGAACCGAATGCCCCAGATCTACACTTTACATGAGTTCTTAGCCCCATCTACAGACCGAGGAGAGGAAATTGTTCTCACGTTCAACTGAAGTCAACTCTTATACAACTGTAAACTTTTTTTCCACAAACCTCTATTATTGGAGAACTTTTTGCCTTCTTGTCACTTCTATCAAATTACTTGCTGGCAGTTACAGGTTCCCTGTGTTGCAGCCGTACTTTTTGTAGTCGCTGGCTTACAGTACACTTCATGTATGTCACATTTTTCTGGCTACAAATATTTTCCTCTTTATTTGGATTCTTTCTACGTAGTTTAGCTTTTAAAATTTAACCGCTGCCAACCAACAGCATGAAACAATGCACTAATCATGTTTAAATGTTGTTATTTTACACATCAAACGTGAAAGCTATTCACATGCTGTTAACACAATTTCGTCAACCCGCTGGCCACATTTTGGATGCCAGCCCTCTGACGCCTTATGTCTCGCACCCATAGACAATGCAACAAAGGAAAGCAGACACTTTGCTTATTATAAGATTAGAATAGTGAATCGTTTTGTGCAGAAGCCTTAAAAAATAGACTTGTTACCCATCATTATTCAAAGACGTCACTTGGCTTGAGACCTTGTCAGTGTTGTGGATTTTAAGGTAATCTACAGCAGAAAGGTCTTCAAATCAACTTGCAAAGTCAGTCTGCATTTTAAAAGTGTAAGACCAAAGAAAGTTGATCTAGTGGTCGATTTGGTTTTTATTATGGTGTGAAAAATCTCACAACACTGTGTCAAGGCTAAAACTGGGAAAAGACTGCAATGCATGGTTCTTCAATTGTGTGTGTGTGCGTGCGTGCGTGTGTGCGTGCACGTTTGTTTTCAAAAACAGCTTGTGCTCGGTACCTGGTAACTCATGGTTCTTTGCCGTTGCAGGGAGAGACTATGGACAACTTTAACTGGGGCGTGCGCAGACGCTCCATGGACAGTCTGGACCGAAGCGACCTGCAGCCGCTGGAGGAGAGTCAGCTGTCCAGCAGCATGCCCAGCCTCAGCAAGATCGCCCACGAGGACTCAGACGAATCATCTGAGGAGGATTCCCTCACTGCCAGCCAGATCCTCTCACACTCGCAGCTCGTAAGTTTTAACTCTCCCAGTTTTCCCAAAAATTAAAACATTTCAGTCCCGAGTTCTTTCGAGCAGTTTGTCCTCTTTCTCTCCTCAGATTGTCAACCTGTCTCCAACAGCAGAGACCAGTAGCATGGACTCATCCTCTGCATTTTTTGACACAACCTCAGCAGACTCGACTCCTCTGAATACCAAAAACCCCAGTTTCGAGGTCCAACTGCCAGAGGACTCGAAGCAGCGGGTGAATAAGGGCTTCAAAGTCTCTGAGATTCTGGGCGCTAATAATTCCTATCGCAACTCCATCCTGGAGTTCTTCACTAACTTTGCCAAATAGTCTCCCTGTCGCACCTTTTTCCTGTCAAAAGTCTTGGATGTTACATGTGCTTTGGGTTCGATCTATGTTAAGTAATATTTTGTGGCGCTCTCAATTCTATTTCTTCTTTTCTGGGTAGAGCATGATCGTTTCTTGATATTTCAGTAGTTGCATGCAAAAAAAAAAAAAAAAAAAAAAAATGAATGAACTAAAACCTGCAAGCAGACTATTCGTCACACTTTGGGCTCTGGGATAGTTTGTCCTTTAATTTGTTCAGCGATTGTCCAGGAACATGAAGGGGGGTGGTAGAAGTTTCTCTGTTTCCGTGTCTCTCTGTTTAAGGCAATGTGTATACCTTGTGCTCATGTCGGGTGGCTCTAAACGATAACTAAAAACTCATGGCATGTGGGGGCGTGGAGGGTGAGGGAAGGTTTACACATTGCCTGCCCCCAACCACGTGTGCAGGGCCATAACGCTGGCTGATATTATATTATCTACTCGATTAAATTGGCACATTTCATGCACACTGAATTCACTAAATTTAAAAAGAAAATGCCACAAGGAGTGTCCATAGGGTTCCATGGCAAGGTTAGTGTATCCGTTTTATCCACTAAATGACCTGTTAATTCTGTAAGAATAACACAGGGAATACAATTCATGCATGCTGCCTCACTTCTTGTTAGTTATACCGTTTGCTTAAAAGGCACGTGCACCACCTGCTTTCTTCCAGCACGACGCGTCACAGGAAGACGAAGACCCTAACGTCCATGAGGACGACCTGTCTCTCTCAATAAGTGAACTTCCCTCTGAATATCAGTGTGACGACAGTCTGGCCGTGGACATGATTCATGACGACGACAAACTCGACCCCGAGAACTTCTTCCCAAGGTAACTCGGCCATGACGTCTTTTGAATGGAGCCATTTAGAAATCTTTTATTTCTTTTTTCATAACAAGGCTTTTTGTCCATTCAGCCTTGCCGAGGAAGAGCGAGACGATGCGCTGGAGTCCCGGTCTTCGCCGCCTCCGTCGCCTTTCTTCTCCGCCATCCTTGCCGCTTTCCAACCGGCAGTGTGCGACGACGCAGAGGAGGCCTGGAGGAGTCACGTCAACCAGCTTGTGTCAGACTCCGACGGCTCCTGTGCCGTCTACACCTTCCATGTCTTCTCTTCACTGTTTCAGGTATTAGAGCGCAGAGCTGTCACCAACCCAAACACAGCTTCTCTTAGCAGCGTTCCTGGGTAACAGAATCAGATATGTGGCTGATGAACCTTTAGTGAAAGCACATTCCTGTCAGAAGAGGTCTGTCTAATTACTAATGGAGGACGCCGTAGATGCTTCCAGCTCTAATGTTTTCAAAGAATCATTAACCTGATGCTTTTCACTTCGCTGACCAAAGCTGACAGGAAAGAATTTCAGGAAAAAAAATGGCAGAATAAGGTATTTCATTACCTTCAATCAATGGTTCCCAAGGTTTTTCCTTTTTTTTTTTTTAGCTCTATGAAAGGTTGCACACTCCTTCACTTCTACTTAATTCCTACAATAAAGTGAGACAATGGCAGCCATGAACCATGAAAGTGAAAGCAATAGGCAGTGTCAAATGAGTTCACAGGGTTTCACATGATTCATTACATTTACACCCACTAATAAAGTTGCCAAGCAAAGTGCTTGAAGACAGATAGGAGCTTCAAAGTCTTGCTCAATGACACATTGGTACAAAAACAGAGTTGAAACACCCGTGTTAGAATTAGGACTTGGCTCCAGATCGGGGGATTGGGGTATTTTATTGGGGCCCAAGTACCCTTCAATTCTTTGTGCTGCAAGTAAGAATATTCAGAAGTACATGACTGCTTTAAATGGTATGAAAGTTATTTGACTGGTGTACTTTTGTTTGTCTGCAGAGCATTCAGACCAAATTCTGTTCCTTCACCTGTGACGCTGTGAGTTACCTCGGTGACGACCTGAGAGGGTTAGGAGCAAAGTTCCTGAGGTCGTCTCAGATGCTGACGTACTGCTCAGAGTGTCCAACACTTTTTATTGATGCAGACACTGTAAGTACCCATCATACTTAGAAGGGCTTTGATACTCAACCTGTTAGCATGGATACGTTTTAAGAACAGCACTCTGTGTTCACAGATCATGTCGTATGGACTGTTGGAGAAAATGAAATTCAGTGTGCTGGAACTTCAAGAATACCTTGACACTTACAACAACAGGAAGGAAGCAGCTCTCACTGTAAGGACGTTTAACTATCGTAGCCACTCCTCCAGAGGCCACGCGCACGTTGCCAACAAGTTGTTTACACTGTGATGACGATGTGTCTGTTGTGTTTAGTGGTTGAACAACTGTAAAGCCACGTTTCCCAGGAGTGCAGGAGGAGCTGTGATAACGTGTCAGCCCGTGGAACATGAGGAAAAGGTAAAACATGGCTGACATGACGAGGAGTTTAGAAGCATCAGCTGAGGGATGCTGTGAGCGATTTGCTCAGTAGCTTTAACATTCAAACAGGATGAGAGAACAGAAAGTTGTAATATTTCACATGAATATTCAGGATTCCATGTAATCGTATCTTTCGTACTGTACTTTCTGCATTGCGATAACTGTGTGCTACTGTAGCTCTGTGAGTGTTACCTCTAAATTTTTTATTTCCACTCTACTTACGTTTTTTTAATTTTCCAAGAACTTTTTGAGTTGCCGCACGTCACTTTGGTTTTCACGTGTCCGGTGTGCGTTGTGATCGTCTTCCGCTCGGCCGAGCATGAAAAGTTCTCTTATGTTGCATTCAGTGTGGACGTGAATAATTACACTCACTTTAGAACAGATGAACATCAACAGCAAAATACTCCGTTTTGCTGTTCAGCCTTAACCTGTGCAGCTCAGAGAGTCTCACCTAAGTGAGTGCTAATTTTACCTGCAGGGTTTTTAATTTGCTTGGCTTGTTCGACTTGTGTATTTTTATTTAATTATCTCATAGTGACTACCCTCTTTTCAGTTCTAATTTATGCATACATTAATTTTCACTTTTCTTTCCTTTTGTGCATGCCAAAAAAAACTGACCTCCTCTAAAACGTTTCCATCTTCTGTAAAATGGGAAACGTGATCGACTGCATGCTCTTGATTTCCTCCTCTGACTCTCTTGCTTCACGCCTCTTTTCTGCTCTATAACATGCCCGCTCGGTAGCAAATGGAATCTCTTGCTGTAAGTTAGATTATTTCCCTATTTTTAAATGCCAAATCAGCAAAGTGCTTTTGTCTTTTGTTGTAGTTTTTTTTTTTTTTTTTACAATTTTACTGTCTAGTGAAAGTATAACCACGAAATATATTATCAAGTTTTCATTAGTTGGAGAATTTTTGCCAATTTAATGTGTCTTTGCTGATATTCCATCTGCTTTTACTTCCAGCAACTGGAACTTTGTCAAAGACTCTACAAACTCCACTTTCAGTTATTGCTGCTGTTTCAGTCCTACTGTAAGCTGATTGAACAGGTCCATGCAATAAGCTCTATTCCCGAGGTAGGTATCATCTATTGAAGGCCACGACACCTCCTGTATCGTCTGTGTTTAGTAACGCTGACTCCTCTGGACCTTCAGCTGACCAATATGTCCAAGGAGCTGAATGATTTGAGGAGCAGCTTGAGAGGAGCAGCAGCCTCGGTGACGAATGAAGACATTGTGAGTCCAGCGAGCGCCGGCTCTGAGCCCGCCTTCAGCTCCTCTGAGGCCGCAGTGCAAGCCGTCCTGGAGGATCTGAAGAACAGCGAGTTTCCAACAGCCATCCGCCACATTCGTGAGTGCAGGTGAGAAAAGAAAAAATACCCTTTTATCATTTCTTTGTAGAAATATCATCCCTCACGGTCTGATGTGGTTTTCTTTGCAGAACGATGTGGCCGAATGACATCTTTGGCAGCCACTCCGAGGATGAGGTCCAAACGCTGCTGAATATCTACTTCAGACATCAAACTCTGGGTCAAACGGGAACTTTTGCTCTGGTGGGCTCGAAGCAGGACCTGACGGAAATTTCCGTGAAGCTGACGGAGCTGAACGCGGAAACTCGCGACATGATCCGGCGGGCGCAGGGCTACCGGGCCATCACGGCCTTCCTGCCAGACTCCAGGGTTTCGGGCTCGACTCTCTGATGCACCCGGAGCTGCTCGTCACCACGTATCGTGCCCAAGCTCTCTTCCTGTCTGGGGCAGCTGCTAATGTCTCAGTGTTTAACAACAACTCTGCTCTCTCCTGGGAATAATCCAACCCTGGTTTCCTCCTCCTCCGGCTCGGGATGCATCAGAATGTCATGAACTCGGATCTCCTGACGTGCAGCAATACTGTTGTTGTTTTTTTCCAGATATGAGTGACTTTGCTGTTGTAAACAAAGTTAGGCTTTTATTGCACTAATGATAGCAACTCCCACAGCGACCACTTGCTACTGAGGTCAACAAATTGAACATACGACATACCAAAGCTAAGCGACTCTCTTCCTGTTGTGTTGTTTGTAACTGTCAAGGGAAATGTGCAATCAATCCTTCACTGAAGTGGAAAAAAAAAAAAACCTTCACTGTCTCCTGAAAGAATGTATTTAAAATCATAACATTGGAAAACATGAACACTGTCAGTACAGAAGAAAAAAAAGGGAGGCGACACTGCTTTGTTAAAGTGGTGGGCCTTTTTGTGTGCGTTTGTTTGTGTGTGAATGTGTGTTGTGAGTGTGGAAACTTGCTCCTGACGACCATCATAGGTGGAAATATTGAAATACGTAAGTTCATGTTGAGCTACTTTGACATGCTGCAGATCTACTGTAATGTATCTCAAGCCTACAAGCAGCTGTGTAGGTTTCCTGTTACTTAATACATCTTACTGTACCTTTTAACTGTGCAGCTTTTAGCAAATAGGTAAATTATTTATATTGTATGCGAGAGAAGAAAAAAAAAAGCTTTTATCAGCCTAGATTTATAGAAAGAAAAAATATTTTGTTTCATCTGGTAAATCTGCCAAGCTTGCAAATTCTATGTATTATAAAGTGTAATAGTAGAGTTTATGAACAAAGACAGATGTTATTTTAACTGAATAATTGTACATAGTGAAAATGGGAGCTTTGCTAAAACTCACAAGATTGTATTTTTATGAAGTGACAGTTTGAGTTGCATTCAGAGTGAGTCGCTCCACGTTTGTAAAGCTTCCACGAGAGTTGTTGTAGCTTCTCGCCTTGTAAATACTACTGCCTTTGCATTGTACTGTATTTTGGTGTCATGTGCACTTGTATAACAACATAATAAAACTTACATTTGGTAATGATCGCATCTTCTTATTTGCCAACAACATTGTATGCGTACATTTATTCATTTATAGTTCTGGGATAAATATACTTTGTTGTATTCAGATCAAAATTATATTTTACTATGCAGTACAATGTGCACAGAAAAAGAAAATGTGCTATACCCTAAAACATTGACGAACAACAAGATGCATCCTCATCATTCCAGCTCCGACCTGTCAAATAAAATAAAAAAATAAAAATAAAAAAATGAAATCGGACTGAGTTGACATGGCAAACGTTAATGAATGTGGTAACCTTAAACCAAAGGTAAAGTAGATAGAAATAAATGCTGAAGAGAATTATTACTATATATTTTTTATAGTTCTGCTCTACCTAATGTACACTAATCTCACATGTGTCCCTAGTAAAGAAGGGAAAAAAGAAAAAGTTTTAATTGGTTCAAATGTAAATACAAACTGATACACAGGTTAACATGATACATATCAACCAAAACCTACCTACATACATATTTGAAAATAAAAGCTTTATTTCACTTTCTCAGATTTACTTGATCAATATGAAACATTTGGACCGATGAGGTCCTCAGGAAAAGTCAACTGAACGTTCCCAGTTTCAGAAGAAACACGGTGAAGCAGCTTTTGTTCCTACTCTCTCCACCTATGTAACAAACTTCCTGAACGCCTGAGGACTGCTTACATACTCACATCAATCAGGCTGTAAAACACTATTATTTACTCAGTCTTTCCATTAAAAAATAGCTTTTACTTATTTCATGACCTTTATTTTATAAAGCTTATACTTTATTCTTCTATTGATTGCAGTTCTCAATCATTTTTTTAAATGTATTTCATCATTATATTCACCCAAGATTAATATTCTTAGTCACTTATTTGAAAGTTAATTACTTGTAAAGCACTGTAAATTGCCTTGCATCTGTATGTTGCTGTATAATACATACATACATACATACATACATACATACATACATACATACATACATACATACATACATGAATAAATAAATAATACATAAATAATTTGCCATAAAGTAATATTCCCAGGTACTAATACTGTATTTGTCACGTGACTTGTCAACTCGTCACTTGTTTAATAGATGGTGTATCTTATTTTGAAGGGGGCTCTTATTTTGAAGGGAGTGCATCCGTTTCCGTCTGGCGGCGCGCGAGGTTTGTGACTTCAGCTCAATGAGCTAACAGACCTGTGGTAAAGTGAATAACGACTGTCTGTGCTTTTAAACTCGATTTTAAACTCTGCCGTACACATTTCGTGACAACATTTTATCGCGACATGAACATTGACATGTTGTTACGTCATCACGGTGAGTCTTTGTAAATGACCGCACACTTTGTTGTTTAGGTGTTTTTTTTGCCAAAAGTGTTATCCTAGCATTCACAGCTAGTTGAACGGCTGAGAATCACACGTCCGGAAACATTTTAGAGACATGCTGGCTGTCAAGAAGCGTTTCTGGCTCGTAGCTGGTTTGATCTGTGTTTTTGTTAGAAGCAACAGTAGAATGAGATGATGTTTACATGAAGACTGATTAATGTGGGAGCAGGTCGACACAGACATGAGCACCACGTACACAGTCTCGTTGGTGTTTACCAACTCTTAATGTCACTTTGCAGCACTTGTTGGGCCGGTGTGGCATCAGTCCCAGTGCTGTTGTTATATGTTACGATACTGATTGGCTTGACGTGCAGTCTAGACAAGTATTATAGGAGTTAATAGTTGAGAAGTTAAGACTTGGAAATTTGTTGGGAATTTCTGGCACTGCAATAAATTGGTTTGCACCTTACTTGAAAGATAAGGACTATTCTATATCAATAGGTAATTGTGAGTCTAAGCATATGAAAATCACTTGTGGGGTTCCTCAGAGCTCCATACTTGATCCTCTTTTATTTAACATCAACATGCTTCCTCTGGCTCAGACCACGAGAATTTACACCAGCATAAATGAAATTAATGAGTGGATGTGTCAGAACCTTTTCCAACTTAACCCAGGAAAGGTAATTGTTTTTGGCCCCAAAGAAGAAAAGTTAAAGGTCATCTTGACTGCATGACACTCAGAAACACAAATGACGCCAGAAATCTGGCCTGAAATTCAACAATCCCATTAACACAATTCTTGTTCGCCTTGTTTTAATGTATTTCCTTGTTTGAAAGGTGCTATGGAAATAAATTTGCCTTACCGAGAAGAATGAAGTGTTTAAATGTTGAAAGAATAGTCCAGAAAATCATCAAATAATCAGAGAAATTATCCTTTTTTTCCCTTATGTTAATTTGAAAAGACTGCACTGTAGAATAACAACCATCAATAATAAAGATTGTTCTGTATTATTATTTTTAATTTTTTTACAATTTAATAGAATAGAATAGAATGCCTTTTATTGTCACATGTACAGGTACAGTGAGATTAACAAATGTTTTGTAATATTTCACGTATTCGGCCTTTATCATAATTTGATATTTTATTGGATATATGTATATTTTTACCTTTCAGTCTTTTTTTCTTGTATACCCTCTTACATACTGTTCACTATTTCACCCACCTTTTTATTGGATTATTTGATTCGACTTGTTTCAATTGTGCATTGGTCGTCACATTAAACTTCATTACTCTGGATCTTTGCTTGTGTGTGTGCACATTAGTGACGTGCAGATCGATACCAAAATACCGCAAATTTATTTTTTTTAAATAAATTTTCATTAAAACATTTGTATTTACAGTGCAACTTTTTATTTGATAAACATGTAAAGCACTAGTCTAATGTTATTATTACCTTATTTAGGATGTGTGTAGCTATTTCTCCATTTAATTAGTAATGCTGACATGGTTGTACCGATGCCCCACACATGCTGGGATTCAGGATCGTTATGTCGGGGGCTGATGATGATGGCCGATTGCTTATATAGTCGTGTTTCTAGCTGAGATGAATAAAACGTCTTTTTAATAGCTATGATTTGAAAGAAAATACTTTTTTCACCACATAATCGCAGTATCGCTCTCACCCATTAGGCTGTATTGTATCGGTGTTTGTGGTACCAGCTATAGATTTACTTGGTATTGGATCAGAAAGGAGATCAATTTATAGCACTTTAAAAACCACAGCTGAAACAAAGAGCTGTAGATAAATAGACATTAAAAAGGTCATAACATAACATAACATGACATTAAGTGAGAACAGTAAAAAGACTATAAAAATAAAATGATAACAATAAAACAGGAGCAAAGTCTCAAGCTGGGTTAAAAGCCAAGGAATAAAAATGGGCTTAAAGATTAATTTTAGAAATGGGCAGTGAAGAGGCTTGTCTAATGTGCAGTGGGAGCTTGTTCCATAATTTAGGAGCAGCTAAGGAAAAAGCTCAGTCCCCTCACTGAGCAAGTGGATAATAATGCACACATAGAGACAAAATAGTGCCTAATTATTCAGTGAATATAACAGAAGAAGCAATAGTCATGTTCTGGTTAAGAAAAAGTGCTCTTTTTAAAATCAAAGGTGCTCATTTATCCCAAAATAACACATAATAATACAGAAAAGTGTTTCAAGAAATCTTCTGCCATCATTGGTCATATCCACTCTGACAGACTGACTTTAATGGAGGTGATCCCAAAATCTTTGTCTCCTCAGGTTTACTGTGCAACAAAGTGTAGGAATAGAAGTATCTGGAATGGATTTAACCTCCAAAAACATGTACGACACATTCAAAGATGAACTGTGGAAAGGTGAGTTTACAACCACAAGCATCAGTACTGTTCACACAATGTACCATAACCACATACCACAACCAGAACTGTCCTTGATTTGTCCTTTTAGAGTTAGGACCACTGGACCCAAACTGGTTTGAGGTGCTGACGGCTCAAACGTCTCCCGATGAAGGAAACGTATCGGATCAGGAGGACCTGTGCGCTAATCAAGAGGGACATTTTAAACCAACTTCAGACAAAACTGAAGTCGACAGTCAACTGTTTTCAACCCCCAAAGTTTTCAGGCACCGTCGAATTGTTTCACCCCAAACTGAAGACGAGCAGTCGCTCACCACAGAACAAGGTATGGTTGGATTGTTTGTTGATGTATGACTTAATGTTTTCTTTGATTGAATCCAACAATAACTATTCTTTCTGACACGGGTTAGAAAAAGGAATATTGCCATGGACGGCAACACAAAGTCCACACATCTTTCCAATTTCAAAACGAGGGTGAGTTCAATAGACACTTTTTATCACTATTCAGGCAAAACAACTTGTTCTCTGTGTGCGCGCTGCTCTTTGTAGTTTTAAAACTCTCTTTGGTATTTTTAGGCTCATTGACGTAAAATATGGAGGAATCCACCCTCAGAGTCAGATGAGCTTTGGTACGTATGCAATGCTCGGTGTACCTCAGAAAAACATGAGTCATTGATTTTTGTATATTTATATTTATTTTCTATTTTTATTTATTTATTTTCTAAACAGATTTGCTCCGCACACCACATATATCCCCAGTAAGTACATTCAGCCTGTCAGGAATGGTGTCCTTTTGTCTGCATCGGTGTCATTTAGTTGTACAACATTAAACTTTGTGCCTCTCTTTATTTATTCAATGGAAATAGACCAGCTATGCCAAGCAAATCTCTGAAAGTCTCGGTGCACAGATAAACCCTGATATTTCCTGGACCAGTTCTCTGAACACCCCTCCAGCTGTTCCCTCCACCCTGATTTTATGTAAGCATGAGCACGAGTTACTCCGAATGTTTTAAAAACCTCAGCATGTCCCTTGTTGTAATATTTGTGGGTTTTTTTTTTATTATTTGCAGCTAAAAATGACAAAACAAGCCTCTGTCCATTGAGTATTTCTGCAGAAAAAGATGTTGTTGTAAGTTGATCTTCTTGATTTTGTTTATGTTCCCAGACTTATTTTCATTTGTCATTTTAGATTTTTTTTTTAATCTTGACTAACAAAGGCTTTCTTTCGTCTGTTTCCAACTTAAAGTTTGTTCGCAAGCTTTTCCCCTCTCTTTCAAATCCATCAACAGCTAAAGTGATACCACCTCAAAACAATGAAATCCCACCTGTTCAACAAGGTACGGAGCTTTGAATTTGTTTGGTTATAATAAAAAGTTATCCAGCATTTTGACATGTAAAATATATTCCTGAATGAAAAATTAAAGGAAATATGGTTAAAAACAACACAATGAGTACAGCCTTCTCGCCGAAGGCAATTTAAGCAAAAACAAAAAAGTAAAGGATGAGGGGAAAACATCACTGGTTTTCTACTTTAAAATGATGTAATGGTGCTTTAGCTGCAGAGCGAGACGTCACATAATGTGTATGTGTGTTTGAAAAATGGAACCACAAGAACCTTCATGTAATAAAATAGATCAAACTAGACCCCATCACTTAGTAGATTAGCTTTATTTAATATATATGCCAATGTGTAGTAGTCTTAAAAACAATGTTAGATTCATTTCTGATGTGCTGAATTCTGCTCCGTAATCAGCAGGTGCCGTCTCCCCTGAGGTCGGGTCTGTTGACTCTCCAAATCAGAGTGACGGTGTTTGGCGACAGAAGCTGCCAGACGCTACTGAAGATGGAGGAATTTGCGTCACAGAGTCAAGCGTTCTTGACGGAGCTGAAAATGCCCTCTCCATTTTTTTTGCCAACAGCGGTTCAGCACTGAGAAAAGTCAAACCTGACAGAATCAGACCAAAGCAGATTTTTACGACCAAAGAACACAGTCCGAGTTCTGCCGACGTAGCTGCTACGAACAACCCTGCATCCGGGAAAGACAAACCGGCTGATCGGAAAACTCAAAGCGTTTCCTCGGACGCACCGGCTGCAGATCACGGACTGAGCCAGTGGTCTCCCTTGAGTTGGTCGGAACTTCCTGCTTCAGCACAACAGTCGCGGAGTGACTCTGATGCCGGCGGCATTGTCCGACCGCCCGCGAAGGTTCCAGCCTCTGGTTTCACCAAGAAAAAGAGAACATTTGTTTATACTATTGCAGCTTCAAAACCACAAGTTCAAAGCAAAGAAAGTCGATCTCAGAGGATGGATTCTGGTATGATATCTGTCATTCCTGCAAAATGTGTTTTCTCTGTTAATACCACACAATAGTAATAACATTTCATTTGTTTATCACTGCCTCTTGCAGGACAACGCTCGGATGTCAAGCAGTTGGAAAAAGCTCCAGGTTCCAGTTCAGAGAGGACTGCTGTGCAACAACAGGGAAGTGTTGCTCTAGAAAATCTTCCTCCTCCTGTACAAGCGAAAGATCTTGACATGTCACAGCTTTGCAAAGAATTTGCGCAGGACTTCAGTCAAACTTCAGACTCTGATAAAATGCACAAAGTCCCAGAGGATACCCAGAGTCACTTTTCCCCGTTAGCTTGTCTGTCAGCAGTGAAGCAAGCCAAGCAGACAACGAGCTCTGATGGGCTCAGTAACAGAAAAACAGTTTCTCTCACTAATGAGATTTACTCCATTAACGAAGGCGTCTCGATGGACAGTGGATTCCAGTCTGCTGTTGCAGATGTCACTCCGAGGCCACCGCCGTCAGTCATTCCTTCCTGCCCAGGGAGCACACTTCTAAGTCACCTCTGCTCTAAAGGTGATATCCATGGGACTTCCACTTTTCCATCGACAAATAAAGAAGATAAAGTAAATATTGATGGTGCTGCTGTAACCAAGCTGTGCAATACACTGAGAACCCAACTTGAGGAAAGAAGGACACAGGACCCTCGTGACACAGAAAGATTGACCACATCAAAACAGCCACTAAACAGTGCGACAGTCAATAACAATCATTGCATTCTGTTAAATGAAAAGCTGCGGGGCAGTCTGCCTGAGAAATCAAGCGTACCCCAGCCTTCCCTCCACACATCCGGATTCAAAACGGCTTCAAATAAAGGAATACACATTTCCTCCGCCAATCTGGAGAGAGCCAAGCTTCTTTTTGAAGAGACTGAATCTGGAAAGACTTTAACCCGTCAGCCCGCTAAAAGTGAGGGTGCAATAAAGCAACAAATAAGCAGAAGCAATAAATCTGAACTTAAAATTTCTATTTCAAATCAATTACCCTCTTTGGAGGGATCGGGGGACACCAGTTGCCAATTAACAGAGTCACAAAAGGCTGATGTGACCGAGCTGTGCACGCTCCTGGAGGAGGCTGAAAGCCAGTTTGAATTCACACAGTTCAGAACAGGTGAGATTTATTCACAGGGCCATGTCACTTCGCCACCGAGAGCTCAAAAAGAACTTGACGTCGATTTACTGACTGGCATAGATTTTGATGACAGCTTCCCCTCGGATACCGACAGGCCCCCGGCATCGACCGGGACACCCGACAAAATCACAGCAAACAAAACAAAGTGTGGAGAATCGAATACTTCGAGGGAATCCCAAAATGTGTCAAATACCCTGCGAAAAGTTCATTTACGTGTTCAAGCTGGACCCTCGTCTTCAGTGCACCCGTCTGAAGGAAGTACCTCTGTTACTTCAACTAAACCACAAAACCTTCGCAGAGTTGAAAACACTGAAACGAGCAAGCTGGAGAGCAAAGCTCCTTCCATGCTTGGAGGAGTGACATTCAGGAGTGCTGGAGGAAATATTTTGACAGTCTCAAAAGCAGGTCTGAGCAAAGCAGGAGCGTTATTCGCCGATTTAGAGAAACTGACAGATCTAAAATCTGCAGACAGTCAAGTTGATTCTAAACACAATCGCAGCAGGGATTCTATTGGCGGCAAAGAAGATCTGAAAGTGACCCGTAAAGATGACCGCCATGTTGAGGAGAGAGTTCAGAGTGGCTTATCCAACATGGCAGAGGCTTTCCGTTCAGATAAAGATGCTCCTGAAAGTGTTGATAACAGCAAAGTGGTCACTCCAACATGTCAGAGTGGCTTCCACATGGCGAGTGGGAACTCCATCTCAATTTCAGCCAAATATATTCAACAGGCTCATGCTCTCTTCAAAGACTGTGACCTCGGGGAGCAGAACGGTACCATGTCGGTAAAAGAGGGTAAAGGCAGTGTACCTGTGGCTGAAAGTATTAACAGGAATAACTTGATGCTGGAATCCAGCACTTCTGATGAACACACCAGTGGAATCTCTCACTTTGGAAAGGTCAACCCCCACCTTCTACGTCACAAAAAGAGACCACATCCACACAACGAAGAAACGGGCGCTGCGAGTTATAACGGTTCACTGACTTCACAAAAAGCCGTGTCTCACCATGAAAAGCCGTCTTCCACTTCAAAGCCTTTTTCTTCCCCGTCATGCACAGCGTCAAAAGATATTGATTCCTCCGCCGTCAATGAATTCAGCAAGGTTGATGGATTCTGCACAGCCAGTGGAAAGAAAGTAACTGTGTCATCTGAATCAATGAAAAGGGCTGAACATCTATTGAATGAGGATCATGCACCCGAGGACACGCACAAAGAGAATGGTCAAAAAGAGAGCGCAAGGACGGCTGGACAGCTGGGTGGTGGAAAAGGAGTTGCCATTTCATCTACAGCTCTGAAGAAAGCGAAAGTGATGATGCGTGAATGTCATGAAGTCGATGACTCCAGTGAAAAACCACAACAATCCCAGACGCCCGTTCAAGGCCCACCACCAGCCAAGGGTGGTTTTGTTTCAGCGAGTGGGAAGCCCGTCACACTTTCGTCTGCGGCCATTCTGAAGGCCAAAGCTCTCTTCAGTGACATTGATGCTTCACCAAATCCAGACACAAAGAGTGGGGACTGTGAACAAGGCTGGAGTGAGAAAACTAAAGGAATCTACCCTGATTTGAAACCTCCAGTTGAAGAAAATGTCCAGGGCCCTCAGTGTCGGCTGTTAAAAGCAAAAACGGGTGATTCTGTTTCAGCAAAAGACTGTATGGACAGTACTAAGAGAATGCCTGTAAACACTGGGACAAATCAAGCCTATCTTAATGGGACTGGCCATAAAAAGAAAACCTTCTTGGATCTCAAACCAGATCAAAAAGTTTCTGAAGAGCCTGGAAATGGATGCATCAATGACCAAGTGAAGCTAAAAGCAAACCCCCAGAATGGCGGATTCCAGACAGCCAGTGGAAAAACAATTCCCGTTTCATCCGACGCGATGAAGAAAGCCCAAACTTTGTTGAGTGACTGTGGAGAAGTTGAGGGTGAAGTCGGTGCATCTGATTCACATTTCAAAGCTCAGCTTCCTGGTCCGTCATCCAGGAACGGTGGGTTTGAGGCGGCCAGCGGTAAACAAGTGGCAGTTTCTTCCGAGGCCTTGCGGAGAGCCAAAGCCCTCTTCAGTGACATCAGTTTGAGTGCAGATTTCCAAGCTGGTTCAGAAACGAGGACGAGGGACAAGGAGGAGGATGATGGTGGAAATACTGAGGCTGTGCATTGTGGTTTCACAACAGCAGGACAAAAAGTCCACGGGTCTAAAAAAAAACTGTTTAAAGCAAAACATTTAAAAGAATTTGAATCTGTTTCAACAAGTATAATCCTCAATCAGTCTGATATGGATGGCAGAAATGGAAGTGCCATTGAAGAGAGGAACCTTCCCAAACCAAAGGCAGATCAAAGAGACCTTGTAAATATTCCTAAAGACTGTGGAAACACAGGCTTTCAGGGCATAAACAAACATGAGAAACAAATTACAAACACTTCCCCTACACCGAGTAGAGGATTCCAGACGGCCAGCGGGGAAGACGTCTCCGTTCCATCTGAAGCTCTGAGGAAAGCAGAAACTCTGCTGGGTGAATATGAAGGAGTTGAGGATGAAAGCATGAGACTTCTGTCTCATTTCAAGGCTCCAGTTGCTGGTCCACCACCCAGAAACGATGGGTTCGTAGCAGCCAGCGGTAAACAAGTGGCAGTTTCTTCTGAGGCCCTGCAGAGAGCCAAAGCTCTCTTCAGTGACATCAGTTTGAGTGGCGAACTCCAAGCTGGTTCAGACGCAAGAACGAGTGACTGCAAGCAGGACGTGCATTGTGCTTTCAAAACGACACGAGGACAAAAAGTCCACGTGTCTCAGAAAAGTCTGTTGAAAGCAAAGCATCTTTTAAAAGAATGTGATGATTCTGTTCCAACAACAGTAAGAGAGGAGGCCGATGGTTTCACCAAAGATTTTGATAAGGACGGTAAAAATAGCATGAATGTAAGGCAGGAGGAAAATGGGCCATCTATAACTTCCAGTGGTAAGAAGAACAAACCTTCAGATCTTAAACCGGGTCACAGCACAGAGATAAACATGTCCAAAGAGCCTGGAAATGGATGCACTGAAGACGCCAACAAACAAGTGAAAGAAAAATCAAACACTTCAGCCACACAAAGTGACGGGTTCCAGACCGCGAGTGGAAACAAAGTCACCGTTTCTTCTGAAGCTCTAAGAAAAGCAAAAGCTCTGTTGAGTAAAGGTGAGGAAGATGAGAATGAAATAGTTCCAACCGCTCCACATTTCAAAGTTCCTCTTCCTGTTCCATCATCCAGAAACTGTGGATTCCTGGCAGCCAGCGGTAAAACAGTGTCCGTTTCTTCTGAGGCCCTGCAGAGAGCCAAAGCTGTCTTCAGTGACATCAGTGTGAGTGCCGATCTCCACGCTGGGTCAGATGGGAAAAGGAGTGATTACAAGCTGGACGGTGGTGAAAGTCCTAAAATGTTTAGTGGTTTCACAACAGCAGGGGGAGCAAAAGTCCAGGTGTCTCAGAAAACTGTGCTGAAAGCCAAACGTGTGTTGGAGGAATTAGACTCTTCTGCAATAGACCAACATGATCCGCTCAACTTCGATCTATCAGGAGAGAAACAACAGAATCACGTCACACCCGGTGATAAAAACTTGTCTACTAGTGAATGGACCAGTTTAGCAGGTAAATCTTTAAATTCAACACATAGAACCGACCATGCAGGTGAAGCTGCAGGAGGATCAAGTGCTTGTTTCGTGAAAGGCGAATCAAACAAAGAAACAATTAAGTGTCAAGACGGCATTACCCCGGCAAACGCCGTCAACCTCCATCTCGACTCCGGACAGGAAAAACCGAATGTGTTGAACTGTGACGTAAATCAGCCGAGCTGCAGCAAAGACGTCTCGCTGCTGAACTTCCAGTCGTGTCACCTGACGGGCTGCACGGGAACTCAGCAGGACTTTCTCGCGCAGGAGGCCATCGACTGCACAAAGGCCTTGCTGGAAGACGAAAGTCTCGCAGGCCAAAGTTTTTCACCCACTTCGGAGTTTACACCATTTCCAGGAAGCCCAAATCCCAGCAAAAGAGCTTCAAAGGGGGACGAAGGAAAAGGGAAAAGATCATTGCTACATGATGACCTTGCAGGTGAGAGTTACTGAAGTAGAATGTGTTGTTGTTGAAGCACCACTTGTATTAGAATATTTATATCTTAATGACTGGTTAAATTATTTAGTTTTATTTTGTTATTTTAAATGACTTACTTCCTCTATATTTGTTTCTTAGATAACGCCGCTCAGCCTCCACTGAAACGACGGCTACTGGAACAGTTTGATAAGACTGTCGGTGGTTCTAGAAGTTCAACTCTACAACCAATGAAAAGCTGTCCAAACGGTACGTCACTGACACTATGACACATCATCTACAAATACTATTCGGTCTCATTTGATTAATTAATGTTTCTCATTCTTTTGAAGTCCTGAAAGACAGAGGAGTTTTCACGTACACTGTCTCTCTTCATCCAAACGTCTCGAGGCCACACAGGCAAGCCACCAGAGAAGCTTTCAGGCGGCTGACTCGGGTCGCTGCTTCCATCTTGACGTGTCTTGTTTTCCCCCCGCAGGAGCGGTAAAAGCCTCGTGGAACACAAACCACAAAGCGCCAATCAATCGTCGACCTCGGGAGACGACAAATCGGCGCAGTCCAAGATGCCAGCGTTCGTTCCTCCTTTCATCAGAAATGCCCGGACTGACGCTTGTGGGAATGTCGCGGTCGAGGACAAAGCCAGAGCTCCCGCGTTTGTTCCTCCGTTTAAAAAACAAAGAGCCGATGTGCGAGAGAACTCCGAACTTCGACGGGAAGACAAGGGTGAA
The DNA here is from genome assembly GCF_963383615.2 of Lipophrys pholis. NCBI lineage: Eukaryota > Metazoa > Chordata > Actinopteri > Blenniiformes > Blenniidae > Lipophrys > Lipophrys pholis. The sequence goes on along the minus strand of NC_137627.1, from coordinate 21,131,387 downwards.
GAACTTCCTCCCCCCGCGAAGTCGTCAGACCGCAGAACGTTTGTGCCTCCCGCTCAGAGAACAGACCGTCCTGAAGGCGGCGCCGCAAGTGACGCTGTGATGAATAATCAAGAGGTTCCGGTGGCGAGTGGATCCGCCAGCTCTGACGCACAGTCTTCATGTGTAGATGAAAGACTTTGTACAAGTCAAGGTAAAGGGACCTTTCTGAAGTCGACTGAAGACAAACATCTAACTTTGCATTAGAGGAAGTAATTACCAGACTGTTTCTTTTCTGACAGATTTGAATCAGAACCTACAAAACGCTGAGCTGGCACGGGATATGCAAGATATGAGGATCAGGAAAAAGAAGCGCCAAACCGTACGGCCGCTCCCAGGAAGCTTGTTTCTAACCAAAACCTCAGGAGTGCCCAGGATCCCGTTAGAGGTTGCAGTGAACGGAAAAGCTCCGGCCAAATACACTCCGAGAGAGGCAAGGGAGCGACCTGCCACGCTGCGTTTTCTTCACTTGGCTCTCTTAAGTGTCGACTGTCTCGTGTAAACGACGCTTCTAACGTCTGTGTGGCCTTTACCTTCCAGCTCTACGGTTATGGAGTTCACTGGCACGTTTGTGAGATCACGAGTGCGACTGCGGAATCTTTTCGCTTCAATTTGCTGCAGTTCGTTAAAAGAGAGGCGTTGGTAGAGGGTGGAGGTGTCCAGCTGGGCGATGGAGGCTGGCTGATCCCCAGCGACGACGGGACTGCGGGGAAGGAGGAGTTCTTCAGGTATCGGAGAAATCACAATGAACTGATATTTGAAGCATCCGCTGGATCAATAGATCTTTAAGCTTCTCTTCTCCCCCTCCTCTTGTCTGCAGAGCGCTGTGCGACACCCCAGGTGTGGATCCAAAACTCCTCAGTGAGGCTTGGGCGTACAATCACTACCGATGGGTCGTGTGGAAGCAGGCCTCCATGGAGAAATCCTTCCCAGAAACCATGGGCAGTCGCTGCCTCACCCCAGAGCAGGTTCTCCTGCAGCTCAAGTACAGGTACATTATTGTGGAGGTCACCATAGACGTAGATCATTTCATCTGTTTATCACGCTCAGGTAAAATATAGAATTACCTCTGAACTGAATGTAAACTCTGTAAATATCTTTACAACTTTCTGACTGCTTTTTTTTTTTTTTATTTGATATTATTTAATTTGTTATACAAAATGGACTTTTTTTTCTATCATTTGTTTTAAAATAACAAACAATATTTACTTTCTGGATATATGAAACCGTATTCCACACCAGCACTACTCACACTGGAGTAGCTGGGACCAGAAACACATCTTCGCTTCAACCAACAGCTTTGAATACATTTACTACCAAAATAAAAGTCTTTAAAAGAATCAATTATTCACTAATGCGTGTTCTGCATCCTGGCCTGTCCGTTCTGATAGATACGATGTGGAGGTGGACCACAGTCGCAGGCCAGCTCTGAGGAAGATTCTGGAGAAGGACGACACAGCAGCTAAAACCCTGGTCCTCTGTGTTTCTGACATCGTGTCCCCGAGTCGCTCCCCCAACAGGAACAGTGACGCCAAAACTCCACAAGGTGCCGATGCCAAGGTCCAGCCTGCACCTGCCGTTGTCCGACTGACCGATGGCTGGTATTCCATCAACGCCCAGCTGGACGAACCTCTGACCGCCATGCTCCGGAGAGGTCGACTGGCCGTCGGCGGGAAGCTGATCGTCCACGGCGCTCAGCTGCTGGGGTCACAAGACGCTTGTCCACCTCTGGAGGCACCCGAGTCGGTCATGTTAAAGGTATTTTTTATTTATTTTTCCGAGTCCACAACTTGTCTTTAATCCAACAAGGTAACCAGATGACGGGTTCCCTTAAACACGCGTGTCTTCAGATTTGTGCAAACAGCTGCAGGCCGGTCCGCTGGGCTGTCAGACTGGGCTTCCACAAGGATCCACGGCCCTTCCTGCTCCCACTCTCCTGTTTGTTCAACAACGGGGGTCCAGTGGGTTGTGTTGACATCATTATGCTGAGGAGTTACCCCCTGCAGGTCAGTCCGTGATTGACAAATAATATCATGGCGTAGAACACCAGAAGGTTGATGTTTCTCGTCTTGGATCCCGTTCCAGTGGATGGAGAGGAAAGCGGACGGAGGTGTAGTGTTTCGTTCTGTCCGTGCAGAAGAAAAGGAGGCCAGACGATATAACGGCCACAAGCAGAAATCGATGGAGGCCCTGTTTGCCAAGATTCAAGCTGAGTTTGAACGGGAGGAGAAAGGTAGCGACCACGATTCCCGCAGGAGAACTCCAGACTTATCCTCTGCAGGGTTTGATTGGTTGTCCTCCTCAGGGAACGTCAAGCCTCAACGAAGCCGACGGCCAAGGAGCTATCAGGACCTTACGGCGCTGCAGGAGGGAGAGGAGCTGTATGAAGCAGTGGGAGACGACCCGGCATATCTCGAGGTTATTTGACTTTTTTTTACAGATTGTTGACATGATCGATCTCACGAGTTCTACAAGCGTCTTCAATGTTTCCATGCTGTAGGCTCATTTAAGTGAACAGCAGCTGGAGGCTCTTCATACGTACCGGCGTTCTCTAATGGAGAAGAAGCAGACTGACCTACAGGATCGATTCCGCCGCGCTCTGGAGGCAGAGGACACGGACATGAACTGTCCCAAACGAGACGTCGCACCGGTGTGGAGACTTTGCGTTGCCGACTCTCTGGATCAAACGAGTAAAGGTGTGTTGTTTTTATCTAATGTGATTTATATATGGTGAGTCCAACTTTCATACAAGTGCTTCTCTTCTTTTGTCTGTTTGTAGTTTATCAGTTGAATCTGTGGCGGCCGTCCTCGGATCTCCAGTCTTTATTAAAGGAGGGCCGTCGTTACAAAGTCTATAACCTCACCACTTCAGAGGGAAAGAAACGGAGCGGGATTGAAGACGTTCAGCTGACGGGGACAAAGAAAACTCAGTTTCAGGAGCTGCAGGTTTGTAGTTTCAGCCCGTTGCACGTGGAGACACGTACGTGTGGTGTTGTATCGTAGAGGGATTTTCTCACCTTTTGACTTTTTCCTAATTTAGGCCTCTCCTGATTGGTTATCGGCACGCTTCCAGACAAGAGTCTCTACGAGTTTTGTAAACCTTCAAATCCCAGACTACCAGCCGCTTTGTGGAGAAGTCGACGTTACAGGCTACGTCATCAGTGTCATAGACGAACATGGTGGAGGATTTTTTTCACTTTCTTTCATTATTTCCGTCATAACAACACTGGTTACTGAATAAGTCTTCATTATTTTGGATCCAGGTTCTTCTCCTGCTTTTTATTTGGTTGATGGGGAACGGAACTTTGTGAAGGTGCGCTGTTTCAGCAGCTTCTCTCAGTCGGGTCTGGAAGACGTGGTTAGACCGTGTGTCCTGCTGGCTTTGAGCAACCTGCAGCTGCGAGGCCAGTCCATGTGTCCCACGCCTGTTGTTTATGCCGGAGATCTGACCGTTTTCTCTACAAATCCCAAAGAAGTTCATCTCCAAGAATCCCTCGGCAAAATCAAAACCCAGGTCCAGGTACAGTGCTTAAACATTTTTAAGAAACACTGTTTAATTTTCCTGCCCAAATGTTTTATGTTTTGAAACGGCGGTTCCCAGCCAGGACTCGAGGGGACACATGAGGGACGCGACAGATCACACAGCATACTTTGGACTTGTGAAAATATGATTTCTGTTCAGATTATTTATCTATTTAGATTTAGAGAAAATGTAATGAAACCTTATTGGGTTTTTTCTTTCCGACCTTGTAATTGTTTCTAATAGTTTACTGGTTTTGTGTGAGTCATTTTCTTTTTTTCTTTTTTTTTTCCAGTGTCAAGCCAACTTCTTTCAAACGGCTGAGGACAAACTGTCCCACTTGATACAATCTGGAACACGGAGCTGCGTCCCTGCTGCTCTTCAACCACAAACCCCGACTCCGACAACAGACACAATGGCCAGAGTGAGCTTTCTGTGGATTCCTGCCATGTTCAATAGATGAACAGTCGTATTAAATTGAAAACTAAATATTGTTTTTAACAGGTTACATCACTCAAGCCCATCAGAAGTCTTGGATCTTTCACACCTGTCAACAGAAATCCTCCTGCAGCAACGTCGTCCTCCGAAAAAGACCCCAGAAGCTTGAAGAGAAAGCGAGCGTTGGACTATCTGTCTCACGTGCCGTCCCCACCGCCGCTCTCTAACCTGAGCTCGCTGGCTTCTCCATCCGTAAATAAGACTTTCAATCCTCCTCGGAGGTCCGGGACACCAAGCACTTTAAAAACTGGACCGACTCCCAGAGCCGCCGAGTCGCTCCAGGAGAAGGAGTGGGTGAAGGATGAAGAGCTGGCGATGATCGACACTCAGGCGCTGCATGTTGAATAAACACTGACCACTAAAGAGTATTTGGTGACGAGCACAAAACAAGAAGGGATGACTGAATGTTCGAACTGCACATAACACATCTTGTTTCTATTTTCATCAGCTGCAATAAAGTAGTGTAACTACAACAGTAAAATCATGTCACGTCTTTATACTGTACCATGTGCTTCTGTTTGACTTGGTGACCTTTTCAGCTTTATGTTAAATATCAGTTTCTAAAACCTGAGAAGTGACTGAGAGGCATGTGGAAATGTTCTCATACTGTATCTTAGTCTTTACAGGATAGAAAAGGCTAAATTAGTAGGTAGTGAAGATTTTTAAAACAAATGATGGGAATAACTTATCATTTCAGTAATGAAACTAACATTATTACTCAACATCCTCACTGCTCTCACCACTCTGTCTTTTTCCAAATGTGTCAAATTATCAAGCTGGTTCCTAAGAGTTTATATGTCACATCCACTTTCTTCATAGGAGCATGAAACCTTGAAACTGACCTCAGGTTTTCAAATACAGTGTGTTTTTTTCAGATAATTTAGCATACTTACCACAAGATATACTCGGGGGTAGTTATTTGCTTATGTTTGTACAAGTACAGAAAGGTGGAAGAAATGGTACCAATTATGTTTGTACATCTTATGCTCGGGTTTTGGAGAGCAGGCCATGTGCATATTCTGTTGCTTTGGGTATCCTGTCCATGGAGGATCACATGAAGATGTCAGGTCATTGGAACAACTTCTCAATATTCAATTCTCACAGTTGCTATTATTCATAATAACCACATGTTTTAAGTTTTCCTCTTTCACAGTATGAACAATTTCTGCCCTGTAATACCTCTCTAAGTGGCTTCTGAGATACATAAAGGTAGAAAACATAACGGAAATCTATTTGAGAACAAATACTGTTGAATTGCTCATATTCAACAACAAATGAATGTTCTGGTGTCAAAACATAAGTGAAAAGGAAATAGAATTGAAAGGAATATTCATGAAAGCACAAGTATCCAACACAGTACTTCCAAACAGACTCAAAAAGTATCTAAAAACCACATTTTAATGCGAGTATTTTCACCGGCCTGCTATTTGTAGTACTCCGCGCACCCGCTGGAGACGCTGTCATTTTTTTTGCCGTGCTGGCTGATGGAGCAGAAGAAGTGTGACGTCATTTCCGTAAACAAAGATACCGGAAATGTGGACATTGTGCACAGGTTTTACTTTTAATTTTTTTCTCTTTCCATCCATGCTCTTTGACGGTGAACGGTAAGTAGCCAAAAACACAACAGCGACTTTCACTCTTTATTGTTACTCTGAAGTTCGTCATTCACTCGCACTTCCGCCTTTATCAGGCGTGTTTGGGCTCCGGGGCTAACTGCTAAAGGTTGGATTTCTCTGTAAACTTCAATATGTCAACACAGTCAAAGAAGGAACAGAAACATCAGGATGAAAACCACTTTGACAACTACGTATTGATTCATTTGTCAATTTTATCTAGTAGTTCGCTGTCTCGAGCTCAAGCGCCTTATTTAACAAGCTGTTGAGGAGGATTAAGAGCTCTTATGATTCTTCATCTGATCAATTCATTGATGAAACAGTTTTAAAAATTACTTTTATATACAACAATGGCTCTGTCGTCGTTTAAGTTGGAATTTGTTATGTAATTATTGCATCTAAGGAAAGTAAATAACAATATATACCATATAGCAATAAACGACAAGCACCAAAGACTTTTATTGTTATTGCAAGTTCGGATATATGTGTACAAGATAGGTAATTCTTTTCTTTTTTACTTTTTGTTTATTCATTTATTGAATTTAATTTTTATATTTTAATTTCAGTACTATATCATTCAGGCTCAGTGTGAAGAACTGGGGACACGTGCACAAACGCTTGAGCAACATGTATAATCTGTGTTCTTGTTTTTACAAATAGAAAGTTCAATAACATAAAAAAAGATAGTTGCAATTTCAACTAAACGTGACAAATGGCTTCGTTTTAAAGAAAGATCTGAAGTCCTGCCTTCTGCCCTCTTTCCCTCTCCATCTGACGGCACTTCATTTTAGCTGCCAGTTACTTTCATTGTGAAACTACTATAATGTTTCCTGTGTACTTTGCCAGACGTTTTGGTTGCCAGTTGTATGTTTGACACCTTGTTTGGATATATTATGGTTATCAAAGGATATCCAAACATTTTATATATATATAACATTACAATGTAATAAAACGTTTGTTACATAGAACCATTTAAAAAAAAAAATATTACAGGAACTTTCAATAAAGCAACATTTACAGATGTCAGATTGCAATTTTGACTATATTCAGTCATGTGATTTCTCGACAGAGTGAAACACCCTGTTGTTGCTTGTTTGTTGTTTTCTGACTGTGTTGTTCTGTTGTGATGCAGATGTCTCATCCTCAGTCCTCCTCTATGACTCCGAATGCCACGGACAGTAAGCACCATGCGGAGTGCGGCAGTCCAGACAGAGGTGTGAGGGAGCGCGTGATAAAGGAGGTCGGCCTCACCAGCACCTCGTTCATCGGTCCGGCTTTCCCTCCACAAACAAACGCCGTGAAATTCGACATCGAAGACTCGCTGAGTGAATTCTACAAAGAGCTGAAGGAAATTGAATCTCCTGGCGGTGCTGCTCCGCGACGACGCGACGCAGGTCGTGTTCAGCCGCCTCCCAGGAAAGGTACTCAGGATGTACTTGAGGAGAAAAATGTCAAGACGAGAAGCTTTGATGAAGCCGATGGCTTCCAGAAACGTACGGAATGGAAACATCCGCGGCCACATTGGTATGAGAATGAGCCGTACCCACGAAGAAGACCATGTCCGGAGTTAAACTCTGGCTATGATGTTTCCGAGCAGAAGCAGTGGAGTTATGTCCAACCCGTGAAAGAACCTCCGAACGTGAGGCTTCCAAGACCGGAATTCCTTCGCCAAGCTCCGTCGCCTGCATTTCGAAATCCACAAAAGCCAGCAGCTCACATGGATCCTTCCTTTCATCGCCCAGGTTTAACCAGCCGTTCTCAGGACCCGTCGAACTTTCCTTCATTTCCTGGTTGTCCACCTCCGGATGTTTCCTGGGACTTTTATGGAGAGTCCCCTGGTTTCATGGACCGGCGGGGTCGCGGCTCTGATTCACACCCCGACAATACTTCTGTCGGCTGGAGTCGTCAGAGACGAGAAGATGAAGGTTACCACCACATCCAGAGATTTGATTCGCTGGATGACGTGTGGGAGAGGCGTCACCATCCCCAAACCCGTGGCCACGCTCACTCGTACCATTCTGCCCCCGTCCTGATCCTGATGAGGGGGTTACCCGGGTCTGGGAAATCCACCCGGGCCAGGTGTGTCTTCATTGTCACCGTCGGTTTGGTTCTTCACACGTTTTTCTTATTCGAACATGTTTTTAAAAAAAACAAAAACCTTTGTGTGCCAGGGAGCTGCTCTCCTCGGGACCCAGTGGCATCATACTGAGCACTGATGACTACTTTGCACACAGCGATGGATACCACTACGAGCCCGGCCTCCTCGGTGCCGCACATGAATGGAACCAACACAGAGGTAAAGCCGCTCAAAGCTTTTCATGTATGAAAACCATTTGGGGGCTTGATATTAAATTCAATTAACATTTTATTTCTATATTTTAAAGTGATTGTAAATAATTTTGTTTTAAAAGAAACCTCTTTTTTTTTTTTTCTCAGCTAAAGAAGCTCTGCACGACGGCCGCTCGCCCGTCATCATCGACAACACAAACCTCCAATCCTGGGAAATGAAGCCGTACGTCAAAATGGTAGGCGACGACGACGCCACCGCCTCTTTTTCATCCCTGTCTCTGATCCCGTTTTAACGTGAAACCTCTGGAACAGGCTTTGGAGAGAGGATACAGGGTGGACTTCTGCGAGCCTGAAACCAGCTGGAAGTTCGACGCGTACGAGTTGGAGAGGTGTGGCTTTGTATTCCGTTGTTTTACTTGTAGAATCACACGAGCGTCTCCAAACGTGAGTAAAAACACTGAGCTGATTTCCAGGAGGAACAAGCACGGCGTCCCTCAGGAGAAGATCCAACAGATGCTGGACCGCTTTTCCTCTCGCATCTCCGTGGACGCCGTCCTGAACTCGCGCGAGCCGCCGCACGTGCAGCAGCGACACCGAGCGGAACGGCCGCCGACCACCAGCAACAAACATGAGCCTGCAGGGATTTCACAGCCAAATACTTTGTCTTGAAGAACACGTTCTTTTGTACTGATGCAAATGTTTTCTAATATATTGTTTTATAGTACATTTGAGTAAAAATGTTTTTCACAAGGAACTCTGAGTACTTTGATACGTTTAGCGTATTTGATTAAAAAAGATGTTTTTGTAATAGCGATGGCCAAATGAAGCTTCATAAAGCTTCATGAACCACTTTCTTTATTTTCTGACTCCACTAGATGGCGCTCTTGGTTTTAAGATAGCGGCTGAAGGACCGGAGATGAAATGTGTTTTCAAACATTAGTTCAACAGGCAGCGCCATCTACTGGCTCAAGTAAATAAAGACTGGTTCATGAAGCTTCATTTGGCCATGACTGTTTTTTTTATCTCCTTTATGAGGAGAAGCCCACATTTCATTATGAGACACGTGGAGCCCTCCATCGGTTCAAAACCTCAACTGGTATGTTACCTAAAATAGAGTGTAAAAAATAGAAAAGGATATTTTAATCAAAAATTCCAGGAGGGAGGCAAATTGTCATTATCTTTTCCATCCATCCTCTAATCCTGAGCAGGGTCGCTGGAGCCAATCCCATTTTACAATATGAACCAGGCCTCAGGGCAAACACACACTCAGACACACACACTCGCTGCCAGCAAAGTGATCAATAACCTCCCAACATGTTTTGTACATGTTTTTGTTTTTGTACATTATGACTTTCAACCGAGAATCGAACCGAGGGTGCGAACCACTAACGGCTGAAATCAACTAATTTATGTATTTATTTGTTTTTGAAAACAAAAGTCAGGTTGAGGTTTTCTCATCTCATGCCAGATTAAATTACAAAGTCATTTGAAAGTTCGGTAACATTTGTCATTGAGATACTTGCAAAGTGAAAAACACAATTGATTGACCTTGAAATTTTAAATATAAAGTTTTTGTTTTGTTTTCTAAATGCTCTAAACATAATCTACTGAAGGCCTTTATGTTGAAGGCATGTGTGACTCGTTAGCAACTGATTCTATCAGAAATAAAACCGTTCCGCGATAAACCGCCGATACATTTCAGTCACGAGAGCAGAAGTCAAACACTCGAATGGAGAGTAGAGTTCACCTTCAATAGAATAAATATTTCAAGTTATTAGTCTTTGTCTTGAATTTTTCTCCCCTGAAATAAGAAACTTTGCACATTTCCATTGTTTTGCCAGTAAGACATAAGACATTGTAGTTTGGCATTTGGCTCCAGGCAGCAGATTGAAAATACCACATTTTCTATGTAGAAATACTATGAAGTAGTGATGGCTAGCTGAAGCTTCATGAACCAGTCTTTATTTTCTAAAGCCACTAGATGGCGCTGTCCGTTGAACAAGTGTTTGAAAACACATTTCATTGCCGGTCTTTCGGCCTCTAGCCTCAAACCAAGAGCGCCATCTGGTGGAGTCAGAAAATGAAGGCGCTTCATGAAGCTTCATTTGGCCAGCGCTCCTGTGAAGACTTGATACACAATGAGTCAAACAAAATGTGATTAAAAAAAAAAGTACATTTATTCCAACTATTCTGGCAGTTTTGGAGACACAATACCGACGTACACTTTTTAAAGACTAAAATGGAGTAAAAACTAATTCATTAGAATTAGTCAAAACTTTTCTATATGTGTCCTAAAAGAAAGACCTAAAAATAAAACTGTGGCGAGGAAGGAAAAGGTCCGTTGTTTAAATGATTCAGGTTTTGGTGACGAGCTTCAGAAGCGTGTTCTTCAGGTATATGCACAGCTGGTTCATCAGGTCTTTGTTCTGACCCTCCACCCAGTGCATCTCCACCACCACGTCGGCCTCCTCCAGCAGCACGTTCAGCAGACACTTGAACAAGAAGTGTTGGGTGGGGGTGGGGGTGGGGGTGGGTGACGGAGGCTCTTCTTTCTGCTGTGGTTCAGTACAGGTGGAAGCCTCCATGACCGCGTCTTCGCCCGCTGCTTCTTCCGATGCCTCCGTTTGTTCTCCTCCTTCACTCGGCTCGTTTGCAGATGCGCCTTTGGCCTCGGTGTTACGATCCTGGCTGTTGCCGTGTGATGTGGTGCCGGGCTTCTTTAGGGCGGGTGGAGGTGGAGGTGGAGGTGTGCCGGCAGCGGCGGGGGCGGCGTGAGAGCTGGTCCCAGCGCAGTGAGGGGCTCTGGGGAGCTCTCGCAGCTGACGTGTCTGCTCACGTCTCTTCGGCCGGCCGTGGATCCAGGTGTTCTCCACAGCTGTCAGGAAGAGGCTCCTCTGCTCTGGGTTTCTTCTCGGGACCTGTTTGTGCAGCACCTGAGAGACAAGAGGCACCAGCTCCTTTTAACTGTTTCACTTCTTTCCCTTCCTCAATAGAAGAAAGCAAGAACATCTCGGTTTCTCCTCGCCGCTGGAGCCAGACTGACTGAGTCTCTGCTACTCCGTCTTTAAACTCACCTTCAGGTCAGTGAGCGTCTTCTCCAGCAGGGCGGCGACACTGTCCACCGGACCGCTGCCGCCTGAAGCCTTGTCCCGGAGCTCCTTGACCCCTGCCTCGGGCACGGTGAACGACAGTGGCTTCCGGGTCTTCTCCAGTTTACGTTTCTTACTGGGAGGAGACTGAAACAGGGAAAGAGACACAAACAAGTGTAACCAGATAAAAGACAGAACTTTATTCATCAGTGTCTCATTCTTTAAAATTATCATCTAATTTTAATCAGAGGGACACAACCACAAACATCAAATACTGATTTTTACTCCTGCAAAATCCTCTTTGCAATGTGAGTGAAGTGATAAAAACTCCACACAGAACAGAGAGGAGTAATATTTTCAGTTCCTTTGTATTAACTGAAGGCTTTATGTCCTCTGGGTTTTACTCCCTCCTTTGTTTTTCTTCACTTGCTCCGTTTGCTGCTTGTTTGAGGTCACGAAGTTACAAATGGAAGGATTAACCGTTTTCAGAGACTCCAAAAGACTTAATTCTACAAGATCATCGCCAATGTGAGGACCACTGCTGCCGGCAGGGGGCAGTGCAGAACCACATCTAAATACATAATACAGTTTAAGATTTTTCAGGAGGAAACGCCTGTAGCTTTACAAACAAGCAAAAATAATAATAATAAAAATAAAAGTAACAACAATAACAATAATAATAATAATCCAAGTGAGGATGAGGAAATCAAAACATAATAAAATGAAAGATAAAATCTGATAACAAGGCATCAACAAGGCTGGTAAAACCATGGAAAGGAGGAAAAGAGTTAAAGACGTTTGCAAAGAAAAAAACCCTTTAGTCCTTTCTCGAAGTAGAATAGTTGAAAAAATGTTAAAAAAATAAATAAATAAATAAATCGAAGAACATAATGGCAAAATACTTTACGACGCCTTCAACGTTGTGGGAAACAAAAAGAAAACAATTCCCAGAGACCTCTCCACCCTGTGCAGAAGAAAAAACGTAAAACATGAACTCAACGTGCGAACTCCTGTGGTCATTCTGACTGTCACTTACAACCTGCATCAAAAGTAAAACTGACTTTGGAAAATGAAGAGATTACAAGTCGTGACGGTGACAAGAAACTGGTAGTTAAAGGGAGCCACTCAGGAAGACAAAGTCCAAACATGTCAACACCAACATCCAGATGTTTTCTCACATTTCTATTCCTCAGAAAGTTTCTTATTTGAATAGTTATGGAATCGTTGGGTTTATTATTATTGTTGTTTCTTCGTCTCACACGAACCACAACACTGGCATCAAGATGATGAACACCAAACGTCTCTGATCAGAAAGTCCACGTGATGAACCCACAGCGTGAGGACGAGGAAGTAACTTTTCTATTTAAGTAACTTATTTATCATTGATTCACTTTGTCCAGAAGAGAAAGAATTAAAATCTTTTATCAGATTTGACAAATAAAGCTCAAATTTCATCTCGTTCAAGTTTGTAAATATATGTTGTCAATGTATCTTATCTATTTCTTCTTTTTTTTTTGTTATGATGTACCTGACATGAGTTTCACGCCACTGCCTGTAACTCCTGGCCACAAGAGGGCGCTCAAAGCCCACGAACCTGCAGTGATTTCAACTCTTCCTTCTGTCTAATCCTGTCTAATGTCACACTGTAATGGCGCTGGAGGTCATTACTGATCCGTGTCCCGTTTCAGAGGCTGCATGTCCGCTGTGCGTCTGCTGCAGGCTGAGTGCGAGTGTGGAGATGGTGGGGGGTCTGCATCATCAGCAGCATCATCATCATCAGCAGCAGCAGCAGCAGCAGCAGCAGCAGCAGCAGCAGCAGTGTGTGGTGACGGAGCAGACAGCATGGCCGACTGACCTACAAACGGCAGAGGGAAGGAGCCGCCTGTGACCTTCACACTGCTGCGCTCCTCTGGGAGCAACTTTCCATCAAGACTTCAGTCAGACTCATTCGGAGCTCTGCCAGACGTTCCTGAACAAATCTTCTCTGCATTCTGCTGCTTTGTGCCAGAGAACCGCTTTTTAACCTTCATCAGCTGAGAATCTCTGGTGAAAATGAGGTTTCCTTGTAGATTCTTACTCAGAGGAGACGGAGACTTTTAATTAAAGAGCCGACAATAAGACACTACCTCGTCTGGCTGCTTGTTGAAGCTTCTTTCATTTCTTATTGTTTGTCCCAGACGTCTCTCCCGCCGTCTCCTCCTCCCTCCATAAGCCCCTCGGCTCATTGTACAGGAAAAGGAAATCAATAAAAACCATCAGGCCAGCCCTGTCTGTTTGTACCCTGCATCCTTGACACACATTTTATTAAACACCCACACCCACCCACCCACCCACCCACCCACCCACCCACCCACCCACCCACACACACACACACACACACACACACACACACACACACACACACACACACACACACACACACACACACACACACACACACACACACACACACACACTCCTCATGTACAATCTCATATACTGAATAGCATCCTTATGTGATCCTGCTCTTTCACTCTATTATTAATCCCACTTATCCACTCTCACCTCCCTGCTCTGTACCACACACACACCCCACATTGCCACGCACACACAGACACCCACACAATGACACACACCCACACATTGACACACACACACACACAGTGGGCGATTGACAACCTTGCAGTAAAAGCCTGCCCCCCTAAAAAACTAGACTGCATAAAAAACATTTGAGCTTCTAACAAGAGCTCTTCATTTCAGATATTATGTTCAATCATCATCTTGACATAATGAACACGAACACACACACACACACACACACACACACACACACACACACACACACACACACACACACACACACACACACACACACACACACACACACACACACACAAAATGGAAAAAACAAAAATGTTCCACCTTCAGGCAAACACTGTAAATCATATTATTATCAGCGACCCCCCCCCTTTCCTTCCAGCCGTCCCAGAAGCCCTGCCTGCCCTTTGCCCCCCCACCGCCCCCCGCCCCGCCACAGGTTAGATGTATGAGCAACAGCCAGCCTCAGGCCTCAGATCATGCCTCACAACAGCCTTTTTTCCCCCCATCTATGAATCATTTTATTGTTCCTGCTTCTGTTGTTTGTGTTTGTTTTTAAAACTGTAATAACATCCAAACTTAAGTCCATAACAGCTGATATGATGTGCTTCTTCATGATGGTACGGAGAGTTACGAGAACAGAAGGGTCACCTTGGATATTATCAATAGCTGTTGAATTCATCTCCCCAAAGGCCACACCTGCAGGACAACTGGAGACCCCAGCTACATCGATACACACAAAAACACTCCCTGTTGCTTCACATTCACTGCAACATGAACGTTTTGTCCAGAGGGAGGTCAAGAGAGGCTGAAGCCCGGGTGGTCAAACATTAATTTGAAAAAAAAAATGAAATGGAACATCCTGACGCAAGAGAGGAACCAAGTGACTTTATAGCGGTCTCCCAGTGAGAGTCAAACCCACCCAGGTACAATACGTTAGTGCGGTTCATCTGTGGAGGCGTTCGCACCCTGTGACACATCAAACAAGTCAGCAGTCAGTAGGCCTCTGCTTACAGATGAGCTCTGGTGCAGTTTGATTAAACTCGTATGGGAGTGTGACTGCAGTCCGGACCAAAGAACGGCAAACAGACATTTTGTCTTCACAGTTTATCATAACAGATGTTTCTACCTGAGAAGTTATTATTACTGCTTTGCTTTCTTGTACCTTTAAACAAGTTTCTTAGCTGGTAAAAATCCCACAATCTAAGAGCTGAATGTTTTTTGTTTTTTTAAATATCTTTTGATAAGAGAGCAGATCTAATTCCACCATCTTTGGTCTGGAGCAGGAAGCTGCACGAGTGTGAACACTGCCTTAGAAACCTTCACAGATCATCAGAGGATCCTCCACAGACTCCAGAGGAGATTATAGAACAGCGTTTTCTATGGCGATGCAGTCACTCCCAAACAATAACACTCAAGGGGAGGTAACAGTGATCCCTAAATCTCAGCTAACACTCCGGACAGGTCGCCATCACAGACCAAACGCACATTGACATGTAAGGTCAATTTAGTCACAGAGCGCTAACCACCAAAACACAAACTTCCTCACTTTTACATATTTGACCTACTGCAACATGAAGAGGGTGTTAAGTACAGTAACTGTGTCCCATCATTTCCACATGCAACAAAAAATATAATACTGACAAGTAATACAAAGTTTTTGAAAAATTGTTGAGTTTTGATTTATTCCTAAAAAATATTCTTCCAAAACAAGAAATGCTGAGCGGTTCAGCTCAGTTAATGATGCAGTTGCATATTTGAGTAATAACTGGCTACATCTGGTGAACCAGAAGAAGAACCAGATATAGCAGCGGGAGGAATTTGCTGGCTGGCTGGGTAACGAGGGGTTAAGTGGGTCAAATCTGCCTGCATGTCACATATGTTATATTCTATATGTAACATTAATGAGCACTACGCACACACAGAGAGAGAGAGAGAGAGAGAGAGAGAGAAATGCATGCAGGCAGAATCACGTAGTCAACCATACAGTAACACACACACACACACACACACACACACACACACACACACACACACACACACACACGCACACACACGCACACACACGCACACACACGCACACACACGCACACACGCACACACACACACAGAGAGAGAGAGAGAGAGAGAGAGAGAGAGAGAGAGAGAAATGCATGCAGGCAGAATCACGTAGTCAACCATACAGTAACACACACACACACACACACACACACACACACACACACACACACACACACACACACACACACACACACACACACACACACACACACACACACACACACACACACACACACACACACACACACACACACACACACACACACACACACACACACACACACACACACACACACACACACACACACACACACACACGCACACACACGCACACACGCACACACACACACACAGGAGGGGTCTGCCTGGTAATGATGGTGAGCAGCTCCCGAGTGTAAACGACAGTGGATGTGTGCGAATGTAGAGGAGGAGGGTAGAAAATGTAGGCCAATCATTCTGCTTTACTGGCTCTGTGCTGAAAAGACCAAAACAGTTTTCATCACAAAACCTCCACCTGTTTCTGTCTGAGTCAGACTGCAGCAGCGTTTTGTTTGTTCCCTTTCTGAGCGTGGGTGCGACATGTTGCCTGTTCTATTCATCTCTACGTCCATCCGTGTCCAGACAAGTCGGCAGGGCCGCGTGTGCACACGGACCTGCCCTGGAAACTGTTGCCTGGCTACTGCATGTTAGAAAATCACATAAACATCTCCCCAGAGGGTGTAGTAAGTGCACATAATGGAACGGAGAGAGGCGAGAGGATGGAGGGGAGCCACGCTGCTGCATTATTGAGGAGGAGCTTTTTAGGGAAACAGAAAAAGCCAAGTGGAGAGGAGACTCCACTGGTGCAGATATTTGGTCCTCAATGACAGCCAGTGCCAGATTATTTTACGCCGCTCCAACACTGAAAAATCAATGTGAAGCACAGGACTTACTGGCACGACCACGTCTTCATAAAAACTCCAGGCCAGCGCCCAGCGCATCGTCCGCCCCTGACAGAACTCTGTGTGGGTCACTTTAGGAACCTGAAAGAAAATAGCAAAACCAGTCAGCAAAGGTCTGAGGAGAAGCTTTGTGTACAGACATTTAGAGTGGGGAAATAAAAAGTTTAATTGCTTCAAGAAAACATCTTTGGCTCATCACTTTAAAGCGTTATTTTAGACTGTCTGTACATGTATAGTACAATTCATCTGGAGACTATGGTTGCATCGCCAAGAAAAACATTATTTTCCCCACCAATCTCCAATACAACATCAGGTAGTCAATGGAAACGAGCCTGAAGTGGTGAACTGTCTGGAGAAAATGAGCGGATTGGACATGTGCTGATGTGATGCACAAACTGGACATGATCAGTCTTTAGATTTACTGGGAAAAAAGTCAAATATCTGTAATGGTGGGTGAGAGAAAAAAACCTAGGCAGGGATCTAAGGTGTAAAAAGCCCATATTTGGTGTGAAACCAGTGTTTTAGCTGCCCATCAGGACTGCACCAATAAATACAAGGAGGTCACTTAGATACGGGTCAGAGGTCAAACATATAGACTACATTTAGGCACATTGTCTAAATTACTAATGCAAAGAGAAAAGAAGACGCGGTGTGGAGGAGTAATGAGAGATAAGAGCATTAGCATATTAACCACAGCAGGTTTCTTTTTGCAGACGCTCGTGGAAACGAGGCGTCAGTCTCCTTCCTGGACGCGTGCCAGAGCGGCACTCACTCTGATGACCAGCAGAGACTGTGGAAAACCTCTGGAGGAGGCTCGAGGGCTGGCAGGTGCTCCGGGCGGAGGGAGGGAAGGGGCTGGCAGAGCACCAGAGGCCCGCAGCAGTCAGCAGTCATGTGCTGGGTTATTAGTTAGGCTAATGACACTAATGCATGTTAGCTGCAGTGTCGTGTGACTCAGTCACGCACCGCTGACAGAAATCGGCTCATTCGTGGCTCGCTGGCGTTGCGGGACTAGAGGAAATGCAGCAGGTACACACATCAAGGTGTTTGATAAAAGCTTTAGCCACCTTCTTTTATCGAGGCATCAAAACAACGGGAGGAAGTCGTAAGATCACGCAAACAGTTTGCACTTTGGGTTTGTGTAGTTTTTGGTTGCGATCAGCAAAGAACAACCGTAAACACACAAGTAGGAGTATTCAAATGAAGAATTCAGCATTACTGCCACCAGCATGAAAAGAACTGATGTAGAGCACAAATTAAGTTTGATAACATGGAGATAGAAGGAAGGTAATATTGGAGCGTTATGGCAAAAAAATTCAAATGAACTCGGCTTGGAAGAAAAAAAAAATCATTGCAGACTGAGTGTGGAAAAAAACCAGATCGGAAGAAAATAAATATCCAATAGTAACATTTTCATGGATAAACGTGGTGGAGATCAGCTGAGGAAATCCCCCTCAGCACAATAACTACAGCGCGACTAAAGGAAGATCAGATGTGCACTTTCCTTTCAAATCTATTCAATACAGACACAATCATAAGAAATGCATTTGCTTTCAAGCGTTCTTGATGATGCGGCTCTTTCTGGTAAAAATGCCAGATCTGGCATATTTATTAAGACGCTCTGTGAATAACGCCTTTTAATTTGCCTTCAGGCCTCGACCAGTTTCCTCAAGCTTTGCTCTGCCAAAGTAAATTCACCAAATTCAGGCAAGTTGATGCCATCACTCACACTCTACATCCCTAAGAGGTAGAAAAGACCAGACTAGGGCTCCTGGGATCACAACACAGCCAGCCACTTAAACTGCACTTTTCATTCTATTGACTATATCCAGATTTGTAACACACAAAGAGTTTAGAAAAAGAAAAGAGGTTCTCAATATGCTTTGCTGTTCTGGCTCTCATTAGCTACTCACCCCTTGCTTCCTCAGTTCCTCTTTCAAAGGTGTCAGGCTGCACTTCTTGCCCAACATGCAGCTGTACCACCTGCGGAAAGAGGAAGCAACATCAACCAGCTGCGTGCGGATACGTGACGGGTAGAGGTGAAGGTAAGAACATCGTCCAGCAGGGCACGGTCTCACGGCGGAGGAAAGGCTATTTAGAAGTTGCGTCATGCAGCGAAGCCGGATCGATAATCTCTGCTGTGCTGCCTTTGGGTTGCGATCAATAGTCGGCAGAGATAAACACATCAGGGAATCGCTACGGTCAATTTCACCGACCTCTGAGAGAGAACGGGATCTTTTCTTTTCTCAAAGCTAATTATCTGATCTTTATTCAATCACCACAGCTTGAAAACATGCAGATCGTGATTTAAATGTGTGTGCAGAGTGTGTGATTCTTCACATTAAGTCAAAACAGGAGTTTGGATCAAAGTCTTTGCTCTGTGCTCTTCACTGTTCAGTTTCAGTCCTCTGGCCTTCCTGCTGCTGAAATCCAGCTGAGAGACGACGATCAAAACAAAAATTCACACCATCAAAAGTGCAATTACAGAAAATCCTGACTATTATCTCCTGGGACACATCCGGTTCCTGCCTGGTGAAGGTTGTTGAGTGTGAACAGAGTACTGCAGAAATGACTGTTAAACCGCTAAAATAAGTTATGTTTGCGTCTTTACTATTGGCTTGAAACCAATTAAAAGGAGAGCGAGCGAGACACTTTATAAATCCAGAGGTAAATCAAATTTATACAACAATTGTGGGGAGGGGGGGCTTTCTCTGAGAAAGTTGAATGTTTAGCATTTACATGAGTAGGCTCTCTCAAGGGTTCCTCCCACAGTCCAAAAACATTCATGTGAAACATTTTGATGACCCTAAACTGCCTTCAGGTGTGAATATGAGTGTGTGCAGATGTCCGTCTCTGTATCTAATGGGCTGATTATTGATAAAACAGCAACAGTAAAACCAATATAGTTCTGGCCACAAATGTAAATAGACTGTAATGTAAATGTAAATACGGTATGGCCTCAAAACAAATGTGTCAGAATTTGTCTAAATCTTTGTGAGGCATGAAGCTGCTCCTCCAAACTGTTCAACTGGTGACTGAGGGACAGAGAGAGGCAGAGACATGCAGTCGGGTTCGGGGCGTACAAGAATGCTTAAGGGGGTTAAAGGGGGCGGGGTGGCACGACATGTCAACCTCGTGAAATATTGATGAGCTCTAATATTCACAGATGTTCTCTGCTTTTCAACACAGCAGGGAGGAACACCCAGAAGAGACCACCCTACCCCCACCCCCCAAAAAAAAGCCTCCACCGGCATTTTTTTTTTCCCCCCAAAGAGTGTGAGCAGCTGCATCAGCTTCAATATTCAATCCTTCCTCTTCACATTTCTGGAGCGCAGGCATGTGATTACAATCTTATTACTGGAGATGGTAATTTTCACATCAATGGCTCCATGAATTAGGAGTATTACCTCATTTCTAACAGCAGTTAGGCTGCAGGTTGCAGTCATCTGACAGTAATTACTCTTTGGTGTAAAGAGGAGCGGGGTGATGCGGGGTGGCGAGGTGGGGTGTCTCCGAGGACCAATCGGAGAGGCTGGCAGTGTTTCCATGGACACCTGGAGGCTCCGGTGTCCCAGCATGCTTTTGGGGAGTGACAGTCGGCTGCGGTTGGTTTGGCTGGAGCCTCAAACCTGTTAAATGGGACGGTTTTCTCAGCTCGGTGCGTGAGTGCAACACGAGAGCAGGCAGGTGTTAACATCAGCCCTCTCAGGACGTTCGTCTTTCCACTGAAGCAAGCCCCCCCACCCACACACCCACACACCCACACACACACACACACACACACACACACACACACACACACACACACACACACACACACACACACACACACACACACACACACACACACACACACACACACACACACACACACACACACACACACACACACACACACACACACACACACACACACACACACACACACACACACACACACACACACACACACCTCTCTGCAGGAGGCTGAGCAGGTGCAGCTTGTTTAATCAGTTTTAATAGCAGTGCGACGCAGCTACCCCTGCCCGGGTCTCGCTCCACCGCCCCGCTGACAGCCCTTGTAACGGGGGAGGGTAAAGTGACGGCAGCCCCAGAGACCCCCACCCATTCAGCCACCCATCCACCCAAACACAGCTGTTCCCTGTGGGCTCCCGGATACAGCTCTGGGGTGAGCGGGTGCCAAAACCATTACAGCAACTGTGGCTGACAGCTCCATCAGTGTGCGGAGTGCAGCCAGCCATCTGCCCGGTTCACCTCTTGGTGTCTCGGCTCACTACTGCGCTCAGCAGCCGTTAAAACCTCACCAAGTCTCGACCGACCCACACAACTCTGCTGCATTCATCTTTAGTGAATGTGAAGCTGTAAAGGCCAGATTCAAATGTTCCTATTTAAATGACCTTGCAAAAAGAAAAACACTGAAGAAGTCCCGCCCGCCTCCTCACCGAAGGCGTTTCTTCAGCTGCAGGCTGTCATGGATGATCCTCTTGACAAACTCCAGCTCCCCGCCCTCTGCCATGATCTCCGTCACACCGCCTGTGTTCACGGAGCTGGGTGGAGGTCGCCGCGAGTTCCTGGAGTTTACCCCCTGAAGAGAGCACAAGACAGACGGATTAGGACCAAATCCTATTAGGAGCCGGTTCGTATGTAAACAAACAGTGTTTTAAGTTGGAGCTGCTCCGCCTCCTGATCGAATGCTGTGTTTACTCACAAGTCCTCCATGTTCAAAAGGTGTGTGGAATTTATGATGCATGTATGCAGTGCGTTACTTGGAAAGTTACCAGTTGGGTAAAGCAGACTTCTGAATAGGGAGTGTTAACATGACAACAAGAAAAAGTCAACAAGTTTACCCCCAAATAATGTACAGAAACACAACAAACAGCATCATCATCACCCAGAAAACCCAAATCATCATTAAATCAAACCAGTAAGAGCTTGAATATTCATTACATTTTAACAAGTGTTTCGGTTGCAGTAGATAAACTATGTCAGCTCGGCGAAGCACACCATTAGCTGAAACGCTTCGTGACAAATGTGACAAAAGGTGAAACATTTACTTTTGCTTCAAGCTGGTTGGCAAAGAAAGGCGGGTTGCACATGCAGAAGTCGTACACGATCTCGGTCTCTTCTTTCAAAGCGTCCATCAGGAGCGTCTTCTGAGGGACTTTGACAACTGGAGGACGGAGACATTGAAACAATGAGGCGAGAAGCGCTCGACTATTTACATTACTACAGATTTTTTTTAAATCATTGGTGTTTGGTGATTTCTTTGCACTGAATGACAGTGATATGGAGATTTTTCTATTGACTTGTACCTCAAAGTTTTGCATAATCCTGTATGTTTAATACAAAATATTGGCCGTTTGTGATTATTACATTTTTGTTTCATTTACTCATCACGTCCCCAGTAGTTAAAGTTAATCCACACTGGGAAAATGAACGATTTTGGAGCCAGTTTTAGTTGTTGATGTACAATTCTCTAATACGTCATCAATATCTGTGTGAAGGAAATGTTTTCATTACACTCAGGCAAACACATATTTCCAGCATTTATATTGTGCAAAAGATACTTGCGTTTGTTGACATCTTAGCGTCACGGAAACGTCTTGAGATTCCAGAGAAAGTCTGGCTGTTTTTCAGGTTAAATCGGGTCAAATGTTGATATTTTCACTGGAGATGCCACGACGCCATCTTTGATATCCCAGAAATCCATGGGGCAGGTTTCTAAAGATGACGTCAGTGAGCAAAACCAAAACACAGTTTGATGGCTCCAAATTCCGGTTTGTTTGTAAACATATCGACTTTGTTGTGATCGATTTGGGGAACTGCAGGTTGGAAATGAGTGTAAATGGTCTTGACTGTATTCATGTATTGGTTTATTCTCTGTGGAGAAGCATATTTTAAAGATTTCTTTTCTGCAAGAGTAACTTTAAAAGCCTCAGCCTATTAGAACCTGACAGTTTGGACCTGTAAAGCCGGACACAACCTAAATCATTTCGTTGGCCATAACTGGTCTAATGAAAATGCAGGACTCCTTATAAGAGAAATGTCACACATGATTATCAGAGAATAAACAATTTGCCTCAGGTCTTTACATCTTTCTACACCTTTTAAATGCTGAGACGGTGTGCAAACCGGCAGCTGCTGTTTAAACGCAGTCGATTAGTGATACTGGATAAACTGGTCAGGCTTAATGAAGCCCACAAACCTTTAACAAGGTCTGACAGCTTGTTCTGCTCCACATTTCTGGTGGCGTAGTCAAAGCAGATGTCATCAACCTCCGTGGCCAAGAAGTACCAGCCGTTCATCGTGGCTCCCAGCAGGGGGTAGATACAAGACGCCCCTGTGCCTGAGGAAACAAACATTCACATTAATTGAAGAATCACAGTGAAGTATTTACGCACCGTGATGACTGACTGACTGTGATTGGAAGATATGGAAATGTGCAGTGCTGTTGAAATTGAGTGAGTACACTAGAGGAAGGGGGTCGGGGAACGTGACACGGTGTGTTTTTTAAAGTATTATTTGAGATGAAGTGGCCATAATGGACATTAAACATCAGCTGCAGGAGCCATTATTAAATCATTCGCATCTAACAGAGACCAGAGCTGCATAATTCAGGCGGAACAGACGTTACTAACAGAAACGCTCTGCGGTGATCCATCAGGGAGGGGACAGCTTCAGTCTGGTACAGAAAAGGTTCAGGGTCACCAATAAGAGGCCTGACAAACACGCACACACACACACACACGTTCGCGCAGGCACGTACGCACACGCGCAGAAAATGAAAACAAGCAGTGACATGTGGACAGGGATTTCCTGTGATGAGCACTGGGAACACTGGGACTGACTGTGATCACGTGCTGGAAGCAACATCTGACATTTTCTGAGCCGCGCTGAGCTGCAGGCGGCCGCGTTACGATCAAACAACAGCAGTTGGATTAACATTGAAATATTGTTATTCATCAAGAGTGTAGCCATTTTTAAACGGTCTGCAGACACGTTCAAGCCCACTAAGTGTGTCTACAACATCAATCTCACTGTGGAAATGAGCACTTGCGCCAAAACAACATAAATCTCGGTGATACCGATGTCGATGCCTCTGCGTGGCTGCTTCTGGCCGTCGGTGAGGTCCTCCACCCAGTGGATGTAGTTGAGGCGGAGGGGGACGGTGGGGATGAGGCGCTCCAGGGGGATCTCGATTGTCAGACCAAAGTCCTCCTTCAGCAGGGTGCAGGTCAGTGCTCGCACCGCCTCGGGCTCTTTGAAGTTCACGCTGTGGGAAAGACAAATGAAGCCGAGTGAGAGATACATTTTACACCCTGCACTGGATCCAGCCTACACCACATTAAAGTGAAAATCCAGATTCTTCAAACCAGTAACAAATAAATACATCAAAGCAGACACGGCTATAGAGGTCCATTTATATCTTTATGTTTACATCTATAATGAACTAAAAGGTGCCCATAAATATTAAAAGCGAGACTGAAAGGAGAGCTGTCATCAAGTAATAATTATTCTCCAACCTTATGCATACATAAAGTTGAATTTAAAATCTCTTTCAAGACACGACCAAGTCCAGTCGATCTGATTCAGTTGATTCGAGGTTTGTTTAAGATGGGAGCTGCGGGGATGGAGCAGAAGAGGAAGATCTCAGTTTCATGAATTCCGGTCGGTGTAACAGTAGAGGAGGCAGCTGATGGGGTGAGACGGAGGCAGACGATGTGCTGTAGCGACCACTGAACCGAGCAGTCGAACAGACGAAAAGATGTGTTGAGATTCATCCCACTGTCCTGAATGTGATCAGAATTTTGTGAGACATTAGCAGATCATCTATTGCCAATAATGTGAGATCTGGTTTATATGTAATGCTGATCATACCAGGAGTCCTTGGCCGAGGCAGTGAGGAATCCGTATGAGAGATGTGAGAGAAACCAGACGTTTCTGTCAAATATTTGAAATCTAAGCAGATGTGGGATCCTGACGAGGTGCTCACAGTCAGACAAAATCGATATGCATGTGTGAGAAGATTCAGAGTTTTGTTTTGGTTTCTGTTGTGCCAGTCATCAGTCTGATGCCTGCACTGATGACTTGTGATTGTTATATAAATGCTATGAAAGCAACAAATGACTGTTCTGTCATTTGCTGCTTGCATTTTTGTACGGTGGCAAATTACTTATGTTCTAACAATGATAGTGTGTGTGTGTGTGTGTGTGTGTGTGTGTGTGTGTGTGTGTGTGTGTGTGTGTGTGTGTGTGTGTGTCACCTAATAAAAAAAAAATAAAAAAAGCAATGCTTCAGCAGGATGGTGACCAGGCCATAAAAATAAAAACTACGCTGTCCGGATGCTTTCAATCCATTGACTTGCTGATCCTCTTGTTTTAACCACTGCAGCCGCCGGACAGCAATTCATCAAGCAGCTCTTCATACAGCACTTAATTAACCTTATGGCCATCCAGCCACTGTACTGCCCCCGTCACGCCTCTTTATAACTCAATGAGAACAGGCATCAACACAGTGCACGGCCTCAAACATTTCTCTTTTCCTTCACTAGCACTGTCCAAACCTTGCTCAATGTTTAACTCTAAAAGTGAGCCTCAGCCCTCAAGGTACCTTGTGCACAGCACAGACACGTCGCACACAAACACACACAGAGCAGAGGGACAATGGGTAGACAATCAGCCCATCAATCCACAATCCTTCCCACTGATGACAAAGAGTTTTACGTTTTCAGCACGACTTGGACCACCCACTTTTTACCCCCCCGACATGTTTAATGATGTCAGCTGTCACATGAGCAGGCACAAGCGCTTCAGACAAAACGAGTGGGCGAGATCAGGATAATTAAAGCTGTGCAGAGTGCTTTCGCACCTCGGCAGATGCAATTAGACACATCCCGGTGATGGCAGCGTCTGGCGCCTCACAGGTTTGGTGGGAGCTTTTTAATGTAGAACAAAAAAACAGATGACTGACGGATAGACGGACCTGCAGCTCAAGAGTCTGACCGGTCAACCCTTTATTTTGTATTTCCAGTTACATAGAAACTGAAGACAATTTTCAGCTTCCCTTCACAACAAATCAAAGTGCATCCAAATGTCCATTTATTCAGCCGTACAGGCACGTGTGATGACCACAGAGCCCAACAGTTTCATTAAGTGAAAAACACTGTTGTATCATAATTGCTATAAATAGCTGAAACACTGCAGGGAACAGTAACACAGAGAGACAAGTGTGGAATTTATATTCCAAGTATTCAAAAGTCTATTGAAAGGGAGAAAGACTGCAGAGTTCATTCAATTATGGTAGTAATAAATGTATATTGCTATGTTTATTATCTTCATTTCCCTGAATGTCAATAGATTTACTATAACATTCATATGTGTGAGGACAACCTGATTTTAATTGTGTTGCTGAACAGAGCCATGGAAAAAAAGAAACCTTGACTTCATCAGGCTAATTACAAAGTGTGGCAGTAGAGCACACCACCGCCGGGTTCCCCCACAGAGGCACGGAGTTTCCCGAAGCGTTCTTTTATTAGAGTAAATCAAAACACCAAACTAAATCACCAGACTCACACACACGGCTCCTCTCGCAGGCTTTGCTCCAGTGTGTGTCTCCTGCCTGTCACTCCTGTGTCCGGGCAGAGAGGTGAGGCAGCACACCTGATCTCATCAGGGGATAGGGTGAGGCCACCTCCCTGCCACACAAGGTACTACCCTGAGATTGTGAACGGACACATTTAAGATCAGAGCGTTTGTGGAGGAACAAGTTAAACTGAATAAGGAGAAACTGGCATTTTCATCCAAACCTCATGTTCCAGTTTTCTTTTTCCCCAATTACAGATTGGCGTTACAGATTAAACCCGTCAACTACATTGCCATGAAATGACACATGATTTATGCAAGTATCCCTTTATGAATATTGTTTCTGAAAAAAACCCAAAAAACTAACGTTTTGTAACACACACATACTGCATTTCTCATGAAAACACTTCAGTGCATCAGGACTAAACATTGTACATGTGTTTCGTAGTAGAAACAGAAAAGCCACTTGTAAGAAAAGCAGCAGTGATCGGGGTTGGGGTTTGCATGTTCTCTCTGTACATTCGTGGGTTTCATCAGGCTTTCCAACTTCAGACCAAAAACATGCATTTGATTTGAAGTGGTGACTCAAAAGTGCACTGAGATGAGCGTGTGTGGCCGTCTGTATTGAATATATGATGGATCGGTGACCCTGGTACGGCTAGCTGGGATGGCGTCCTCCTAGAATTATTCTGACTCTGAATTAGATCGCCAGAGAGGTGACGACCGTGCAAGGCACTCAGTCCAGCCACGGGGAGCATTGTGGGGTTCAGCGTCTTGCTCAAGGACACTTGAGAATCAGATGGAGATGAGAATCAAACCGGTAACATTCTGATTGGAAGACGAGCCACTGCCGCCCCAAAGTGAACAGAAATGATTGGCTGGTTGGATCGATCAATGTGTGGCAGCAGACATTGACTGGCCTGCACCAGGGCCTGACCTCAACCCCATCAAACTCTTTTCATGATGAACTGGAATAGAGACAGCGACCCAGGACTTCTTGTCTACAAACATTTAGATCCTCTACAGAACAAATGGGCACTAATTCTCACAGAAACACTCCAAAGCACAGTGAACAGCCTTCCAAGAAGATATTGGAAACTGTAACATTTAAAGAAAGTTATTTTTGTTCCTAGCTTTTGAGCTTTCTGACAAGTTGTAAACATTAACCATCACACTTTAACAAAGTGATTTGAGCATAAAGTGCCCAAAAGCTTTTTTTGAAACCTGCTGAATATTTGTGCACTGAAGAACAGGAGGCGAAACAGTCTGTTCACTGGGCATCTCCATCCAGGAGTGATAACAAAGACAAACGACCCTCGATGAGAAGCAATTTACCTGCACCCTCCCACATCAATCTTAGCTCGCCGTCTCTGCACCTAATGAACATATAAGGTTAATGGTGCAGCTTCAACAGCTGTCCACCTCGTGCGGAAAAACCACCACCTGGCACCTCTGATGAACTACGACTCTGACGAGATTTACACTTTAAAAGACGCGCGGGCTTTCGTGAGGAATCAGACTAATGAGGGGAGGAATGCTACGTCAGCATATTTCTCCTAAAATGAAGGCGAGCCGCTCCGATCCCGGCAGCTCTCAGATATCCTGCCCTCTCCCTCGTTTCTCCTCAGAGGCATCATTAGATAAGGATCAATATTCAGAGGGGGAGGCTGCCCAGTCCAGCCCGCTATTTTTAGCCCCATCATATCTGTGCGTGTGTGTGTGTGTGTCTGTGTGTGTGAGAGATCACTCCCATCAGCAGCGCTGCGAATCCCACATCTCCATGGCAACCCCACCTCCTGAACAGATGAAGGGAGCACGCAAATCCGGCCACGCTGGAGCAATGGCTGACGCCAGGAGGAACGTGAGCGCGCCCGCCGTTTACGCCTCCGATGGTGCGTAGGTTCACCGCTGCGTGCGTACGCCCACCGACGGGTCTCGGCGAGGGACAAACCTTGAGCTGGGAAGTTACGAGGGAGGAAAAGACACGGGGCACTAAACCTAGACCGGGAAGGTGAAGGAAGTAGTTCAGCACGGTGAGACGGACCGGAGGTGTCAGTCGAGTCTGATGAGGTGAGGAGGTTTTAATGCTGAGGAGCAGCCAGAGAGAAGAAGAAGAAGAAGGAGGAGGAGGAGGAGAGTTTACAGCTCCTTCTCACTACATGATCAACATAAAAGCAAACATGCACTTTCAATCTCCGTCTGCATAGAGGTGACCTTCCTGGCATATCTACTCCTCTGCGAGTGTGCTGGGAAATATTTTTGCCAATTAGCAGTAAGTCCTCTCATCTCAGCTGTTTTTGTTTTGTTTTGTTTTGTTTTTTCAAACATGCCGAGTCTTCACAAGCCAGAGAAGCACCAAAAAACTCACTTAACAGAATATTTCTGAGCTCATTTGCCAATTCAGCAGATGTGCCGACACTGAAAAGACAGACAATTACGTTGGCGGAACGAACCAACAGGCAGGCTGAAATGTGGTCTACTTGTTTCAATCACGGTTTTAAATTAAATTCTTATCGCAGTCCTGCAAAGCTTGAATGCTCTTATAACGGCATTATTTTAGTTTTAAGGCTGCAGAAGCACAAATAACTGTACATTTCTGAACTTCAAAAACCTTTGAAATGTCAGTCCCTCAGTAGGTTTTTACCGAGAAGTTCATTGTCGAATTGGAAAATGTCATATTTTCAAATGACAAAATGCCAACCAAGTTTTTGCATTTTTAAAATCACAGTTCCTCTAAATCTCCATCAGATCTGTACCTCCCTCCCCATTCTCCAAAAACACCAACACAAGCAAACTGACATTCAGACTATTTTGATTTTCTTGGCCCACATTTCATTTCCATTAAAATCCTGCACATTTCCGCCACTGCTGCCTGTGGTCTGATTTCTGGTCTCCACTCGCCGCTATCAGTCCTCCGCACCAAGCGCTCTCTAAATGAGGGGACTCGTATCTCCCTGGAGGAGTGAGTGAGTGTCTCCCCGAGATTACCCTCATCCCCCCCAACTCCCTGCTTAAATACTTAAAAACCCACGAGATGAATTCATTGAAAAATACAAAACCACTCTAATCCCTCCGCTGACGGAGCGACGGGGGGAGACGAGCCAAAATTTCTGCAGACGTTTAACCAGAGTTGCAGCAACACAAAGCGTGAGACACAAAACCTGGATGTCCCTTCACGCCACCTGCAAACCTGTACCGGCTTCTCCTCTTTCCTGTTTCAGTCGGTTTTTAGACACTGTTGCAACAGTTGCAAACTATGCATAAAGCCCTTCAAATAAGGATTTTGAATTAAAGTAAAAAAGTATTCGATCTCTTTGTGACCTGTGGATCTAAACATCCATGAGGAGTTTGGGGACCTGAGAAGGCATAATGGAGAAAAGACGGCCATATTTGCTCCAATGCAGTGAGCGCCAATCAAACTGATCAAAGTGACAGTACAGCACTTTTTTCATATGATGTTTAAACATCTTGTTGTTGCTCCGAACCAACTCCTGACAGTTATGAGAGACATGACAATGTAATAAACAACAAAAGAATATTAAGATGATTAAGTGATCATTTAAAGATAAGCAGCGTCAGGAGTTACGTTGATCATAGACCTAGTAATAATCAATGTACAGATAAATAGGATAATGAAGACCAAATAAATGGATAACAATGAATTAAAATAAATAAATAAATACTATAAAATGAGAGCAAAAATGGGTTAATAATAGATGAAAAAACTTTATGAAAATAAGGTGAAATTAAAGTCCCCAGTCCAGGACATTTATTAAGGGATTAAAGGTATACTTCATCATATTGTAAAACCATACTGTGACAGTATGATAGGAAATATTTATATATCCTACTTAGATAATATTTAATTCATAAATTAGGATAAATGTCTGATTTTGGCCCATTTTAAACAATATAGATTTCATTCCCAAAAATCCCAACCATATATTAGATGTTTATTACGAAATGTTATTTTTAAAAAAAAGAAAGAAAATAAGACATGTAAACATCCTTTAGGGTAAAACTGTTATATTTCAATGTATTTCAATTAATGTTCTGTAAATAGTTGATTCATTATACAAAGGGTATTTATGACAGCAGAGTTGCAATCCTGTTTGACTGTCAGTGACCAACAGTTTTGCGTCTCCTCATGTTTCTGCTTTCTTATCGTCTAAATTTCTTTTCCATGCAGAGCGTCAAACCCAAACACGTCCAGCCCATTGTTGTCATCTGGGTTGCCTGTCAGAGACGCACTGACAGACGTGGAGACGCGACACAATGGTAATTAACAGCTGTCACAGACGGACTTCGCATCGCGATTTCACCGCCTGCCCACACACGCTAAAAAGTGATTGACTGGTCACCTCGCAATCACAGAGACCAGCCCACACCGAGATGTTCACCATCGCACGCAGATGTTCACACCTTCATCTGCAAAACACACAAAGCGTGACGACAAATCCTGATTTAGTCTTAGTCTTTTGAGTAACACGCCATTTAGATTTAGTCTTAGTTTAGTCATCTGAAACCTTTTTAGTCAGTCTGGTTTACTTGACTAAATATCATAATCGTTTTAGTCGAAAAAATCCACAGTGGACTTAGTCGACTTAGTCTTTCTCCAGAATATCCAGTCATTGGAAATAATCATCAGTCTGTTATGAAATGGTATTTAAGTTTCAATATGTGATACAGACACAGATTTAACTGTTGGATGACAAAACATGTATTTTTTTTTCTTAATGTCAAAAACATGAGCATGGTATTTTCACAAAAGGTGAAAACAAGCATGCCAATCCTCTGGAACACACACAGACACACACACACCTTCCTTCCACTGCAACATGTCCTAAGAAACTTCAAATACTATTTGAGTTGTGCATATACCAAAAATAAACTGGATACTATGTACAGATTTGTTTTATGCAACTTTAGATACGTTTTTCTGTTCTCGTGGTTCAAAGTATAAATAAATGCATTTACTTCTGGATCACCTTGTATCCAGGTACGCATGCACACACTTTCAGCGTCAGAGCAAACTTGTAAACATACTGGACAATCCTGTGATACATTCCACACAACTGTGATGACCTACGCCCAGTGCTGTGCTGGCTAAAAGAAAAAGACAAAACAGCAGCAGAAAATTCAACGTGCACATGCATGCACACACATACACACACAGGAGTTACAAGCAGATCAAACACGTTTCATACAGACATTCGCACTGAGATATGCACAGGAAGCTTTCTGGCACTGTTTGACCGGCCCACTGACCTACTTAATCTAAATTGATGGTTCGATTCAGTTTGATAACAACGTGAAGTCCCACTAATGCACACATACACACACACACACACACACACACACACACACACACATAGAAGCATACACCCACAGAGAGTGGAAATAAATACATGTGCAGTTGTGGGTTCATCAATCATGCGACTGCTGTTGCACCTCCTGCTGCTGCCAGCAGCTGAATGAGCAGGGCGCTTCACACTGAGACACGATCGGTGCTGAATGTGCTCCTGTGGGCCTCGCTGAGAGAAAACTGGTGTATCGCCGGAAATAAAAGTACGATGTGACCTAAAGCCTCTGGACAGCTGGACATTGTAGGTCTGCGCAAACACATTTTACTGTGCAACTTTGTTGATCTACGACATGCGCCACTGTGTTGATCAGCTCATATCTAGTTCAACTCGGCATTAAAATTCCACGGTAGAAGATAGATGGAAAAAGACCTATTTTGAGGAATCCTACCAGCTCTATGAACTTTCTGCAGGAGAGGCACCAACATTTTTAGAGTCAGATTTACAATCAAGCAAACAATAGAAAAGATTATATTGAACATTCAATTACCAGCTTCATACAGACCGACTGTGTTTTATGTCTCATGTCAGGATTTTTACTCACACAAAAGTAGAATTTTCATCAGCTCAGAGTAAATGACCGTATACATTGTATCTTTATGCATTCTTAATCTGTCATTATAGTTTAAAAGCGGCAGTTCACAATGCCCAGTTGTCTTTTAACTTTGTAAACACGGAGAAAAGGCAATTTAAGAAAAGACATGGACGACGTTATAGGAACATTTAAAATATAATCGCTTCAGTCTGTTTCATTGTAGTGATCCTATGGTCTTCCCTCATGCGGTACACAATAAAAAACAAATTGGTCTCAGCAAGAAAAAAACAAAACAGCGGCAGAATAAATGTAGCAACGCGTGCTCAGCAATGCCACCTACAGTCACTGTCTCACTTCCTGCTTTTTCAACGTGGTTTTATGCCAGACTAATTATTCTATAGACATACTATGGAAAGTGAGGACTAATAACAGTCTTTACAAACATTAAATTGACTTTAGAAAGTTCCAAACACACACTCCCCCCCACAGGCTCAATCCAGTTTGTGTGGGTTTGTGCAACCTGAGGTGAGACTCAGTTTCTGCTCAACTGTGACTAGAAAACATAATTGAAAGATTGGAAATATGCAGAAATTACACTTAAAGCACACTATATAAATATTAATGTCTATTTTGTTTTAGCATTATTTGTTTGGGGCTTTCAGTGATGACAGGCGAGTCCGAGACTCAGCGGCCCTGACGGCACATCCCTGAGTACCAACAAGTGAAATGTGGTTTTTCTCTCTGTAGATTTATTTATCAGGCAGGAAACATTCAACAGCATTACATTCATGGTCTGTACTTACTTCTTTTGGGATAAAACAGACAGATACTTCGAAAGAACAAACACACTTCCACATTGACAGTCACACATGTTTTAAATGAAATATATCACATAGATCCCAACCCTTTTCCCAACTGTAAATGTAACAATATTTGCAGACAATAAGTTCTTTCCCACCGCAAGCCGTCTTTTAAACAGAGGACTGTAAATGTACCACATGTCAAACTACCATGGAACATGTGCAATAACTCCCTACTCACTCACTGTTTTTACTTATTCTTTCTTATATACTGCACTTCCGCAACGGTATCAATAACTTATTTGATCTCAGGTACTTTTTAATTGTGTGTGTGTGTTTTTGTTGGTGACCCTGCATTTTCATTTTGTTCTGCAGTGAATCTCTCATGTAATTTGCCTGAATGACAATAAAGTAATTTGAATATAGGTATAAGACGCCATATTTCAACACCCATGCTTAAAAAGAATTCTTGCTTTATGTGAAAATTGTAGATGTTGTTCAGCCTTTATTCCGTATTGTTTTTGTTTGCTTGTTTCTGTACTTTTGGTATTTGAGGATGTTTATTAAATTATGTGTTTTAAAGGGGTCATAATATGTAAAATTACCTTTCTAATGCTTTTCCAACAGTAATAGTCGCCCTCATAGCTAGGATTAACGCTCCAGAAGTGAAGAAAGTCTGTCATCTCTCTCTCTGGCTTGTTTCAGTTTTTAAAAAGTGTGTTGCTCCGATGAGCCAATCAGAAATCAAACCCTAGATAGTGTCATCTGGGGTTTAGCCAATCCCATTCAAGGTAGGCCCTCCCTTTGACCCTCCCACAATTAGGCAGCCCTGCTCTGGCACATGGCGCCACGAGAGGAAGTACTTCCTCCTCTTCCCAAGATGGGCATGTGTGGGCGGAGTCAGTCCAGCTCACACAGACACAGCAGATTCTGAATGTAGCTCCTATGATCCAATATTCAAATGGCTGAAAGTCAAAGAAAAGCTGGATTTGGGACAATAAACTCTGAATACAACGTTTTTAGACCAACAGGACCATGTGAAAGTGTAGAAAAGCTATGTATATGACCTCTTTAATAAAGAAGACCCTAAATTATTTTCTTGTCCTCTGTGTGCCTTTGTAGCACTTGATAAGAGTGTGAGCTGTTTGTTCAATCAGGTCCACAGTGATATTTTAAGAAAGCAATCACAACATTGATGAGGTATCAGCAACAGCATGTGTATCACTCTGGACTCTGCCACAGAGAAGAAAGCTGGACTTTCTCCTTCCACTACATGAATGGACGCATGGATAATGTGTGTCTTCTCTCTCTGTACTATAGGACAATGTGCAGACTGTGTGAGCATAAACGGGAGGAATATTGTCCCCATTTGGCTTCAGGCAGTTGCGTCTTATTTCCATAACTTAATTGGACATTTTAAATCGAAAGCTGCGCCATAATGCACAAGCACTCATGTTTATTTTCCAGTAATCACAGGGCAGTAAAGAGTGCAGCAGTGTGGAGATAAACAGTGTTCTTCTCTCTGGTACTTACACGGCTCGCCCCGCCAGGCTGGTGTGCACATGCTTCTGGAAGTCCGGGTATTTGGAGGCAAGGTAAGCAAAGTCCGGAGGTTTGTCCTTGTACCGGTTGCGAGGATGCATGGACCTGTTAAGAGCCATGCTTCAAGCTCTGATCCCACAGAGAGACAACACAAGGAGATCAGTAACAGACAGCCTGCAGTTCTGACAGAGAACACACTCGATAGTAAACTGCTCCTAAACATTATCCACAGAAAACTTTCTGCTGTGTCTCGCAGCGCTGGTTGTGCACTTATCCCACAGAACTTACTAAAAGTGACTAACTTTATGTTTTGAATCGGTCCAAAAACAAACGAGCGGCTAGTTTGAAGCTAACTTACGCCTCTGCTTACCTTCACCTGCTGCTTTTTACACACAAACCCGCCGAATAGTCACAAAAAAGCACGTTGAGGGGAGAAAAAAAAAAGATCAACACAAACTCACGTTGTCCAAACGTCCCTACTGGACTCTGCAACTCACTTCCTGGATTCTCCTGACGTCACCAAGTCACGTCGTTACGTCTTGACGTCATTGAAACGGTTGTCAGGGAGACAGGAGATGAATTTGAAGGGAGTCAATAATAAAGATGGCTAAAACATAACATTATTGATTTAAAAGACATAACGTTAGAAGAAAACATGTGTGAAAAAAAAGAAACAGCAACATTATTTAAAAATAGAAAAAACAAGAATGTGTTTTAAAAACTGAAAATGAAAGTACTTAAAAAAATTAAAGGACGCAAAACAATCAAGAGATTCATATATATATATTTATTTATTTATTTTTATTTTTATTTATTTTTTATCCTGTCCTCACTTTTTATACCTTTGCTGAATCAGTGTTTTCTGGTGAATGAAATATGATTTAAAATATAAATATTCAATAACATTTTCACATCAGATTGATTTAATATGCTGATTATAAACATTTTCAATGCTGTTTGCCAAGTCTGGCTTACTGTATTCAGATTGTAAAGATCTTTTTATGATTAGTGGCCCACCCATGTTAATATTTCAATTCAACCTTTTACAAATTTGCTCAAATATACAGTACAACTAAACTCAGGTGGTAATTTAAAGAAATGTAGAAATTCTGTATATTTATCGGCTTAATTGTGATATTGTCAGCATTGAGGAAAAAGTTTTTGCAATATTATCAGGTAGAGCTACAAAATAAATTGGTAAAAGAATATATTTTCATAGCAAACATGTTAGGTCATCTTTATCAGCATGATAGTCTCAGTTAGACATTTCAGTTTAAATGCCAACTTCTGTTATATCATCCTGCCTCACTGCAATCTAAAAAAATCAACTAAGCTACAAGTTCTTTGTAGTTGATCTTTTTTTTTTTTCTCTCCCGGCATAGCAGCTGTAAACAGACAGGAGCCTCGGCTGTAGATTTTCTTCCTTTATTATATTGCAAACAGTAATGACATCCAGGTATATTGTTAACAGTTTGCTTGTGTGAAGAGTGAGACCACAGTGGCGAACACATCGCGAGCTCTGCTCTGGGAGTTTGTTGTGCTGTCTGAAGCCCTCAGACGTGGTTCAAAGGCAGAGGCCCGAGGAGGAACGACCCACAGGCGGTCAGCCGCCTGCTGGTCAGTCCCTTTATCCAGCAGAGCAGCACAGGGATTGCTTAGGACCTGCAGAAGGGGGATTTGCTGTGTAGCTGCTTTCATTTTTGTTTTTGTTATAAAATTACATGAGCACACATCATCCTGACCTTTGATTATTCTCCATCCTGGAGTCAAAGGCGACAGGGGAAGATGGTTTTCTTTAGGTTTTTACAGCCTGGTATGTCATAGTGTGATCCTGAGGAGACTTTTTTTTTTTTAAAGTTTGTCATGTCATGACCACAAATGAGGCTGATTTCTCAAAAGATAAACCAGATTATGCCAACAAACGTCTCCATATTTTTTTTTTTTTTGGCTTCAGCTCAAACATTGAACACACTGGCATCTTCTTCAGCCCCGCCAAATTCAAATACATCATCAGTCCACTTTCCCTGTGGAGGAGTCAGTTTATAGAAATAAAAGAAAATCTTTATAAAGAAGGGGCACATCAGTGATATTCCCTGATTGAGAGGGCTTTTCCTTTGGGATGTCAGTCTGCCACAATCCCAGAGCGTTTACAGGAGGAGGCTGTAAAACCTCCTTCAAATAGCATCACACACCACAAAACCAGCCTTTCTGCAGCCAGAGAACAGAGCTGTCTGAACGCACAGGGGCCCATTTCAACTGCTGGTAATCTGGAGGATGACTTTGCCTATTTCCCCGCCTTCTGTAGTTTTTCTGCTAATTGTTATAAGCCTGAATTGATTTCTGTAAACAGCTGACTTGGCTGTTTGTCTCTAAAACTGAGCGGCACCGTAACACCACTGCCATTTACAATTTTTACAAGCTTCATTCACTTCCTGTCCGATTTTGCAGTCACAGCATGTGACGTCTCACTCAGTTTCACTGGCAATATCCAATTATTTTAATATTCCCACATTTTTATTAATGTCATGACTTTCTGCAGATCTTTTAAGCATTCAGCATTACGGTACATTTTCTACACTGGTCATGTTTTTCCAAAACATCCAGTTCCTTTGACACTTTTTTTCCAAACCTGAACTTCAAAACCTTTCCAGTAAATTTCAATAAAGCAAATATAAAGACAAAATAAAGATCCAATAGCTTAGCGTGTAGTAAATACTCAAATACTTTAATGGGAAACTGATCATCTTTGCGGTGATATCCATGTTTTGGATCAATTTGAACCAAAACTAGTTAAGATACCATGAACATTTTCAGGTATAGTAGCATTTAATTGATGAAACGGTTGAGAAATAGTTCAGTTTTCTGCATTTTTGATGCACTTACAAGACATTTCATTTAACTTTGTATTATTCTCAAGCCGGGCCAACTGGTCGCCACCCGTTTACAGGAAGCGGCAGTTTTATACTTTAAAACTCTACGTATGAATCGATAGCAAAGTGACAAACCCATGGAGCTCTTCCATTTGCGTGTCGGGACAGCTCTGCCTCGGGCTACAGGTCTACATGCAGCAGTGCTACATCAACAGGTCACGTCAGGCTCACGGTGACCACGAACAAGAGCTTGAGCAGCAGATCACCACGTCCAGTACACACGGGAAGAGTTGGCAAAGAAGCGGAAGGTAAGAAGTTAAGCAGTGGAATTCTTTATTAGCCGAGAACTGCATTGGAATGAAAAGGCTAATCAGAAATTAGAGGTTTATGCATTTATCAACATCATTAATGTCACCTGTGATCGCCATCACACGACTTTAGTGAAAACAGGGATGTGCAAGATTAATGAATCATCTTAGCAACTCCGGCCCGGGGCAAGATGTTTCATTATGTATTGTCCTATAGGGGCAGTGGAACGGTCGTCCCTACAGCTCGGGCTGGTTCAGACTTCCCAGCCGCTCAAAGACAATTATATTCTTCCTACTTTACAGTTGCAGCTCCGCAAAGGCGACAAGCTGCCCGTTCTGAGGAAAAGTCACTCAGGAGACGCAGTGAAGGGCCCTGCGGGGGTTTGCCTGTAGAGATCCTCGCTCGGTACGGTTGACCTACATCTTTC
Source organism: Lipophrys pholis (assembly GCF_963383615.2). Classification (NCBI taxonomy): domain Eukaryota; kingdom Metazoa; phylum Chordata; class Actinopteri; order Blenniiformes; family Blenniidae; genus Lipophrys; species Lipophrys pholis. The sequence goes on along the minus strand of NC_137627.1, from coordinate 21,093,336 downwards.
TTTGCTTTCTAAAGAAACGCGGCACGGGAGCGAGCGAGCGCTTTCCAGACCAAACTGCTCCAACAGCTCCTCAGTGAGCGTCTTCTGCTGGGCTTTCCTCCCTCCCATCCACTCCATCATTTACAGTCATTAATAAAAAACAAACAAACTGCCAAATCTCTTATCCTGCTAAATTTACATCTATTTTCAGAGCAAATTTACTTTCGTCATTCTTTTTTTTTTGCTTTCGCTCAAAAAACCCCCATTTTTTCATCTATGCCGAGTCATAAAACTCAGAAGTTACAGATCTTTGCACATCCCAGATATTAAACCCAGGGGGCTCACTTTGACTCATCATGTCTTCTGGGGGGGGGGGGGGGGGGGTCTTTTTTCCGTGGGGGCATTTTCACACCGATCCAGAAGTGACCGAGGAGAGGGGAGGGGACAGAGGACTCATGCAGGGTCACGGATTCTCACCCTCGACAAGTGAGATGCACCAGACCGGTGTGAAAGGTCACCCCCGCACCGAGACGCAGGACGCCAACCCGTTCGCTACACCGGGCTTTCTTGCGAAACGCTTGTTCACAAATCCGTCAACAAAAATGAAATAATTTATCTAAAGCCACAGCTAGTGGTTCATGTGCCACCATGACAAGAGTACAAAGCAGTTTCCAAGCCCCCGAGGTCCAAATGACAACAGTTTCAAACATTTTGTATATACAAGCCATTAAAATATTACTTAGTTCCACATGAAAAAAAAAGAAAAAAAAGAATGGTATGCACACTTGAGAAGTGATGTTATAAAGCTACAGATTAATTCGATAACAAAGCCCCACAATCTCGTTTCCCTGCCTCGTCTCTCAAACGTTTGACCAAGCTAGGCACCAACAGACTACGACAGTGAAAGAGAAATAACAAAGAGAAAGAGAAAGAGAGAGAGAAAAGAGAATCCTAAATAAAAAAATAGACAAAAAATAAATCTTACACATAAAGACACTGTCATTTCTTAAATTATTGAGTTTTTAGTGCCCTACGGTTCAAACCCAGTCAGAAACATCTGCCTTCAGGTGGTAGGTAAGGCTGCGTGACAGACGCTCAGCCCCGAGTTAAACCTATGGTACTTCTAGACAACGTTATGTAAATTTACAGTATACAATTTTGGATTACCATGCAAGAATACTTTTTTTGTGTAACATTTAATAGCTTGATCTACATCCAGGAATAATTTACACAGAAGGACAAAAGTTATTGGACCAGAGAGCGCGATGGTTAAATAAACACGGTGGTGACTGTAGCCGGAGAAGATCAAGATGAGCAGTTGAGGTGAAGGGGGGGGGGGGGGGGGGGGTGAAGAGATGTGGGATCCAGAGAAGCGCCTGGGTAAAATGAAGGAGGGGTTGTGGGTGGTCTGATCCTCCCAGGTCCAAATCAGCGACACTCCCACACTTTTAATGTTTGATCTACGCTGCCGGTGGCCACGTAGGGAGCAGCCTTGTGGAAATCTGTGGGACAAAACAAAAGGCATCATCAGAACAGGGTTTTTATTGGGTTGAAGACGCACATTAGCAGAGAACAATGATGTTGTCTTGGCTCAATTGGGTATTGATATCGACTCATAGTTAATTGTTAAATTTACTCAACTCCAACATCATTGACCAGATTCATGTCAAACCACCTGTTGTGGAGGTCAAAACCAAATGTCCATAGCGTCACAATCAATAGCTGGAAATAAACAAGACATTCAGTGTTTTAATCTCACTGCTTGAAGCAATGACGGACCTGATAATAGCATTCAGAAAGTGGTGAACACCTTTTTCTTTCTCAATGATTTCAAACAAAGGTGCTTTGTCTCTTCCACACCGAGCCAGAATTCATCACATCAATAGCTCTCAGCGATCCTCTTTAGTTGAAGCAGGATTTAAGAGGACTGAGTTTCAAACAGCCTGCCAAGGAAAAGTTGGCTCAAGAGCTCCTCAGGAGAGTTCCCGAGCCTTGATCTGCAGGAAAGCCGCAGATACGAGGAGGGGGAGGCGGGAAAATCCTGCAGCGCTCGTCTACCGCGTAAAGCCCAGCTGCCAGCAACCCTCAGGACACTGGAGGAGAAGCTGGGCTCCATTACAATCACCCAGCCCTGCTCGGAAGCTCATATTTGTGAGCTGGGATCCACAGGCCAATGAGCAAATAGGCTTTCTGCAGAAACCATCGACAGGATGAAGGTTTTTCTGTTTGTCTGTTTTTGAATGAAAAGGACAGGGGCTGGGGAGGCTGCTTACCCAGAGAGGTAACAAAGTGTTCGTGGGCACACAGGGTTTTCATGCAACGCTTGTTCTTGTAGTCCCAGATCCTTAAGGTCTTGTCGTCTGCGCAGCTCACAATAAACTTGCCTGCAGGGTGGAAGAGAAGCCCACGTACCCAGTTGTCATGGCCGACCTATGACACACACAAAAAAAAACCAAAAAAAAAAAACAATGCTGACACTGACGACCCAACTCATCAGATTCAAGTTGAATGTTTTCACTCGGGATTTTGCGCGAATAACAAGAGGCGATTCTCACCAGTGTCATAAGGCACATGCCAATGCTGACATCCCACATCTTGATGGTTTTGTCTCTTGATCCGGACAACAGGAAAGGTCCAGGTTTGCCGCTCTTCTTAGTCTGTTCAGGGACACAGAGGGGAAAATTAATCAGTCTCGTATACATCGACGTATCTGGAACAACTTTGTGTAGCTGGCATTAAGGTTCAGGGAGCATTTGTGAGATGATCGCGGACTTTGAGGCTCCAGGTCGGCCCGATGTCAACCCCTCCTCAGCCCATTTTTATTTAAAGTAACGTGCATCTTTTACTTCAGTGTCTAAAAGGAGCTTTAGTGAAGGTCAGAGAGCTGCTGAGAGAGGAGTTTTATTACAATCAGTCAGGCTACAATTGGACACGCTGGAGATCACAAGGCACGAGGAGGCTGACTGGAGGCAATGTGGTGATTCTTCTGCAGCAGGAGCTTGTCGGTTCACACAGCTGTCGGTCTGAGCCGTGACGTCTGAGGTCCACTGACAGAACAACACACGCTGACAGGGAGGATGCGTCACATCATGTGTATAAAAACTGCTTTAATCACTGAATGAACTGAGTCTGTTCACCAATCAGATGTGCCGGGTCAGCTCGTTTTCAAATACCTGCATGTACTACCAATTAACAACGTAACGTAAAGCAGTTCAGTTAAGCTCTTCACATTAAACTAGCACCTCCAACCCTGATACATTCTCAAATCACTTGTGAGAATCATAAATCATAAATCATGGGTGTTTTTCATAAACAATGACGACTTGACAGATTTATAAAAAAAAAAAACAAATAAAAAAACACACAAAGAAAAACACCACCATCGTCCCTTCAGACCAGCACAGAGCATTGTTTGTGAAGATGAAGAAAATCCAGCTCATTTAAATCATACATTAGTCAACCTCCCGTCGGTTCACAGCTTTCTGAGCAACATAAAATTTTTGAAGGAACGAAAGCCAGGCTGAGTTTATTTTTTACCATTTGGCAGGAGCCAATGTCTTCAGCTATCACTCCGACTGATCTCATACTGATCCACTGTGTGTTATGTCTTAAAACACACGTGGCGCTGGCCTTGGGGCATTTGTCCCCATTAAAAAACAAAAAAAGTACACAATAATGAGCCCTTTACCTCAGAGCCTGTGGCATCTAGGATGGTGGGGTAGGAGCTCTCCGGCGCCCAGGCGATGCACTCCACCACGTGTTCGTGCTCCCTCAGCTCAGCCTTGCATTCTTTGTTGGCCACGACCCACACGCGAACCGTCTGGTCGTTGGAGCAGCTTGCAATCAGCGTGCCGTCCTGGTTGGGTCGAACCATGCGAACCCACTCCCTGTGGCCCGTGAAGGTCTTCACACAGTATCTGATGCACAAACGGAAAAGCATTAGGGTTATTGAGCCGTCAGTGAAAACATGGCGAGTCGGGCTTGCATACAAAATTTGTTTCAGGAGTGTTGACGTTTTTTTTCCTCCTTACCCGGTAGCAACTTCCCACATTTTTATGGTTTTGTCCCTCGAGCCAGAAACGATGTGATCTCCATTGGGCATGATGGCAACAGACGAGACATTGTGGTCATGTCCTAAACGGAAAACACAAAACAACATCTTCGTCAGAGCTGGAAGCTTCTGCAAGTCTATGTCTGAACCAAACAAAGTAATCAAAGCAAAACTATTCAACCTCTTCACAAGTGGTGAACATTTTAATCATTCGTTACTCTGTTTAACTACCAGCTGATTCAGCAACCCTTTTCACACATCTTTAGCATCCAACACACAACAGGAACACAAAATAAAAGTGATGGGTTTGGTCATAATTAGCCAATTAAATGACGAGCCAGGCAGCCAATTTGCTGGAGCTTATTTTTGTTCCATGGAGAATAAAAGATGCCTAATTACCTAAATGCTGGTCCATATTTAAGCTCCTAAACAGATGCAGACAACAGTAAGTATACTGTAAAAAGGCCAGCTTAACAGCCTGTGTGCCTCTGTGCACTTACACCACGAGGCTATAATAACGGCGGGGCGCTTATGGGGGATGGGGGGAAAGAAAAGTGCCATCTTCCGCTGAAGAGGATAATTAAACTGCTGTCCAAATCGGCACTAATCTACTTCACCAGTCGGCCTCATGTTGGTTTTAGAGGTGCGGGAAAAGGGTAGTGCATTAAAGAAAGGAGGAAAGGTTCAGCAGAATAATCGAAAGTAAAGAGACATAAAGAAGGATGTATTTGAAAAACTGAGAACAGAACCAAGCAAACGACTCGGTTCAATAAAGGCTTTCAGCCGCTCAGCGATCACTGCTCATCTGTGCGAGGATGTGTGCCAGCCACTCACGCCCACTTTGATGATAAAAAAATGACTGGCAATTGGTCAAAGCGTCAGCGTACGTATAAAATGGCTTTGTGTGGCTTCTCTAATTGATTTTCAGTCATGTCTGTTTCACATCCAGCCAGTAAAGGGCATATCATATGAAGATGAGAAGTGAATCATTTGTAAGGAGGGTCACCAATCACAGCCAGAGGGCACATGTAAACCACGCTGCCATTACTTAGTAGACATTTAGGGTGTGGGGAAAAAAAGCAAAAATCTTCAGTGATGACACTGCCAGAGGTTGAGTAAATTGACAGATAAAGAACATGATTCTAAAAAGAAAGAAAATGGGTTACTCAAGTCAAATCAGAAAGCCTAAATCAGAAAAGCTTTGCAAAAATTTGAAAAAAGGTTGTTATCTTACCGTGCATTGTCCTGATGCACTCGAAGCCCTGGAAATCCCACAGCTTGATAGTCATGTCAGCAGAGCAGGACGCCAGCAGCTTCCCGGTCTGGTCAAATGAGATGTCTTGCACAGAGTCTGTGTGGCCCTTCAGTGTGCGCTCAAAGTCTCCTGTCTCGTAGTCCCACACCTGAGGAGCAGAGCACGTCTCATTATGTCCAGAATTCAAACGTCACAGACACAACTGGGCAAGGTCGCAAAGAAGCCCTTCAGTTCTTCATTGAACATGTTGCATCACCCAACAGTGAGGAGGGAGAGTCGCTCCATCGTTTCATGTCAAGAATTCATAAAGAATGACTCAGCTCTACAGATATTACACACACTGCACTGACTCCAAAACATTGTACCATGCATTTGTCCGGATGCTGAATGTGGCTGCAATTAGCCCTGATAAACGCCAGAACAGTTTATTGTGCTGCATGTGGTGGAGCGAGTTGGGGGGGCTGACAGAATGTGGCATTAACAATGATTTTCTAGCCTGAAAAGCTGTTGCGTCTCCGGCTTTGAAAAAGACAGACGGTTTGTCACGGTGGGGATAAATTCTCCTTGGTACTCCTCCTCCTCAGAGGGGGGGTTGTTATGGGCAGACGGTGACAGAAGACCCTCACCCAGCCTTTTGCCTCCCCCACCCTTGTAGTTCTTCAGCTTTCTTCTTCCCCACATGAAGCTACAGATGGCCACAAGGAGCAAAGCGCAGAGGGGCTTTATTGGATTTTATGTAGCTGAGTCGTTGTAGTTAATAAATTTGAATGTGCACCAGATTTAACAATACACACATGAAACAGCATCACTTAGTGCACATAGAATCTAGTAGCAACCTGTAAATCAGTATCACCTGACTGATATCTCACAGCGACCGTTTTATTTTTTATTTAAAAAAAAAAAAAAACAACAACAGCATTTAATGAAGATTATACTTTGTGAAAATGCTAGACAAACTCTTTGGTTGCTGGATTTCTTTTAAAAAAACTAAGTAATGAGTAATCCGACACCCAAAGTCTCCCCACAATAATACACCTGACCGTCCTCATTTACATACTGTCCATCACAAATCTATTCTTTAATATTATTCAGTATTAAGACGACACTCAGAACAATGAAATTAAACAGACACAATGTCATATCTCAAATCCACTAGTTTAAATTAAGTAAGGAATATGGAATTATTTTCATGCACAAGGCCATAAACATACTTGAAATAGACCCGTCAGATACACTGTTTTTCTCTTTATTTGTGAGCTAGATGTTTCAACAAAAGAGAGAATTGGACGATATTTAAAAGGAGGAAAAAACATCTGTTTGAGTAACAGAAAGCTAAAAGAGTCAAAATGGAGTAAATGGCCCCCGGTTGAAAGATGAGAATTATGTGGACGATTCACAACGAGAAAAACTCGTCCCAGCTTCCTCGTTTCACCCCCACTGACTGCCAGCAACATCAAACAGAGTTACAGGGTTTCAGGAGGGGGGTGCAGCAACAGAAATTCCAGGGAGCAGGGTGATGCCTTTTCCCCAGCATCAGAAAGTGTCGGCTCATCCTCCGACACTTCTGAAACCCTGACCTCGAGAAGCTTGATGTAGTGACGCCCCAGGTTGATATCGCTGATCACTGATGCTTTATTGATACAACAAAGAGGCCCACTGTTAATAGCACATAGTTTGTGCAGTCAGCACAAAATCAAAGCAAATCAGCTGATCACACCACTGACAAAAAATATCTTTCACAGCACCATCAGACCATAAATTCAAAATCTGAGGATAAAAGTAAAAATGGCCAAAATAACTGCTCAAATGTAAACTCAAAATTGGGGGAGGGAGACACAAAACATGACGCCATACAGACACAGTTTGACAGCGAAGAATTTTTGTTCATATGCAAACAGAAAACACATTGACAGTTAAAATGCAGTGAAGGCTCCTTCCAAATGCTGATGAGATTGACAAGATTATAAAGGCAGGATTAGCATTGTAAATGTTACCTATAAATTTCTCAAGGGATTTCTGGAGTTTATCTCAAATGGTCACGAAACAGAAACTTAAAGGGGCCTTTGAAGTCACCAAACAATTGGCCATTATAAAAATAACTACTCAAGGTTTCTGCGCAAATACTCTGCATTACCTTGGACACAGCTTCAGATATGCCGGAAAGCCGATTTTAATACCTTTAATTAAAGAGACAGTTAGGTTTCCTACCATGTCCCAATGTAAAGATAACTATGACAGTTGGTGAAAGCTGACAGACTTCTCAGTCTGTGTGCCATTGTGAAGAACATGAGGTCTAGTTTTCGCTTAAAAATTTAACAGAGCTCTTCAGGAGGGGAAAGTAGGACAGGGGAGGGAGTTGGGGGAGGCCACCGGAAGATGAGGTGACCAGCTAAAGATGTGCAAGAAAAGAGGGCCGAATGTAAGATTTGGGGCTGGGCCTGGCTGCTCCAGAGGGATGAATAGTTGATGGAGGGTTGGCCCGGATGGGGCAGCAAACGCTTTAAGTGGCAGATAAATGAGAAAGTATGCTTGGCGGGCATGGGGGTGGGATACTGGGAAAGGAAGAGGATGCCAAAACAAAGCACGTAAATTCCTGCTGCATGGGTGTAGTTAAAAGAAGTGTCTCTCATTGTCTCATGAATAAAATATAGATGGCAAACAGCTCAGCAGAGTATTGACATTGTGCAGCAGAGCAAAGGTGAGACACTGCTGCAAAACCAGACCAGAGACAGGCAGCTTGGGCTTATATATGGAAACTAAGAATACATAGAGAACAAAGACAGAAATACTGGAGAGATAATTCAGGGTGTACTTAGGAGGCAGTGGGAGGCGGGGACAGTGCTGAAGGAAGTGAAGCATGATCAAGAAGAGGAGGAGCAACAATCAGAGTGAGCTGAGCTGCCACCATGCAAGCACCAAAATAAAGACCACTTTATCAATTTTAAACCTAAATCCTATTACCGTCACTTTGACTGGATGGAGCCAAAACAAAACAGGATAGTCTCCATCAGTCGATCTCTACAACCAGAAGATGAGTTCTTATAATTCTAATCTGCGCCTTTCTTTTTCAATACTTTCAATAGTATAACGGGTCGTCGTGTGGCCACTACTGTGTACAGGGATGAACATTTCTCATGAGTATGAACGTCTGCTTTTGTCCAAACATAAATTCTAAACATTAGCATACTCAGATATCACCTAAACAGAGAAGCAGCTGTGCCATCTGTGCGAGCAGCAAGTGGGAGACATATGAATAATGAGTTTTGTTAGAATGCTTCAAATGGAGTCCGTCACCAAAGTGACTGTTAAAGTACACAAATGGTCTTTTCTTTACGCATCCATCAGCAGGAAACAGCAGTCTTTCTACTACCAACATCTTTATTCCCACCAGTTCCACATCTAACATGAGGAATATCTCTACTTAAAACCCAGCCCTGCTACACGGGGCCACATCTGTGAACACAGCACTGTTACACACATTAATGTCTGATAATGTTTGAGTGCACACAATCATGGCAAATATGTCAAAGCACAACAGCTGCTTCCCAAATTAATCTGATTTGCTGTGGTAAAATATAGCAATGCATATATCAAGTATGGCTATGGAAAACAGAATTACACGACAGGTGTCATTTGGGAATGTAAAAACCTGAAACAAACATCACTGGGTGCACACATCACACTTCTTACATAACTTCACTATTCAGTGTTTTGGTACGCTTTACCATGATGACGATAATAAGTGAAATTATAAAGGAAGTTATTTGATAATCTAAACATCAATGTTAGTGTGGCCCAAGTTCACCCGCTTACAGCAGCCTCAAAGTCTCTCTAACAGATTCACTTTCTAAAGCACTGACCTTTATTGTTGCATCTTCCGAGGCAGACACCATTACACTGAAGACGGGATGGAAAATGACGCGGTTGACTGGACTGCGGTGGCCGCTCAGCGAGTACCTCTCTGGTGGACGTGGGATCCACTCTTTGGGGTCACGTTTCTGACTTACAGGCCCACCCAGGGTGATCTCCTCTTTAGCCTCGTTCAGCTTGGATTCCAGTTCCATAACCTGATGGAGCGGACAGATACACGTTAGGCAAATGTGCATTGCTACAACGCACCTGCTTGCAATGAGGGGTTCCTTATTGGGCTTTTTTTGATGAGGCCATATACATTTGATTCAGCTGTCTCAAATGAGGGACACTTCTAAAACATGCAAGACTGAGGCCTTTCGGGACCAGGGTTGGGCATCACTGACCTAGATAGTTATGAAATGTCTGTGTGTGTGTGTGGGGGGGGATAATATGGTTGTGCGAAAATGTTTTATTTATTTTATTTTATTGTGGAGCATTAGCAGCTGGGTTGATGTCTTCCTCAATAATCTCTTTTAAGAGTTAACACCAGAATCAGCAGTAATATCACGAACCATTCACAAGGCTGCAATCCCCACAAGCATCCACTGAGGGGGAAAAAAATCCACAAACCTTCTTTTGTAATCTGATGACTGAGGTCCACTTCTTCTCCAACAGGCCGGCATACTTCTTATCCAATTCTTCATTCTGAGTAGAAAGTTGGAGAGTTCAGGCAAAGACGCAAGAGGAAGCCAATTAAAGTGACGAGCTCAGCATAATCAGTGAGGCGAGGTGGGTGGGGGTCCAGCTGAGGGGGCATGTTTGGGTCTCTTGCTACAGTGCAAAAGAACAGGGAATTATTGACAGGCCGCTCACAGGCCAGTACTGACTGCCAAACACTGCCATCCTACTGTACAAAAAACACACACACACACACCAACACACACCCAAGTCCTAATGCTACTCACACATGCTAATCTCCTGCAGACAAGAAAGGCTTAGGCAGCTTATAGCCACACAGCCGGTACTGGAAGTTAACTTGTGGCTGTCCTGGCAGACCGAAGCCTGATTCCACCTGCGGGCTAATTCCTCGAGCTGGACGCCACGCTTTACGTAACCGACTTCACGACACAAACATGTTGTTTCTCACAGCCAAGAGGGGAAACAACACGATTCAGTGGCATGTTGTCTGTGTCCAGGAGAATCTATTGATTATTTAGATGAATAGTTAAACATACAATTATTTTCACAATTGGTTTGTGGATTACCAAGATGATTCAAAGACCGGACGGTGACCCCTACAAATTACTTGCTTTCGGCCTTCTGGCTACATAATCATACATTTACGAATGCCAGCTTATTTTTTTTCTTGATGAGGCAAGCAAGCATGTGTACAATGTATGTAGCAGTTTCTTGAACAGTACATCTGCATTTTTTGAAAGAGGCTTTTCAGGAAAATCCTTTTTATACAATCAGAATCTAGACTTATATGCAAGGCTGGACAAATTTTTTTTCGATTTAATCGATTTATCAAACTTGAAACTCAATAAGATTTTTATTTTGCAAATTCAGGACCCACTCTTGTTTACAAAATGGCTGTGTTAACAACAATATGCTGGAAATGGAATTCATTTTTGATTCAGGAAAGCTTCATATTCAAACACCAAAGTTTTGATAACAATCAGAAATGCCAGGCCCCTAGTTGGTGTTTGTAGCCCAACCACGATCTGCATGCATCCAGAAAACAGTACAATATAAACATTCACGCTTCTTTAGATGTCCTTTTAAATTATAGGCTCCCTCACTACCTGGTAGAAACATCTCCACTTAGCAAAATTACAACTTTGTTGTCGGAGCGCAGTTAAATTCAAGAGAAACACTCTGAATCCTCCATTGTTATTGTCTATTCACACACATGCAGAGCAGCTATTGACTGCAGCTGTCGAGCACATGTACAGTACTCTGTGTTTCAGAAAAGTTGTTTACACAGATTGACACAAGAGCTTTTCCAAAACATTGCACTCTTGAAGGAGTTTACAGTTTACACAGTTTGAAGATAGCGCTTGATGAAATTGGCTGTATTAATGGGGTTGGTGTTCTTTGATACTGACCAGATTTTACCCCATATCTACATTAAAGTTTACTCAGTACAGTGGGTCAACTTAAAAAGATGTGTCCTGACAACAGTGACAAGAGGACTGTTTGTGGACGAAGATCAACTCCACAATGAAAATTTTCAAATATTTGGTTAGCTGTGTAATAAAATTATTTGGTTAATCCGAATATTTGCTTAAATCTAGATTAAAACTGTGCATCCTTAGCTATCACCACAATTCTTTAACAAGAAAATTCCAGAGTGATCATTGTTTTTTGTTGAATGGGATTTATATGATTTACTGCAATTTGACTGAAAAGATCAAACCTACCTAAAGCAGCTTCAGCTGTGTTTTGTGTGGCCTTAATTTGTTCATTTTATCACAGTTCTAATGCCACCAAGTGTGGAAATCCAGGCCTGGAGGCTGCTACTAACTAGTAAAGCATCAAAAACCAATAGTGACAGACTGCCGCGGGTGTCAGTGAAGGAGAAAATTTGCGTTTGGCTCCAATTTCACAGCTACCTCCTCAGCTTCCACTGGAAACAAAGCAGACATCCTTGAGGTGTGGAGAGTTGCAGGCAGAGCCGATGACTATATTTAACACTTCTCAATGAGAGGCGGCGACTCTTCTGTTTGGTATGAGGTGTCAAAAAAAAAAATAGAAAGACAAAGACGTGTCGTAAGGCGCCACGGAGAAACCGAGGAGGTGGAAAACATAGAACGAGAGCGGGGGAACCCAGCTTAGACAAGTGTGCAGCCATCTAATCTGCCATCTGTCCAGACACAACACACACAGAAAGTGACAGCCGCCAGACTTCAGACGAGCCTGCCAACCTATTGGCAGGGTGTATCTACATACATGCATGTTTGTACTAAGGTATGTACATTTTATTCACAAAGCAGAGAAAAAAAAACTAGAGCATGACCTCTATTATTCATTCCGACTGACACACATTCTATCAGTGCATTAACCTTTAACTGCTACTAAAATAATCACAAAGGGCCAAAGTGAACAAAACTTAAATCGCGCTTGACAAAGACACATTGAGAGTCATAAAGAATATTTAATAACAGGGAAATGGTACACAAAACCCAATTGTTTGTTAAGCTTTGTCCTGCTGAGGTGTGTGTGTGAGAGCCAACATCCAACAGGGTGCACCGATCCCTCGGTGCCATTCATCCATTATTCAGGTTACTTCCAAAGGGTTGATGCACAAAGAGCAACCGAGAGAAGAACAAATGGGAGACGGGAGACGGAGGGGGCGGGGAGTCACGTGAAGGCAAGGTGAAAGAAAAGGTACTTCAAGAGGTAGAAGACAATTATTTGAAGTAATGTGGTTTTGCAGGACAATTGTCCTAAAATAATTTCAGGTGCTTTGTTTGGTGGAACGTATATTCATAAATCTGAAAAGAGCTGCCTCATTTTTACCAAAATTAACCAGAAGATTGACAAAAGTGCTCCTCATTGTACATGAATAAATACAGAGGCACATGGCCGAACAGGTATACTACGTTGCATTATGATGAAAGCCCACATAATTATCATTTAAAGAAAAAAAAAATACTACGAAAAAAGAAGGCTTCGTGTTTCAGCAGTACCTGAAACGCAACATTTACAGGTAGATGAAAGCGAGCTCTTAACATTCGTTATCAGGAGCATGAAGCGAAAACCCCCTCTAATCACACAGAGCATCTTAATAGGGTGCAGGTGTTCCTGGTCACATCCAAGAGCATGTTGACTAATGTGAGCAATAAAGGGGAAATCAGGGCATATTGTTAGCACAAATTGACTTGATTGGCTGTGTGTGTGTGTGTGTGTGTGTGTGTGTGTGTGTGTGTGTGTGTGTGTGTGTGTGTGTGTGTGTGTGTGTGTGTGTGTGTGTGTGTGTGTGTGTGTGTGTGTCCACTCTCAATCTACTCACATTATCTAATTCTGCCTCCTTCTTGAAAGTGGAATATGCTTCTTCATATCCATTGGAACGTAGATAATCAGCTATCGCTCGATTCCTGAAACAGAAAGAAAACCATAATTAGTTCTCCCGGATACCAGAGGAGATGGTGGTTAAACAGCCAACGGCATGGGTGACAGCTGTATTCAGCAGCGTAAAACAAAGATAGAAAATGAGCAGGTTCAGGGAAATGTGACAAAGATGTACATTTCACATTCACCGTTATCACAATCTGCAATAAAAATGCCTGTGAGCATTGCTGAAGGTAGATCTGCAAAGCGTCAGTCACACTCACACCGAGCTCTCCACCCAAATGGAGAACACATCTGTCTGGATTCTATAATGAGCTCTTGTTACTGTGGGCAAATAATGGGAATGGAGGACTCCCTGTGGTGTGGATATCGGGGAAATGAGAGCCAGTGTACATCCCTCCATTACTCTGAGGAAAAGAAAATCAAGAGCAAATGCTGTGAACTGTACAAGCTTCTGGCTACTGATACTCTACACCAGAGCATCTCCTTCTCAAGATTCAGTTCACAGACAAAAACAAGTGGATAGTGAAAGGCATAGAACCTTTTCAGAAAGCCGACACAAAGGTGGTGGGGGTGAGGGCAGCATAAGCAACAGTGATGCGCAACAGTCCTACTATCTCAAATATGTGAAAGGAGATGGCCAGATAGGATAGACAATAGACAGTCGGGCCCAGCTGAAAGCCAGGAGAAAAATGGCTACCTTCACTCTTCCTGGTTTTGTCTCCTGGGCTGTCACAAGGGAAACACACACACATTTTACGACTGCAGCCTCAGCAGCAGCACAATTTACTAAGACTTATTAATGAGGTTCAAGTCAAGTTACTCTCAACAGTGCAGCCTTCTATTCTTCATCTAATTAACTTCTATGAGGAGTGCAGGGGAAATGATTATTTCACTTTTTTCTATTCCAAACCATTACGTTAATGCAGATGCAGTTCATGGTCTCTGATATCTTTACTATCATCAGAGCGAGAGCAGTATATCCACTTAACACTACGTCTGGACACATCGCAGTGTTATTGCAAGCAATGTTTAGTGTAATGAATCTCAAACCACATCACTTTGCATATAAAATTGACACATTTTGATTTGGCTGCCATTTCTTTTTAATAACCCTCAATGTTAATGTGCAATGATAACGCACCATAAAAACAAGTCAAGTGAACACTAGGGCTCCTTTCGGGTCCATATTGAGAGCACATACATACCAATACCGGAAACATTATACTTGGCTTACAAAAAGACTCAAAACACTGACTAATTACCCAAAGTACACACAGACAAGACAATGAATTCATGAATACCTGATTAAAAACACAGCAAGAAAATAATTATCATGGCCGTCCTCTGTTTGTGCACACATTTGACGACAGGAGACACCAGACAAGCTGTCAGGGAGGCAGGGCTTTGAGGTGCCAACATGACAGGGCTGGGTGGGGGGGGGGTACAATCTGTCAGCCCAGCCTGTGCCCCCCGTGCCCTCTCGACCTGTGCTTCGCAGCGACACCATCTTCTCCCCCTGCCCACCTGAACTCCCATGATGGCAAGAACAGACCTTATTACAGCTCAAGGTTAGCAGGAGGTTATCTACTCCTCTGACAGCCTGCCGCACGTCTACAAGACTAGCGCAGAGGGCCGAGGCGTGCCAGCATGTCTGAAAACATGCACACATCAGTGAAGGCGAGAAAGAAGAAACGCTGCAATGTGGCATGGGTTTGTGTTGAAAAGCTGATGTACTTCCACCACACAACCATGGGAAGGTACTGGATATGAAAGAGACAATCAAGCTTCAGGTCAAACACCTCCTCTGACTATATTGAAACCACACGGTGGAGCAGTTTGTGTGGCGCTATAGATAATGATGGTGATGCATGGTTTGTATCTGCATCATCTGAGCACAAAGCACACACAACAAAAGTATGTGTACCAACAGCACAGCAACAAAGGAAAAACAACCAATACTAATATTTACAACATCAAGACAGTACTCACAGCCCCTGAAGTTCCTTCACTGTGAATGTGCCAAAATAAATAAACACACATTTACAACATAGAGTCCTGAAAGGCTGCAGGGGAAGAAAATTTAAAACATATAAAATAAATGGGGGGAAATAGGGAGAAGTGTACTTATGTCGACAAAAGAGCGCAAACCAGCAGGTTTCCATGGTTACTTGCAGCCGACAGCCAGATGACGTGATGAGGGAATGGTGATGAAAGAGGGCAGGGCGAATTCATGGACAGAGAGGACAGATCGAAAGAGAGAAAGAACAATAGAAAGCAAGGAAAGAACACATTCTCCACTCCTCTGAGACCAAATGAATTTCTCTGACTACATGATCAACACAGCACTAATCACTTTGTGGCATATCACTGCTTTCTCATGAGCTACGCGGTTAACAGGGCCAGCAGGACGGCCAGAGATGAAATGATGACCTCAACATTCAGAGAAGAACGGTGACTCAGTCATCCGGCATGTCGGACATCAATGTCATATCCTCCAACTCCCTGCTTCATTATCTTCTACATGCATCATAGAAATGAGCAACATTTACTGTCAAAGCCACTACAGCTTCACTGCAATCTATGCAAAGCAGTCAAAGGCTACCAGTATATTGGCCAAACATGTAGACATGTTTACAACCAAGATGACAAAAGTACAAACAATTGCTAATACAGGTTTGGTAAATAATATTTGAAGGCACACAAGACTGCAGTCATTCATTATGATGTCAGTAGAGGGGCAACATTTGATTAATCAAAAATACGATTTCAGCTTTCTTGGTGTAAATATGCTCAAATTCTTACCAAACAGTATGATAGCAACCTGAATGTGTTTGGGTCAGAAACTGTTTGTCGAGGCAAGCAAAACCCTCAGTGGCAATTTAGGTTAAGGAAACAAAGGAAGACTTTAAAATACCAAACAATCCTCAAACGATGAATACCCAATCAAAATGATGTTTGCAGCATGTAAAGAACTTGTAGCCAGAGGATTGGCAAAGATCCCCCAACATAAAGAGAATGAAATGCGATCATATAAGATAAATGAAATGGAAGGGCTGACATTCTCTCTGAACTTTATGTAGAGACAAATTCAGAAATAACATGTAATAAAGTAGCACAAAATATGCTCATAAAATTTGTGCATTATGTACACACATATGAAGATATGTACACGCAAGTGTGAATATATCAACTCTTGTTAATTTTCTATTAAGTATAACTTTATAACAAACAGAAGCAAGACTTCAGCCTGTCAACAAGGTGCTGTTGTGTAGCTGATACATGTGAATGAAAACCGAATGGAATTACTACCGCAACCACATCTCAACCCTGATGCAAAAAATCTAAACACCCATGCTTTTCTAAGACTCTCCTCAATGTTCTGGTTGTACTTAATCATCTTGTTTGATATCCGTGCGCAAGAAAGGACCATCAACTGACACTGAAGCAGCTCTGTCCCCTAGACTCAAGACGTAGAGAGGGTACGTTATGAATTATTACAGCCTTTTCAGAACAAAACAAACTGCATCTTGAGGCACTTGAAATAAACAATAGAAGAAAAGAATCCTCCATTAAAGCTTTAAGATGAGCAGTTAACGTTCATCAGACTGAGTCATAAAAGGAAGCAGACAAATGTTGCCTCAAGTCTTAATAGATTGAAAGAGAATGGACATATTGATCAATGTTCAATTATATATTATAAATATAATGCAAGAAATTACAGAGCAAGCTGCTGAAAATAAATGTGTTGCTCCTCAGATCCAATACTGAAATGCTTAGTAATTAGAGATTAGGGACTGGCAGAGCTCTGAAATTAATCAGCCAGCAAACACCCTCCTGTGAAGGCAGAGATTATGACACATGAACTAACAACAAACACACAGCCTTCCCATGTGCTGCAGTTGCTTGACCCATGCCACATACAAGCCTACATCAGACATGGAAAACTGGCGGCGTCCATCTGTCCTCTCTGCAGCCCACGAGACAACTTACAAAAAAGGTGATGCAACAAAGAAGGTCAATCATTCCTTCTACAACACGAAACCTTGTGTTAAATCAATTGCTCCGATTCTCAGACATCCTTAAATAACCCGTTACGTGTCGACCCTCTGGAAGAGATTATGACATTTTTGCAGCTCCCATCATGACCAAGGGTGTCCATTCATGGTCTACATGCACGACCTCTGCAAAGAAACACTTCTACACCAGACATGTATGGGCTGTTAAGTACAGATAAAAACTGCTCGTGAATGTTTAATAGACTGCAGCTCACGTCAGCAAACTCTCTTGGCACATAAATGATACAAGTTCCTATTACTTTGTGTAGGTATATCAAAGTCTGTTGGGGCAAGCAACATAAGAATGAGCCATAAACTCTTTGACAACAGCATGTACAACTATCCATCTCTTAATGAGGCTCAAAACATTCAACTTGACAATGACTCCTGTGAAAACATTAGGAGCGGTGAGTGATGTATGACAAGGCAACCACTTTCTAAGAAAGTGTGTCTGTATTGATATGCAAGCAACACAAAAACAAAACACTAGGGTCCCGCTGTCAAGCCAAGAAAAAATGCCTTGAAAGGAACAGTAAAAACAAAACAAAAACAACTTCAGATTTTATCTCGGCTTGGTGTATTTTCCAATGTGTTGACAAAATGTGGTGCCATCTTCATTTCAGGACTGAGTATAGTTTCGACACATTTAGTTTTACATTTAATTTTTTCACATTTGTAAATTAGGCAATACAATGCAAATGTGTCACTATTGGAATATTTTGTTGGCTCTTCCAACACCGATCGAAGCAAAGAAAGCTTTAAAACACACCAAAAGACTGCATGTGTCTGGGGTTGATCAAAGTGACTGAAGCAGCTGTATTAAAGCAGAAGATCTGTGACAACTTTAACCGATGAACTATTTCACCTGCTTGATTGACGAGATTGAAGAGAAACCCTGGGTATTCTTTATAAAGACATTAGATTAACCAGCTAGAGGCAACCATCCCAGACTACCTGGAGAATTAATCCACCACATCGTAAAGAAAAAGGCAGTGGTGTCTCACTTGGCTTTCAGAAGCCTCTTAAAAAGATTATTATAATGCAGATGGTTTCAATGTGAAGTTGGTAGGTGATGGAACTGCACTGCAGTGAGGATCAACCCTTAAGCCAAGAGAAATTTTGAAAAAGGTGCAAGTCCATCCAATTAGTATTCACCAAAAAAGAAAAGGCCACATTGCTCCAGTTTAAATGAACCCTGATGTATATGTAGTGCATAGGTCCACTTGTGAACACAGCCATGCACACGGTAGCTCTTGTTACACTTGCAATCATCGGACAGTGTGGGTTGCACGGTCAGTCACACACAAACCACATTACGCACAGCCCATCTGTATGGGGCCAGTCTCACAGAGTTTGGATGATGGCACAAACCTCTGCCTCCTCAGCAAGCAGGTAAAGCCATCTGCACTGAAGAGGACCACCGCAAGCGCTGGGAATAAGAAAACGAGGCCCGATGACAAACAACAAGGACAAGGGAGTGTTCATACTGTCACACACCTGACGGCGTGGACCGACGGGGGTGTGTGTCTGATCTCTCAAAAGTGACAGATCAATCACGCTCCAGTAACATCAGCTGATAAAAGACATGTCATCCAACACCACTACATGAAATATCTGATGAAGATGGACACATGCTGTCTAAACGTGTCAATGGTATGCTTCAAAAACCTACTTGTCTGAAAAACAAAAGCACACATGAGAAATTTGAGGCATGATGAACTTGACTCAGAACAAGTTAATTTCACCATTTTAGGATTTTGGTTGCTTGTGGGTGTGCGTCTCATACCGATTACTTTTGTTTTAGCCTACTGGCTTCAAACTGGCACTCTTAAGATACAGAAATGCCTTATTAGGTAAAGTTCTTTTCCAAGAATAATGGGCTGAAAAACCACCTCTCTCTCAAACATGAATAAACCAGGCTAAACCTGCACACACAACAACAGGGTAAGTAGAGTGAACATTATTTGTATCACAAGGTAAAGCAAGACTTTGGTAACTGAAGTGGCGCCAGTGATAGGATGTGATGGTCCCGAAAAATGGAGACGGCTTCGATGCTAGTCCATCGAAAGAGAAAATTTGGATCTGTACGTTGATTGACCCTCTGCAGATGCAATCACATTAAATACACTTGGTATCATTCAAAAGACTGGAGAACACACCATTGCAACAGAAATCTGTATGCTCTCAACAAAAGCCTGTATGCAACCCCCATCATCTTCAGGAGACACCTGTCACACCCAAACACGGAGGATATATGGCAGCTTTTTTAGGAAAAACTACAAACATTGCTCAAACCTGGGCAATTCAGATCAATTTATGAGGGGGAAAGAAAATACAGAGGCTATGGCCTTTAATTCATAAATCTGGTTGTCGACACTTCAAACTGACAAGGCAGTCACTATTTCAAGAAGGTATGTGAATAGGGGAAGTGATTCAATTATTTTTATTTTACTTTGCAACATCCAGCCGAGACAAGACAATGACAAAGACATCAGTGTAAGATGCTGAAACAACAGTAGAGACGATATTTACAAACCCTGTGTGTGCGTGTTTAAAATAACTGGAAGGGGTGGGAGAGGAAGAAATACTAAAAAGAAAAAAAAACAAAAAAATGTAATTGAATAAAAAAAAAAAAGATAATTGATGACAGAAAAAGAAAAAACTAAAATAAATTAACTGTGAAAGGTGAACACACAAATGTAATAAAATTGAATAATAAACAAAATACTATGTACTGTATAGCCCTGGCTTCCAGAGAGAAAGAGGGGCCCAACCGGGCAGGCATCGGAGGATGAGAGGGGCACAGGGCAAACTCCCCCCAGACCTCCCCCACTCCCTATTCCACCTTTTTATTCAAATTTGTTTTACTTTTTATATTTTTTATCAAAAATTTTAATTCATCTCCCTGTCTTTGTCCAGGCCTTCTTGCAAGCTCTGGGCTGCCACCACACCCAATCAGGAGAAGTGATTTAAGTGACAAATTTAAAAGGAGTTTGTACTCTTACAGGGGTATTTTAGTCATCTTTTATTGGTGGCAAATATGATACCCCAATAGAAACTAAACTAAACTTCAATCCAGGGGGTGTCAAATCCATTTTAGTTCAGGGTCACATAGAGCCTGGTTTGATCTCAGTTGGACCATGCCAGCAAATGAAAGCATATCAACTGATAAATACCAATAATATTTCATCTTTTCTTTTGGTTGTACTGCAAGAATATGAGTGGCAAGAAAACATCTACAAAATGTTATAATTTGATCTACTTATACAAAAACCTACTTGCTGTAATAAGATTTTTCTCAAAATAATCTGAAAGTGAACCTCCCACATTGACTCCCTTCTTATTTCACTCATTTGTGATTAAAAAATAAGTCAATGCACATTGGCATCATTCTTAAATCATAAAAACATATTTAACTTTTTAGCTACTGTAATTAAGGTTTTGACTTTACGGTTGAAAGTTGATGTGCTTCCTGTCATAAACCATTCCCAATACATCTGTTTGGCTTTTATCACTGCTATGTTTTTCCAAAACCATTACTCAACTTTACCCTAATAAAGGCTACTGAAATGGTTTACAATCAAGAATATGAGTTAATGGTATACCGCAATACTATCTCATGACTCGTGATTAAAGGTAAACTAAATAAATCAGTAGATTAACATGGCATCTGTTCTGGGACACTAACCAGTGACCTGTGCAGATGTTTGGTAACTCATACTCACAGCCCTCATTAAGTAACCTCCACATCTCTGAATGGCATTTAAATCTGTTATGTCATCACATACACTGTAGGGGCTTGATGGAGAACAACAAAAAATAAATTAAAAAAAATCACATGGACCGTCTTGTTGCCTGAGACATGGTGGAGGCCGAGGGGATTTTCTTTGTAAAGCAAAGAGGCAGTTCAAAAGGAGAGGGCCCATCTGCACACAGGCGCCTGCAGGTCTTTCAGGGGAGCAACTAGTTTGTGCGCTACATCTATTTTTACTCTATGCTGCCGGGGATAAGTCCCCTGACCCTGCAAAGAAACACAAATGTGCTTTTCATTCGCTAAAATGGGCGAAAACAGGGTTGTTGTGCAGAGGCTGCGCAATCACAGCATCTGACTGTGGTGCTGACAAGATAGCACCAGTCTGGGAGACAAAGATTATTTCTTATTTAAAAATATGCTGTTCCACATGGGGTAAATAAAACATTATGATCTGTGGCAAAGAGCAGGTCAGAAATTACTGGAAAGATTGAAGAGGGAGATTAATTGCATTGTCTTGATGACTTTTTATTTCAAGAAAGGGAGTAAATACAAACTTGAAGCCAAACACATTTCAATCCATCAGGGTTAGTGCAGCTTCAGTGCTTCTAACAGAAGAAGCTGGAAAATCCTGGAGAGGGAAAGAGGCTGCCTGAATGAAACGGCGACAAATGTGTTTGTTTGCTGCCTATTGGTAAACAAAAAAGAAAAAGGGGAACTCCCCAACCCCCCACCCAATGAAAAATTAGAATGAATGGGCAAGCAGTCACTTTTCTCATTCCCGCCTTTGTCTGGTTCAAAATAGGCTATGCACATTGCCAAAACGAAACTTTCAGTTTGGAAATGAGATCTTAGGGGAACTTCATGGCCGAATCAATGACCGTATGGCCTGAGGCAGGCGATGTCTCCTAACAGGTGGAATGCCACAGACGCTTCAATGTGACTCAAGTGGTCCCAACACAAGTTTCCTGTAAACGAAGGGGGCCAGAGACTTATGTAGTAACGGAGAAAAGGGGGCTCCAGGGGGGCAGAGTGGGAGGTCCTGGCAGCTTCCTCTGAATAGCAAATGGCATGAAAGATTAGCATTCCAATAGTTCGCTCCATACCAACAGACCCCTCCCTCAGCACTATTCGGAGAAAAACCCTGAAACACTACAAGGAATGGAGAGAGCGCCGTCATGTGAACACGGTTACATTTTGCAATGACTGCGCTGTGCAAGAGTGAAATTAACAAATAAACACATCACCTTAAATCTGTAGTGTTAATAAACTTATTTTTGGGGAATAAAACCAGCGAGCAGGCTAACGTAGTAGCAATGCAGCTATCCAAATATTTATGACAACATGTCCGCTGTTTGGACGTATTTTACGCTCAAAACACCGCAAAGCAACACAGAAACGTGGAGTGTTTGCAAAGCTGTTGTACAGCGAGGCGGTTGCTCTGCAGCCAGGGGTCACAGTTTTAAAATGCCAGCTCGCCGAGGAGAACAGCACTGACAGCGTCATCAAAACAATGAAAAGCAGCTCCTTCACTGTCAACAGGCCATTCAGACCTCGGTGATGCTGCCCCCTACTCCACGCAAAACTCAATGAAAATAGTCCCAATTGTTGGTGCTGATTTGCGAAAGAATTTCACAGGGATTAATAATGTGATTCTGAGGTTTTAAAGATACAAGTTTATTATGAGATGACGACGTCACACAGAAGCCCACATTGTCCAAATTGAACAAAAATAGTTTTTACTGCTTCCTTTTCTGACCTTACACTTACCTCAAGTTGCCTTTTGGGAGCATACATGCATACATTCATTCATTTCATACTTGCCTGTAGAGAGGAATTTATTACAGCCTCATATAAACTCAACAATGATAATAATAATATAAAAGCAAACAGCGCTCTGGCATCGGAATAGTATCGATATCGGCAGATATCCAAATTCTGTTATTGGGATGGGATCGGAAGTGAAAAAATATGGATCGGTGCATCCCTAGTCACTGCACATGAAGCGTTTAACACATTCTGCTGAGCTGTGGCTAAGTTGCGTGATCAGGAGTGAAACAAGAAAGATTAAAAAACCAAGCCTCGCTTGGTTGCGGTGTTAGCAGGTGAATCTCAAATTAATTTGACTCCTGGAATTCGGCAGTGCTTGTTATGACGGTGGACTATTGAAAGTTGTAGCTCAGAACAGTCCTCCCCTTCTCCTTCTTGTGTCCTTGTATCTCACATTTGGCTGCCTTAACTTTTTAATCTCATGCCTTAGGGGTTAATTACCAAGTGTTCCAACTCTGCAGTGCCAAGCTGAAGTTCGTCCCTCCCATCATCATTATCGCTCTTATTCTGTATGTGCTGCACAGCTCATGTGCAATGCATTTCTTTGTCTCAGTACCACTCTGGTGCCAGCGGAAGATACTTCTTTTGTTAGGCACATGGTTTTGTTGCTGAATCAAAAATACTGACTGAGTAAACAAAGCACATGCATACACCCTGAATCACTGCATGTTTTGCCCCTTGTGTCTTTTCTGGGGCAAAGGTGACTCTAAGCTTCTTCTGGGTCAGGTCAGGCAAATAATGAATTCTAACCATTTTAAAGGGGGGGGGGGGGGGGGGTCGAGGTGGAAAATCAATATATTTGTGTTTCAGGCCACATGGGAACTCAGGAAGTCCCAACTCGTCATTGATTAATGTTGAGGGAAGTCCAAAAAAAACAACCTTAATTTAAACTGAAGCCTGTAGTCAATGCACATCATTGTCCTAAAAGCATACAGACCGTCTAGTAACCCGATACAGGCCTATTTTAAAATTGGCTCTAGATTTTTAAAATTAAAAACCAAAACTGGGTACAGGAGAACACATAAGGCTCACAGGAAACAGCACACATCCAGCCTTTGATCAAGAGCTTTGATACGTATAATTCGGTCTCACGTTATCGGGCAGCTTTGAGAAACATGAGATTCAGATCAACACAACTGCAGCTCTGCAAATTAAGCCCTCGCACAGATGGACATCACAATAACACGGGCTTCCATAAGATGTCAACAAAAAATGGCAGCAAGCAGGAGATACAAAAAGACTGGATTATTAAGAGGCTGTAACATGTTCAGATGGCACTCAAAACATTTTTAATCACAGAAAACACAGCTTTTGGCTCTTAATAGTATGCTTTCAAGGTTTAGCCTTCGATAGCATCATATCCCTTGTAACATGTAAACAAGTCTATATAATACCAAGTTGTAATCGTGGTCAAGCAGCAGAAAATATATTGCTCTGGTCAATTTTGGAGTCAATATGTCCAACTTTTTCCAGTTCCTTATTTGTGATCACCTCTAATTTTCAAACAAAGGTCCATCGCCTTTTAAGTGTTGTACAGAGTACAGCGAGTATTAGGGATGCACATGCACACCCACATTTTTTCACTTCCGATCCGAACCAGACACCTGAATTGGGTATCTGCCGATACCGATACCATTCCGACACCAGAACTCTGTTTGCTTTTATACTATTATCATTATTGTTAATTTATGTAATAAACTCCTCTCTATAGGCAAGTATGAAATGTACGAATGTATGCATGTAAAGGCCACCTTACTGTACAACGGCTTTGCAAACATTGAACGTTGCTGTGTTGCTTTGTGGTGGTTTGAGCTTAAAATACGCCCAAACAGCAGACATGTTGTCATGAAAAGTTGAATAGCCTCACTGGCTGTAAACTCTGGAATGGATTTCTTGACTCTTAATCTGCGTCTTAGTGAGACCCGCTGCCGTTCAGGAAATCCATTCCACATTTTGCAGCCAGCGAGCAGAGCAGCTGGCAGGGTAACACTTGTGGAGTCATTTCAGCAGACAGTAAAGCACAGACGTTCATGGTTCGGAAATCTCCACAGGTTGGATCCGAAATTTCCGATCCGTGAATTCCGTTGGTATCTAAACCCGATACCGGATTGGATCGGCCCCATCCCTAATGGGTATTTTGATAACAATATCTGATGCATCCTAAAACTGCCTTGAACAGTTACATTTTTTTTTAATGGCCAATCAGCAAAATATCTGAAAAATTGATGATAAAAACAGTAGTCCTGAATTGAACGCAGGCCTTCGTTACTTGAGAAGCCCTGTTCCCAATCGACAAGCAGGAAGGTCAGTCTTCTGTATGATCTGCGGCCAAAATTGAATGTGTTTTCTATTTTTCAATGGTCTATTTTTTTTTTTAAACAGAAATAACAGTGGTCCTGTGGGACTAAATAGTTGACACATCTCCACCTAATCATACAATATTAGCCCCACTTCAGGATGTCAAATGTGACACCTTTCCTTTCACAACACCATCCGAACAGGGCTGCAGATTATTCATCATGTTTAAGCAACTTTAAGGCAAAACATACAGCAGTAATTAGATGAATCCACAGTGGATGTCAACCTGAAATATAGATATAGGCTATGTAAGCAAAGCAGTTACTGAAAACATGTTTTTAGCATTGTGTTGCTTGAGGTTGTTGCTTGGTTGGTAGAGCAGCCGTCTATTGATCGTAATGAGAGGTTCGATTCCCCATCTCCACATATCAAAGTGTTCTTGAGCAAGACACTGAACTCCAAATTACACAATGGATGGATTGAATAGACTGATGGATTCCATTGGTGTTAACGGGTTAAAAAGAACTACATAGGTGAAATCTATTTACCATTTGCTCTCACGAGTGGCTAAAGAAGTCACTTAGCCGGCCAAACACCTCTTCTACTAGACACCTGAAGCACCCAATACTTTGAATAGTTTCACAGGACTGTCAGCAGAATGCAGATCAACTGGACACCTGTGCAGGTGTATGAGACAGGAAAGGTAACTAGAAACTTTGAAATTCAATCTTTTATAATTCAATGCCAAAGCCACTTGCTCCCAAAAATGTGTTTACAACTTACAGTTCATCTCGTTGCCGTTGCGAGAGCACCATGGTGACGGGGCAGTGTGGGCAGGGCAGGGCCGGGAGGGATCAGGTGGTATAAGGTGATCTTGTGCAGCTGCTGCGCTCTCCTCAGTCAGGAGATGAGCTGTGCTGATCCACGCAACACGGGCGAAGACGACTTGTGTACTCCAATGGCAGGCGGTTGGTTTTGTCCAAACAGCGACTCGGACTGAGAGGAGGGGAACGCAGAAATCTTCCCCTCAACTGCCTGACTGCAGGGACAAGAAAGAGGAGCGCCTGCTGACCAGTCACCAGCCAAGTCTACACTGCATCTGGAGAGAAACAGAAAGTCAACATTAAGTATGCATGACAGGTAACATGAGGAGTGGGGAGGGAAAGGGATGGGTTTACAGTCTAGGGGAGTGATGGACCAAATGGTTATTCCTAATAAAAACCAGTGTGGCTCAGTATAAAACTTTTGAGGAATGAAATTAAAACACCTCTTTTAACAAACTGCTCTTCGCTTTGCTTTCTTTGGATCCACCCATGCTATCTGCCATCGCAATGCTGAGAAGTCATGTCACCCGTCTGGTTGGAGAGCTTTCAAAGAGGTCTGCTCTTGCAGCAAATGCCTCTCCCCCTGTACATACAAGAGCTGACCCACATTCTTCGAGCAACGTACTTCTCCCAGGTTGCCAACAGGAAAGAAAAACAGGACACGGCTGAGCAAGCGCCAGTAACGGCTGGGCTCTTGTCAAATTCCCCTGACCCCATCGTCTCGCTATGATATCAACCAGAGAGCTGACAGGCTCCACTTCTGGGAATTGAAGTCACGTCAGCCATTTGCCTCAATATAAAAATGTATCCTCATCGGTGTGATCATTTTTATCGGGGTGGATTATTGATATGTACAAGGATTTTTTCCCTACTTCTTTATTTGTACCCACAAGAATAAACATCTTGGTCGACTAGGACCAGACTGACTAAATCTGTGTCAGACCCATATACAAAGGCATAAAACAAGTCAAACTATCTCTTTCATAGGACTGCAACAGACCAACACAAATGCAGTAAAACATGCCTTCAGGAAGATGGACAAAAGACAGCACCAGGCAGGAAACTTCCTGCATGGTGCGGTGAAGAAACCAGTCATAGCTGGAAATGTCCCAGGAAGCTCTAATGATGTGGAAAATTCACACATCCCTCAATTCAGCTGATGAAGCAGCAGTGACATTACCATTGGGGATTTTTCCTTTTGCTTTTGTTTGCAGAAAATAAGCAGAGCAATACAGGGACCTTGAAGCCAAAGGATACAAGATCGACTTACATGGCACTCAGAGTTCAGTCTGCTGAATTCATCAAATATTTGTCCATAACGTGTGTGCTCTGGTCGATATATATGGTGTAAAAATGTCACATCAACTGTATAGCTGACACTTTGACTGTGTGGCCTCTATACTAAGCAACCCAGCCTCGCCCAGAACTAACCTCTGGACCCTGATGTCACCACCTGACAGCAGTCCAAATGTCTGCTTACCCCTGGCTGTGTGTATTACGGCATGCTGGAGGTTTCTGGCTGCCGCCCAAAAACTCTACTGTGATTCAGGGTCACAGCTCTACAACAACACAAGGCAAAGGCACCGAAGCTAAAATTGGCTCTTTATAAAACTCCACAACAATCTATCAAAAAAGCAAGCACCATCTACAGCTTTTATCTGTGAAAATTAGGTCACCTACTACAGGATATATTGACACTTCCCTGCATCTCAGCGGCAGCTGCCATCACTGTATGCATCCATTTATGTGAGAG
This sequence comes from Lipophrys pholis, assembly GCF_963383615.2. NCBI lineage: Eukaryota > Metazoa > Chordata > Actinopteri > Blenniiformes > Blenniidae > Lipophrys > Lipophrys pholis. The sequence continues at coordinate 21,065,611 of NC_137627.1, read as the reverse complement.
ACTCCCCACTCTGAGAATCTCATTTGTGGCTTCAGTATTGAGCAAAATGTTTGCACAATCACATAATCAAGCTAATTGGTTCAGCACAAAATTAAGTGTCTTGATGGGAAGGGATACAGGCTGCAGCCACGGTATAAACCCATCCACTGACGGTTAATACCGTTAATGTGTCTTCCTGCCAGTGAGTCTCCTGTCTTTGTATAGCAGCAGGAAAGGTTTAATACAAAGCCCCTTTAAAGTAATGGCACTGACGTTGAAAGACTATGCCAGATTTTGCCCTATTGCACAAGCAGTGGAAAAAGTCACATTTCTTTTGATTTGAGATGCGAACAGCTCAGATAAGTGCCACATCAGATTTGTGATAACCTATGCCAATTCCATCTTGACCTGTGCACAAAAGCTAGGCAGGGTCCAACAAATGTTTCAAAATTGTGCTCCAGTCTAAAGAATTTCCATTAGAAAAAACATACAACTGAAATAACAAAATGATGCTGGAAAAGAGTCTTAATTTTAGGTGGACATTCAAGGATAGGTGAAACGTATAACCTTAAAGGGACTGCAAACATCACAAAAAACATTAGTTCAAATGTAGCACATCAGAGTGATGGATGATGTTACACCACCAGCTATATAAAGAAGACATGACATGTGTGCGCCAATGTGTCAAGCAGTCACACTTGTGGTGAATGCAGAACGACGAGGAGCACCGGAACCTAAAGTACAGTCTGACAGCTGTGTCAAACAACATATCACCAAAACAGAATATGCGTGCTTATAAAGCTGACACTCATCCCCACACAGCCCGTTCTGACTCAGAGCTTCATGCAAGTGCCATTCCGTTAACATCTTCTTCAGATGCAAAGAATCTCAAGTAGCTGGAATCTGGAAGATTTTCATTTTCTGTTGGTTTCTTCACTTTCGAGCTGGGTTTGACAACATAGAGAGCACTATGAACCAGATGACATGAGAATCAAATGAAAAACATTGTGCATTAGTCAAGGTGGATCTCACATGTGATGCTACAGACCAGCTGAGCACAAACTGCACAAGAGATAAAGGTCTGGAAGAAAAAGTAACTTAACATGGACTGTATCGCTACTACCAACATGCCTCGTGTGGTTTTAAAGTTAACCCAACAAATTCCAATAATATTTTAATCAGTAAGCACCTAGCTATCCATAAACATGGATTATCACTGCAAAGCTGTCATGTGGCATATTTGCTGAGATGTTTGTGTTAATCAAAGCTGATGACAAGTTGCTTCAGTTTTGTGGCCTGACAAAAGGTGATAGCTACACAAACAGTAATTTGCATGCCAGCAGTACATCACCGAATTACACCTGCTGAAAACACATGCATAATTCATTAAGCTATGTAATCAAGTAGGGAAGGGAATAAACCTCTGTCGTCATCCTGCATTGAACCCTTCCTGATTGAACAGATAACTCCAGAAAGCATCACAATTTGAGATGTTGATCTGGACAAAGTGTGATTGAACAGTTCGTAAATAATCTCTAGATTCTGTGAAAGCTCATTCGCAGTAAAACTCTCAGACAGAAGTTATCCAAAGAGCTTTATCATTAACTGATGTTGAAACTGGGTGAACATCTGGCTCAGCAGCCATTACAACCTGCAAAGTGTTTATGCCACTTAGCTGGGCTGGCAACAAACCAAACTTAACAAATTATACAGCAAGCGGCATGAATGTGTTAGTTTATAACTGATAAATAAAACTGCATTAACACGAGCAGAGTAAACAAGAGGACAGGGAAAGCCCATCAATCTCTTCAGAGACGTTGGGAGACATGAAGATGCTTGTTCACCGCTGGTATACTTTAATCTCATCAGGGCTTTTCTTTCCCGCCAACAAGCTTACTGCAGCCCTAAATATAGACCAGAAACCTAAATATAGAGACTCAATTAGTTATTGTTGACATATTAGCAAATTGGAAATATCAAGCCTTTTCATTCCCTGGCAACCAAAATAGAGAAAGTTTTTTTTCACTGGCCTCTTGGCCTGGTTGGCAGCATGAACAGTCATACAGTACAAATTAGTAAATGATTCTCCACAAAAAGATGACCAGAAGACGCAGGTGGCAACACAGAGAAGAGACTAGTCGGCTGAGTGGGAGAGCAAGCTGTCGGGACGGTCAGCCTCTATGCTACTGTTGGCTGTGGAACAGAGCAAGAACCATAGTCGCTGCCCTTCGGCCAGCAACAAACAACCCGTCCCTCTCCTCATTGTCTGTTGACACTAAATAAAAAGGAGGTGGCATAGCTGTACAGTGAGGCTCCTTTTCCAAGAATCCCTCAACTGTATACAAAGCCAGTAAGAAGAGCCCATCAAATCTCAAGACTGATCAGCTAAAAGCAACCCTTGTAAATATCACTTTCTATCATGGTGATGCACAACTACCTTTCCTGTGCATTATTGCAGACAACATTAAATGGAGCCTTGCTATGAGAAAACAGGGATTCAAATGAGCTTGATGAAACTCTGGACTGACTACAGTTGACCTACCATGAAACGAGTTGATTAGATTTATCGAGTCATACAATCGCAAGACCACAAGAAGTTGTGTATTTTTATGGCAGCTGCACTTATCATAGTACTTAATGTGCTGTGTGTTCACTGAATGCTGACCTTTGAAACAGCCAACATCGTAGCCTCTCTAACGTTTGAAAAAGCTGAAAAACTAGCCTCATTATCACATTTCAAGTTTTAAGCACGTATTTATAAAAGACAATAGTTTGTTTCTTTAACTTTTACATGTCTTCCATTTATTCATCAGAGTTTCTTTTCAACAATGAGTATTTGAGTAATGCTTAATATTGTTATATAATAGTATGACGCGAGTTATGTCAGAGTCATGAATGTTATCAGTGCAATCGCAGACAAAGAAATGGCTCAGTTGGCTTTTTTTAAAATAGAAACTGAGTTTTCATTTAAATTATATTGTAACATATCTTTTACATAATTTAGAATCAAATCAATTTTATATAGTATTTGTGGAGTACTTCAAAGTTGAATTGCAATGTTCTTTTAATGCAGCAGAAAGGTTTTGAGGCGATTTGGGAGGATATTCTGTAGCACTAATGTTGACTTACAATCAAGGTGATCACCTCTAACCAAGACTTAGATTACAAGATATGGTCAAAATGTTGTACTTAGTGTATTGAATATCGTCATCCCTTACCACTAACGCTTAGCTCTCAATGCTAGCCATGCTAAGGAGTAAATACCATCACTCTTGCCTCATCAACTTCACCAACAGTTTACATTGATCATAAATTTATACACAGGAGGACATAATCGTGTGTTTGACCCTGCATGAAGGTAATCGGACCACAGGGCTTTTAATGTGTAAATATTACAGAAAGTTCTAGGATTGAGTTGACAAATTGTGCAACTTTTATTACTTGGTCATGTGGCACTTGATTCTGATGGCATTTATTTCCAGAGATTTCAAAAACAATGCTCCCATATCATCAAATTCCAGACTGTTTAAATACTAAGCAGCCTATATTACAAATAATGAAAATATTAACATAGGCTTAAAACTGACAAACCCTTTCATTATGCACAGTTATTTCACGGATGAATGACAATGTGGTTAATCATTCATCCGAGACTTTTACAGGATTACACCTTAGTCTAGTTAATAATATAAAGTTCAGGCACACTTCATGCCAAGGCTTACTGGTCATTGAAACAATGAGAGTGAAGTCTAGTAATAACTTAAGAATAACATATTGTTTGTCTAAAGAAAGCCATCCTTCATCCTGCTTTGAAAAACTCCAGAAGAGAAGATATAAGCGCTCTTGCGGGCTCTGTGCTTGAGGCAAGATATTATTTGAAAAATAATTCACAAAAAAGTCACAACTAAATTATAGCTATCAAAGTAGCCACAACTCCATTTTGCTCAATTAGATTAATTTCAACAAAGACAGAAACTCTTGTACCTCAGATAAAAGCCACGACAAGTATTTTTCTTGAGGTTCCGAAGTTGAAGAGGAATAAACAATGTCACCAATATTCAAGTGCACATGTTGATCGAGTGCAGTCTGGTCTGTGCAGGCGTGGCAGGGGAAAGTCAACCGGTTAACAATCCTGGTTCAGTAGGCTGCATTAGACCCGACACCAAGACAAGGCTGGGTCAAACATACGAGGCGCCATCATTAGAGTATATAATTAGAAAAAGAAAAACTAAGATAAATCCCTCGATCGCGATTATCCGCAAAACATATCAGACTCCGGGAATGTCGCCGAGAGGGACATCATTACAAACACTTCGTCTCCGACGTGCTCCACCCTGATTTTCAAACACACTGAGGCGTAGAGAGACAAGGAGGACGGATCAACAGCATCGTTAGAGCAAGCAACCGCAGCACATGCAAAACAATAAACGATGACGATTTCTTCAAGAACTTGAAGGGTAAAAAACTAAGTTGACGTTTTTCCAGGACATGCCAACACTTTATACAGCAAGCGACGGGAAACTGCAGCAAACCGTGTAAACAGTAACATGTTACACGTATTAACGAGACGATGTTACACCACTTTAAGCGTCGTGTGAACAAGACGTGCAGAAATAACGTCGTGGTTTTATTCTAAGCTTTCAAAACAAGGTTAGACAGCAGCGACACACGGTGCTAATTAACAGTCACCGGCAACAACACGGGTCAGACCTTGAACGAAGCTGTAAATCACGTCTATATGAGCAACTTCATAATAGACAGGGACAGGACTGGCTGTACAAACCGTGTTGATAAACCTGAAGGAAACCAGAGCGAGTGTTTTAACGAAGTTTCCTCCAGGTTATCGATAGCCAAAGTTAGCGAAGTTAGCTGGCCCGGCGGTGCTGTCAGAAAGTTAGCTCCACTTTAGCATTAGCTCTCCTCTCGAACAATAACAACACACGGGAAGCGACAGTGAACTTGTACCAAACCGAGCCACTGTAATGTCTGTGACAACACTTCTGAGCGGCCACGGTAATCTCCACTGACAGCCTACCTGCTGCTGCTGCTCCGCTCCAAGCGGCCTGGCCGCCATTTTGAGAGCAAAGGGAGGTGCACAAATTACAGCCACATCGTCATTTTTGCCCTCCTAAACGTTCCCCTCCGCTTCGACCCAGGTCGACGTTAAACGTGACGGAGAGGCTGAACTCACCGTATTGTTCGTGCCCGTGGATTTCCCGTAGCCGTCTCCGCACGCTGACACGACCTGACAGGGCGTGATGTGGAGGTGAAGTGAGCGTCTTCTCCGCTCCTGCTGCTGCCGCTGCTTGTTTCTTCTTCTCCGCCTCACTCCCCTTCAAGCGGGAACGCGCACGGAGCTCGCGTTCACGGGCTGCCGGGGGCGCGCACGCCGTTTGTCAGGAAAAAAAAAAAGTTTATTTCTTTAACTCTTACATGTCTTCCATTTAGTCATCAGAGTTTTTGAGCAACTTTTGTAATTCATTCGACACATTCATTTATCTAATAAGTTGTCTTGACAACTCGGAATGGGACAAATGGGAAAATATAACTTTCCCCATTTGATAACTTTCTATATTCCAAACTACACACATTAATATTTCCAAAATGATTGGAAGAATGTCTGTTATCAAACAGAAAACATCAGGTATTGAAAACATTTCTGAAATCACATTCCAAGGTTAGCTTTTTCATGAAATGTTAAAATGTCTTTTTTTTTCAGCATCTGATGTCATCTGTTTTCAAATTGAAATAAAATACGTGTTTATTATCATTAGTAACCATTGCATCGTGTTTTTATGTAATGCAATACACCAATGTTTTTTTAATATGGAGTTTGTGAGAACATGAATATTACTATTTAGACACCCCAAATATACAAACCATAAGTTGGGTGTCTTTCGTTTCAGATTTTTCATTTAAATCATTCTTCGATACACAAAGATTATATATTTAACTTATTTAAGAACCAAAACAAAACAGACTGTAAACTATAAATTCAACCTAATATGACAAAAGATTTTTCATGAAAAAGAAGTTTATTCATAAACTTCTCAATCAATGTTGGCTAAAGCCCGTCACATCTTAGCCAGTGCCATTTGTATTCCATGGCTCTTGTGCTTGTAATAACATCACTTTCAATTATTTCTGCTATCTGATGCTCAGTTCCGACTCTCAGTGTTGAGTTACATCAGGTACTCTTACTGGAAGTGTCTGGGGACACATTAGGAATAAATGTTAAATTAATTTCTTTGGATCCACAGTTACAGCAGAGGCCACAATGGACACTGTGGCAGGCCGGTTTGGGTTCACAAGCTATGTTTTAATGGAAAATCTGTGTCAATGATTGTTGTGTTGAGGTGGACTGCTATTAAAAACTTGTCATGCATGGTGATGGTGGGCTTGTTGTGTGGTCTGTCGCATTGTCCTGATCTGTGGCAGAGATCAAGTAAAGCGACATAACGCTTGATACCAGGTTGTCGTTACACTGAATTCAATAAACTGATAAAGACGACGGGATGTTGGAGTCAGGACAAGGCCCAAACATATCTTTTTGTTTTATTCCATTTATTTTGATATAAAAGCATATTCAGACCCCCCTCCCCAAAATAATTTGATTAATTAGTAAAGCGCAACACACATTTACCACACACTGTCAGGGGGAGCAGACTCGAACACTGGGTGTAAAGAAAACCTTTGTGCAGATTTAATCAGTGGGAAAACACAAAACCCCCTCAAACAATCATTAATGAACATCACACAGACAACGAAGCTGTTTGACCAGTGAGAGCAGTGAAAGGCTTCATATTCAAGGATAGATATAGGAATTTTTTTCTCAAAACACTGTTCATAGTTTAATTATCTGCATATGAAATATTCAATCTTTATAGTCTGTTTATACGTCACATCGGTAAACATTCATTCTCCAGACCTGCTGCTGTGCAGAACAAATAGAAAATGGTAGATTTTGCATCATGTTTGCTGTATATATATATATATATATTAACCAATGTCTCATAACAAAAAGATAAGTCCTGTGCAATTTTAACAGCTCAGCTATTCAAGAGTGACTCATCCCCACCAAACAAAACCTCTCCTTTCCTCAAAGCCCACCCTGACGGCCTCCAAGAAAGGCTATCGACTGCCTCTGTAATCCCATTTTCCAAAATATTACAGTACAGTCAATCACACAAACATCTCAGGTCTGATCTAGGCAGGGTCTTACGCTTTCCTTTGACAAGTCATATATACACTTGATAACCAATGATATAATGAAACAGTTCCCAATGTTTTTGCCAATTAACAATGTTTTTTTTCCCAGCTTTCTCGAGGCAATCTTGGTGCGCTACAAGTTTTATTTAAGTAGTAAATTATTCTAGTGAATCCTAAATAAGTCAAATTGATCATGACAACTGGAAAAGGAGCACTAGTGTTATTCTCTGTACATCCATTAATCCAAACTATTAAAACACCTCTGCTTCAGAAAACTTTCAATGTTTTACCTTTCAATAATGCTGCACCATGAAATTAACCCGACACTCATTTAATTATATCTTATGATCAGATTGTATTTGTGCACTGCAACATCTCAGACGTCTGCTGGCATTCGGGTCAGAGTTCGTCCTTCACAATAACATGTTATTGTGCCACCTGCTGGACACTGAGGGTAAGAAAATACACACACAAAAAAAAGTAAATAAGATGAAAGAAACCCAGAAAACAGAATCAGGAGGTATATTTCTCTTTTATAAATTGTAAAGTATTTTACCCATCATCACCATGGTTCCATTCAGAGCAGAAGTAATAGGCACGAACCACCACACTCTGCTTTCCACATCATGTTTCAGAGCACAATCGGGGAAAATTCACTGCAGTAACCTCATCTCCTGGTGTCAAGAGCTCGCTTTCTTCCAGGCGACTCACTTATTACCAGGTAAATCAGCCAGTACAGTAAAAAAAAAAAAAAGAATTCCACCTTGTGCTAGTAAAATCTGCATATTCTGAAACAATCAGCTCCAGCGGCATCTCTCTATTGCTTTGATCACGTACATCGACACACGGCAACAATTAAGTAACAGATTGCCATGGGAGGGATACATTGCATGTATACAAGTGCAAACAAATCTTTTTTTTTTGGTAGATCACACTGAAGCAGCCCTTCTCTTGTCCACTTTTGGTGGTGCTGTGGACGAGTCAGCACATCCAAACAGCTTGAGAAAAGTGCTCTAAAATAATTCGCGGCTCACTCCTCGCTGGTTTCTGTGACAGTTATTTGAAAAATTATGGAATAATAAGAAACATCAAAAACAAAACAAACAAAATAGATCTGTACTGCCGATGTTGAGCCTGTCTAACAGTGAGAAGAGGTCGACTTCATTCATAGGCAGATTTTGCAACAGTGGTAGCTGTGAATGTGTTAAGAGGCCAAAGCCATAGTTTTTTTTCTTTTATAAACAGATTTTTGAAATATAAAACATTTGGAAAGCTGACGTCCGCTATTCAAACTATGCAGCAGCAAAAGCAGCAGCAGCTCTGGCCATTGGATTTTTCTGTCGGACTACACAAAGACACACACGCACACACCAGCAACCATACAAACACACATGCACATATTTTCTTTCAGTGTGTAAAAATAGAAGATTGAACACAGCTAGAATATGGTAGATAAATCTACTGCTTAAAGGTGGAAGCTTTTTTTTTTCTCTCTAAACCTTTTCAAATCTGCTATTCCCATTTACATCAATCAAGTACCTGTCTGAATCCAATAGAGATTTATACATCTATTGTCACTTCTATACATTTTCTAAAAAACAGACATGGCTTAAATTAATTCATGATCAGCAGGCATAAAATACCTTCATAATTCTCCTGTGCAGTTTTACAAAAATCTGTTTTGTTTACCAAAAAGAAAAACCTACAAAAAGTAAAGAAAAAGGAAAATCAAGTTGAATGAGCATTTGAAAGCTCCTTGACGTGTCGCTGTGTTTGTTTGCTTGAGGAAAAGGAACCATAGTACACAGCGAGCGCCCGCCCGGGATGTTGCTGGTACAAATGATAGGGGGACTGAATTAATTGACCATCAGGAATGAGAGGAAAAGGGGGGGGGGGGGGGGGGGGGGGGGGATTGCTGCAAGGTGGCTCAAAGACGCCACACAGAAGGGAATTTACATTCTGAAGCCTCACTTGAAAACTCTTAAATGTACTGCCCGTGTTGTGGTCATAGTGCACAGAGAAAGCAGCCCTGAGTTCTAGTACAGGGTAGGTGCTGTAACATTTAAAGCACCATCGGGGGAGGGGGGGTGGGGGTGGGGGGGTGTGTTGGGTACCTGCCCGTAGGTCTTCAAGGCTCTTTAGGCAATGGTGGGGAAAACATGTGGTCTTGGGCTAACAGTGCTGTGGGAAGTCTAAGCGTGACTCTGTTGAGCTATGGTACAGTTGATAAGGCTCTGGTATACAATTTCATGGTCATTCTTGGTCTCCCTCCCCCGGCTGCCACCATGCTAATTGTATATCCAAGCAGCAAACGCCGTCAGCGGCTTGTTCGCCTGCTTCTCGGGCTGGGGATTTTTCAGATTGCACGTTACATTGATTCTATGACGTTGGTACTTCGTCCCATCGCTCTCCCTCACATTCTTCCTACCTCGGAGGATGATCCTTTTCTGTCCTACAGTTCAAACAGTTATTCTCTGGACTGCCCTGACCCCACCCTCCCCCTGTTTATTTCAATGCTGATTGAGACTGCTCGGCTCTCGGGTCACGCAGGCTCGATGACTTGGCTGTTGCGTCACGGCTGCCCTTTTCTCCCCCATCGCACTAAGGACGCTGTGCAGTGGGCAGTCCAACATTAATCGATGGGAATTTTGTCTTCCAGTTCCAGTGGACTGCCCTCCACGGGCTCCTCGCTCTTTCCCAGCTCCTGCAGCTGTTGCCTCCGCTGTACCTCCGCCTTCAGGTTCTCCAGATCCTTTTGGCTGGAAGGGAACAAACAGAAAGCTTTTATAGGGCTGAAATAATCAGCAGGTCACATGTTCTAGATACGAAACTATGGAGCTTTTTCGATCATCAAGGAAAAGCTGGATTTGGGGCAATAAACTTTGAATACAACGTTTTTGAACTAACGCGACCGCGTGAAAATGTTGAAAAGCTGGATAATATGACTCCAACAAATGTCGGTGGGAAATGGTCTTTGACACTATTTTGTTTACACTTCATAACAGCAGCTGTGTGAACACACGAGTTTGGATTATGGAAGGATGTGTCAAAACATTACGGAAGTGGTATTTTTTTTTTTTTAAAGAAAAAAGAAAAAAGAAGAAAAAAAAAACAGAAAAGTGCAAAAAAAACAGAAATTCAGTGAAGGAACAAAAGAAGAAATGCCAAAAACAAGTTAAAAAAGGCAAGTGAAGCCACGGTTCCACCGTACTTTCTGCGCCAGGACGTCGTGGGGTGGGACGGGTTTTCGCGTGGTCTGACTGAAAAAGTTGTGGATGGTACGGAAAGAAACCGCGACCACCAGCTATGATTTTCCGTCACCCCTTCGTTGAGGTACCGAGCCCCGAGGAACGGGTCTGTGAGTAGGAGCGACAACACTGCTGTCTGCAGATTGGTAGTGACGATCGCCACTCTCGTCTTGCCCGCAATATTCAAATATTTCATCGGCCGTAAACCCTCCTGCTGTCGTTTACATACGCCACTTTATGCTCACGGGATGTTGAGTTAACTGGGGTTATTGAAACGTCTGAGCTCGACACACTGCAGTGTTTCAACGAGGTGCAGACGCTCCTCTCAGTAACAGGAGGAGGAGATTCAGCAGGAGCTGGACGCTGCTGTTTACAATGAGAAAGTTTGTGCTGTGTCACAGTGAACGACTCGAATGGCCGCAGAGTTGCTGCTGGCCGTTTCAGTGTTCTTCGCTCGACGCGTCCCCGAGTCGTTAACAACCCCGCCTATATTTTAACCGTACTTTCTGTGGTGGGACCGCATGAGAGTTGGGCCTGGGTGCGCTTTGCCATACCATACCCTCCCCTGCTCCGCTCCGGCACCTACTGCGCGGTGGAATCACGGCTTAAGACTGAAATATGAGTGTGAGCCTTTATAGGAAAAACTGAGGGCCTGGTACTGCTGTTGGTGTTTGCTATGTTAAAACTGTTGCTGCAGAATGGGTAACCTTTTGTTGCATTCGTTCTGGTGGACTATATGTTTAAGTGAGAATATCAAATGAAAAATTGAAGACAGAAACGGACTAGACTGAATATGATAGGAAAGTAATGTAGTGTACAGTTTGCTCATTTGTTGTTGAGAAAAACGACGTAAAGCTTGAAGCTGCCAGAGATCAAGGATCCTTTTGGAGTGCCAGTTTAATATTCTCCATTCTCTAGTGTGCCATAAGCACCAATATCCATGTTTTAACTGCAATCAATAATAATTAAAACAGTTGTATATCTTCTTTTGGAATGAATGCCAACACTTTTACCACATTTAATCAGATAGTAACATCATTTCCCAAGAGAATAGATGGAAACCCACAACAAAAAGTTTTGAGCTCTGATCGTGAGCCTCATACGAGTCTGACAATTCTTTGACATTACCTGAGAGGTATAAAGATAATGCCATTTATGATGTTGAGCTGCTCCAGAACGCTGGCCATGTTGGGGGCCGTGAACTGAAAACCAGGAAAGAAAAAAAGAGAAACTTGCTTAAATTCTGTAAGCAAAGTGAAGGTATCCCCACTTCTCATCTTGGGCAAGCGCAGTTTCCTTTTAAGACACAAAGTTATGGCTAAATGTTTAGGCCTGAAGTCAGTCACCTTCAGAGGCATGATGCTGGCATTGGAGCCGTTCTTGTAGATCTCATTCATGGTTCTCTGAAGAGCTACAGCCTGCTGGGTGAGATACTTCAGATACTCTGAGCTCTCCTTTGTTTTCTCGTGAGCCTCTCCCATCTGAAAAGAGGAGAAGAAAAAGAAAATCCACATTTATAGGGGAAGCTTCTTTGTGTGATCGAGGCGCGTTGTCTCCTGTACCTGGTTCTTGTAAATGGTGTAACCCTCCTTCTCATGCTGCAGCGCTGAGCGGAACTCGGCCTTGCTCTCATAAACCCTAGCAACCAGATGATGGCTGGAGAGGGAGAAGCACAGTCATCAGTCACCACGTGGGTAATGTTCTTTTACCTGTGCATGTACAAGATGGACTCCTCTCACCTGAGAGCCACTTTGAGGGATCGGGGTCCGTGGTACTTTGAGTTGATAGACAAGGCGTTCTCCAAGAATCTGAGCGATAAATCGTACTCCATCACTCCGTGAAGCACCAGGCCAATGTTACTCTGTGAACACAAGAAGAAGAAACAGTCTTAAGTTCCTTGTTTTTCCCCGTGAAACATTTAGAATTCGCCAGAAGTGCTTGAGAAATGCACATGGCATAATCCAAAGCTTTTTCTCTTGCTGTAAAGTTCTAAAGATGGGTAGACTTTCTCCCTAGTCACCACACAGAGCACCACCTGATGTCCTTCATCTCGCCTCATGTTCATATCATCCATCCCGTTTTGCCCACCGCCTGCCCTCAGGCGTGAGTCTGCACAGCATCCGGGCGACCGCACAACAGAAAAATGCTATCAGATTATTTTTTTTTTTTAACTGCTCCACACTGTTACGCTCAACCTAAAACTGTCAATGCTCACTATGACAGAACACACACACACACACACACACACACACACACACACACACACACACACACACACACACACACACACACACACACACACACACACACACACACACACACACACACACACACACACACACACACACACACACACACACACACACACACACACACACACACACACACACACACACACACACACACACACACACACACACACACACAAAGCCAGGCGTGACAACAACATTTTCAAGCATGGGTTCTTTGTTATTCTTTCAGTTCTGCACTAATTCACAATCATTGGTGAACTTGACTTTTAATGATATGAGCCGTGGTTCTCCTGCAAGGTGAACAAGAGGCTCACGGGTTTCATCTGATAGGGCATGCTGCTTAAGGTCCATCTGACTCGTGCCCCTACATTACAGAATGGGTCGTCACCTCTTTAGGTCATCTTAATGTCCTCTTTATACTGAGCTCGATCTAAGGAAAGTTTTTTAATGATGCTAAGATATTGTTGGACGAATAATTTCATTCCTGTTTAAAGATTTTGATTTGATTTTCGTTGATATTCAGAAGTCTGACACAAAAACAGGCCAGTCAGGATGATTGATTCACAAAATTGCAGCTTGAGTTTGTTATTTTTTTGTCAATCCCATCACTACACTTACGTCTAGCAGCGCCATCTCCGGGTGATCCTCCCCGCACACCACCAACATGAGGTATCGTGCACGATAAAGCAGCTTCAGGGCAGTAGAAAGCTGCCCGTTGGCAAAGCAGTACAAAGCCAAGTGCATCTGAGAGGGAAAATGAATAAACAGGGAGGTTAAGAGGCTTCGGTCACCTTCAGTCAAAAACAAATGCACTTGACATGTTTGATTTCTTAACTCACATATTCTTGAATTGTGTTGGGATGCTCGATGCCCAGTACTCGCTCGCTCATCAGGACGGCTTTCTGCTGGTTGCTGAGAGCCTGCAGGTTAACACTTGGATGTCATTCCGGGCCATACAATGAATAAAATGCTCACCTAACAGAGTCTGAGTTGCCGAGCGTGTGTGTGTGTGTGTGTGTGTGTGTGTGTGTACCTCAGGGTGGTCTCCCATAATGTAATTAAGGCGTGCAAGCAGGCGCAGGCAGGCACAGATCTCCACATGCATGGCTCCATACACATTGTTGAAGAGGTTCAGGGCCTCATTGATCAGCTCACAGCCCTCCTTCAGAAACCCTGCACAGCGTCCAAATTCACAGACAATAGTTTTACACATTTACTATTGTGCTTACATACTCAAACATACTGAAATCAAACATTTCATGGCCCGTAGACTCATGAGTGTCACCTTGCTGCACTTTGGCCTGTCCGCTCTGGAAGAAGTGGAACGCGTCTGAAGCTTTGGGGTTGACGTGCTTCACCACGGGGAAAATGTTCAGGATGTCCTCCTCTGTGAAGGCAGGTTTGTGGCGGCTGTCGAAGTTGTACTCCTTTATCAAAATCTGAAAATAACACGAACATTATTGATATGAAAACTGGATGAAAAATAAAGGTTTTTATAAAAACTGAATATTTACGATTTGAATTCAAGAATCCATGCTTTTACAAAGGCTAAAGACAATTAGAATGAATGATGCATTTGACCTCTATCGGATGCAGAAATGGGAATTTGAAAATGAAAAAGGAAAATATGTGACTTACACTGAACACATTCAAGACAGATTTCATTGAATTGTATTTTTCTTTTCTATTACTAGTGTGCAATCTTTCCCATGCTGGATACAGTGTGAAACACCCAAGAAAAAACATCACATAAAATCGTCTATTAGATTGATAAGAGGTTTCCAAAAAATATTAAAGATATTCAATTTACAGACTGGTAGCTGGTATCTTGCCAGGAATAAAGGGAACCAAAGGCATACAGCTGCAACTGAAACAAACTGAGTACAATGGTTTTCCTAAACTGTAAAACATCAATTTGTTTTAAATTAGCTCAAAGTCAAAAAGTCGAAGCCTTTGATTCTTTATCATTTTTGGCTGTGAGGTCTGAAAATACATGGTTAATATGATTCCTCTTTTTTTCAAACTAAAGGTCATGTTTATTACAAATTTAAAATTCTTTAAAACATGGAAGTTTGTGAATGTTGTAAATATTCAATTTATTTTTTATTTTTTGGGTCATTTCAAGAAAAAAAGCAGTTTCTTCTGGATTACAAGGGGATATCTTTTGACTGAGGGTGACAAATATGAATTGTTATTAATGCCTCAGCAACCAGAATTTGGACAATGCTTCTGTACTTCATTTTATCTGTTGTTGAAGGTACATCACTGAATCTTGTTTATTCTGTTCATTAGAATTACTCAGTATATTTGTTATTCAATGGCAGACAAACAGCGTAAAAAAGCAATTTCTTAAAAGGGACAAATCTTATTTTTCCTTGGGGAAATAATAAAACAGGTGAAGTTATAGTAATGGTTCACAATCTAAATCCTGTTAGGGATGATAGGATGGGAATATAAAGGGTTAATCCTTTTTGGGTTATCTGACGAGGACCAGAAAAGGTCAGGGTCTTCGATTCCTGTCACGAGGCGGTACGGTTATTTTTAAAAACCAGAATCTGTTCATTAAATGTAGTAAAGCTTGTATCAGGTCCTCTGGTAAAGCGAGTGTTTATAAACTGTACTGCGTTTACCTGGATGCCAGTTTTGACAGAAATTTCTCTGAGCAGAGTGGTTTTCTGAAGGCCGTATTTCTCCACCACCTGGTCCGCGCTTTCACTGATTACAGAAGGAAAAATAAATAAATAAAAAAAATTCAGAATCCCACACTGCCACCCCCGGATCATCAAATGGCCTTAACGTCCGTGTCACAGGAACAGACTGAGCTCTCCTCACCACTGTATGGTGAAGCGATAGTAACTCTGGGCTTCCGAGGCGATATTCTTCCACAGCTCGCTGGGCGTCAGACTCGCCCACGCCGTGTTGTCGCCTCCGCCGGGGACCCTGTTGCGCCGCTTGCGGCTCTTACGACGAGACACGAGCTCGTCGGGAGGCAGGTGGGCGACGGCGTCGGGAAAGGAGCTCAGGAAGCAGTTGAGGAAGTGGCTCACGGCTGCGGAGAGGGCCGACAGCTCCACGCCCTGCGAAAAAACCCACAATCAGCCCTTTCCCTGAAGAGACGAGATAAAGTGCTGCAATCCAGCTCAAACCGACCTGCAGGTATGTCTTGAAGATGTGTTTTGCACATCTGGTGATCAGCTCACTGATTCCAATCCTCTAAGGGAGAGAGAATAAAAAAACAGTGTATCGGTATCACTGTCCACATGACGACTGTTGGCATGATGCAACTCATCAGATTTTTCAGGAGAGGACTCACATAGAAGTGCTCCAGCTGGGCTTTAGCAGGAGTCTTATCCACAAACTCCAGCACCGTGCCCAGGTAGCGAATGTTGATGCCTCTCTGGTGTAAGGCCTCCGTCAGCGTGGCTCCATCCATTGGCAGAGCGCTGTGGTCCAAACAGTCCTTAACCTGGTGGGGAAATGCCACAGTTCACAAAAGTACTGGTACTCTTTACTTGAATACAGATAATTCTGTCAAAAAAAAAAAAAAGATATATAATTTGTTTACTTCAGTAGAAGTGGTAAAAAAAATAAATAAAGGAGCGGTCGTGAAATTGTTCTAGTAACACAGTGGATACAGTCTGTCAGTGTGGATAAAGCATCTTAATCTTAAGATCATGATTCAACTTGTATTGGTTTTGACGTTTCCCATAACCTGGCTTTTTTCATCCAATACACTGAAATCTATCTGAAACTTTCATTTTGGAAGAGAAACACGAAGGTTTGCAATTCAGTCATTATCGATGTAACTAGATTACTCTTCAGTGGCTTTGATTTTATCACTGTAACTTTGCATCAACTAGGCTGGAAGAAGAAAGTAAGGGTGAGAAAGTAGGTTTGTTCAAATACGGGAAGGAAGAATCCTCCGGGAAGAGAAAGAATCAAGACGAGAAATCTAAAAAACAAGTGCAAATACTTGAAGTGTTACTTGCCGCATTTAAAAAGGACGCACTGTAAGACGCCTTTGTACACATGCGCATGCAGAGACACAGACCGTGAGGCTACGTGTGTGAGCTGCAGTAACACTGACCAACGAGGGGATCTGACAGGACACCAGGAAGGCCGCTGTGTCTTTGAGCAGCTGCTTCTGCTTCTGGACATCGTCTGCACTGTCGTCTGGGAAACGCACTCCTGGCACGACAGCACAATCACACACAGTCAGCTAACTGTAGAGTTGGATTTTGTGAAGATCAATCGAGTTGTTCAAAATACAAGCAAGAATGAAAAAGAAATCAGTTATTCACTGAAAGGCAAATATTTGCAATTCACAGATGTCGTCAGATGCATTTTGTGTTTCTCTCTCGTGTTCTAATAAAGAGGGCTCATCAGGTAACTGAAGGCAGCTGCCCTCTGCTTGGAGCCCAGAGGCAAGTTCTTCTGCAATCACGCAAAAAGCCATTAAAATATCTGGCAGCAAAATACGACTCCGAGAAAATGTGGAGAACTCAACTGTTTCATTTTCTGTACCTTTTCTATTTATTGACGTTTCATGTATGTGGCTGGGGGAAATGTCTGTTTTAAAAATGTCACAATATTATTCTCACACAAAGTACAACTTGAGCCTTTCTTCAAAGTGAATTAAAAATAGTTGCTGGAATGAATTCTTCCCCAATGACATTGGTTTATACAAGGCGTTCTTCTGTTCAGGTCTTTTGCAATCAGACCTCAAATCTTCACACATTCATCCTGCTGAAAAAATCCAGACAATCTTTTGTGCAGGATTGCATTTGCTAGTTATCATCTACTTTTTAACATATTTCACAGTACGTGTTGCCCGTTACTCGCTTCCAGCACGACAAGTTGTGAACTTGGAGAAAAGTTTTCCTTTAGGTCCTTACTGTTTTGTATTTGCCTGTTGAGGAGGACTTCAAGAACGGGTTCTCAACCGACTTGTCTGGTTAAATAAAGGTTTAGAGTTAATAAAACACTTTCCACACTCACCTGGAGAGTAGATGTCCGGGTTGAAGCGGATATCGAAAGACGTGTTGCTGATGGAACCGACCGCCTTGCAGGCATTCAGGACCACCTCACGACTTTTGGGATCTGTTTGTAATTTTAGTCACACATGAAGACACTTTAAAAAAATGTTTAAGTCACAACAACAACAACAATGACAGGGACATCAAATCAACACACTGGAAAAGGGATGAATTAAACCAAGTCAACACTGAGTGTGGGCATATGTTTTCTTTCAGTAGGAATAACCAAAATACTTCAGATCAGTGGGAGGCAAATACCCATTTCAAGTATTGGCTGAAAGTTGTACTCAATGAAACTAAATAAAATTAAAAGTAGAAATCGAAAATACTTTTATTTTATTAGCAAATGGACAAATGCTTAAATGGTTTGATTCACCATAATGTCTGAATGAACCTGCTCTCTTTAGTGGGATGTATAATCTGTATATTCCAATTTTATTTGGGATAACATGTAAAAATGATTTTCTGAAACTACTTCTGGAAAAACCTAAATGCAATGGAAAAGTTTTTTTGATATCTTGATGTAGTGCTGTGACCAATGTCCCAGGAATAACCTTCCCTCGCCACAGTAAGCTCTGGTAAAAGACTTTGTAATAGTATTGGCAATAAGAGCTTTGGTTTTACTTGTCAGGCAGAAAATCCCTCCCATCAGATTATTCTAGATAATGATAATACAGATTATTATAGACATTCCAAAATCTAATTCTACTAGCAGCACTGCAGACAGTTCAATCAGATCAGTTCTGAATTAGCTGGTGTGATGAGCACACTGGAGACTGTTTAGTACCCTGATGAACCACGACTACCAACAATGCGGATTTGACATGCAGGTTATTCATCCAGGATCAATGCAGCACCACACAAACCATTCAACACATGGTCATTCATGCATTGCAAAGCACACCGATTAAAAAGGATCATTTGGTTTATTGGGGTCAAATCTGGCTGCGGCGGGATCACAGGCTAGTTGGGTTGATTGGGGGCCAACACTCATCCCCATGGCAGACCGAGGACCGAACAGAGAGATGAAGTCAGGTGGAATGAAGCCATTAGAAAATTCATTCCATGTACGCTTCCTAAAAACAGGATCAAATCAGGAGTTTTGGATAAAAATGTCTTGAACCTGCTTGTTTCTAAACTCTAATCCACCAGAGTATCTCTCCCTGTACCGTCCCGGCCCTGCCTTTTGGGATCGTTTTTTTGGGACGTACCAATACCAGGTCCGTCCTCGGCGACTAAGGTCTCTGCCAGCTCTTTGGCCTGAGCTAATCCTGGCATACTTTCTTCAAGCTCCTTACCCTCCAGTGGGCTCTTGCACTCGCCATTCTGGGTGGCTGCGGGCTCTACAGGCCCATTCGTGGCGGGCTTTGTGGAGCTTTCGTCTCCGTCACTCGCCGTGTTGGAGACGGCAGACACGGCGGCGTCTGTCTGGCTCGCGCCGTCGGTGGAGGCGTTTGCTGCAGCGGAGGAGTCTGAAGGTGCAGCCTGTGTCGCGTCAGCGTTGCTCTGTGTGGATGCGTCCGTGATGGCGGGCGTGTCCGTCTTCTTACAGTCTTTGTTTGCTTTCTGCTGCATGAGCTGTAACGCTGCCATCTTCATGAAGAGAAGATATCTGTGGGATGAAAGAGAGAAACACATTTAGCTCTTTAGGGAGACGCGAATCCCCACAGTGCACACTTACACCTACCTGTGCTCAACAAAGGCCTCAATGAGCTCCTGGCGCAGACAAGCCAGGCGGTGGCGGTGCTGGAGGGGGAAGCCGTAGCGCTGACTCTCTGGAGGCAGCTCCTCGCCCTCCACTGGCAGGAAGTTGAGGTCAGGAGGGAAAGTGCGAAGGAGGTCCAGAATGTAGTGTCTGCCGTCGTTTCCGATGATGCCTTTGCACTCGACGGAGGAGCACAGCTCCACCGTCTCATTCTTCTCATTCAGCACGTTGTGACGCTGGACCTGAAAGTCACAGGAGAAGGAAATAAACTGTTAGAAGAGCAAACTGGATAAAATGACATCTATGAGTGGTTGACTTTACACAGCATCACTTTAATATAACTTTGTATGGCCTTAAATCTATGTGTACGCAATTATTCATTTCAAAAATCAATCCATTGTCAGTTATTTCTATACTCATAAAATAGAAACTGAACTACTTAACATTTGGATTTTGACAATTATAAAATAAATGTCATCTTTTGAAATATTTCATTGCATAAAACTGTACTAGAAATTAAATGCTGAAAACATGAAAATTATATATGCTGTTGTATTTCAAAATTTTATAGAGCAAATACAGACAAATATGCATAAGAGAGTTTAGTTTTAAAACGATAAGTAAATTAATAACTTAAGAGAATGAAAAACTGAATGTCTGGATGAAATGCAGTACAAGCACAAGTAAACACATGACTGACAAGTGTAACAGTTGATTAAAATGGTTACAAGTATTGTTTTCAGTAGAATTTATGATTATTATCATGCTTTGTTTCCTAAACCAGCTGCATGTCCCCAATTCAATAATAAGGCTGTGAAAGATGGAGCTTAAACTGTTCTTGCACCTCAAACTCAGTCAGAATCTATTTTACTAAATTATTGACATTTGTTTTTAGTTTAACAATAATGTAGTATTTCAACATGCTGCTGTTTGTATTCATATGCTGCGGTGACAAGGAATCGTGACAAACAGAATTTCAATGACAGATCTTATCGTAATGATTTCACCCAATAGTTATGCGACTGACCTTGAGTGGCCTGCTGGTTTTATCCAGCAGCTCCATATATTTGCTGTGAGACACGACGGTCTTTCCGAAGTCGATGGAGCCGTAGATGACGCTCTGCTCCTGTTCACGCTCCAGGATTCCCGGGATGATGGACTGGGCAGTGACGCGGTAGCCTCTGTAATCCACCACCACTGTTCCCAGAGTGTAGAGGCCCTCCACATCCACCGCCCCGTAAGCGCGCACCCCGTTCAAGTCATTGGTGGGTGCAGCGTGGGCGGCGGCATCACCACCCAGCTCACGGTAGTGATCCCGCACGTCGAAGCCCAGACTGAAGAAGATGTTGTTCCAGATGAACATCTGCATCCGCGTCTCCTCTCCAGGGTTGATGGCCATCACGTTGCCGTCAATCACCGCCATGGCGCCTCGAGTGGCAGCAGCTGCAAAGTCGCTGTGGACCTGCGGGAGGAGGAGCAGGATGAAGAGGAGGTGGTCGTTAGGAGGACTCCGACAAACAAATGACTGCAATCAACTACAGATCTGAGTGAATCAGAAAATCTCCAAACTGTAAATGTCACATCTGGAATGAACATAAATACATTTGCAAACATATTTTTCGAGAATCTCTTGTTTAATTTATGAAAATTAGGAGCAGCAATGCACACAACTCTTCCACTTTGTTTACCTGTATTATTGAGACTTTTGCTGTTTGATGATTTGAAAAAACGATTTATTAGGAGTGTTTCTACAATTGATGTTTGTAAGTCGGGACTGAGTGTGGTGTTTTTGGGTAATGGTGAGTGGAACATTAGCGCTGATGTAAACCAAAACAACTCAACTTAAGTTCTACTTAATCTATAAGAACAGAGAGATTTGAGCCTTTTCTTTAGGCTGTGATACAAGCATGACACCCTTTGTGTTTTGCAGCTTGTTCTCCACACATCAACTGGATGGAACTTTTTATTTTCTTGTGTGTTCTTTGACAGCTATTAAGTGATTCATCAGAAACCTGAAGTGCCCTCCCTTCCCTTCCCTTCCCTTCCCTTCTCGTTACTCCTACAGTTCAAATTAAGTGCAAACCCAAATCTGCCTCATTATGTCCTTAAAAACATTTTCTTATTTCATAATACATAGCTGCTCTGAAAGAATGAGGTCAACATCAAAATACACATGGGGGAGTTTTGGTGTCTTGGAGATGTCTGTCAAAAGGTACAAACTAAAGCTCGAGCAACAAGTACCCATCAATTCGAAATGAATGAGACTGCGTGCTTTCTGTGGAAAGGGAAAATCTCGCATTCAGAAACTGAGCAGAGGAAGTTCTGCCTTACACAAAGAGATCACATTGCCTGTCAGCAGGCGTGTGTGAGTCAGCCTCATCTGCTCTCCTCAGTGCATTGTTGGTAACAGATTCATTAACAGGAAGCAGACTTTATGTCGACAGAGGAGCAATAGACAGATGCCGTACCTTGAATATGGCTCTCTCCCTCAGCAGCCGCTCCGGCAAGTTCTTCCGGGGAAGTTCTCTGGTGGTCTGCAGCTCCTCGTTCCAATCTCTCGTCTGAAGATGCAAACATTAGATAAAAATGTCAACAATAATAAAAAAAAATTATATTTCTGTGCCTGCTGGATTCCCACCTGTCCAGGTATGTGCTCCTCGTAACCCAGGCGGGAGGTGTAGGCGTCCTCGGCTCGAACACAGTCCATGGCGTGATCCACCTGTGGAGCGGTCCAGCTGTACACCTGGAAAGGTGTGGCTATCCTCTCAAAGGGGTGTCTCTGGACTCTACAGCAAAAACAAAAACAAAGAGATATCATTGCATATCGTTCACTGCAGACAGTTCATCCATAGTTTAAACAACCAGAACGGCACAGTTCAGTTCTCATGTCTGACCTGTAGCACATTTGACACATCCAGGCTAGAGACAATAACAAGTTAGGTCTGTATACTTGAGACTTTCTATCCGAGGTGTTGTTGAACCAGATCTTAAGACAATTCAATGTTGATCAACATTATGTCATTAACATACAACAAAACGTCTTTCAAAATTTGAAAACTGGACAAACATGCATTTACAGTGACTAGAAATCCTGAAGCCAGGGCAAGTTTGAACCTTTTCTTTTGCAGGGCGGTGAAGTTCTTCTTGAAAGCGGGGCTGATCTGGCTCAGGAGCTCCACCAGAGAGTGGCTCAGGAAGCTGGGATTGGCTGGTTTGGGATTAAATGTGTAGGTAGTAGATCTGGAACAAAGAGTGAATATGATGAAGTCGACAAAAATGAAAGAAAACTTCAACAACTTTCAAAGAAATGATTTGGATTTGTGCGGCAGCTGCTGTAAAGTTCCTTAAAAACCTCCATCAACAAACCACAAAACAGGACAAAAGTTTTAAACGGCTGTGATCAAGTTGTTAAAATAAGAGAAGGATCACCGCAGCATATTTGCCAACTGTAAACTGTAATCCACTTACATCTCATTATTTGGGCTGCTAAGCTTTCAATAGCCTCTAAATTTAGGCTTCTGCTCACAAGGTGCTGCTCTTGTAACTTCAACAACACTTGAGGCTGTATCCATCTTTAAATAGTGAATGTGCATGGACGTCGAGTTTAAATGAAAACTACACAGTCATCCCACGGTGGAGCTTCTTTCTCTTAAAGATCTGCAAACACTCTGCCTAAAGTGAATGACAAACGTTAGAAGGTGATGGAGAAATACAAGACTGAAGCGCTGACTGACTGGTTGAGGTAGAAGCCGCGTGTGGAGGCAGTAATGCTGACGTGGCGCTCCTCCAAGGTCACAATGTAGAGATACATCAGGTCACCGTGCATCTTCCTGTTTCCAGGCGGTGGGTTCCAGTCACTCATGGTGAGGACCTTCAGGCACTGCATGGGCTGCTCAAACATGATGACAACATATTTAAGATATAACAACAGAAATTTGACATGCAACACATGTGATGAACCTTTCTCTTCTCACCTTCCAATCCTTGTTCTGTGGCTGGAGCGGCACTAGGGGGCGCTCTTTGCTGCCTGGCAGGATGTGCTCTGGGGGTGTGCAATCGATTTGCTCCAGCTCATTGCCCTTTTTCTTGCGTTTCCCACTGTCTGCAAGGAGCAAAGTTTAAGTTTGTATCTTCCGGTGTGACAAGTGTTAAAAGTTGAGCAGAAAGGTGCAGATGGCTGAACGTGGTCACGCAGGACACCGCTACTTCATTTACTTTTGCAAAGAGATAACATCAGTGAAAGTGCTCAAACACTTTTAGACGTGCCGATCCTTTAACTGATCAGAAGAAAATATAACAAGTTTGGTCAAAGCGCTTGAGCACTCTCAGGGAAACGAGGAAGAAACCAGGTCATGAAGGTTAGTAAAGATTAGAGGAGCTTGATCAAACTGATCTTTGAAATCAAAGTGGGGACAAAATGATTTGATTACAATGTTTGCTCAGATGTGCTCCAGACACATGAACTGGGTTGCCCTAACACTGTCAGCAATAAACTGTAATCACATTAATGCCTGCAGCAGCTCAGGGAAACATGCAGAGACAGGAAGAGAAATGTGCGTTTCAGTAACATTGCTGTGACTTAGAAATGGAAACTAAAACCAAAGCTGCTTGTAAGTGGATCCACTGAGTGAACCAGCATCACTTTGTGAGGGGAACCATGACCCGAACTGTGCCCTCTAAAGGAAAAGTACATCTTAAAAACCATGAAGAAAGAGAAAATATTGCTGATCACTGGTTTACCTACAGATGACTGTCATGTCTACCACTAGCTGCAGTTACGAGGACCGTAAGTAAAGTAGCATCACGTTAACATTTCTATCTAATCATATAAGCCATAACCAATCACACTTAAATTGGTTGGCTTGACTGAAATTCGGTCGGAAAACTTGGTATAACCGTTTTTGTGATCTGATCAATTATGGCACATCAGAGCATTTCCCACTGCTGGAGCTTGTGTGCACGTTTTCTGTGTTTGGCGAAGGATTGTAATGGCAAAGAACAATGGGTCAATGAAGTGGACAACAATGCCCCTAAAACATAGTCGAAATACTTCTGAGAAAGTCCCTGAGAAGCCTACAGTCTGGAACTAACAAATCCATCCTCAATGCTGGCTACTTCCTGGTAAAGCTGGATGTGGGATCATGCGTCACGAACCGCTGACGCCACAGTGCCAAGATTTATGGGACTGATTCAAGGGCTGCATTGGATGATAATAATAATGCTAATTATTTTATTCACTGTTAATAGGACAATCCGATATCTCAGCCATAAAGAATGCAATTATTGACGACGTAAAAGTTGAAACGTGGGAAATGTGGAAACGAAACTGTTTAAAACGAATGTTTTTTTACTACTTAAGTGGTTCATGTTTGTACAGATTGCAGGAAGTGACTAAAAACTCCACAATAAGAGAAATCTTTGTGTGTAGAAGGCAGCGAGGGTGTCATACCTCCAAGGTCTCCATCAGTGAAGATGCTGAGGAAGGACAGCGAGTTGCAGTCCACTCCGTTGTAAGAGTCTGAGGGGTCCAGACTTTTGAGCAAGTCTCTGATATGACGCACGTGGATGCGAGCTTCACGCACAGTGTATGGCTCTGCAGAAGAGACAACAAGTGAGGAGTTTGGCAAGAAGCAGCAGAGCATCACAGAGGAAGGGAAATGTGCTTCGGAAAGTTATATCTGCATTATGGTAAAACTAAACAAGCACATCTTTTGTTGTGACTGAAGTCGACCAGGTTTATCAGGTTGGACCAGTCGTCTGATTCAGCAATTTCATTTCACAACACTGATGAGGAGAAACAACACAGTGGATTCTTTGTAATGTGTGGAAAGTTACAGTCTGCACTTGTATGTACAACCTTAACTGAATGATTCATTTGTTTCTGGTGAGGATGAGGGAATATTGAGACGAAAGTGCATGTGATATGGTTTCCTGGCCAAGAAAAAATAAAACCAAACCCCTGATGATCACACTTTACAGCCGAGATTGCTTTGCTATCACACTTTTTGAAGGAAAAACATTAAAACTAAACGTATGCTCAAATGCTTTACTGCAACAATAATGGTATGTGCACGATGCATGAGAGACTATTGAGGTATGATTTTTACAAGCTGACAGCTGACGAGCAGCTTTTTAAATGTACAATGAACATTTCTGATCTGCTGCAAGTATACAGTCCTCATGTCGGTGATTCTGGTCCATATGGAGCTCTGTGGTGAAGCCTGATCGTAGAGCGAGTGCGTGTGTGTGTGAATAATGTATGAACCGTGTGATCGTGCTGAGCACAAACATAAAATGCCTCTGACCTTCCACTACTTTGAGCAGTGAACCCTCCTGCAGACCCTCGATGGACTTCAGCTCGGCAAAGTTGTCCAGCACGTTTCCGTCCAGCTGCAGAGAGAAGCAGGTGCGGTGGCAGGTGTCCTCGCGGTCCATCAACACCTGGTGGATCTCCTGCACCATCTCCTGCGGTGACACCTGACGAGCGACAGACAGCACAGCGGAGGATGTGACGCAGACATTGGCAGAGGGACCATCTGTGGTGCAAATGTGTTAAAGAAAGCCACGATATATAAAAGAAGCACTGCTTTTGTCTGTACCTGCAGGTCAAACGGCTCAGTCCCAGGTGCCTGGATCTTAACAGTGAAGCCTGTGTCCTGGATCACGATCACTTCCTGTTCGTTTGACTCTTCGCCCCCGTCTGCATCGCCATCCCGGTCCTGCTTTGACTCCGTCTCCTCCGTGTGATCATGAGTGCCGTCGCCGTTTACCATGGCTGTATCTGCACTGTGCCCTGAAATGGCAAAAATGAAGAGATCAGTGACTTACGTTTCGACACAATCGGGACAGACCGACCTGATTTGATGACATGATGAAATAAGATTTACACAACAAAAACACAATAAGCACGACCTCGACTAATGCTCTTCCTTACATACGAGTCAATCTGTTCCCTGACAGCTGGGTATGACCACTTGGTTCACAGGTTACAGATGGAAAATTGTTTCAGGTCTTGAACTCCTCTGCATAAAGTGCTTACTGAACACAGTATACCCATCTCTACTCTGGTGTGTTGCATATAGCCTCCGTGAAGCCCTCTGCATTGCTGATCAGTCTACGGGAGCCTTCCCAGCACAAACTTCAAGTATTTAGTCCTGTATTTGAAATTCAAGTTGTGAAATAATCTGGGTCAGACTCAAAGATGTTTTTGTGTCTTTATTCTGAGCAAGAGTGATGCATCATCACAGCGCTCCTAAACAGAGAGTCGAGTGCTGTTCCATACAGATACTGGGTGTGTGGTGGAGTTTATCAGCTCCACTCAACCTCTGCCATCCTCACGTCTGACAGACCTGTTGACCAGGGGTCTGTTGATAAAGAGCATCCTGTCGTAAACCAAACATTCTTTTACACTACATGAGTTACACTGCTGATAGGTTGTTCTTCAGCAGCAGAGGACAGGCTCCGTAAACTTCAGATACAGTCTGTACTGCGATTGCTTTCACACACCACACCCGAGTTCAACTGCCCTGCTGTCGCCCCTTCAGCTCTGCTCACAGTTTAGTTTGGTTTCCACATTGGTACGGCTGCATCACATTCAGACCGAAAACTCAACAACAATGACCTAAATATGGCCGGTTTGAAAACAGCCTCAATCTTTTGTTGGTCCAAGATTATGAACCTTTGACCTTCTGGTCACAAGCTCGCTTCTCTAATCACTCAACATTTAAAAACCTCTGAGAAAAGTTTGACCCGCTGGTTTGTCTTACTTTGCAACAGCAAATTGAGCAAACAAATACCTGTGAATCTTGTCTGTGACTTGGCTGGAGTACTGCAGACATCGGGGGCCACCCAACAATAACTACCAATGGGTGCAAAGCTCTCTTGAACAATTTCCCCCTGGGGTTAATAAAACATTATCTATTCAACTATGCTTTGTGATACATTGACTTTTCTAGTTATCATTAAAGGTTTTGGGAGTT
Source organism: Lipophrys pholis (assembly GCF_963383615.2). NCBI lineage: Eukaryota > Metazoa > Chordata > Actinopteri > Blenniiformes > Blenniidae > Lipophrys > Lipophrys pholis. The sequence goes on along the minus strand of NC_137627.1, from coordinate 21,038,203 downwards.
CTGGTTACAAGAAGTATATGCAGGCTAAATCCTGTCAGATATGCTTTTTGATAGTGAGGAGGTTGAGATTATGGAGGAGAAATCACATAAAAACAGTGAGAACATGAAAACCAGCAAAGAAAAGCTTGAGCCTAGAATCAAACCTTTACAGTGAGGAGAACATGCTTTCCACTTTACCAAAGATCAAAGTTTAAGTATTTTGATGGTGCCCATTGGAATTAAAGTCTAAACACAATATTGAAATGTCCTTCCATCATGACCAAACATTTACAAATGACTAAACTGGATCGAGTCTTAATAACAACATCCCATCCTCAGTTTTTTCCAGGGTGTTTCCATACCTTTCAGTGCAGATCAAGGTGCTCATTCAGTTCATAAAATTATCTGATAAAGTAGACCAAATTCACTACAAAGTTAACGCCTACATAATCTGCTCAAAAATGTGCTCTTAGGAACAGGCCACGATGAAAAGGGAGTCTTTTTAGACCAAACCAAGAAAACTCGGGGCTGTTATTTCCACATCACACTCGTACTGACTTGAGCTAATCCCAACACCTCAGATGAGACATCTCTGCCCGTTCAGGTGGCCATTCCACTCATTGGTGCAGCGCAGGTACATTATAGTGGGTTCATCAAGCTTATCACCAACCCTGTAAACAATTCATCCTCAAACTCAGCAGTCAAGGTCGTTGGTCAAATCTGATCAACAGGGAAGAAGTAGTTTAGAGGTTCGGCACTGCAGAGCTCGGTTAACACCAGACTTCTTCTCTACTGGCTGTTGGGCAGCCGAGTCACAGACAAGCATTACAAACCTCCGGGTCTGGATGATCTGACCAAAAACTTCATGAAGTATTTATGATGGGTTGAACAGAGCCAGCGGAGCTCAGTTACAATGTCCCTGCCAAGATCCACACACACACTACTGCATGACAGCAAAATGATCTCCCTGTGATCAGTCATCAACTCTTGTTGCTCCAATGTGTTAAAAAAACAAACCAACAACAATATAACACTACTGGAGCGACAACGTAACACAAATTAATGTATCTGAAAATGTGACAATAAGTAACCAGATCATCCAGAAAGGAAGGGGCCAATATCCACAACTAATCTGCTGAAACAAACAGCATTGACAGAGCGGAGGTTAGTCAGCCAGAGAGGCCTTGAGGGATTGAAGAAGGGAATTATTAGTTACTTACAGTAACAATGCAGCAAATACCTGTAAGTTAGCTGTGAACTGATCAGCCCCTTCCCAGCTGCTGCTTTTAAAGACATCTGAGACTTGTAATTAACAACGTTTCACTACAATGTGCTGAAAATGGATAAGAGACACCTGATAACTACAGAAACTTCACACAATGTGGGGGAAAATGGCTGTGGGGACTAATGACAACTGTTTTCACCCACTGGGAGACAACTGGTGCTAACGCCTCGTGTCCTTGCTCAGCCTTCAAGGGCAACAGCCTCAGGGTTACAGAGGGAGGGAGGGAGGGAGGGAGGGCCCCCCATAGCTGGACCACGACCCCGGGTGAGAACCAAGGCACTGAAATAGTGGCAGAGGAGGAATAGGAGCAGAAAGCACGGGAGAGGCCACGCTCTGAATAACAAACACAACGGTGTCAGAGCCGGTCAGCAGTGTCGGGGAAGAACGAGTGCTCGGTGTCGAGTGTTTCTGAGCGACCGTCTTTGTTTTCAGGACTGGAGCAGAAATCTGTCAGAGCTCAACAAGTCTGAGCATCTAAATAGCTTATCTTTTCCAGTCAATTTTCCAAACAACTTGTCAATGCCAGAGTGCTTGATTTGCTAAGCCTCTTTAACATAGAATATTTTTTGTTCAATGTAACCTATAAGTTAGCGTCAGCCAAATTAGAAAAAAACAAAAACAAAACTCACAATGTCATCCCAAAGACAATCTTCCTCGTATTCCTGCCAAAAATCGATAAATTTCCCGTCTTGCCTCATCCTACAAGACGGTGTATAAAGTTACTGCAAGCTTAACACAACAATGGATAGTAGTCTTTGCTACCACAGAGAAATGTAGTGTACATGATAAAGCAGGTTTACAGCACTGAACCACGAGACCCAGTCTGGATGAGGAGAACTAATTTAACCACCAACTGAAAAGACGAGCAGAAATTCTAATTTCCTGGCCGAGGACAGACCAGTGATAAAGTGACTTAACTCTGGCGCAAGAAAGACATGACTTGTATGAAACGTTGCAGGTTGTAACTCTGTTTAGAGCTAAAAAAAAATATATACAATAATATATACATATTTTACAACTTTATGGTGTTTTAATGATAGGAAAAACAGAAAAAACTAAATCAACTAATCAAAAGGCAGTTCAAACCAATGTATTTCACTCTTCAGCACAAAAACAATCATGTAATCACATCAGTGCAGATAGTTACTCAAAGGTGAGATAAGTTAAAGTTTTCAGTTGGCGTTTCACTGGGAATGTGAAATAATCTGGACTTAGTTTGAAGCTCACAGCCTTCATTGAATCAGAAACGCAAGAGTACAAAGTGTCACAAGCTGAATAACGTGTTGCAAAACCAAACCATTTCGCTCCAGACCAGTGGAATGAAGTTCATTTGACAGTAAAGCGTTAAAAAGGGAGAGAAGAAAAGGTCTGACTACAGTTTAACAGGAGCGGTATCACGTTTCATGCTATTGTATGAAGATTTGAGAAACGGTTTCTACTAGTGTGTTTGGGTTTTCCTCACTGTTAGGAAAACGTCCGAGGATTCATCTTCACCACTTTTTAAAATGTGTTAAAGAAAAACAACTGAGAATTAAAAACATTTAGTCTTTTCAGGGATGTAAAGTGGCATAAAGGAAAGTTCGAAGATGAAAGCAAACATTGTACAAACATAAAATTTGCTTTACAAAACATCTGTCAGCCAAACATCTAGAAAATTCAAAAACTGCAAGAAAGCAGAGAAATGGAGCTTTGCATTCATATGCGAGTCATTAGCTCTTGGGACTTCTTCATTATGACGTCTAATCAAAGACAAGTGTGTCGCTGATTCGTAACATGAGAAAGTAATCTTGTAAGAGGGAGCAGAAGCATGTCTGCAGTCTGTAATGCCAAGAAGGCATTTTTTCTTCAATTGAAATTAACACAGAGTCCTATTCTCTTGATTCATTAAACTCATCTTTGAATCTTTAGCTTTTTTTTCCAATGGGGACAAAACAGCAAGCTCCAAAACCACTGACGCTAATGAGAGAAATCTAACACTACACACGCAAACAAGAACTCAAACTCATTAAGCAGCGAGGTAAACACTGGCCAGACAAACATTTGGACAGGCAGGAACTGTAAGCAAGGTCGTGGAAAAGAAACCAGGACACAAATCAGACACAATGAAACATGATATGACTCAGTGTTTCACTCTGAATAAATCTTACAGATCTCAGAGTGATTGTTCCCTCCACCTTCATCCTTAACTTGACTTCACAGTCAAAATGAGATTTTCTGCAGCCCATTACTCCAGCTCACTTCTCTGCACAGCTAATAAAGCTGGCGGCCCTTGACATGGGGACCATGGCTGCTGCCATAGCAACATGAACCAGCCAGACAACCCTGAAGACAACAAGCACAACACCACACAAGGCCCCTCTGTCACAGTGTATGCTGGACCACAAGGTAGCATCCTCTCGGACAGACAAGATCCTGACATGGAGTCTAGTGCTGAGACTCAGCACAAGCTCTGTCTTGATAGAACAAAATTTTTTGGATAACATACAAGTGTCACAGGTGCATAACATTGAAGACAATTGATTTATGATTTATCCGTGACATATTGCCCCTGCTATAAAAGAAAAGTCAATTATTGCCGGATTGTAGTTCATTGGATTGAACCATGCTCATCCTTTCTCAATTTTATATTGCTGCTAAACTATAAATCTCTTGCAACCCCAACAGCAACTTCAAAATGAATGTGTAGGGGCTTAGAGAACTTCTGTTATGAGTGGGAGATGTCTTAATAAATAAAACATATGAAATTGCATGCTTGTCACAAGCATGCAATATAGAAGAGCTTGACCGCTACATATGTCCAAATACCCACACAAAACAAGCTTATAGATTATTTTTCATTATCTCAAAGAGTTCAGGGCCCACGAGTACAAGAGAAGAGGACTGCAGTCTAACCTGGACTGCTCAGGAGCCAGATGAGGAAATGTGCCAGGGTGTCAGTGGTTCTCGGGATTAACTAACACACTCTTCACCCCACGGGAATAATAAGCTCCTTATAACCACTGACTGTGAATCTCGCCCTAACCTGCCTGCTCCACTATGTGCTTGTCATCTATCAACCCTTCGCTGACCAACGCTGAGGCTTTAGTACTATCACTAACATATAATTTCTGTCATGGATTAGTCACTTCATTAATTAAGTGCTTGGTTGCCTGTAAGGTCTTATTTTTTCTCAATTTCAAATTTATGAAGCTGAAATGCTACTTTATTAAAAGCAAACATTAGACCAGCTGATCAATTAAAACCAACTACAGGCAATACATTCCCTGACAATTCATATATCAGTTATATTGATACAAAAAAATAACAAGTTGCTTTTTCAGTGACTCATTTCAAACCGTGCAGCCCATACATTTCACATGCATCCATCTTCTATACTGCTTTATCCAGCTCAGGGTCGCTGGAGGACAATCCCAGTGATCTATGGGCGAGGGCAGGGTACACCTGGACAGCTCGCGATATATTTCAAAGTTATTACACAAATATTTCAAGCTCTTTTTTTACCCTTTTTAGTTTATAAGTCTTATTTCAAAACTCAAAATAGTTGAATAGATCTTGAGATATTAAGATTAGACAGCTTTCCTGGGTTGCTTTTCTTAACCAGAGGCTAGTAACCATTACAATTCAAGTCTTTCCAAAAGCCCAATACACACACACCGAAAGTCTACACTAAACAGATAACACAGCTCATTGAAAAAGAAGAACTGCAGGAATCACAAAGCATGGAATCAGAGATTTGCTGCATTATTTTGAAACAAAAAGTACTCAAAACACTAAAGCTACAGTTTACATGTTTAGCAGTGAAGGCTACAATCATAAAATGTTGCAGCCCAAAAGTGTTACATAAAGCGTGTCAGACGCGATGGAGTGGTTAGAAAAGAGAGAAAAACTAATTTTATTTAATAACTGGGTCAGTAAGCCTGCTGTCCTAACAGATGACTGTTGGATGAGGCCTTTGTTATAAGTTTTGAAATGACTGTAGTCCATGTGGTCTGGTAAAAATTGTTCCAACTAAAGGCATGGATTTGTAAGTACCAAGACAAATGGCCAGGGAAACACGCTAATTACACAGCCAGCAGGGGTCTTGAGCCATAAGCAGCCGAGGTTGAGTGTGTCAGAGTGAGGCGAGAGCCGCACAGGCGCTTCAAGGTCCCACATGTGACAGCCGGTGACGGGCTGCAGGCACCTCGGTGCTTCTACCAGTCAAACTTCACGGGCTGACAGCGTCTCATATCCGCCCTGTCAGACTGCCCTCCGCCGCTTCACTACCACAGGTTGTCACTCACCTGCTTTATGCGGCTGTTCATGTATTATTAGCGTAACCTTCTCTCTCACCGCGGTGCACACACAATCATCACTCCCCCCCCCCCCACTACAATAACCAGCTTCCGCTTCCTGGGTCGACATGGAACAGTCCACCTTGTGTTCATTAGAGGGGGGTGAAATGAAAAGAGAGAACGCGGCAGGGGGATAACATCGATCACGGAGCAGCTAACATCCATCCAAAAACGACTAATACATCCTTTAAATAGCCACATAACGCATTCATAGCACGTGGTTTTGTGCTACGTGTCCCATACACAACAGGTGTATGTATTGCGCCCCCCCCCCTTTGTCTGCGCAGACAGTGTAGGAATCCACTGAAGGTGACCTTCAGCAGACTCGTGTGACATGCTGTTACCGAACATGTGTGTCTGTCGGCGGCTGCTCATCAGCTGCCCCGGCTCTTATTTAACTCACAAAAGCATGAGCCACACAGCTGTGATAAAACGGCATGTTTCCGAGCATGTTTGTCAGGCTTTTGGGCTTCGGCGCCTAACGCAGACACTGCCCGGACGGACAAAATTAGCAGGCTCGCCGCCGGTGAGCTAGCTGCCAGCGGCTAACAACCGTTAGCACACCGGCTAACTTGTTTTGGTCGGTGTGCTAAGTGCTAAGCGAGGGGCTGAAGTCCATGCATGCGGCCGTGACCTGTGCATGCAGCGATGGGTGTGAGCCTGTGACGGCCTCGCACATTTGCACAGAACTAAACAGTTTATTAGCACATGGTTTTGCACCTATATAAACTTACAGAGGCTACCAAGGCGATGCTTTGAGGAGAGGAGGAGTCGGTAGCCCCCTCCCCCCCACCTTGGGGTTGAGGACTTTTAAGTCACATAACAAATGCATAGAAGTAAAGGTCTGCAGGCCAACCAAACCTTCTGGAAAACCACAGGACAGCTGTCGTCCTCTCCGGGAAGCAGCTGTGTGAAGTTTGCAGCATGCATTTGAGTTGTCATTCACCCAGTGTGTCTGTCTGCGTGTTGTGTTGCACACATGAAGCCGTCACTGTGCAGCACTGCTCACCGCAGCCGCAGGAGTCCTTCAGCCGCGCCTCTTTGCCGTCCTGAGTCCCTTCATCGGCAGCATCCACCGGGTTACAGCCAGGCACTGACGCCGGGATGTCATCTGTCTTGCTCACCATGGTCGGCAGTCAGTGTATGGTGACAGCAATCCGCCCCCCGCAGCTTTGCTTTGAATGTATGAGTCTGTTGACGGACGTGGGGGAAAGGAAAAAAGTGAAACACAACCAGGCACGGTTCTGCTTCTCCGGCTCACACGGGTTGGCTGGCTACATGCGAAGGGTACAGGCTTACAAAAACAAGTCTAGTGAGGAAGGACAGAATGGTACATAGTGGGGATCACACGTGGTTTGTCTCCTCCCCCTCTCTTGACCTCTTTGCCTTTGCGTTGCACTTCCCCTCCCACCGAGCGTGGCACTACGGAATGCCACGAGCGACAAAACACTCGGACTAAATCACTAAAAAAAACTGTTACCTCATTGATTCACTTTGAAATACCTGAGTTAATCACGTCAAGGCGTCTTCTGCCCTTAATTACGTCAGTGCTCATTGCCCAGGCAGCTCCTTGGTATAAATGGATAGAAATGACGCCTGTGCAACCGGCAGTTCATTTAAAAGTTTACTCCATTAATCCATTGAAGATTCACTTCAAACATGACAAATATATTACATTACAGTTCCTTCATTAAAAATCTTTTGCATTCCAGCCATTGCCCGTCTCCTCTGGTGTCCCCCAGGGCTTTGTCCTCGGCCCCATCCTCTTCATTGTCTGTCTACTCCTTCATAGTTCCCTTAAATACAATATACAATTTCACTGCTGTGCAGAACACACCTCTACCTTTCCACCAAACATCCGAAACATTCAATCCCTGGACAGGTTAAAATGCCACCAATATATGTATGTATGTATGTATGTATGTATGTATGTATGTATGTATGTATGTATGTATGTATGTATGTATGTATGTATGTATGTATGTATGTATGTATGTATGTATTTTGCTGACTTTTCTCAAGAGATACTCACCCAATTGCATGAAATTTTCAAGGATAATTTGTCATCATCCAAGCACAAAATCGATTCGATCTTGGGACGTTAACGGCTAACCATTTCCGAATAGATCATCAAAAGCTCAAAAAAATTCCCATACAAAGCGGATGAGAGAGGCACCTCATGGAGGAGCTCATGTAGCTACCTGAGCTACATAGTTAGCATCGATATCAGCTAACCACTATCATGGTCGTGATGTTAACCCTGTTCCACAAACAAATGTGGCGTTGGCGAAGGTACGCTATTTACTGAGTGCTTAACTGAAGGATGATGATTATTATTATTAACAACAACAACACTAATAATAATAATAATAATAATAATAAACAGTACATCTCAGGTAAATTGACTGATGTCACCAGACACCACAAAATCTTGTGCACCAATTCAATTCAATTTTATTTTTATAGCACCAATTACAACACAGTCATTTCTCGGTGCTTTTAACAGAGAAAAGAGAAAAACCCAACTTTAAAAAAAAAAAAAAAAAGCCACTGCATAATTTTTCACACAAATGGATAGCACATTTGTATGAAAGGATTTACAAAGCAGGTCTAATGTATATGTTCAGTAGACCAACAATACATCAGAGTGGACAATAAAGCACCAAGAATTAATTTAACTTAAGATCAACTTTAACCAATGCTATCTTTTCAAATTTTAAACAAAGTAGAGCTCTGCTGCACAGTTCAAACTCCTCTCAGTTTGAAAATGCCATTTAAGCTATAGTTTTATGAAGGAGTTTGATCAAGAGATGCAAACAAGCTTTGTAATTGTATAAATCTGTAAAATTATCTTCTTCTTCTTCTTCTTCTTCTTCTTCTTCTTCTTCTTCACTTGGGTTTAATGACAGTTGGCATCCGTGAAGTCGCACTACCGCCATCTGCTGGTTCTAGCTCGTCCATACATTTCCACCACTCAAAAAAAAAAGAGGAAAGAAAGAAAGCTATACAATTCTCAAAATTAGCATTCGGCCTCTAAAAAAATGTAAAATTAAAAGTATCTAATTAATTTTTTTCATCCTTTGAAACGATACCCAAACAATATTAAAGCTTTTTGTTTTTTTTTAAGTATTTAGGTAGCCATCAGTTTTAATCATAACAAATGTAGTTCAGGGTGCTCTCACAAGGGATCACCTCAATGTTTCCCCGTGACCCCGAATAGGACTAATTTGTTTTTCTCTTCAGAGAAAAACTGTTAAATGACAATAACAACACAGCCAGACTAGACAACTCTTCATTTTATTCCAGTTATGTGTACATTAGTTCACTGTAGGAAGCTCACACAGTAAATGCGGTAATCAGTCAGAAGCATAACCGGTAGATTGTCCCTAAGTGACAGCTCTCTGTACCACACACACGCGGGTTATTGCTTTAAAAAAACCATCAATAACATGTCAAATAAGATGTTTCATTGTTCAGGGAAATGCTTGTCAATACAAACCTGTGTGTGACCTCGACCAGGAAAGAAATGACAGACATTGATGCTGCTACTGACAATTATTACAAATAAATTTCTGGATTATATCAGAAAGATAGAAGACATTCTCAGTAGGCGTTAGGGAATTATTATTGGCCTGCTAATGTCAGATATGTTGTCATTTGCAGGTATAAAGCAGGTATAAAGGTAAAAAGTAGGTAGAAATGATGCCGATTTAAGGTTTTATGTTAAAATACTCATAGGAAGACATCTTCATTAAGGCCGTCCTTTGTTTTTTCTTCAATAGTAACACTCTTTGGCTCATCAGTCATTTTCCTTGAAAATACGCTAACAGGTCATCAGTCTTTGAATTGCACGTAACGCAATAAAGATGCACATTGCAACCAAGAATGAACCAAGAAAGAAGAGAGTTGAACTAAAGGTGGAATTTAATCAACCTGCTGCACCACGTTAGATGGTGGATGGAGGGATAAATTCATGGAGTTTTGACAGTCTCAAGTTCATTTGTCCTTTTGGCAGGGGGAACATGTTTTTAGTAAAGTTTTTCACTCCTCTCACCAACTGCCTGGTGAAGCTGGAGGAAGAATAGTGCACAGAAGTCATGCTAATAGCACACCAGCAGAGGTGAATGAAAACCCGCTTTACAGTTGCAGTTTGTGAAAAACAACGAAGACAGATTTCAGTTATTTTGTTATAATACATTATTTGCCTGACAATACTTCCCATCCAGCACATCATTGAATTCTTCCCTTGAATATGCCTCCCATCAAAGGTCGCATAGTATGCAAGATTCTCTTTGTGATGGTTTTCTGACAGTAATATGTGTCCCCATAGCCTGTGTATGAGGCCCCAGAAGTGAAGAAAGTCTGTCATCTCCCTCACTTGCTTGCTCCACCTTTTAGTGAATGTGTGCTCATACAGGTGAGGCAGCGATTTTCCCTTCATGACATCATGTGGGGAACTAACCACTCTCTCTGATAGTGGATACTCACTTTGACCCTCCCACCGGTAGATGGGCTTTGCCCTCTAAAATTATGAGCGTGCACCAATTTTTCTCCTTGCAAATGCTACCAGAAAACAGATGCAGCTCTTTAGCATTCAAAGGTACAGACACAGAAACTGCCTGTTCTCAGTGGAACTCACTAGAGGGACTTTTAGATTTTGATTTTGTTTTTGTTTCTTTTTTTTTTTTTTTTTTTTTTTATAAATTCTAAGGCCGGTTTTTAGGCAAATACACTGAATACAATGTTGTTGGACCTCTGACACCTGTGTTAAATTATTGAAAAACTGTATAATATGGGGCCTTAAAACTGTAATGGATCCAATAGGGACACTTCAAAGTTGTAAAATGACACAATCTATTAGGCCAGTGGTTTACAAAGTGTTGGACAAGCCTCCCCTGGAGGGTGCTGCTGTGGTTCACAGAGGGGTCCTGAAGCAGGAAACATTTGGGGGTCATAGGGATTCCTTTCTGCTATATTAATGCTTTTCTGAATGCTTAGATTTGATTAAAAACACATTTTTTGAACAAAATTATTGTGAATATAATGGGGGACTAAGATAAAATATATGTGAAAAATGATACGTATATAAGTTACAAGTCCATCTACATTGCAGATGGAACTAAAGATCCCACATTGCCAGAAACAAACTAAAGTCCAACATTTGACGATTTGGTGCGAGACGAAGCATGTGACTTGAATGTGGTTGAAGGTGTGTGGGTCGGGGGCTCACACTCCCACACATTGAAAACCCCTGCATTAGACAGTCGAGTAAAATATTTAGCAAAACCTCCAGGTGAGTCAGTAGAAATACAATATACAAACAATCATAAAATTCACTTGAACTGTTCAAGTGTCCTTAAACCAGCCGAGCTGGCCGACTAATAACATATAAACATATTGCTTTATGATGATATACTCCTAAAACATAAACATTGCATCCTGAGAAGCCTCACAGCAACTAATTACAATGAAACTGCAGCTTCTGATGCTCAATGAAGTCGTAGCTCAAGTAAATAAACAAAAAAAAACTTAAATAAAACATCAAAATGTTATGAGCAATGCCCAAACATGGAGGCATATAAAAGTGTTTGTAAAATAACACACCATCATACTTCCACAGTTCTGGTGCCCTGTTTGCAGTGAATCTTTAAAAGCCTTTTAAGAGTCCTACATTAAGATACTATTGTCATCTGAAGGGATTGTTTGATGTTTCTTCTGCTGCCGTCTTAACGCCGTGCACTTGCCGTTACACAAGAGGCCCCCGCGCGTGTGTTTTGATAACAGAGGACACACACACACGCGGCTCTCTGCTGTTTTCTCGTCCTTCAAAATGCTTGTCACTGTCTTTGTGCACATTTGAAATGCAGCTACCTGTAATTTGAGTTTGTAAAACGTGTGAAAATGGAAAAAGGACGCACTGCAGATGGACGGTCCATTGAATATACCCGGAAACTTCGAGACGCAGCACAAGTCACCTTACGATTTTTCCTGAGGTGAAAAGAAACCTCGAACACAACTGAATTGACACAGCAGTCGTCTGCGAGTGTGAATATATATGTATATGTGTGTTTGGTACGCAAACCCCACCTGAGTGAAACGCATGGTCCTTTTCATTCTTATCACCTGAATGCGACTCCCTTGTACAAATAAGCTCTACAGTCACTACAAAGGAAAAAGCACGTACCTCGGTGAATCACCGCATATTGAATCATTTGTTTTGCTTCGCCCAAGCGGCAAACTTTACAATAAAGCTGTCTAACGCCCTAAAACAGGCACTGATGAAAACGGCAAATGTCAATGAATGTGAAGAAAATCACTGAAAGGTTATTTACTTTACCATTTTTGCCATTTCATCTTCAGATAATGAAAACAAATGGAAAATGGGAATGAAAAATGTGATCTATTTTAAAGCAGACTTATGATTTCTTCTGTGTTTTCAGGTCTTACATTTAAATTGGATGCTCAAATGGATTAGTGGCCACAGTGTTGCTTCACAGCAGAAATATCCCTGGTTCAGTTCCACATTCTGTGGCATCTTCCCTGTTAAATTAGGTTTTTCTCCTCATGCATGCATGGCATTCCCCACTCCAGGTACAAAAACACGTGTTTTAGGTCAACCGGTGTCTCTACATTGGCTGTGGGTGTGATTGTGTATCTCTTTGAGGTTGTCCTGTGATTAGGGATCTGTTCGGGGTGTTCCCTTCCTTTTTGCACAATATCAGCTGGGATCACACCCAGCCAGCGTCAGCCAGCCCCAAGTCAGATCAAGTGCCAGCCTAAAGACGATAGATGGATGTTCATATTAAAATAGGTCAGAATTTTAAAAAAGTGAACATTTAGATTTTATGGTTGTAGGACAGTCAGATAATCAGTCATGAGGAAATGCTTCTATTTCTTTCAAAAAGACAACTTTAACTTTCATGATCAGTTATTTTCTTATATTCTTTAGTATTACTGTGTGTTTTCGATGGCACAGATTTCTGACATGCTGGCAAATCTTGTCTTTGATTGGACAGTCTTACTGAGGAAGTCCTGGGGACAAATTACTAATATATTGACCAGAAGCTCTGGAGGAGTTTTGGTTATGAGAAGTACAAATGTGAAATCACTTCAGAATTGAAAGGACTGAAAGAGTTAACTTCATGTTTAAGTAAATCCTATTAAAAAAGAAAACTTCGGACTGCTGTGACCATGTTTCCACCAACTGATTTCAGCACATCAGGAATTTCCAAATACGGTCACTGACACTAGACACAGCAGCAGCAGGGAACAACGTGAGGCAGGAGTCAAATTACAAACAGGCTTCTGAAGAGAAATGTTTCTAGTAGAATTGGAGAATATTTTGAAAAACATGAGCATAGTAAGGGCCCTTCTATAAATGTGAGTGATTGGCTGGTGTCACTGATATGTGAGGGGTATGATTGTAATGATTTCTGTCTAATTCAATGTTATCTTGTTGTTGTTTATTTACCTGACCTTTGTTCATCTTCTTTGTTTGTTGTTTGAGATGGACGTAACTGAAAAGACCTCTGGACATAAACACTCTGAACTAGCCGATATATTACCCTTATGGACATTAAATCCATTGAAGTAAGTAGGTAGTGTTAAAACGGTTAGGATTGGGTTAAATTGGGTTATTGCCCCTTTACCAGGAGAGTTAATGCAACTATTTCTTGGACACATTTTTGGTGTACTCAATTCCATCAACTGCATTGATCTAAGAAAATCACAGTGGAAAAATATGTATAAATCTCATAATGTGATTGACTGTTTTTTAAAGATTTTATTATTACTGTTGAACTGTGGTGCAGGATGATGACGACAGGTCACTTTTAATAATCTGCTATTAGGATCCTGTCTGTGATCATCTCTGGTCGTCACTTAAAAAACGTTTTTATTCTAGTCATCTATTTTATTGCTTTTAGTTTAATTTACATATATAGTGTTACTACTTTTTTCAATTTAGCTGATTTTGTGACGTTACGTTAAAGTATGTCTTACAGTTACATTTCTTTCACCACTAATGATATTATTATAATAGTAGCAGAGTTTACTGACTAAAAGTAAGTGAATACATTAATATCCATTATATGAGGAGCAGTAGATAAGAGAGGAATAGTTATTTGGAATTCTTTGTTTAGTAGATAAAGCCAATGGAGGCGTCATCGATGCTGCTAGAGTCAAATAATACAGTGACTTAAAAGAGCTTTTTGTCATTTACTGTGTCCATTTGCAAAATTTAAAAAAAGGCAGAGGAAATCAGTCTGAAAATATTAAACAAATAAGACATCTGCAAATCAATCACAAACTTGCAGTTTCTTGGCGTAAATAGTAAATTGCAATATTAACAGTTATGTTTGATGGATAAATCGGTTGCAAGTTTGTTCCCACAATCTCTGGCATTTTCAGCGGTGACTCCGATGTGAGCTCCACAAACGTTTGGCCACATGAGGCGATATATGGTTGGCCTTGAAAGGTCACAGTTGGTTTGGTCACACAACTGGGCTCACGGTCTTTAAATGGCTGCTCAAACACCCCACTACCGTAAATCAGCCCAGGGGCAGCTCTGAAATAAGGCCCTGGACGTCTGACAGCAGCGTAAACAACTTTCTAATTTCAGACCCACTCAAGGTGTGCTGACTTTGTTATTTAAAGTTATATCAAAGTATATAATAAAAAGTGTCTATGGTGGGAGTAATACGGGTAAATAGCTAAAAGGAGTCACAGACGAGCTCAGTCAAGGTGCAGAATAACAGTCTGACAGGAAATATTCCTACAGTGTCCAAAAGCACTTGTCACAGTGGTCATTACTCTGCCTTGGTCTGGGCAGCAGGGGGCGCCGCTGCAGAGGACACCAGTCTGGCAGCTTCCTCCTGGGGCTCCACCAGCCCCTCCCCTCCTCCCTCCTCCTCATCCTCTCGCTCCAGCCCCAGTGGAGGCGGTCTCTGTGCGGCACTGTGCCTGGGACGGACTCTGTGCCTGCGAGGGTGGAGGAAGAGGGCGGGGTCCGGCATGGCCATGGGCTCCGCAGGGCCCAACACCTTCTCTATAGGCACGCACTCTCTGGAACGCTCCACTCTCGAGGACACGCGGATGTTCTTGCGCTTGGGTTTAACCACGGGAGAGGAGGGCGAGGCTCCAGACAGCGTCTGAGCTGACAGGCAGTTCTGCTCGGCGCCGTACTGGGCCCCCTGGTAGTTGGCCCTGGCGAGGAGTCCCTGCCTCTGCTGCATCCGCTGGTGGTGCAGCTTCTGCCTGGCGGCATGCAGCTGAAAGGAGAGGTACGCCGCCGCCTCCGTTTGCTTCTGCAGCTCCGTGTTGAGGACGGTGGAACAGTGGCTGCGGCGTTTGAGCTCCTCCAGAAAATGGCGCTCCTTTTCCTTGAGGTTGGCTCTCAGGGCCCCGACCAAGGCCCCCTTGTGGCTCAGCTCCTTACGAATCTCGCCTAAAGTGCAGTCCTCCTCTGACAGGTTGTTTTCCATGTCCCGACAGCGCGCCTCCAGTCGCTCCTCTTCGTCCTGCAGCTCTGACACACAAAAGAGCAGAAAAAACAAATGTTGACTGGAAACACTGAGAGTACGTGTGTTTTCATATTGCTACATGCAGGGTGGGGTGTGAGGAAACGAAAAGGTTCTGTGTTCGACTGGGAGATGGGTATACTTCTTTTACCCACTTCCTGTTGAAGGGAGCCAGCTCTTCAGCAGCCGTTCCTTTCAAAGGGGCCATTCAAAAGACTGGCTCGTTGTTCTATTCATCAATTTTTTTTTTTAGAAGATACCAAATAGTTCAATCAAATTTACAGATTCATTCTGAATTATTGGCTTGTGTTTCCAGGCGGAATCAGTGGAAGAGGGACTGACGGAGACGTCACCTTCATTAGTGCCGGAGTCGGTCCGTTCTTTTCTGACATCTGACTCTATTACTGTCGGGTGCTGAGTTTTCATGTAGCTGTCTAAAGAGATGTTTTCCTGACAAATATCGCATTGTGCTCCACCTTGCAGGTCATCCCTAGAAAAGGTTATTCAAATACTACTACGGTGTCTGTTAGTTTTTCATGTTAATATCTCCTCCTCCATGGTAAAGTGGTAAATGTGGCTTCACTCCAGTCTCCTCTAGATTAACTGAGCATATAAAGCTGCGTTCACGTGACTGGAGTGTGGACAACTCAGACTCATCGGGTCCACAGGTGACATGTGAAGAAAGCGTGGGCAGTTTGCACATACGAACGAACACCACTGGTTCTCATCGTTCACTTAAAAGAGCCGATTCTTTGGCGAAACGTTGCATCGCTACCCACTCTGTCCAAAGTAAAAGCCTCTAACTCCACCCATAATAATTGCTGTAACTGATGAACACCCAACACTTATTTACAACAAAATTAGGATATCATGAATAAACCCAATTCAACTCCTCCTGAAGTTAATAGCGAAGCGTTCGGCCTCAATGCATGATAGCTGGCAACCCTGCATTCCTTTTAAAATGCATGTAGACAACATGTTTAGTTCAGACTGCTTGTGAAGGAGCATTGCTTACTGTGTCAGAAAGATTTCCACCGTTGCCTGTCATGTGTGACAAAAACCAGCAACACCATCCAGCCCACGCTTCTGGGGGACAAGCTGCAGCACACTGGAGTCGACCCGCACCTCACATCCTGGCTCCTGGACTACCTGACCAACCGGCCACAGTTTGTGAGGACACGGGTCTGTGTGTCTGACCTGGTCATCTGCAGTACGGGGGCTCCAAAGGGGACTGTCCTGGCTCCCTCCTCTTCACCCTCTACACTGCAGACTTCTCCCACAACACATCCACCTGTCACCTGCAGAAGTTCTCTGATGACTCCGCCATCGTCGGCCTCATCACCAACGACGACGAGGCGGAGTACAGAGAACTCAACCTGGACTTTGTGGACTGGTGCCAGCGGAACCACCTCCTGATCAATGCGGGTAAAACCAAAGAGCTGGTGGTGGACTTCCGCAGGCGGAGACCCACTCCCCCCCCACACCGGTGAACATTCAGGGAAAGGACATTGAGATAGTGGACTCTTATAAGTACCTGGGTGTTCACCTGAACAATAAACTGGACTGGTCTGACAACACACAAGCTCTCTACAAGAAGGGCCAGAGCAGACTCCATCTGCTGCGGAGTCTCAGGTCCTTTGGAGTGCAGGGAGCGCTCCTGAGGACCTTTTATGACTCAGTGGTGACATCAGCCATCTTCTACGGAGTGGTCTGCTGGAGCAGCAGCACTCCGGCTGCAGACAGGAACCAACTGAACAAACTGGTGAGGAAGGCCAGCTCTGTCCTGGGCTGCCCCCTGGACCCTGTGGAGGTGGTGGGAGACAGGAGGATGTTGAAGAAGCTTTCATCCCTGATGGAGACCGTCTCCCACCCCCTACATGGTACCGTCACATCACTGGGCAGCTCCTTCAGTGACAGGCTTCTCCACCCGCGGTGTCTGAAGGAGAGATGCCGCCGGTCCTTCCTCCCTGCTGCAGTCAGACTCTTCAACCAAGCCTGCTCCCAGTAGACCACTGCACACCACCACCGGACAATATCACTCCACTCCAACTGGGCAAGAAGTGGTGCAATAACTATAATAATCTATAAGAACGTATTTACTATGTAAAATACATCCACCCCCATATTCTGTACATGTCCACACTTATAGGCACCGTGTGCATATTTTTCTATTATATTGTATTTTATCTTCTTTTTTTTAGTTTCTGCTATGTGTGCTTCTTTCTCTGTACTATCCTGCTGTACCACTGCGAATTTCTCCACATGCGAGATAAATAAAGGGATATCTTATCTTATTTACAGCAGCAACTACATATCCAATGATGCAGTGCAGTTGTCTCTTCTGTGTGGTGAAGCTGAGCCTTTGTTTGGCTTTCACCGCGCTGAGTGTTCACAAAGAAGCATTACTCAGAGATGGTTCACATCATATTTGTGTTAGGAGACAATGACAGCAGCTAACAACCCCCCCCCCCCCCCAAAAAAAAGAAGCAACAATCTGGATAATTTCCAGTTTCCTCTCAAAATCTGACAAGGATGATTGGTAACAGAGAAAATAACACAGTGAATTTGAAGTCGGTCCCGGCAGTTGTTGACAATTTCCCCCCAAAATCTGTTTCGCATCCTTCAAGAGGATGGAGTTCGTCTCTAATTTTCACGAAGCCACAAGGTTTGCAGATTCATGATCCTGATTCACAGAGACAAACTTAACATGTGTAAGGTAACCCCTTGTCTCATGGACAGGATATCTCATGTCTGAAACCAGGGCTGGAGCACTTTGGTGTGGTGGTTGCCTTTTCTCCCTGTGCGTGTGGGAGTTTTTCTCCATTACAAAATTCTCCAAAAGTCCATAAATATAATTTGAGAGAAAAATTCTGTCTCTAAATTGCCTGTAGGTGTGAGTGTCTGTCTCCCCTGTCCTGATAATCTGCTGGTTTTAAAATTAATTTGAGTTGCAACATAATGAGATTATCTAAAGTAAACAAATGACTTGAAAAAATAGAGGCCATTTGTTTCCACCTCAGCTTTTCTGACAAATATTTCACCAGTTTTGCATTCCGCTGAGGTAAATGTCACAAATAGTAGTATTATGATGTACCTGGTCTCTAGAAAGAAGAGGAACAGGATGAGCATTGCCAGAGTGACACATAATGGTGTGAATGCTTGAATTTAGCCCTCTTTAGGCTTATAACTTTTATTTCCGTCAAACAATGTGGCATACCTTTTGTTCCAAATACCCTGCATGCAATCCATATCAGGAAAGATATAGTAGAGTTTGATAATTAGAACGTAGAGTCTATGTGTGTATATGTTTTGTAAGTTCAGTTTTCTTCCTATTAGACGAAGGCACCCAGGTTCCCATGTCATGTGGTATTTCTAATATCACGCTTTGATCGGCTGAGCGTCTCCACACAGCGCCGGCCATGTGCAGTATTTCTATGCAGTAGGTGGAGCGCAGAAAGTGAGAAGAAAGCAGACAGTGCAGATCATTGAGAAATGATGTTTGGAGTTCAAACCTGCTTTACTTCTTAATATCAAGGCACATTTAAAGCTGCACCATGAGCGTTTGCAGAGTCCTTATAGTCACTCATTAAAATAGATTCACGGAGCAGTAACAGAGTATATTCCCACCTACAGAGCTACAGATTCCTACCTGAGGTCTTTTCTGCTCGTCTGTACCGAGGTCAGCTTTACCACAGTATCCTGCCTATTTTCCTTTGTGTTTTTTTTTTGTTTGTTTTTTTTATTCTGCGGACAACCTTTGTCCTCTTTGCTTCCAGCAATATTCCCCGGAGGAGAGTAAGTTATGGATAAAAAGCCCTGACTCAGTGCGGTAGCCCTGCAGGCTGACTGAGCTGGAGCTGGAGAGGGAGATTACATCCTCAGAGGCCGGCTCTGACCCTCCTGCCTGCACAAATCTTTCTGGGAGGAGAATCCTGGTGGATGATGGGGGGTTTGGGAGAATCCCAGAGGCAGGTGAGGAGTTGAAGGGAAGCACTACTTTAAAGCACTAAAAAGAGGTATAGGAGGACCATTCTAGGAATGTATTCAAATGAAGAGGGGTTATATGCTGACGGGCTGCATTGTATATTTATTTTGAATAACTCATAATTAAGGTTTCTTATATAGGTACTGAGGTTTAGGTGAGAGGGTGATGTGTTTCTGTTAACGAATATGTTTATTGTGAGAAGACGGTAGGAATTTATAAATATATACATCGTCCTGCTCCTTTTCAAACATTTGGTTAATTTGTTTTGTTTAACTTTTGTTTTTCACTGTGTTTTTTTTTTTTTTTTTATTTAAAAGCACAGGTGAAAATGTGAAGAAATCTGACGACAAGGGTTAAGAGGCTTTCTTTTCCAAGGTTTTCTTTTATTACTTTTTAAGTATGACGAAATATTGTGAAGTTTGAAACTGACATTTGTTTTGTGAAAACACATATTTCCACAAATAAATGTCATGTGAATGCAATGAGGAAAAATCCAAATTATAAATTGAGCTATAGTAACTTAGTGAGAAAAGTAACACACCTTACTTACTCTGCTTTTTATTGCCAATGAATCAGGTTGTCTCTGCAAACGTGCCTTAAAAAGTTGAATTGAATTGAACAATGAAAACCTTATATGTAAGTTTCCTCGTAAAAAATAAATAAATTCTGATTCTCAACTTTCCTCCCTGCTATAAAGATAAAGGTGAGGTAAATGGACACAACCCACTTCTCCCCAACTTATCACATGCTGAATATATAAAAACACCCTCTTTACTTTCCTGGATGACTCTTCGGAGGGATGATAAGCTCATATGCCAACAATAAAGTACCTAATACGATCTTTATACCTCTTTATATGCCTCTACTGTCCTCCACATTCCGCAGCTGACCGCAGTCAGACGCCCTGTCTTTTCCTTTAATCACACTCCTCCCCACCTCCTGCCACTTCTCTCCTTCCACCGCTTTCCCCGGCACTATATCTCTTTAGTTTTCAGCAAAGTCTGTAAGCGGACACCTCCACTGGGACCTCGAGGAAAAACGAGAGCAGGAAAAGAAAACGAGGATGGATCAATTTGTCCGGGTGGAAGGAGAACAGAGGGCTGAGCTGGTATTGATGGATCAGGGGATAACCTGTCCTGGAAAAAGGAGATGGGATCTAATAGCTGAGTAATGCAGCCGAGCACGACCCCTCCCTCCGCTCCACACACTTTTGAGCGCTCCCTTTCTCCTCTGGTTCTAATTTGCTGTGACAAAAATGGTGCCCATCTTCCAGTTCCTGCATGCAGATGCCACAAAACACCAAAACATGTTGCGCTGCCTTTGTATCTGTTTGTACCTTCACCGTGAGTCCCCCCCTTGTGGCCGAAGAACACTGAATTCACACAGGATAATGGCACGTGTGAAAGAAGAGCCTAAACATAGATTTGCTTAGCACTCATTATCTGGCCTGATAGTCCCAGACTTTGCTCCCCTCGTGGGTGAGAAGATGGAGGAGGGAGGCTGACAGGGATCTGTCCCCAGCGGGGGACGGATGAGGGATGTGACGCAGAGAGACAGTTTAAATGTTTAGTGTGATAAGGACAAACTTGCTTGGGGAGATGTAAACACGCGTTTGTCTCATGGGCCCGTTCACACCTGGCTTTAACGGGTGATCTGATTACATGTGGCGAGCGTCAAAGACAAGTGTGAACAGGCACTCAAACCACTTCCCGAGGTGGTCAGAGACGCATCTTAAACCGTAACCATGCCATTTAGCGGAAGTGACGTAGAGGTAGTAACACAATCCGATCTCAACTGTTCAGCCTGACAAGGGAGAGATGCGCAGTAAGAGCGCTCCATAGCCTCCGTCAGTCTCTGCTGGAGAAAATAAATCCTGTACAATGTACTTTTACTATATTATTTCTAATTTATATTTTATATATTTTTCATATATCTAGTATACGTCAAGTGTTTAGCATGTTAGCTACTGTATGAGCCCCGCAGCTCATTAACATGTCAAATATACTTAATATCTAATGTTTTTGTGTCAAATATACTTTGAAATCCAATCCCTCGAATCAATAATGCTGGAAAAAGTAGTCGTGGACGAAATGTCCGGGGCTGCAGTTTAGTGGATGAGTTGTCCGTTCACCGGTCTGAGCGGGCCCATTGTGTCTCTAAAACTAAAGATGACAACAACAAACCCTCCAGCACAAATACAGACAGAAAGTGATTATTTAGAGAGAGCACTAATGAAGAAAATCAGATGCGTGATGTCAGGAAGTTTACCGTACCGATTTGGCTCCTGCCGGGAGGCTTCACCTTCAGCTCACTCGTCAGCTCTGAAAAGGGAAAGACAAAAACGTAAATGAAAGAAGCGTCACAGAGAAAGAAATGATTTGATTTGAGGTTGAACATAGGCAACACGATAGCACTGTACACTGACTTTTTCTGTTTTCTGCTGCTGGTGAGCATAACAGATGCCCGATGCAGTCTCCGGCACATTTTTGTCACATGCATAATTTATTAAACAAAATCTGAAACTTTACATCAAAGACTGAGGAGACCAACGGTGTCCTGCTGCAGTCACAGACGGCGAGGGGAAAAAAAAAATCATCTTTTACAGTGGCTGTACAGACATATTAGCATTACTCACTGGATCCAATTAGATAAAAATAGCAGTGCAGCAATGTGGTTCAAGTAGACGTGCGAAACAAACAAAAAAGAAACCCAAATAAGCCGAGAGAAATGCTCAATGCTAAGCAATGTAATCTCAGCTATTTTTAGCAAATCATCTACAACCTGCTGTCTGGTGGCGTCACGTTATAAAGCCCAAGCTTTAACAACACCAATACAAGCCAACAGTGGTGATTACAGGAAGGTTGGTTGAGCTGGTTTTACACCGGAGTGCAACTTCCCATTTGTTGTTAGTTTGTTGATTCGCTACCATTAATTCCGTTCTTGTGAAAGAGACATGACATAATCAATGTTGTTTGCATAAGAACAGCTCCACTGGAGGCATCCATACCGTTTGTCTCTCTTGACATGTTGTAATTTACAGAATCCTCCCACCCAGTTGTTTTTTTCCGAGGAAGTAGTTTCCAATAAAAGGAGGCAGCCTGAAAGCTGTGCTGTGTATTTATGAGAGCACTTAAACATGTGCTGACTAACATAACATAATTATATTTAGATTTAATGCTGACGGGGGCATCTATACGTCCGGATATTTTCATGGTTTGTAGTAAGTCGGGCCATTCAAATCCACAAAAAAGGAGGGAAATGTGGTCTTTTCGTTTCATTGCGAATCTATATATGAATCCGCAAAGAGCCTCTTTTGAAAAATACATTTCCTTGACTTGTTCTGCAGCAGTTTCAAGTGGGGTTGTGTACTGCGCCCCTCGTAAAAACGCTGCAATAATCCCTGTGACAGTGCAGATGAGCTTTTATGTCCTACATTAGGGAATGCATTTCACCAGTGCCATAAAAAGACAGCGAGTTTAGAGGCGCTGGGCATTCAGCGGCTTGTACGTATCGTGTTTTGGATGACGAAACCCTTTTTGATCAAAGCCGTTTCACTTTCTCGCAGGACTGGGAAGCAGCAGGGGTGATGAGTGGTGGGACTCTGAGGATCTCACCAAGATCATTACAATTATTATGATAGTATTATAGTATTATTATTATTATTTATTATTATTATTATACCTACTGTTGTATTCAAAGACGATTTGATGCCATATTAGTGTCTGACCACTCTGCAGTACTGTCATGAGACCATATTAGAGGATGAAGTGACGGTGAAGGGGGAACGACTGCTGATGTTGTCAGGCCTGTCAGTCATCTTGATGGTCATTCAAAGCCTCGGGGGAAATCCACACATTCAGCTTGTTCAGCGCAGACTTCAGCACAGTCACGCACGTTTGTGTCCATTTGCTTTGCATCTTTGTTCACAGAGCCACGAACTAAGGCCTTCATCAGTCCAGTCAATTTCGTTTTAGTTCCAGCCATGTACTGATATCCTGTTTTTATCCAGATGAAATGTGTGGTTGTTGATTTTTTTCAGGGTGTTCTCACAAACTCAACACCACAGCATAGCTTTCATTCTAATATACTACTGTATTAATATAGGTGTTACTACCATCTGCTATTCATTCTGGGTTTGAATGTTGTGTTATGACGAGGGAGGCCTGATAATTCCAGACCGATATCAACATGATGTCTGTAAATATCGTTATCAGATGAAATAAGTCAGTAAAATACTGCCTGTGCGAATAAACGCTTGGCATTGGAGGTCCTGAGATGTTCACCGGCGCACAGTCGATGACCTCATCAAACCGCATCCTGACGCATCACAACAAATTCTGGTGTGTAGTTAGCCATGGCGGACAAGTTCGCTCGCTTGGTGCCTAACGGAGTTTTGTCCGTGGCCTTTGGATACTAAATTTGCAATTTGCAACGCGTTGTTATGCGAGGGGGAAGGAGAAGTCTTTCTTAAGAATAGCTGTCTTAACTTATGACTGCTATTTTTCAGAAAACGGTGCGTATTGAACGGGACAAATGAAAAACAGTGGTTACTTTTATCAGAGAATTGCAGTTAATGTCTTCTTTGAGTATACCGGGGTCATAATGTGGTCCAGATTAGACCCTCTGGCCTGGTTGTGGCTCTTGGGATTCATGTTTGACACTCCTGCTTTACATCGAATACGTCTACCTAAAATTAAAGATAATATCTAATGTTTCTCAAGACAAAGTATATGAGACAAGTAGAGATTTATTGCTTCCCAACTAAGAATATAATGCGATCATTGTCAAACATAATGAACCGTGAAGAGGAGGTAATTATGAGGTAAAAGATGATTTGGGTGAAACTAGAGCGATGCGTGTTAGTTGTAGACCGCATTCCTCCTCTTCTTGCTCCCCCTGTCACACCCTTTCTTTTTTTCCCTCTGCAGTCAGCGTAACACACCCACCCATGCAGCTGGCATGAAGAGAGGCGGACACATGAGGAGAAGCGGGGAGGACGACAGACGTAAGGGAGGAAAAAAAAGAAGGGAGGGAGGGAGGAAAGGCGAAAGGGAGCCGCTCCACTGAGACACGCTTTGCGATCGCTGGATATAGTATTAAACCGCGGCTGCCAAACGAGGGAGACCTCGAGAACTCTCACTTCTAGTTATTATCCTCCCCTGCTACTGCCACAAGGATTCACCGAAGTTCATTTAACCACAGGAACCCCATTGTGATGAATATTACTGGAAACAGTGAAAGTGAGGCCGCCTGCACGTCGCAAACCTCACATATCTCAGGCTTATCTCCTGCAGCTTAACTGAGTATTCAAGGTTTTTTTCTTTCACCGGCACAACCTTGAAGGCTGCAAAGATGATCTTCAAGGGCAAAGGAAGTCACATGCTCCTAATTTATTTGCTGTGACACAAAATAAACACGTTATGAGTTTGAAAAATCTAATTTTCATTCAATTCAAGGAGACAGAGGAGCGTGTGGTTTGATGAGGGAAGACGTTGACGCTACAAACACAGAACTAAAACACACACAAAACATTTTGGACTCAACCTTGCAGTAACCGTACGTATTCGTGAGCTGGCAGCAAACACGGATCCCTCCGACAAGCTGCATTAGCCTATAACCAGTTTTCCAGCCTCATTTACATTTGGACAGCTTCCTGAACTTATGGCCTCCGTCATTATTCTTTGTTTTGTTTTCGCTTGTACATTCGCCGCATGACGCTTGCCGATCTCTGGTAACATCGCCTGTAGAATGTGGCGTAGGACGTTAATGTTATTTTTTTAAATAGCAAATATTCTGTGTTTGGTTCATTTGTTATTCAAATTCTGTGGGTCTTCCTCCTTAAGAGTTGAGGTGCAATGATTACTGTATTAGGCAGCTTTTTTTTAATTATCATTATTTTTCTTCCACCGGATTTTCGGAGTTGTTGGGAGCACGTATATATATATGTAAAAAGCTGATCAAAATGTGTGGAAAATTCGAGAATAGTGTCGCTATAACATTTGCCAATTCGGGAACGAGTTTCCGCAAAACAACTGCAAAAAGATTTACCATTCAAAGGGGATGGAATTTTGGTGAAAGTAGGAACACGTACACAAAAAGCATAACAGAATGTGAGGAAAACTTGGGAATAGTGTGCTATGATTTTGTTAACGTTTCTGCAAACAAAATTGCAAAACATAGCAAAAAATTTGCCAGATAAAGGAGATGGGATTTGTTGTGAAAAACACAAAATGCAAGTGGCAGGCACACATAAAATTCATATGAAATTTTCTTTTTTTTTATGTTTAATTTTTTTTACTTCTTTTGTTGTTTGTGGTTGCTTGTGTTTAATGTCTCGTTCATGTTGTGGTTTGTTTACGTTCAAGTTTCATGCCTGTGTTCATGTGCACTTTCTCACTTATTTTTTAGTGTCCAAAGGGAGCTTTCATCCTTGACGTCGCATTACTGCATTAATGCATTACCGCATTACTGCGATCGTCTGGTTTAAATGCCCACTAAGTCTCCATCCTGTACCCAACAGTTCTGGTTAGTTTCTGACTAAAACAGGAGTGGATCCAGTGAATGTTTAATGAAGGGGTCAAGGGGATACAGGGGACACACACGGTGGTGCCCCGTGCCACAACTGACCTCTGGCTAAGCCCCGCCCCTAAGTTACTTTTGTTAACTTGGACAAGCCGTCACAGCAGACCGCAGGTTTAAATTCCAGCTGTCAGTGTAGAAATCCCACGGCAACAGGCGCACAGCTTAGATTATACAAGACATTGTCTTACTTTTGGAACAAATGTAGACCTCCATTCCTTGTTTATAGTTGTGCTTCATCCACAGGAAACATTTGTCCATGTTTTGTTTGGGAAATGGGATAAAGTAAACACTGTACTTTGTCTTTTCAGGATATCTCGTATCGTTGTGCATGCGCCCCAGGCACTTCGTTCGACCATTATTGCGTCTTAAATGACTTAGATAGGACAGAAAACAACAAAAGTGTCACCAGCTCTCATGAGAACATTTGTCCTCGTCCAGGCAGTTGGGAGTTAAATGCCATTGGTTCGTGTGTGTTTGAGGGCGGGGCTTAGCCAAAGGTCAATTGAAGCTCCACATCATGTACTTATTTTATTTATTTAAAAAACAAAACCTTCCTGAAGGTTTCGTCATGTATTATCTTGTTTTTTTTGTTTTTTTTCAAGAGACACAACACAAATAGAAGTGCAGCTCTACTTTGACCAAAAAAAAATCTGTTAAAGTTCAGTGTGAGCTGAGCAGCGTAATTACACCAGGAAGCCTCAAGGAGGGAGAAAGAAAAGGGAAAAGTCAAAGTACAAAGGAGGGAGTAGTTCCTCTGTGTCCCTGCCACACACAGTGGGACTGAGCAGATGTGACAGTGCAGGGGAACTCCAGGAGGGTGGAGGAAGTCGTTTTTAACAACTGACTCTGAGACCCCCCGCACCCCCACCCCCCCACCCCCCATCGTCCTCTGTCACATACCCAGATAGAAAACCCTCCCCCCCTCCTACCCTGTTCATGCACCACACAATCCTCTTCCTATGGATTACTAAAGCTATAAAATCTATGGATTAACTACGATGGATATCTGTGTGTGCGTCTTTCTGGGGATTTATTGTGTGTGTGACAATAAACCAATAGATGTGTGTTGGTTGCTACTGCGCTGGATTCATCTTCCATTCACATCTGATAATTACAGGGCCTTTTTTTTTTTTGGTTGGGGGGGGGGGGGGGGGGGGGGGTTAAGTTACTTATTAGGAGGCTTAGGTTGGAGTTGGAGTAGAGGTCAGCAATGGAGAGACGAGCTCCTCGCGTATGTCAATGAAATTAAACAGGCAATCCTCGTGGGATTAGCAAAAACCCAGCATGTGTGTGTGATCTCACACACACACACACACACACATGCATGTTTTGATTAAATGGAAGCCATGTCCATTAGGCCCTGAAGAGGAAATGATGCAATCTACAGGAATCGTAGCATGACATCACCGTGGAGTGGAGTATTGTCTGGCACTGATGGATGCTGCACACTCGCATTTAATGAACAATGAGGCATGAACACACAATTGCAATCAAAGAGTCACAAAAGTGCATTATGCAGTGCAGAATGTAGTGTTGTGGTTCAACACAAAGTGTAATCATCCAAACTGAAGCTCTACCTGGAGAGAAGATCTGAGTGCAGGCTTAATGGATTATTATAAAACCAGGAAAAAAAAAAAAAAAAACACATTTCAAAAAGGCCAATGGATGGTGTTCATTCCAGTTTGCTAAGCCTGCTATTCAAACTCTTTGTAAATCCTTTCTCTGAGGGCAAAAGGTCAACGATAGGAGTCCATGCTGATTAATGAACAGCTCCAAATAATATGCCAGCGATGCCAAAAGAGGATTAGCCTGAAGGATGCTTCTCGAGATAGATAGATAGATAGATAGATAGATAGATAGATAGATAGATAGATAGATAGATAGATAGATAGATAGATAAGCAGTATATGCACCTCTTAGTTTTTATTCTTGCCTTCAGCTCAGCTCAATCCATGCATTAGTAAATAGGAAAACATTTTGTTGGTGAGTCCTTAGGGGTCACAAAAGTTCTCTCTCTCTCTCTCTCTCTCTCTCACACACACACACACACACACACACACACACACACACACACACACACACACACACACACACACACACACACACACACACACACAAACACACACACACAAACACACACACAAACACACACACACACACACACACACACACACACAAACACACACACACACACACACACACACACACACACACACACACACACACACACACACACACACACGCACACACACACGCAGACACACACACGCAGACACACACACACACACACACACACACACACACACACACACACACACACACACACACACACACACACACACACACCAGCAGCAGTGTCACCCTCACCTGAGCATCGTTTCTGCAGCGAGAGGATCTCCAGGTGGAGGCCGTGGAGCAAAGTGAGGTGCTCCTGTCGGAGGAAGACCACGCTCCTCTCCACGCTCTCTATCTGCCGAGGCAGGCGGCTCTCATCCCCCATGGCAGAGGCTGGAGAAACAGAGGGAGCAGAGTCAGAGGGAGGATGGGACTGGCTCATGGTGTTTCACTCCCACAAGCGCCCTTCTCTCTTTGAACAGAGCCCGTCTGTTGTGAGTTTCAGATAACACCAGTAAGCATCGCTCAAGTCAGCCACCGAGAGAAGCGCTTCTTCTGAATTGAGGTCATGTTGACGCTATAAATAAGGTATTGATGACCAGAGAAATCAGCAGGAAGAAAAAAAAAAAAAAGCACAAACCACGCACATCCTGTCAAGATTGCATCCAGATCAATAACCTCAGAGAGCTTTGCGTTCGACTGTAAGAAAAGTCCATTTAAGTAGTTTTTGCTTACCTCTAAATTGCTGTCAAGTAGAAGAAACAGGAAGAGATGTGATTCGTTATAAAAACATCCTGGGGTCGGTGCATTCTGCCTGAGCTGATCCGAACGCTGCCGGCTGCGGAATTCACTCAGACGCTTCTTTTCCAGAGCGATGAAGCGCCTCTCGGACGCGTGTGACGCCGTTTGGATGGAGGAAGACGATGAAGAGGAAGAAGAGGAAGAGGCTGCAGGGTAAATAAAAAAAAGAAAGAAAGAAAGAAAAGGTCAACCCGTCCTCCGAGAAAATCGCTTGCAACATCTGCGTCAAACATCAGCCGAAGGAGGACGCGATCAGAGCCGAAATTGCGCACTCCAGGTTGAGGGTGCGCATCTTCCTCTCGGTCGCCCACAGACAGACTGGGAGCTGCTGGATGGATGGACGAGCTGGAGGAGGAGGAGGAGGAGGGGGAGTGACGAAAACAAGCCACCGCGATGAGAACACGCGAGAACGTCGTACGACGGAGTCCGAGCGGAATGTGATTGGCGGGAGGGACCCGGCCCATCCCGAAACCACCGTGCGTCTGTGCGTCAACGCGCTGCGACGCATCCAGGATGAATCTCAGAGAGTGCACAAAATAAAATAGAAAAAACTATATCCTGCGTAAAACTAAAAGATGACGTTAAAATTGATTGGAGGGTAATCATTTACTACGATTACAGAACTGAGGGTTTAAATGGAAAATTTCACCTCCACAAATGCAGATTGGCAAGAATAAAACCAAACTTTAAGTTCTCTGTTGAATTAGGAGAAAAACATTAAAACAGTAAATGATATATGAATAAAAACAATGACATCTGTTGCTCCCTCTGTCCTATTTGTTTGTAGTCATGTTTACTCCCAATTTACATATTTCATTTGTCCTTTATTTTAAAAAACTTAATCCTTACACAACATTTAACTTAAAACTGTTGAATTTGAGTCACTATTGTGAGCACACGTCTGTCATGGTCGTTTAGTTGTGTTTGCAAAATTCTTTGTTCAATAAAGTTCTGTTAAAAAAAAAAAGACAAGAGTACTAGGATATCCAACAGGAGATATATTATATAATAAATAAATAAATAAATAAATAAATAAATAGATAAATGGGGGGGAAAAAATCTATATAATTACATTTTTTTTTCCAAATCTACTTACAAGCCTAAATTGTTAACTCTAAAATTGACCGTAGGTGTGAATGTGAGTGCGATAATTCATGAATGTGAAGACAACCTATCCAGGGTAGAACCTGATTCACACATATTCAACTCTGTGAATCATCTCACATGTTTACATTTATTCAAATGACATTTAACAGCCACAGTGAAAGATGCACCAATAAAGTGGACCGATGGATGAATAGATTTGATTCCAGCACCATGGATAGAGGTAATGTAGGATCTCTGCGGTCCTTCTCAACATATGGACCAAAGATATCTAATAACTGATAAGTAAATCCACATACATACTAATGGATTCAACACAAAATCAAACTATGAAACCATCTCATCCATCAGCTAAACATAAATGGAATCCCAATATATGATACATTTCAGGTGTTTTCATCTGAAGCACCATTTAAGTTCACTTCTCAAAGTACTTGTACTAATCATTAAATATTAAATATGGTATATTTACATTCAAACACATTTATTTTGCAAACACACATTAATATAAAGCTGGAATTTTCAAGCTGCTGACCACAAATCTGGATCAAAGGGGCTCATTAGTGGGCCCATTCAATGGCAGCGTAAATGTAGATTACATTATGTACAGAGTGGAATTACAGCTTGGAAAAATATTCTTCCAAACCGCAAGTAATGCTAGTTAATCCCTGACCAATCTGGTGTTTGATGGCTGGCAATGAAGTAATTTAATACCTTTTATTTTTAATTAATGAATGATTCATAGTTTAACACATTTAAAATAAAAAACAAAATGCCGTTCACATTCAATATCCAAGACAAAGATGAAAAAAAAAAAAGTGAAACATGTTGCCTCTAACATCTTATATCTTATGTAATGAAAATTAAATATCGGTTCACGAAGCTCGAACACAAAGAAACACAACTTTGATTTCGTTGATCTTTATTTAGACACATAACAAATATTATAAACATAGAAACGGGAAATTTAATTACAAAACAATCTCTTTCAAGACATGAAAAAATAAAACTGTTATATTTATATGCATATATACACACACTGTTATATTCAAATGTGACTTTGTTGGGCCGGAGAAAGCGGGTGAGGGTTACTTTCAGGGCCTCAGCTGGTTTGGATCGACTCAATAAAGCAGCGGAAATCACTGACAAGTGTCAGAAGTCGCCAATACTTTTTATTTCACCAGTCACAATGAAAAAAAAAAAAGTTGATGGAAGTATGTGCAAGGACACATGATAGGTGGTTAGTTTTTGTCGTTTGTGATACAGAATCTGGTCTTTCTTCATTCTCTGCAGGTGGAACCATCAAATAAGGATTATCAGTACATCCGATCACTTTATGTTACTTCATAACAGCTTACTATTTCCACTAAACGGCACCCTGAAATAGCTTTTCTATTGTCCATCGGCCACAGGAATAGAAACAAAAATGCCTTAGTACAGTCAAGTTTGAAAGTCCACATCGCACGGGGTGGGGGGGGGGGGGGGTGGGGGGGGGGGGGGGGGGGGGGGCAAAGACTGGAGTGCAGAGATGCATATAACCAACAGTTATGAGCCAAGGTCTCCCAAGAGTCATTAAGACGTTCGCGAAGCGGCATCTGCACTGCAGGTTCAGTCACAGCAGCAGTATGAACAAACAGGAGACCAAACATGTTACAGCCTTTTACAAGCACAAGCACATTCACAACGGTCAGCTTGCTAAAACAACTTCACTTGTTACCAGATGTCGTCACTACAAAACCACAAAGCTGCCCTAAGACCACGACGGGAAGAAAAACGATCGAAAAATCAGAGGATTGAGGCCGTCACACAGCAGCAGAATGACTTGTGCGTGTTCCTGTGTGCGTTATTTTGTCATATTTGTGTGTCAGTATTATTCACTTCTGATTTGTGCATACACAGATTTATATGCGCCTGTGTTTTAAGGCCTGTGCGTGCTCAATACAATGTGTATGTGTGTGAGTCTGCAAGGATCTGGATCTGGAACTGTCTTTACCTCCTCAAGTGGGCCTCTGATTCAAACATTATTCCAAGAATTCTTTGCCCTCAGTTTAGACTTGCAGGATGTTTTTTTTTTTTCCTTTGGTCCGATTTTTTGTTTATAAACATGTTATCAATGCCATACAGTAAAAAAAAAAAAGACGAGTATAAAATAGCAAAGAAATTTGTGTCCAATCTGTGTA
This sequence comes from Lipophrys pholis, assembly GCF_963383615.2. NCBI lineage: Eukaryota > Metazoa > Chordata > Actinopteri > Blenniiformes > Blenniidae > Lipophrys > Lipophrys pholis. The sequence goes on along the minus strand of NC_137627.1, from coordinate 21,006,320 downwards.
TGTGCACAGTAGACGCTCACAGATCTCATTAGACATCCAAATAACATTACACGCACGCACACACACGTCATTTTGCGACCATAACAGCCCCATGAAAAGGGATTTAATCTCATCAGCCACATCGACAATGTATTGTTTTCATGAGTGCAGTGGTACTTGGGAGACAAAGGGAGGACTGAGTATTGTGGATATGGGTCACTCACTGGGCTGAAGCTCTTCGTGCTTAAAACCGACCGCGCCGACAGTTTGGCTGGGACGCTTCCTCTGAGCCGCTCGCGACCGTATCGAGTTCACACGCTGATGTGTCACGCGGCCGGACACGCCGACATGAGCAGATCGTGGCCGAGACGACTCAGACTGGACCTCACAAACACTGGCTGGAGGGAATAAAGAAATACACAACGCGATCTACACGGTCGTATCAGCTGCTCCGTCGTCCATCGTTCTTTTACAACAGGAACACCCAGTCGTGTTCTATTCATCGTTACTACACAATTTGAGTTTTTAATCCAAAATGAATTTTAAAGACACACAATTAACCAAACCAAACAGTGATTATATACACAAAATAAAAAATAAGCAACAAAACAAATATTTCCAGGCCTTGATTGGAGGTGTGTAAAAAAAAAAAAGAAAAAGGCCGTTTTGCAGCAGGTTGCTGGATTCACAGATTTCAGACTTCCAGTTCCAACATCGACCGTAACGACCGTCTCTGCACGTTGTGAGTTTTGGCAACGGGCAAACTAAAGGCAGGATGGCGCGGAGAAATGGTCACCGAACGAAAGCATCCGTGGCGTGGTTGAGGTCACTGAGGCGACGTTTGCTGCCTGTCTGAAGCTCCGACTGCACACCGAACATGAAGACACGATCGTATAAGGAACGTAGGAACACATCCCGTTAAGCTTTTCTACTTTTCCTGTCATTTCACATTGGTGCATGTCGTGTTGTGAAAGAGAGACCTGACACGGACTGTTGGATCCTCTCTCTCTCTCTCTCTACTTCCGTCATAAATGATCCAGAAGTCCATCAAGTTGAAATCTACTTAAAGTTCCTTCAAATTCTACCAACACTAAAAAGCCCCGTGAACAGTGTTGCTGCCACATCCGAAACGGACAAGTTGTTGGATTTGTACCGTCTAATTTACAGTTGAATCTACTTTAGAATGGTAATGTTTTCCTACTATTTTAATAGAATTTGACAAAGCATTAATATGCTGAATATCTTGTTTCGAATGCTGATTGAAATGAGTTTTTTTTTTTTTTTTTTTTTTTTTTAGTATTCAAGTGCTCCTCAAAAACAATTTAGCATTCATTTATCAACCGGATCTCTTTCAGCCGGCGTTGGCATTGGCAGGATCTCATGTGCTACTTTCTTAGTGGATAACAGGCGAGCTAAATGTTAATGAAAGTGAAGTGCGAGTTGGAAAGAGGCGAAGAAGTGTTTTCTGAGGTAGCAGGTGGTTTTTTTTTTGTTGGTTTTTTTAGTCCAGGAAACTCCGGGGGGGGGGGGGAAGACATTCACCCTCTGCAGTGCGAGTGTTGAACAAAAAGGAGTTTGAATTACACTGAAAGTAGAAAATAAAAACCTCTGGGTGAGAGTAAAAACATCTGATAACAGAGTATGTATGTATGTATGTATGTATGTATGTATATATATATATATATATAAATAGAGAGAGAGATGCGTCTCTGAAATAATTTCTTAAATGTTTTTTTTTTTTTGTCAGTTGATTCTACATTCATTATGAACAGAAGAAAAAAAAAAGATTATGAAGTCTTATCAAATATATTATTTGAGGAAGATTCGAGTAATTTTTAATGGCTTATAAGCTAAAATAACCAAAAAAAAGAAAAGAAAATTCTGGGGAAAAATGTACATTTGTAAAGGAGTTGTACGTGTTTCTCGTCATGGACTGTGTCTTCACTCATCGTACGCTGTCCTCGATGACTGAATGACGAGAATCGTTTCCTAAGGCCTCGCGTCGTCCACATGAAGGCGATCGTAGAGAAAGAACTGACCTGCTAATGCAACTTCCAGCAGACTGGATGTGTGAAGTGAGGCCTCGAGTGAGGTCCTCGAGGTTCGACGGTGTGACGGCACAGGCAAAAACGGTACCAGAACTAAGCCACGTGGTGCTATTGTACAATTATGTGTGAGTGTGTGTGTGTGTGTGTGTGTGTGTAATCCTTCTTGCAACCTTTCCCGTCTACATCTCTTTCTCCTTCTTGGCCTCCCGCGTGCTGCTCTTCAAAAAGTCGCTCCTGAGCAGCCGACAGAAGAGGATGATGTTCATGACGGTCATGATGGCCATCCCGACGCTGCCCAGCGTGTAGGTCAACAGGGGCACCTTGTCCCTGCTGAGCACCAGCCAGCGGGTCATCCAGGCCAGCGTGTTGATGCGGAAGACCACGTACGTGCCCAGGTTGATCATGCTGTTGACCCGGTACAGCGTGCCGGCGGCCAGGCCGGCCATGCGCAGCATCTGCCTGAAGTGGAGGAACACAGAGTTTATCTCCACCAGCAGGGCGACGACGGCGAAGCCCACGTAGCGGCAGGTCACCACGGAGAGCCCGAAGCAGGTGATCACCTGCAGGAGGAGAGAGAGAGAGAGAGAGAGAGAGTGAGAGAGAGAGAGAGAGACAATGCAATCAATAAAAGATTGTGAATCATCATTTCTTAAATTTCTATTTTATGGTCCTCCCCTACTTTTAATCAATTCTATTCTTCTATTTTCCCAATATACATTTTTTGTAAAATAACAATTTAATTAATTTTGTTTGTGTTCTACTTCTTTATCATCAGTTTTTCTTGTGATTGGACAAATAGAACACAATTGGAAAAAAAGACATAGAATTATGGACAAATTGAGAAAAAGAAAGTGATGAAGATTAGAATAAATGGTACATAAAAACAAAGTACTAAATAAAAACAAGGAATCGGCATATAAAAACAGAATGTACATGAGTAAGAAATATATATATATGACGTGACATGGAAAGGAAAAACGGATTAGACAAATAATAACGAGTCAATTGTAATGAAAAATGAATTTTCCAAACTATATCGGTGTTTTTGGTGCTATTGAAAAGGTCACGTTATGAATCTTGTTTCTGACTGGATGCTCATATTTCAGATCTGCTAGTGACCAACATAAGAACAGGTATATGGGTGCAAAGGTCTATTTCTATAATTACTGAAATGTTGTTTGAATTTTCTAGACGTGATTAATAGTCGATGAGTTAGGGTTATGAGGTGTACATATGACAATTTCTGTCAGCAGTGACAGTATGGACTATATACGTTTAAAAAGAGAAGCGTCTTTTATTTTGAGAAATAGCAGCAATTGAATGTGTTTTTTAAGTTGGCCATAAAAATAAAAATAATAATAATACAGATTGTATAAGTCGACGTTTTGCACATATTAAAAGTGACAAATGAAGGGAAGTCAATACTTCAATGTTTATTTATTACTGCAATGGCCCTGGGTTATGGACCGTATCTCACTCTATGTAATGGCTTTTCTATATTTCTATATGTAAGTTTAAGGATTTGCTGAATTGAAATGTTTTGCTCTATTTTATTGATTTCATTTGAAATGTTTTCTGATAGTAATACCTAATATTACATGTTGATTTTACAGCGTGGAGATGATTTAACTGACTCAAGTCTGTGAGTTAACTAACAAGTAAAATCCAGCAGGTGGCAGCAAAGTGCTGGAAACCAAACTACAGAAACCCCAAAAACAAACCATCACACCACAGACAAGTCAACAAACCCTGCCTGCTTATTATTGCACTGAAGAGCTGGTGGAGGAAGGATTACTCAGAGTGTCTGACATGTTGTGACAGAGGAGACGCTGCCGGCCGGCCGGCCGGGGCTTTATAACTGAAATGTGTTTGTACCAAAACAGCTGAGCCACATCGTCACATTCACACTCAGCACACACTCCGACATCCTCACACTCCTGTCCAATGAAAACAAAGAGAAACGTCAACTCTCTGGCCTCCACCATCAGACGAGCCTCAGTCGGAGAAGCATCTTGTGAGGTTTCACGTGAGGACAGAGGAGGCATCTCGCCACGCTGGTAAACAGTCAAGTGACGGGCAGCGCAAAGTCAAGCGCCGAGGCGTGTGAGGGAATCCGACCACAGCGGTCTTTACTTTCCCTAAATGAAATCCACATGGTGGCAAAAGTACTCGCATATCTGTGGCAAACGCGTACCTTTGTTCCCCGATGTAAACATGAGTGTTTAACTTCTATATATTTTGAGGCAACAGCAAAGCAACACAAAATAACCATTGTTTGTGATACGGTGAGACGTCAAACGTCAAAGTTGTTTAATTCTGTGTGCCTGCCTCTTTAAGAGGCACAGAGATCCTCTCCATCCTTGGCGCAGTTTTTCTTTTCCCTTTGAAGGAAAATCCCTCACAATTGGGAGCACGAGCACAAAAAACACGTCAAAAAGTAGAAACAAAAACCGCGGGAGTAGTGCACTAGGACTTTTGCGAACCCTTCAGCAAACTGAATCGGCAAAAATCACAAAAACCAGAGAAAAATTGTCTATTTAAAGTGAACGCGATTTTGGTGAAAATGGGAGCGCGGACACAAAAAGCACATCAAAATGTGCTGAAAGTTCTATTGAAAAATAGTGCGCTGTAACTTTTGTTAACAATTCGCCAAATCACTTCTGCAAAAATCCCCCAATAATACAAAAACTTGAGAATCAAAGCAGATAGCGCAATTTAATCTGCCAGTTTGTTTAATATTACTTCCTATAATGTATTGCAATACCACATAAGAAGCTGTGGTTTCCATTCAAATACCTTCTTCTTTTATCAATCAGTGTTGTTGATATCTAAAGTCATTTCTGAGCCAGAAAACACGTTGCATCACAATATCTACATTTTCCCTCGCAATGGATTCGTTTTTGGACGCATTGTCCATTTTTTGTAAATGGAAAGAGGAAGTCTTTGCGCACAGCTGTAATTGGTGTAACTTTGGAGTTTTGACAAGCTGCAGCTTTAAACCTTTCCTCTCGCTGTAAATCGTCAAGCAGTTTTAGGAACGCAATGAGTATCGCGTACACACATTTGTGTTTGAATGTCAGCGGATGAAATGAAAGGCTCGTTTTGATCACGTTTGCAGTTTGAAATACTTGCACATTGTTTGGGAATCAAACCACCAACATCAGTTTTGGGAGACATCCTGAACCGCGGCTGCTCAAAGGATCCAGATTAATTCAAATAGGAAATGACTGATTTGTAACCAATATGATGGGCAGATATCACATATCATACAGCCTTACTGCTTAATGTTTCCTGTTATGTGCTCCAGTACGCAATGAAAACAGTGGTACTGGGACTGACTCACTCATCGACCAATCAGAGGGAATGAAAGCGTTTACAGCTCAGAATGACCGACGTGACCAGTGGCAGCCAATACAAACGACGGAGAAAGCGCCGTATTTAGCAACAAACAACCTGCATCACCAAGTCCATCATCATATGGGTGGAGAGAGTTATGTCAACAACAGACATTTTCTCACACACACACCCACACACACACAGTGTGTGAGCTCACACACCGGTGTGGATGTGGATGGCTCATTGTGACATTCATGTGGTGAGACCGGCACTTGCATGAGGTGACGGAGTTGAAAAACAACCCCGACTGACATGTTTTGTCTTTGTTTTGTTTTTTTATTTTGCTCACAAATAATCCGCACGTCAGATAGTTTTAAAGACGGGCTTTCTTTTGTTTCAGCACCCAAAAAATCATGAAGGAAGGACATTTTAATCATGTCAGCCATGTTGTTCATTTATTTAAGCGTTTTCTTTAACCAGGAAGAAACCCCACTGAGACTGAGATTTCTTTCTATAGAGATTACTATAGACAATTTGAAAAGATCAAATTTGGATTATGTAAAACAAATTAAGAAAGTGCAATAGGTTGATACTGAGGCGATAGTTCGCCTTTCTTTAAAGCTTTTTTTTTTTTTAAATTCAAGATATAAAAGTCATTTTGAGAATGACTCGGGTGTATAAATAAAACCAAACTAAGATAAAGTGTTCATTCAGGTATCATTTAGTGGAAGCTTCAGGGAGCCACTACAAAATGGCCAAAGAGGCGCAGACTGCAGACCTCTGATCGAGTCCCTACTGACTAGTTCAATGATACAACCCACTCGGTTACACATTACAGCCATGAAGACGGAACATATGATATATACTCCACACTCAACTTCCCCTCCCTAGAAAATAATGTAAATAATACCATCATACTCTATTGTCCTTTTTTAGTTTTCCTTTTCTTTTTTTAATAGATATACATGTAATTCTTGTTGTGAAAAACCTGCAAAAAAAAAGAAAGTAAAAATAAAGAAAGAAAGAAAAAGACCTCCGATCTCGTCCATACAGGGCACAGATGTTTCCGTACACTATCCCACTGTGGACCCTCTCCTGCCTGCATCCTACCCCCTGCGGTGATGTGCTGGAACATCGCTGGGCCAGCTTTGCACAGCCGGCACCTTGGATCTGACCGACAGGTGGACTCTCGCCGCTGCGGCCCGTGAGCTTAGCGCCTGTCCTTGTGCTGCCATGTTCAGAGCCTCCATGTTGTCTGTCAGTCCAGCATTTTCTAACCATTGCTAGATCGTCTTCATATCAGCCACTTCCTCTCTCTGGCGGTGGGACATGCCATGCCGGGGCTTGTCTCGCCCCGCTCCCCGCTCCTCGTCATCCGATAAAACACCCACGCCCGCCCCCCCACCCCCCACACACACAGGGTGCTGCTCAGGTCGGGTCAAAACAAACCCTTACACAACTCAATGATAGGAGGACGGGACAAAGACCATTTCTTCCTATTTCATAAAGGAACTGGCTCTCTTCCAGCTCCTGCCTCTACATGTAATGCTTCAGGAGGTCCGTTATGAAATCTCACCATTTCTCAGCACGTGCACGTACTTTTATGGCGGTTTTATTGATGTTTGCTTCATTGATGTTCAGCCAATCAAAGTCGTCCGGCGGCCTTATCTCACCCGGATCACAGATAGTGAAGCATCTCTCGGGGGCCGCTAAACATCAGTAATACATTTTTCATTCTCAAGGCTGCTCGCAGTAAATGTACAACTATCAAAGCAGAAAAAAAACTACAAGCAGAAAAAAGCCAAAGACGCCATCAGGACAATGTATTGTCTAGCAGCAACAGTCGGTGTGGACGGACTCGCTGTTACACATCCATTCAAGGATACTCTCACTCGTAGTCATGCCGTCAGCACTGCGCTCGCGGGGGGGGGGGGGACTCGCGGTAATCCCCCCACCAGCCGGTTGGAGCTACCAAAGTGGAATTGATTCAGCATTATGTGGATTTGCCACAATAAGCCCGGCTGAAACTTGGCTTTCACCGACGGCAGCGGAGCTAAAGCCCCGACACCCAACAAGCCAGACACAAACGCACAGGAATGACCATTGTCGCATCTTTCAATCAACACAATAGAAGTGTTGTAATGTACAGAAAAGGGTATAATGTCTAGCAAACTATCAAACTGGGAGAAAGTATATAGATATAAATACATATCTAGTAGTTCATACATTTGTCTCAACCTCATGTTAGATTTGTTGATTATTTTGACTCCGTTGAAGCTTGTGTGGCCTTCATTTTGCAAAGATCTTTTATTTATTTAAATTCAATGTCACGTACTTTAAGACATAACACACAGTTCACTGATGCGTTGCTTTTTAACCTTTGCTCCACAACACGGTTGGAAAAATGTAAGTATTTCATGAGTACAATCCACAATAGTAGATGGCTGAATCTGGTCGAATCCAGTAAAAAGGTAGAAAGAATGTACTTTTTTTCTAAATACTGTAATGGTACGAATGTTTGCCATGAAGGTTTCCTGAGAGAGTGGCCTGTCCGACATAAAAAAAGAATGATGGAAACAAATGGTGATATCCGAGACTCGCCAAAAAGATCCTGAATCGGGAGATTTCCTTAATTGTCGTAACAAATATAATAACATTTAGTTGAAAAGCGTTCATACGTTGCAAAGCAAAACGGACCAAAAAACCTACAGTGATGCGCCGGGCGGTGTTGATCACACATGTTGTGATGCACTCTCCTCAGACAGCGGGAGGCGTAGGTAGCGCTGACCTCTGGAAGAGTATTCCCAATGATCTTCCCTGCTGTTTCTACCACCCTGCAGGAGCGCCTGCCGGTCCAAACCACTGCTGAAGGCTCAGTGGTGGATCTTCTCCACCTGCTCTTTTAGGATTTGGTCACTCCTCAGTGTCCACTGCTACCTACAGCAGCACCGGTTAATTAGATAGAAATGGACACTTTTTTGGTGGCTTTTGTTCAAAAACAATGCAATAACTTAACAAATATTTAAAGGGTTTAAATCCTGGAAATAGTTTACTGTTGTGAACTTGTTTAGACGATTTATGAAAAGGAAAAAAAACTGATGTATGATTATGTGTGCTTGTGTGTGTGTGTGTGTGTGTGTGTGTGTGTGTGTGTGTGTGTGTGTGTGTGTGTGTGTGTGTGTGTGTGTGTGTGTACACATTATTGACACAAAGGTGGACAGACTAACAAAATGGATTTATACCATGTTCTCTTATTGCATATGTCATTTAGCAGTTTTTGGTTCCTTAAGCAAAGTCAGTTTTCAACCTTCACGGTTCAGATTTTGTTATTTACTATCACAGTTAGTCGACAACTAACGGCATGAATTTCAATAGTCGTACCATCTCCGGTTTTCTCGGGGTACTTGTAGTTCCAAAAGGAGGCTTAAACATAAATGCAAAGAACAAAATCAGTTCAAGCATGACGGCCATGAAATGTTTGCAGTTGTTTGCTAAAAGAACAGAAACGTCCAGAAATCTAAAACCTTACTTTTCTAACTTTATAATCAAATACATTTTAGAGCAACAAGTTATTTGTTGACCCTTTTCCTCTTTAGAAGACAGTATATTTTATCGTATTTTATCATAACATTGCCATATTATTGCAAAGCGACTTGTAAAAAAAAAAAAACAACTAAGGTGATTCTGAATATAAAATAAAGGCGTTACACAATAGTCTCACAAAGTTTATCATCCACATATCTCAGCTAACCCGAGTGAAATCCAGATGAAGGGTTGAAAAACAAGGCGGCAGTATCCGTGTTTGTTTGTTCGGTGCTTTTCCTCCCTGTGGGCTTAATTAGACGTTCTCTAGACCCCGGTGAGGGACCTTCACCCTCGTCCCACTTTCAGGGGGAGACTCCGGGTGCAAAGACGACAGGGCGAGTACAGGTTAGGATGGGAACGGTGAAAACTGATCCCCCAAAAAATTGCACTGCTATAGAAACAAATTAATAAATAAATCCAACAATAACAACATTAACTTGCAATACCAGGGTCCTTAATGCAGGTGTTCATCCTCTCTGGTGAAAACACTCAATCGTCATCACGAGGGGATGATTAATCTACCCACCTCTCAGAATGATCAACAAAGAAGTGTTCAGTTCTAAACATATGTCTTGATGAAAATGTGTTTCAAACACCTCCTAATCCCATTTTTAATCAATGTTTCTTGTAGAGAAGGGAAACAAAGCTCACTGACAACTGTCCTCACTGTCTAATGTTCACTTTTAGGAAAATATTAAACTGGTCCGGGGTCGGGCAGAAAGTAGAGTAAATGTTAATGTTTAGAGTCACATGTGACCGACAATCAATGCCGTATACATCTCTAGTCCCGCGATAAAGGCGAAAATGAAGCTCACCTGAGATGTAAAGTGGATTTTTTTCCAGGACGAGATAAGGGGTCACATTTTGTAACGGTCATAAAAAAGGATTATGTATCCTATCCTGAGTGTGTTACGTTCAGATTTAGTTGATTTATTATCATCACATAGACTTTGTCTTGAACATCCGTCCTACTAATTTCCAGAGCTTTGGCTGACCCCCAAAAATACATCCAAATCTCTCAGGTTGTCAGGTTTGTACTGATTTCACCTTAAACTCAATTGATTATTTTAATACCTCAGATTGTTTTCAATCAACTTTCTTATTCTTGTGCCTGCCTCTATGAATATTATTATTTATTTTATGTGTTTTTTTGTTTTCTTACAATTGTTTGGTATTTTGTTGATTACCATTGCTGGTATGTGTTATTTATTCTATTGCTGTATGATTTACGAAATAATGAGTATAGATGATTGCCATTCAGCTTTGAATCAACACTTACAGAAAAAAGGAAGACGTAACTGTGACGGTCATTATGGGAATATTAATTGAAAATGGGGGTGGGATTAACGGGAGTGGGAAGTTTTCTTCTTCCCACTCCCTTTCAGGCAAAACTAGAGCTTTCTTTCTTTCTTTCCTGTTCCAGTTCATCTAGTAGTGGCAGTATTTAGGGGGTATAGGTCGGCAGCAGGAGGCAGGCAGAAAAAAATGTCCTTTCTCGTCTTTGTTATTATTCTGCATTTGCCGCCGTTCATGTTTGTTAATGTAAAACACTTGGAAATACTTGTAGATGTGTGAAAGAGATGAAAATGACTGTCTAGTTTAACCTGCAGAAGTCCAAATGAATCAGGTCACGACTGTACTGGCATCAAGGTGAAGATCAAGTGAATGGAAGTGATTTTAGTGGACTTCATGGGTCTTTTCATCCCCCGGGCCAGTCAGCCTTTGTCTCTATCTTCAGTTCAACAGTTGCAGGTGTTGCTCTGCTCGGTATGTTTATTGCCTTTAACTGACACACACCTATATATACACACACACGAGTATACACACCTTAAGGAATTATAGACGCTATATACCTCGAGGCAAATTGAATCAGGTCAACTGGACTTGGTCATGTGACTCAAAAGACGTTTCACCCCTTATCGTTGGGATTTTATATACTCGTGTTAATAATCAGGCCTCTTTAGAGTAGCCCATTTTCTTCTCCTGTCCAACACTTGCGTACAGTTTGGAGACAAAGGGTTATTGAATATTTCCACGCCAAACCAGTTTCTTCAGCTGATAACACTTCGGCTCAGTCGGAGGAGAATTTCAGGTTTGGTAATCAGCGCCGAGCGCTGAGTGATTCTGAAGTCAGGTTAAAAAAAGAAAAGAAAAAGGAAGACGAGCAAGGTCAATGACCTCCGGGCCTCACCTGTGACTGAATGTGTTCGCGAGCTGTTATGAGACTCAACAAAAGCAAATGAAACACTTACCTACTACATCTCCACCTTCTGGTAACGGCGGCAATTAAAAGTGGCACTGTGCTGGGCAGAGCTGTCGCCCCGAAGATTGTAAACACTACAAAGTATGCATGCGAGATGCTTCTGACGTTGTAGGAAAGTGAAGTGAGAATCAGATATGGGTCACTTGATAAAATACATGTAACCTCGTGGTTAAAAAAAAAAAATTGGAATTACGCAGCAAATCCAACCTGAGCATGAAGACCTGCAGTGTAAATGTGGACCTAGTGTGGATGTGCGTGGGGGGTCGATGATTAGATTTAGAAAGAACCCCTCTCAAACCATGGAGACGCTTCACTGAAGTCTGCCTTTGACTTTTGGTTTGTAAACTAATGTGAATAAACTGTAAATCAAGCAAAACAAACCTGCACCTCCCGTTTACTTTCTCCATGAAAGTTTTCAGGATTCTGTTGATTATTTGATAAAAGCTCAGATTGTGTGCCGGGAGGTTTGATCATGAGGGCTAAACATGGTGGATGTGAAAAACTAACCTTGAAAATCTGTAAAGTCTACTTTACCAAAGTATTGAAGTGTTTTTACTGTTTGCGTCCGCGCCTCTGAATAGGAAAACAAATTCAGATGGAAGTAAATGTGGCAGACAATAATTCTTGAATAACAAAGACTAAATCAATGTGTGTATTATAGCGGATTTACTCCGGATTTAACTTCATTGAAATGCCTCTCTTGTTGAGCTCCGAAGGTTCGACCACGTAACAGCGTTTTGCTGCCTAAAAGCCTATTAGCGGAAGAGCAGTGGTTCCTCAAGTCATAAAGTAACAGGAAATGGCAGAGTGAGGCTGGAAGACAGGAAATAGCGCGAGAGACGCTTGCCGTCTGGTGATAGGAGGACCATAAGTGGGGTGATGGGCAGGTGGGAGGGCCTCATAGGAAAAAGTTCAAAGTCCACAAGAGGAAACGGTGGAAAAGATGTGCAGCAGCGAAACATGAGACTGTGGCGATCACACAAACATGCAGCGAGGCCCGCAGTTTGAAAAGGGACGGAGTGACGGCGGACCGAATGGCGGTCATGCGACCTGCGTTAAATAAATTCAGGTCAGCTGAGAGCAGCGCCTCTCGGTCAAAAACATCTGCTCAGAAATGCACACAAACACAATTACTGAGCGCCATTTCTGTTAATCGGAATTGGGTGGCCGTTCATTTTCAAGCTCAGACCAAGAGACGGTGTTCCTCCACATCCGCGCGTGGAACACGAGGCGAGTTCTTTCAATCCTGGCCAACCTGAGGCACTCGGCAAGTCCACGTGAACGGCAGAGCAGTGGTTTGTAACACATCCAGTGTAATAAATCATGTCATTTCTCAGAGGGGAAAATGGATTTAAAAAAATAAATTAATTCCTTTTTCCGTGTAAATTAAGACTTATTAAGATCTGATGATATTTCATGGTTCTGCACTGTGAAAGTGCTACTGCATACACATTGTTTTCCTCAGATGACAGATGCCCGATTGTAACGTTGTATATTGTTGTGACTTGGAACAGGGTCTTATGTGGTACAGTGAGAGGGGTTCTTGGACAGGTTCCATTCAAAATGCAGCTCTTCCTCTTTTTCTTTGAACAGGAACGAACCGGAGATCCCGCCTCGCCCCCGTCCTATCCTCTCTTCCCTGGCTCCCCATCACGTCTCGTGTTCATTTTGAAATACTGGTTCACTCTTATGCCCCAAATACTACATATACCTTGCTATATTTTTTTAATTGACATTATTTCTGTTTTTACCTTTTTGCCAATAATGATGTCAATCACTTTGTGATCTTTATCTCTGAGCGGTGATATATAATTAATTTTTACGTACCGACTTACTTATGTTATTTCGATGAAAGGCAGCTTGAGAAAATGTTCTGACAGTCAGAAATTCCATGACTAACAATCGTGCGCCACATAGAATTCTAACTGATGCTATAAAGCACGCCGATATTGTGTGGCCTCAAAACAACAACAGCAAATGGGAAAAAAGTGTTGGATCGCGTCCATTCTCAGTCTGCTGGAAAAACTTTTCCTAGTATAGAAGTGCTACTGTACCATCTGCTTGCTTCATTTAATCATCTCACGAAGGCACCGGATGGCGTACAGCATTATCTTCTGATTCTTGCTTATTGATGTCACCGTACAGTCAAACTTTCTTTGAGAGATCAATTTCACACTGTGGAACAAGTTAAAAAAACAAAAACTTGCAAGATTAGTAAATCTCCTTCTGTTGGAGTACTTCTTATCTGTAACGGCACTGACAATACAGTCAACACTCCTCTGTGGCAAAGAAACGGTTCAATATTTTCGGAAAATTTATTTTTGCTTTCCTGTGAGTGGGTTTTATCTGTGACGGTCGACCCCACTCTCACACCTGTATACTAAATTTCCCAGAAGACCACAGTATATGCAACATGTCAGAAATGAATTGGTCATTTTTTTTTGTTCTTTTAAAGGAGTTTCTGCTACCTGTTATCAATGCTGTGCAAGACAGAGAGCCAACCACTGGCTGTTATTACTTGTTTAATTCCAATGATTCCCATGCACACATAATCACAGATTTCATTCTTTTTTTCTTCTTTAAAGCACTACGCTCAATCGTTGAAGGTGTGGTTATTCTTAAGCTGCACTCTCACATGCTCGCTCGCACGCCTGTCCGCCCACACGCTGCTTTTGGAATCGCATGTCCGTACCGTATGCGCTGTGGTATTCCCACAGAAGATGGATCAGAGCCAGGATTGCCCCTTAAATCTTCATCTGATGTCTTCGCCGCAGGTCATTAGGCGTGGTACGAACACACACCCTGAACTCTGCCCCACCTCGCGCCTCAGAGGTGACGTCTCTCTCTCTCTCTCTCTCTCTCTCTCTCTCTGCCTTTTCTAAAGCCGCTGACAGACGACAGCCTCAACAAACAGAATTCCTGGTTTGTATACCAACCCAAACAAACGCCCCCCTCCTTTTTTTTTCTCTTCTTTTAAACTTTATTTATTTAGGACACGGCTTTTCCAGCCTCTTTGGAACCAAACTTAGATGATTTTGTAGCTCGTCTGCTCTGTTAGTGTAACGTATCGCTCATTCACACGTCACACTTGTGTTCCACAGTTGTTAAGCTTGATCCACTTCTGTGACAGGATTGACTCTGTGTACGGCTATTCTGCACACTTTCTTTACTGGTTTTCTAAATGCATATTTTGTTTTAACCCTCCGATGACTGGATAGACAGACAGGATTCGTTTTGGTTTTATTGCTGAAGAATTGCACAAGTTCTGGAATAAATGACTGCTAACGTGATTGGAAAGTTGGAGTGCAATCACTACTACATGCCTAGATTTCTCCGCTATCTAGTAGTTTTTGAACTTTCTAGATATCGTGAGCTATCTCAGATTTAGAGTTAAGAGATGTGTACATGCCAAATGCCGACTGCGAAGGCAGAATAGAATTATATGGGTTAGGATGTCCGCTACCTACGAGATGTCCTGAACATCCCTAATGCAAAGTAGAATTACAGCGGGATTCGGCTTACTTCAGCTGACATTGATCGAAAGGCCTGGAACACAATGGACTGGTCACCGGTTCATTACAGGGTTAAAGGACACGGTCAATCACACCTGCTAAGGTAGAGCGCCATCAATTAACCAGACAAATATATCTTAACAGTCTTTTGAGGAAATGAAGATGAATCTAAATATACTACAACTGGATAGCATTTCTCTTGGGGTCCTATTTGATGGGTGCGAGCTCCATCGGACACAAAAACAATAGACAAGGAAATTCCTCGGTATTAGACATACCATGAGGGAGGACCCCCTCCACAACCTCGACACACAAAACACAGACACAGCATTACAAACGCACAGAGGCTCGCATTGGTCTGAAGCCATGTGCGGGGGCCGCACGAGCTGCAGCGAGTGGGCAGACGAGTGGGGACGGAGGGTAGATGTTCGAAAGTCATACAAGGAGAGGGAGGGGTGGAGAACAAGGGAGCGTGTGTGATATATGGACACCGACACGTTTGGAGCGGAGAGAAAGCGCATTTGCAGAAGGCCTCTCGGGAAGCTGGAGAGTTTGTGTGTGTGTGTGTGTGTGTGTGTGTGTGTGTGTGTGTGTGTGTGTGTGTGTGTGTGTGTGTGTGTGTGTGTGTGTGTGTGTGTGTGTGTGTGTGTGTGTGGAGCCGGAGGGCCGTGTGGAGACCAGATGTCTGGTCTGAATACACACAGAATGAGGCGAGATTGTGGCCGGTCTTCCCGCCAAAAATATGTAACTCAGAATGGATCCCAGCCGGGACACTCATATATGCAAGTTTGATAGTTTGTTTACTATCTCACTAGTTACTGATATGCTTCATATGTCGTGTGGCAACACAATTAAAGGTCCGTTTCTTATAAATTTTCAGGTTTCACATATTCTTTTACAATCAATCAAATACAGAGCTTTTTTTTTTTTTTTTTTTATCCAGCGAGCTTTATGGGAACACTGATACAATGATAATGAAAAATGAAAAAGACATTTTGATATGTTAACTCTGACTGACTGATTAAACTCAAAAGAAACAGAAGCAAACCAAAAAAACCTTTACGAAGACAACTGACAGGACAAAGGATATTAAAAACGGATGATAAGAGCCAGGAAAAAAAAAAAGTAGTGAGAAGGAAAAGACACTGATCTGACGTATAAACAAATACAAAAACCATGAAATTAGAAATGAAGTCTAAGCTGGAGAGATATATTTTAGACTTTACTTATAAAAAGTGACGCTAACCATTAAACAGGAAAACCCCAAAGTATTTGATAGATTCTGGACTCCGGGCAGTGAGAGTGGCTGAAGACAAATATTTGGTCTGAATGATGTTGCCATCTGTTTGTGTTTGTGCAATATTATATGTAATATTATAAGATCCCACTTCCTCTATGAGTAATGTAATCTCACATGGCTGGAATGACCAAATAGGATGTATTTGTATTATCTTTGGCTTTGACCAACACCCCGAAGCTTCAGTAGCTCGCGCAGAAGCAGAAAAAGAAGCATTCCTCCACGTGGTGAGTCATGGCAAAAGGTGTGTCACTAAGAAGTGACGAAGCCTCGAGAGTGTTGAAGACTGGAAATGTATCTGTGCTTTGGCTGTTAATTTTATTTTTTTTTTAAAGCAGATAATTTGGGAATATTCTTGACGACTAGAGGAAGTAAAACTTTGGATACACAAGGATGAATTGGGAAAAGCAAAGCACCTCCCCGTCGGTTGATGGAAAATAGTGTTTCTATAAAAAGCAGATAAAAGACGAGGTGAAGTAAGGGAGTAACTGGTGTGCAGGATAATCTGGTTTATCATGTTCTGCAGAACTAAAACAGCCCCTTTGGCAAACATAGCGTTCCAGAAACGTGTGCTGCGCTTCCTAAAGTGACATTCCCTGTTGGCTACGTGAGAGCGCCCCGAAGCTCCGCCCACAAGTATCTATTCTCAATCCCCGGTAAACTGAGACAAGTTCCACTCATATCTGAGGCTGCTAGACGTTTAACCGCCAAGACGCTGCGCCTGAGGTTGAATTCAAATGCACGTTTTGGAGGATTTCTAAATCTCATTGACACAGACGGATTTGTGTGACGTTTATTGCGGTGATAACGTACTAACTTCACTAATTCACAATTAAAAATACACTTGAACCTCCTCAGAGAGGCTGTGTAGTCCAGCGGTTTTGTGCCCATGAGGCACTTCTGCCTGCATGAGTGTAGTAATGCTAATATCACTCGGAATCAGTCTTCAATACACTTTCTAATAGTACTGATGTGACTCCTTCACCCGAGGCCCATTTAAAGGGCTGAAAAGCCAAAGATTCACCAAGAGCACTGCATGAGTTATTGCAAGAAGAATATTGCAATTTCGGACTAGCACAAGTCCTATGGACAAAATAATTGATTCCCCTAAACAACCAAAACAAGTGCAAATCTTTACAGGTCATTTTAATGCGTATTTTCCAACTCTAAGCTGTAAAAACAATGAGTGCTTATTGGATTTGAACATGTCAGGTTATGTGTATTTGTGTACAAATTCTCAAAGAAATAAAACAAACCTTTCTTTTGCACTTTTACATGGCGAAGGTTATAATGGATAAAAAAGCAAAACACTGTCGTATAGGCAGAAAATAAGCTTTTGCTTTGACCTTTGACAGTTCCATATATTTGACTTCACTGAACAGCCAAGAATCAATGTTACTCCTCAATCAACAAACTGTGATGCTCTCGTCCGCTTCCAATTTATCCTTCCAAACTGAATTGCGCCTAATGAGTTTGGACTGACAAGCATTTATGAAGATGCACATGACAAATGCTCCGTTGATTTAAACACGTGAGATGCGACCAGAAAAGCAAAAAGGCAAAACCGATTCTCCAGGTTTCCACTCGCGTATCATCAATGACGCCTCAAAGGAGAACTGCTGGCTATGCTGCTCCTTGTGGAATTTATGGAAAAAATGATATTCCCTTCTCTCTATGCTTGTCTTTCCTCCCTTCTGAGTCCCATTTTTAAATACCAATAAGCTCAGTATTTCCAACAGTCGCGAGCGAAAGATGGTGGAGATTACGGTTTTGTTTTTCCAGATTCGTCATCTCAAACAGTCGGCAGGGGTTGAGAAATAATTATCCACTTTCAATTTTCAAGATCATATTTTATTTAAAAAATAAATAAAAGTAGAGATAAATGAATACTCATTTAAGGTCTTCAGTGGAAGTCACACAGGGGGCCGATAGTGAGGTCAACATTTTTCCCCCAGCAGGAAATAAGAAGCTGTAATCTTCAGTCAATAAGACGGGGGAAAAGATCTTTCCGTGGAATGTTTGACTTTATTATTTCTCCTGGACTGCGACAAGGAAAAGTCAGCAAATCTATTTGACGCTACATGCCGCTTCACTACATGCTCTTTAAATGAAGACACCAAGAAGCACAATGTAGAGGTTGATCCACTCAAAGAGGTCTGAAAGCCAAACAGGCGTTGACATAAAAGGCTGACGACACGTTGGGTCTCCCTGGACGGCCATTCATGGAGTTGAGACTCGCCATGCTGACTATTTTAAGGCTCCGCACTATAAACTACTGTCATGTAACTACTAATGGTACTATATCAATTACGTTCCCCTCCACTGGTACATTTTGTGCCACAGTTTAAAAAGGCAGGATGACAAAAGTGGTAGCGAACATTATTTTTTTAAGTGTTTTCAGAGGCGGGCTAAAAGAGATTTACCTTGTTGTGAAGTAAAAGAACTCAATGAAGCTTTGCGTTATAAAATGGCTTAGACCTGTCAAAAGACTCCACGTATAACAATAAAACATGTTGACACAGTTTTCTCCCCCCCCCCCCCCCCCCTCTAAAACACACCTTCAGTCGATGGCGGCTCTGGAGCAACATGTGGCTCTTTGGACCTTCTGTTAGTGGCTCCCTGAACCTTTCACAAAACTGTACCGAAAGAAAGATTTGGTTTTGCTTTCGTTTTTAATTCTAGGCTAAAAGCTTTTAAAAAAGGAATAATTAAAATGGCTAAAATGGGGGAAAAAAATATCGAAACAATAAGAAACGAGGGAAATAAAACTGTTAAAACAACTTTTAAAACAAAATTCTAAAATGAATAGTATTTCTGAAAAAAGGTTTACAAAACTGCTTCTGGTACAAAAACAGTTGAAAATGTGAAGAAATGTTTATCATCCTAAATTGTAGGTTAAATTTCACAAGCGTAACATAAGACGAGTTTATGTTCATAAAACTATATATAAAACCGTGTTCGCCTCATTTTAAAGGTTAAATCTGTTTTGCTCCTGCAGTTAAATTGGATTTTGCTGGAAAGCGACAAAAATGTCTCTTTTGGTCGTAGAGTTTTCAAACCCCTGGTAAATACACACCGTAACGTTTGCTGGGTTATCAAACTTTAACATAAAGATGCGATTAAATTAATGAGAAAAGTTAAAATGCATTTTTCTATCTGCATTAAAGGAAGTTTGTTTCTGCATGTATTGGAAGGCAGAAAGAGGAGCCCCCAGAGGGAGGAAGAGGAGGAGGAGGAGGAAGGGTGTGGAAGAATATATAAGTCATGTTGACGACCTCTATGAGGTGAAGATTAACTCGGGAGCGACCTTCTGCTCCTGACTGTCCGACCAGCTGGACCACAGTGCCGGCCAAACTCTGCAGACATGAGATGACCATTGTCTGTAACTCAGTCCCCGACTTGGCTGTGTTGCTTTATAAGTATCTAACACTATGAACTGAATTATAGCAGCTGTGTGAGAAGAACAGGAAAAAAAAATAATACACTAAACAACAAATATAAAAAAAACGGTTCAGATGAGTACAACCTCTCTCCTGCAAACCCCCTCCCTCCCACCCACCCCACCCCGTGGAATCCTATGTGCTCTGTCTTGTGACATGTACTATGTTGTAATATGCTGGATGCTAAATGTGCTGAGGTGTTTTTTTTTTTCTTATATTCCAGACTTTACTCTAAGGAGTACTGTCCGCAATGTGACTTCTTTTTTCTCCTCCCTCTCCCAATGTTGTCTTCTTCTTTCCATCTGTGCTTGAAGTAATTTCGTTGTACTGAAAAGTAGAATGACAATAAAAATGAATCTTGAATCTTGATCTTGAAGATTGCCCAGGAGTGGAGGAAAAGATGGCGACACTGTTCAAGCATGTTGAACGCTGTGTGAAAGCATGAATGAAAGTCCTGGTGGCGCTGCGACCGGAGAGTAAAGGAGGAAGAGAGCGCGCCGAGGAGCACAGCGAGCCGAGGAGCACAGCGAGCCATGCGAATGAGACAAGAAGTCTCTGTCCCTCCCACACTCTAATGACAATCTAAAGCCAGCTGGCCTGGCTGAAGCCCATTCACTGGACTCTTCCAGGAAGTGGAGGGGAGAAAGACAAGACGTTCAGCGGGGGCAGAAATAAATCAATAAATAAAAGTACAACTATCTTCTGTCAAACTGCCGGGGCCTTTCCCCACCAACAAACAGTGCAGGACAAGTTACAAAATAAAAAAAAAAAAAGTACTTGGATGTAGTTATTAGTTACTTCTTTAACTATAGAGGGTTTACTTCGTGAGCCGGTTTACATGGCAACGATTTCAAGTAAAAACACAAAGCCTTTGTTGTGTTTTTGGGCGTCCGTTTACATGACAAAGGTGCTCGGAGTCACTGAAAACACAACTGGACAAAAAGAACAATGTTCGCCCCCAGAGCGTCATGACGCCCCGTCCAAATTCTCCTGGGACTTGGTAGTTTTATACTTGAGAGTCACCCGGAATAACAATCCAACTTCCTTGTCTGTCCTCACGAATGTCTGTGTATTCGCCATTGTTAATATCTATATGGTATTGTCCTCTATGCACCTGTATGCGTGTGGTTTCCTTAACAAAAACAAACAGCAGCACATACAAACTACGTTTTCAGTGTTTCCTGAGAGTTGCTGTGTCGACACGAAACTTTTCTGAAACGAAAACCCAAAAGGACGAGTTTTTATTTGAGACTTTGCCGTCATTTACTTGGAAAGGAAAGTCCCGCATTCATGCTCTTGCTGTAAAACATGACCTTTCAACACTGTGAGTCAGTGTGATGACCGATTTCAAGCAAAATGAGTTAGTTGGAAGTCAAATAGTGGCGCAATCCCAGTTTGTCTGAGTCAACATTAGGTCTTCATTAAGAGCCGATATCCAGGTAGTCCCATGATGTATTCTCAGCAGTCATGTGAAACTCAGGCTATAACCTTCTTTTCCAAGAAATGAACTGATAAACAAGCAAATTATCCCAAGAACAAGCAGCACTGGAACAGCTTTGAATTTTTTTTTACGATTTACTTGTTGGTTTGAAGGGCCGGATTTTGGCCCACGGGCCTTATGTTTGCCACTTCCGCTCTAACGTAATGGTGTTACATCAAGACATCGGTTTATACGGTGTTTTTCTCAAGACTGCCAACAAAGCTGCTGGAGCCGTTTCCGAAAGGCCAACAAGGAAACCATGTGAGCAAATCTGGCACCGACGCAACAAGATCACGTGGCGAAAAAAACACTTTTGTCTTCAATATTCTCCATAAAAAAAAAAAAAAAAACTGAATCCAAATGTTACAAGCTTGAACGATCATCGACACACAGCCGCAAGATACATTGCTATTGGACCTGATAGAGGAATGACCAAAACTCAATGCAAACCCTTTGTCTTCAGGGAAAATTCATGTTATACAGTGTAAAAAGCAGATGAGATTTTGGACAGCTTGTTTTAAAAAAAAAAAAAAAAAAAAAAAGACAAACTCAGTGAACATTCCAGCAAAAACAAACAAACAAAAAAAAATGTTTCAACAATATATTTTTGCAATATTGTGAGTGATCCGTCATAGGAGGGAGGATTCCTCTAAATGAGCACATCTGATAGGAAAAACCCTGATAGGCAAGTTTCCCAGGAATGACAACCTTCGTATGGTTATCTGTTGAAATAGAGACACGCTGATTTTGCAGGTTATCATATCAAGCGTGTTAAAACCCGCATTTCAAGCTGGTTTAGTGCGCGAGGTATGACATTTTTTTTAAAAGTAGCAGGTAATGCTGAGAAATATTTGTACATATCTAAGCGTGGAAAACGGCACTGAATAGCGTATCGATACAAGCATGGACCGCAGCCGTAGAAATCTACTCTAACTTCAAGATTATGAGAAGAAAATCTGACAAACGGCTCTCGTGGAGGGGAGGAGTAAAAACAGGTGTGGTGATGGGAAAGCAATGGAAAACATCAGCATGGTGTTTGGATGGAGGTCGTGCGAGTCAGGAGCAGAGAGAGAAATTCATTCCGCAGGACGTAGTTCTACAGCGACACTTCAGGGTCACTTCCCTGTTTGTTTTCCGTCCTGCTGAAACCAACGCCGCTGCTTCTTCAGAGAAATCTCTGCAGATCGGCTGGGGGCCGCCAAGACAGGCGGTTTTCATGGAAATCTGACGGATCTCCTTTTGTGGTTTAGTGGAAAACAAGAGACGGAGGGAGTCGGGTGGAGTTCAATGCTCTTAAGGAGTGAAAGGATGAATGCATAGCTTGTGGGGGTGTGTGGGGGTGTGTGTGGGGGGGGGGGGGGGGGGGGGGGCACTGGACTGATTGCGTCATTGTCCCTCCTTCCCTTGTTCATTGTTACGAGACGAGAAAGACGGGTATTTTGTCTCACTCATGTCCGTGCGTCTGTTCTGGCAGGTGTGACGGGCTTTTAGGGGGATTACTGTCTGCTGAGCAGCAACGGTTTAATAAATCCCAGGGTGACATAGCAGTAGCACCAAATTAAAAGATTCGATCACACTCAAGGTGAAGACATTAAACTCTTTTACCCAGAATCTCTCCACACACACAGTACTGGTGTTCTAAAGACCTACCACGATGTGATGAAAGAGGAGCTCCCAGGATTGACTCAGTTTCTGGTTTTGCACCATGTCCAGGAAGTCATAGATGAAGTAGCCTGTGGGGTGAGACACATTGGGTCAAGGTTAATGTCGTCTTTCAGTTCAGCGATTCATTAAGCAGCCAAAACTCAAAACAGATTCTCCTGACAAGAGCAGTCTAGAGCCTATCAAGTGTGTCGGGGGGGGGGGGGGGGGGGGGGGGTTGCTTCCATGACGACAGCAACGGCAACCAAGATGCGTCTGTCTTGGAAAGGGGCTATTCATATCACCACCCCCACCCCTTTACCACCACCACCAAGCGTATCCATGGCGACAGCTTTTCTGATCACAGGAAAAATGATGAAAGGTTGAGGATGGGGGACTGAAGGGGCAATAAAGCTTGGGGCTCTGGTGGGGCTCTGGAGGGGCTCTGGTGGGGCGCTGGTGGGGCTGGCCCCATTGTGTTGGAAATGTGACACCAGGAACCTTCTGTTGACGTGACGACATGTTTGGGTTCCTGTGGCAATGTGCAGAAATACCTCATGCTGCAGAGCCAAAAAAAAAAAAAAAAAAAGTCAAATGTACAATGTGAATTACCTCGACTCCAAGTAATGGACATGGACAAATAGAACGTGAATTATTAACCAGCATCTTTTCTAGGGATCCATTGACCATAAAGGCTTTATGAAGAATGAGCGAACCTAAAACAAGAGAATCAAACAGCATTTGACGAGCAACGGCGAAGAATCTAAAGTTCAAAGAAATTGGCTTTTTGCCAGCAGAGAATTCCAGTGTGAAACCAGTTAGTCAAACCAGGAGGCTCGAGGCTGACTGCAACGTCTCTGTTGGAATGACTCACCGAGGTCAAACACCTGCCTGACCCACCTAATACCTCTCTGATCCATTGTTTTCCTTTTGTGTGTCATTTCTATCTGGGTGATGGATGTGTGTGTGTGTGTGTGTGTGTGTGTGTGTGTGTGTGTGTGTGTGTGTGTGTGTGTGGACACCCACATATCAAAATGAGCAGGTGATTTGTGAATCAGTCCAGCACAGAAACGTGAGGATTAAAAACGGATGAAATCAGGTTGACGACGACCTCGCGGGTCACCCAGAGGTCTCCGGTTGGGCAGCAGAGTGTGAACTGATGAATATATTTGTCACAAGAACTTCTCAAATCCTGCCGAGACCTCTCATCACACCACTTCTGTGGAGGGAGGGGTTTGGGAGGAGCGCTTCATTCTGAGTGTGGGACACTCCTCTCTCTCCCTCGCTCTCCCTCTCCACCGGTATCTGATGTGGGCAGCGTGCATAAATCAAACAACTTTGTGCCGTTGTTGCCCAAGCTGAGGTCACGTGACTTGCGAGGGGGTAACGCCCGGTGCCTGGGACCGGTCATAATGCCCCTCATTCACTTTCACGCACCGACACCGCATCTGGCTCTGCCAGCTTCCAGAGCGCGGGCTTCCGAGAAGAATTCCAAACATCCTGGGAATCCCTCTGCAAGTTCTTATTGTCTGTCACGGATCCCAAAGACGAATCAGTGAGATTTGGATGAGCTCACGTGTGACTAGTCGCCCTGTAACACTGTCGAGCTTTAATAAAAGGAGGGAGAGTTGCTATTTTGGGAATGTGGAGCAGCCGGCACACCCAGGTCTGACAAATCCCTAAAGTATCAAATCAGACAGGATCTAATTCATGCACGTTTTTATAATTTGTGAAATTGACTAATAATGATAATACACTTTATTTGTAAGTGCCTTTCAAAATAACCCAACGTCACACGTTACAATTGCAGTTAAAAACAAGCAAAACACATCGAAGTAACAACAAAACTAAGCGAAAACACAGACCGAAATAGATTTAAGAAGCTTGTCTAAAAAGTTATGTTTTCAGGTGAGTTTTAGAACTAAAGCCTACGTGTGTTTACGGCGAACTAACTCAACTGAAAATTGTGAACTCATAAAGAAGCTTGAGACCTTAAAACGTGCACCGCCCGCTGTAATCCAAGGGAATGGGATACTTTGATTTTTTCACAAAACAATACCAATTCCTGTCATTTGTATAATAATAAAAGTAAAAAAAATTAAAAGAGCAACTGGCCATCTCTGCTCGGTGTAAGAAACGACACCAGGTAATACAGACTCACACAGTCAAGAGTTCAGTTGCCACATAAACCTAAACCTGCTCTGCTGCCCTGCGGGGGGAAATTAAGCCAACGGGGATGGATAATATGACTTTTCTCACTTTCCCCCGGGGATGGCAACAACTCCGAGCGCAGGCTGCCCTCCAACCCACAGCCGTGCCATTAGTGACTGTGCGCGGACTGCTGGAGAGGTTTCTACTCACCGATGGAAAACGACACCAGAGCATGAGAAAAGACAGAGTGCGTTTCTATCAGGTCTTCGGCCATCTGTGGGTGAATGAAAAAGCTGGGGGGGGGGGGGGGGGGGGGGGGGGGTACAAAGAAAAGACAAGCTCAGATGGAGGCAGACAAAAATGACAAAATCCCAGTTCCATTACAGAAACATCGCTGTCAAACACCTTTTGGTTTCAGGGGTCACATAAAGCCCAATTTCATCTTGAGTGGCACATTTATATTACACACACACACACACACACACACACACACACACACACACACACACACACACACACACACACACACACACACACACACACACACACACACACACACACACACTTCAGAAAGATGTGTTAAAATAAACATGTAAATTACAATTTGCATTTTGGCCACATTGGAGCCTCTTGCTTTTGGTCCACGTGCCTTATGTTTGAAACCAAAGGCGACTTTGCATTTTTCTTTAATAAAAACTGTGTTTTTTGCTGCATTAAATTCAAACAAAAAAAAATTTCGTTTTAACCATTTCATTCCAAATGTATCACTGCTTCTTAACCTTTGGTGTAGTTTAGTTCTATATCAACTAAAACCGTAGCCGACGTTGCATTGAGTAAGTTTAAAAACTAGTTTTAGCCGCTTCAGTCATTTTAACATAAAGACCTCTTGGACTATTGTTTTCATCAAGTTTTTCTCTAATTACCAAAACTAATGTTCATTGAGAAGAGCTTGTGAGGCGGCTGGATTAATGTATACTGTAACCATATATTCTTGGTGAAAGAAGAATCCATTTCAATATCACATTGCAAAATAAAAGAACATTGGCGTGAGGACCGCCGGGACTCACCACATCACTGCCCACACGGCGGTGATGGAGCTGTGCACCGACGATGTGGAGATATTTCTCCATTTCCAGGCGTTCCTGCGGGCGGCTTCGGGCACTGGCAGGCTCCCGACCCCGGCGTTGACGAGCCTGAAGAAGCCGGTGGAAGAAGCGGTGGTGAGCAGCACCGAGCTCAGCTCCATGGCTCAGAGAGAGAGAGAAGCGCGTGAAAACACGGTGACTGACGCGGGAGAGACGCGGACCGACACGTTCACATTGACGTGTCGGAGTGATCGATTGTAAACACGCTGGAAAAACGCAAAAAGATGATTCTTCTTGTCTATTGTCCGCGGAGGAGGAGGCGTGGACCAAAAAGGATGTTTCCAGTGGTTTTCTGTCCTCTGTCAAGCCCGGGGGTGGAGGTGACCTGGCTGGGAGGAGGAAGGCGTGGAGCCGCCGTGTTTACTGTTGTGAAACCGCCCTGTTGTAAAACCTCGTCTCCTCGCTTGTGTAACTTTTTCACATCGACACTCACGCGGACGCTCCTCGCCGCCCTACTATGAAGGGGCGTGGCCAGAAAACACACGCTCCGCGCGACGCCTTCACGTGCTGTAGGAAATCTTAGCACCGCATTCCAAAACCTCTGCAACCTTAAAGACACAACTTTTTTCTTATTCTATATACAATTACATTTAATTAGAGCCCCAAACTACGGAGGATTGACTGTGCCAAAATTAAACAAGTAAATACAGCATTAAATAATTAATTAAATGTGTCATTAATTTATTAAAATTGGAATTAAATATATAAATGTGTCATAAAATAACTAAAATACCAATTCATTTTATGTAAAAGACACATTTTTCACTATTTAATTTATTATTTCATTGCCTAAATGTGCCAAAAAAATAAATAAAAAATACACCATTAAACAATTAATTAAATGTGTCATTAATTAATTACATTTGGAATTAAATATATATATGGGCCATTAATCAATTGAAATATGAATTCATTTTATGCAACAAACATAATTAATTACTTCACTATTTAATTTTTTCATGGTCTGGTGTTGCACTGCTTCATGGATATTAATTATCATGATCTGGGATTGATCTGTTCTGAAAGATGTGCAGGGGAACCAATCAGGTGTAAGGATCCGCCCACTGACTTTGATGGGTGAGTTTGACAGATAAAATATATTTATGATGAAATAATCAATTAAATAGTGAAATAATTAAATGTGTTTTTTACATAAAAGATACATAATAGAGCAGTTGTGATCGTAAATGTAAACAGGCCAAAAGTGTAAAAACAAGCGCTGCTCTCACAGCATCCATTGTCATCACAGTAGCCAAACACAGGTCGTACACACACGATGCTCATGACGCTTCTGTCGCACACTGTGACGTTAAACTCCGTCTTCTCCTGAGTGTCTGCATGCAAAGGTGAAGAAATCTCCACTTTGGCTGGGGTTTTCAGATATAATCATGTTAGGTGAGTTCTTGCTTCATTATGTATCCAAAAGGTAAGTACATGTAAACAAAAAGCTCAATCGCATTGAAATAACAGTTTTTGCTGCGTGGAAACGGGGCCTCAGACCAGTGGGAGACCTACACTGTCCCATCACATCTGCAGAAAGCGGATTGTGACAATCTCTTTTTAACAACCTGATTGCTGCTTGTTGCTCTCGCTCTTTCTATCCCCCATTTTAGGCCATAATAAGCTTTATATCTAAACTTTAAAGTTTGTCTTTGTTGTGGCACAGACTATACGTGATGAAAATGTCAATATTTTCACAAAAAAATTCACATACAGCCAATTCTAAATATAGCTTCTGTTGCAAAATACTGTGAAATGTCAAAAATGAATGTCTCCGACAGATGATGCATTACGCATGTTTTTACAAACTGACAGCATGGCTTTGAACAATGAGGTAGCTTTAATGTTGATATCTTAACTTGGGTATCAGTGTTTTGTTTACTACTCTTAAGAAATGTCTTTAAAAAAAAAAATCATTGTTTTCTTTAAATTGTTTTACAATCTGCTTGGTGGTTTTGCCTTTTGCAGACTGGATTTGGCCCACGAGTCTTATGTTTGACACCCCCGCCCTAACCCCAACCAGAACAGCAGAAAGTCTCCACCTCTGTCACTCAGCCTGATCCTGCAAAGGCGTTTTTATTTTTTTAACCACACTTATGCATACTCATGTGGAATAGTTGGGTTTTCCTCTGTCAAAGTGCCTTGATATGTCTGTTGTGTTTGGCGCTAGAGAAATAAAGTTTGATTTGAATTGTATTGAATGGGTTCTCATGATTCCAGTTGTGGAATTTTGTGAGGCAGAGCCTAAAGATGTCAGGGTTTTGACGCTGCGCAGGAGGTTTTATGCAGGATTGTAAGGCTGCCGCTCCAAATAGAACTCCAACCTCGTCTCCCATCGCTTCAGTCAACCCAGTTCGTAAAGACAACAGCCACCAGAATAATCTGCTGTCATTCAGATCAGAGTCTACAACTCCTCTCAATGCCAAAGCAGTGTGACCTACTCACAGTGTCTCAGACTGAAACCACATTGAAGTCAAAATATTTCACACCATTTTGAGAAACTGTGCTTTGGAATTATATGACATCTAAAATAAATGAAAGTTTCACAGTTTAAATCAAATTATAGGGAAGAAAAATACAATGTCCCTCGTGTTTTTGAAGATTTGCCTGTAATTCTATTCACTCTGTTGTCAGGAGTTTTTTTTTTTTTTTTGTTAGTTTTTTTTAAAGTTGTTGTTGCACCGCTTATCTGCACATCATTTCTCAGCTTCAGCCTCACTGGGATGCTCCTTTTATATGCAAACATCTAACGAATTGGAAGCCAGTTAAACTCATTAACCGTGTTAACCAGTGATAATCTTACAACTCATTGTTTTTCTACCAAACCTTTAATTTTTTTTTCTCCTAATAGGCATATTCATTAACATTTCAACACTTGATGTGTTTGACTTTGTTCTAACTTCACACAAATTTATTGTATTTACATTTTGCAGTGATAATCGTGTTTGTTTAGGGTTGTTTAACGCTGTTTGTTTTATACTTTTTTTTTTTACTTTCTTATTCTCGAACAAAAAGGCACGGCAAAGACATATTGGAATAGCTTTCATTTTCATTCTAAGTCTTTGTTGGGTTTGTTTTGTTTGAATTCCCAAATAAAAAAGACTCAATAACTTAACATTGGAAGAAGTTCCAAAATGTGTTGTGAAATACTGTTTCACCAGGAATTGTAAATTACAAAAAGCTCTTAAAGGGCAACACTACTTCTGACCTTCCTTATTGGCTCACTTACTACTGTTGAATTATGGGAACTGTAGTTTATTTTAAGTGTAGCCAGAGAGCGTCTAAAGACAGCGTGGTACTTTGATTTATTACAACATTGATCATATATTATTGCCATTTGGGTGTTGGAGTAATCATTAGGGCTTAAGGAAAACTTTAATAGTCACATTCTGGTTTTTTTAAGAGAGACTAACCAAATGAACACAGCTCTCATTCACCATTGGTCTGCAGTTCATTCATGAATGACAGCTGTATTATCTCAGGACACAGCGACACCGTGCGGTTATAAACAACACTGCAGAGTCACAAATATAAACGTTTCAATGTCCCTGTACTGTAACGCTTTTCTCAATAGTTAAGAGCTTCCAGAAAATTATACCTGAATAAACTTTTGATTTTATGTTAGTTTTTATTTTACACACCAGAGTAATTTTCAAAATAAGTTTTATTTCTTGGATTTAAAATCGGGCTTTAAAAATTTTCAAATGACAAGAATTTCTAAAAAGGAAAAAAATAGACAAATGGGGGGAAGTGAAGCTGCTTAGAAAAGAGATAAAATGGTTAAATACATAAAATGGCCTTCCTTCTTGTGAACTTAAAACTCTTTATATCCCCCTATTTAATCCTTTTTGTGCTTGTATTAGTCACCGTTAAGCCTTGTACATATTAAAAAAAAAGTAAATGCTTATTCAATTCTTATCTTGTCTTATTTGATATTTAACTTTCTTTCTATTTTTTCTGTGTGGGGCAATGCTTAAAGAAATGTACCTCTGTGATGAATAAAGTACTTCTATTCTATTTTAAAATGTCAAAATTGTCCAAAATAAATTACAATAACAGCTGGAAATGTCATGAAATGTTTACTATTCTGAATTGTAATTTAAACTTCATTAATGCAACACAAGCTACAGCTCTAAAATTAAATAAATAAATGGACTCACTTATGTAGCGCCTTTTCACTGACAACAGCCCCAAAGAGCTTTACATAGCTCATCACATTCACCCATTCACACACACATTCACACACCATTGGAAGCTGCAGCCGTACAAGGCTCTGTCACTCCAATGGGGGCAGTTTGGGGTTCAGTGTCTTGCCCAAGGACACTTCGGCATGTAGGCAGGCAACCTGTTGTTAAACCTGTTGTTTTCTTGTAATTCTGACGTTTACACTTTGAATTATGAGCTTAAAGTCGGGTAAATAACTTCTTTTTTCTATTCTGACTTTAAATCGAGAGAAAAAACGTCAAAATGTCTCAGAATTATGACTTTGTCTCATAAATCTAAAGCTTTGCTCACCAATCCCGACCTTTTCAAATATGTATGAAATCTAAGTGATTTTATTTCAAAAAACGACTAAACTATATCTCCTTTTCCAATAGGCGTAGGAAAAACAGCCTCCTGTCGGCTTCCGTAGGCAGTGGGCGGAGTCATGTGGTCGGGGCTCGAGACTCGAGCAGACTGTTACGCGGGCGGCTCTGCTTCTGATTCCTTTAACCGGCATTGATCAACCAGAGGAGGAGCGTCCAGCTTTATTGACCCTTTTAAAAACAACAACAACAAAATCAACAACACAGCAGCAGGTGAGCTTCTCATATCTTCAACTCCATTCCTGTTACGTTCAGTTTTGCTGTGACGCCTGAGACTAAATACATTTTATTTTATGGAGCAAATTTCACTGTACATGGAACGTGTTAATTTAGTTGTTTCATAGACAATTCCGAGTTTCTGTTCAAAAGTAATGACTAATAATTGCATGATGAGAAGAATTTCGTTTAAAGATGCACAATGAACAAGAGTTGCGGTCGGAGGGGGGGGGATACAATTAATTGATTTGTCTTGGAGGCGTCTGAAGAATTCATTTATCACAATGACACAGCATTTTATTGTATATTTATATCAGCATATTTTGTGTTTGTGCAATCGTCTTTTTCATACGGTGTCATTTTAAGTCCATCTGCAAACAAGATGACATCTGCTGCAAATCGTCTACTTTCACTGGAAAACTTGGAATATTGTGCATGAATGTTTCACCAAATCCATCTATAGGATCATTATACAGTGGTGCCTGTAGGTTGACTTGTGAAAACCCGTTCGCACCGAGACAGTTGAAATCCAAGTCATACAGTAAAACAATAAGGGGTGGTTTTTGTTTTTGTGTGTTTTGTTTCAGGTATGTCTCTGAAACAGGAGACTTGTTCATATGGAGGTGAGGAGGAGGAGGAGGAGGAGGAGACAGGACTGGTGTGTGAGGAGGCTGACCTCGAAGATGGACAGTAAGTTGTTTTTTTTTATAACTATCAATCTTTATGACTAATAGCTTCATACCTTCTCTATGTTTATTTGTGTGTTTGAAAGAATGAGAGAAGTCAGCGTGGCCGAGCAGAAAGTGTTGTTAGTGCGTGTCCAGGGTCAGTACTTTGCTGTGGGAAGCAAGTGTTCCCACTACAATGCGCCTCTGGTTAAAGGTAAAACTTCCTCCCTTGAAATTTCAGATTATTTTACATTGTTTTATACACACCGTATATATATATATTTATACAGTATATATGTATTTACAGGCGCACTGGTGGGCGACAGAGTGAGATGTCCGTTCCACGGGGCTTGTTTCAGTGTTAAAACTGGAGACATCGAGGAGTATCCAGGTCTGGACTCTTTGCCCAGCTATAAGGTAAAAATACATTTTCTTGAGACTTACTGAAATATTGGCACGAGTAAAGACAATCACACACATATTAATTTTAATGACATTTTTGAAGCAAGACTTTTACAATAAGATAGTTTAAAACACACTGGACACTGTATACTTTAATAATTACAAAGCAATTCATAGCCACTGGGATGGCTTACTGGCTGCCATAAAGTTGTGGGCTCGTATGTCAACACCGACTTTGTCTGACAACCTCCCACGTAGTGATGAGCAGCTGGGCTACACACACAAAGACATACGGTGTTGACAGTCTTCCAATATATTGCACACCTTCAAATGAGTTCAACCATGTCGGCGTCCATACAGGATTGAGACATTAATGCATTTACATACTTACACACACACACACCAAGCATTTTTACATTTTTCTTTCCTCTTCTTTTGTTTCCCCAGAAGTCCTTTAAGAGGAAGTGATAACTCTACTACTTTCTATGTAACCGTGACTGATGTTTCGCCTTGTGTTTTTCTGAACAGGTCAAAGTGGTGGATGGTAAGGTTTATGTCTCCATCAACAAAAAAGTGAGCAACGTCGAGTAAAAGTCGCTTAAAATGGTCAAAAGTTTCTGCTCGTTTGACGTTTTAACATTTAAATGGTGGCCTCTCCACAGTCTCTCACGTTGACCAAGCGCGTGAAGGCGATGTGCAGGACGTCACCAGACGTCAAACGCATCGTCCTGCTGGTCGGAGGAGGTGAGGCCTGCAATGTGGCCGTGACTTTCTAAGGGTCGTTCTGCGTGAACCGACTGGCACTTTGTGGATCCGCCCCCTTTTTAAACAAAATGCTACGGTTTAGGAGAGACGGTGAAATTGGTCGTTGGGTGAAAGCCGACGCGCTGAGCATCGTGTTGATGATTGCAGGTCCTGCCGCTTTAGTTTGCGCCGAGACTCTTCGGCAAAACTGCTTCCAGGGCCGAATCGTCATCATAACCAAGGACGCTTTGCCTCCGTTCGACAAGCCCAAACTGAGTAAGGTGAGAGGATGGGACTTGCGCGTGTTCTTCTTTTTGTTTTTTTTCGCCACCTGATTGAAGTTCTGAGTGCGCTGATCTGTACCTGCTTCAGGCCTTAAACGTGGACAGCGGCAGCATCCTCCTGCGATCAGCTGATTTCTATCAACAGTACGGAATCGAAGTGTGGACTCAGAGAGAGGTAACCAATTATATACTCTGCTTTTTATGTCATCGCACCATCCTGGTCAGTCTCTGTTTTTTTTTTGTTTGTTATGTTGTATATGATAATTGTGTGTGTGTGTGTGCGTGTGTTGTAGGTGGTGTCATTAAACTCTGCTGACAAGGTGGTGAAGATGAGTGACGGCACTGAGCAGCTATATGACCAACTTCTCATCTCAACAGGCTGCAGGTGATACAAATCATCTTTTCACTCAGTTCTATATATAAAAGGAAGCTCCTGGTTGTTTTTAAAATGATCAAAAAAATGGAGCGTAATCTACATACAAAGGTCTGATTGGGCTTCGGTGGAGGCTCCTGGTTCACGAATACATGAATAGCTTCTCTGAGAATACTTTTTATTTTCCCCCCCAACAGTCCAAAAATATGCATATGGGGCTAAATTTAGTTTGAGTAAGTTATGTAATGGTATCTCTTATTGTTGTGGTTGTCAGAGCGCGGCCGCTCGGCTGTCCCGGTTCAGACCTGAGAGGGGTGAAGTTACTGCAGACTCACGAGGACGCCAAAGAGATTCACGAGTCATGCTTGGGAAAGAAAGCCGTCATCGTCGGCGCGTCCTTCATCGGTGCGTCTTCTTCTTCTTTTACCCACTGGAACGGGCGTCGTCCCTCTCTTAACACAAACGCCGGATTACCAGGTTGATATGGTGCTTTTGTATCTTTCAATCTTGTATTCCAGGTATGGAGTTGGCCTCCTACCTGTCAGACAAAGCTGCCGCTGTGGCGGTTGTCGGGAGGACCAGATTCCCATACGAGAGTTCTCTCGGGCTGGAGATCGGGAAGATGAGCATGCGGGTAAGACACCAAGACAACAGCATGGATGTCACTGAGCCGTGGGATCGATTCTCTCAGCCTGTGTCGAGACAAAAATCGCCTTTCTATTGTGAAGATGCTGGAGGAGCGGAATGTCGAGTTTTACATGAGTGACGAAGTCACCGAGCTCCGAGGCGAGGGCGGAAAGGTGAGTCTGCCTTTCTCCTGTTTGTCGATCACCTCCGGGCAGAGATCTCGATAAGAAGTTTACCAGCAGTTCCAGCGAGGCCAGCGTCAAATAGCTCGGGAAATAGCTCAGTTTCCATATTTTATTGATAAATATTGTGCAGAACACTTCTTTTTGCAATGAAATAAACAAAGAAACATAGTTCAAATTCACTGTTGATGTCTATTTTTCAGGATCAACAAAAGCTGCGTTTTGGAGACGTTTTTTTTAATATTGCGAGATATCGGTAAATATCGGTTATCGGCCATTGCAGCAATTTAAACTCTCGATACTGAGCATGTCTGAACAATAAGCAGAATTCACGTCTGTCAAACATTTAAAACATTACTTTTGAGTTTCCCGTATATTCTAATTCTGATGTGACATCTTACTGCAGAAAAACAGTCCTATGGTATCTCGTAAAGCTTTGAGTTGAATCTTTTCTTCTTTATGCAGGTTAAGGAGGTGGTGTTGAAAGGTGGAGCCACCCTGGAAGCTGATGTGGTGATTGCTGGAATAGGTATACGAAAAAAAAAAAAATTCTACCTCCTTTTTTGTCGTAATGATCAAATCTTAAACACGCTCAGATTGTCTGAATTTGCAAACATTCAGCTGCGACTCCACCAGTAAGATCTACAAGTATTTCGGGTTTTCTCTCTGAGCAGTTCTGCGAATATTAAACCGTGTTAAATGTGTTTTTAAAGGTGTAATCCCCAATTCCCACTTCCTGGCTGGGAGCAGGGTGGAAGTGGACTCAAAGAAAGCTGTGATTGTCGACAAGGTAAACATGGTTCTCGGGGGGAGCAGATCCCACATCCAAACAATTGTCCCTTTTTTGGGGGGGGGGGGGGGGGGGGGGGGGTCACACTTTTTTCTTTTTTAAATTTGAGGCCCTGATTATCACAATTAGAATTAAATTGACTGGAATCTTACCCGTTGCTATGTTCATTTTAAAATAACCAACAAAACAATCCATTTCTTCACTCATTTCATTTTCCGAGCCTCCTGTATTGCGATGAACTTTCACAAACGGTGTACTGCAGTTGTACTGCGTACTGCACGTCGTCCTCTAAAGTCGAAGCTTTATTGTCCCACAGTTCATGAGGACCAACCTCGCAGATGTTTTCAGTGCGGGCGATGTGACGTCCTTCCCTCTCACCATTCGGGACGACCAACGCGTCCACATTGGTCACTGGCAAATGTCCCAAGCTCAAGGTAAGAGGCTGAAACATAGAAACGCAGCTCTGATTCGAAGCTCTGTCCGGCCGTCTCTCCTTTCTGTCGCCATGCGCGTCACATTTTCCCACATTTGTCTTCCTCACCAGGCAGAGTCGCGGCTCTGAACATGATGAACAAGCCAACAGCAATCCAGTCGGTCCCCTTCTTCTGGACCGTGCTGCTCGGGAAGAGCATCAGATACACAGGTCGTGTGTTTTCTGTGGGAAAACGTCCCCTAACCTAACAATACTGACATATCGGTATACTAAATCGTAGTCCTCCATTTTGTAGGCTACGGTGAAGGATACACTGAAATTATATTTAAAGGCTCCGTGGAAGAAAGGAAGTTCCTGGCGTTCTACATAAAGTGAGTGTACGTAGAAAACCTCTCACTCGGCTGAGAGGTGACTCGTGACGTTGGTGGGACGTTTCTTTCTTGTTGCCAGGGATGAGGTGGTGGTAGCTGCCGCCAGCCTGATGTTCGACCCCGCTGTCGCTCGTATCGCAGAGCTGATGGCGACCGGACGCACCGTAACAAAGGCCCAGGCTCAGTGAGTCACAGCTTTACTATCCACTCCTCTACTGAATTCATGGGTCCTTTGAGTTATCACAGGCAGGTGGTTGTGAATTCAACTCGTAGAACTCCATGGATGTATTTTAATGCGTCTTGAAGCAGGATAAAAAAAAAAACATTGTCTGGAGAGAAACGCTGCTTCTTTCCACAGTTTCCTCTCCTTCCACTACCCACACTCTCCTGTATCCTCCTTTCTCACATCAATCCCTGTTTAATGTTTTGAAGCAGAAGGTACCGGAATTTCTGGACTATAAGCCGCTACTTTTTCACACACTTTGAACCCTGCTGCTTAAACAATGACGTCGCTAATTTATGGATGTTAAGGTTATGAGCTTCATGCCAGTGATGCGTTCAGGTGCATCACGTAAGTCCGAACTTTCCTTTTTTTTTTTAATTTAAAAAAAAAAAAAATTATTTGTTGGGTGCAGCATTCAGGTGCACTCATTACTCCGGAAATGACGGTACTGTAATATGTGAAAGGGGTTTCACCACTGTAATGGATCATAGTCGAGACACTCGTGGTTCAACCGGATGAAACTGTTGAATTTGGGAAATTATTGTTGGACAAACACACATACTCGGATTACCTTTATATATGTGTGAATGTTTTCTTTCTATTAAAGATTTAAATGCCAGTATAAAATCGGAGTAAGAAGCTGGACGCAAACTGTTTCTGATTACTCGCTGTTTCTCTTCCTCTTCCGTTCAGAGCTGATGACCTGAGCTGGCTCCAGATGTAACCACACGAGGGACGTGTCCTCTCGCTCTACTCGTACAGTGCCAAAGCCAAGCGGCTCTCTTTAGTGCCTCCGGCCTCCTGGAAAACCAGTCGGACCCTCTGCTCTGCTCCGAAAGAACAGTGCTGTTGCCATGGCAGCCAAAAAAGGCTTTATTGAGCTTGTTGGTGACCTCTGATCGATCTCTAAAGAGCACAATAGGCCGTGTATCTCATTCAAGCTCGAACTGCCGCTATCAGGAGCACCTTTTGTTCGGATCAGTCACAGACAGGTTGCTTTTATGAGGCAATAGAAATTAATTTACGTCATAAGGCGCAATACATATTCTGATTAGTTGTTTTTTTTGTAGTTGCTGCAACCTTAGAAACACATTTTATACTCTTTAATCCAGTTAAATGTTGTAAAGATCAAGATCTTCTGGTAGTTTGTGGCCACTGATTATTTTTTTTTGTTTGTTTTTTTAATCTTTAACGCTACTTGTTTCTCACAGAGTTAATGAGAAGAATTCTGCTTTATTTGCTCACATATAACAGGTACTTGACATTCTGTCCTGCCTAAAACTGGTAAATAGTCAGACACTCCATATTTGGATGTAAAATTTCAGGAAGTATTTGGTTTTGTAAAAGCTTTTGAAATTAAGCTTTACTCGTTGGCAGAAACTGGGACCGTTATTGTTGTTTCATTGTGTTTGTGCTCTGTACGTTGGCAGTGACGATGGGTGTCTATTGTTGTATGCTCATGCTTGTCTCTCATATCAAATAAGGTTGAAGGGGGACACATTAAAGATGATGCCAACTTGTTTTTTTACATGCCTGAAATCATTATAAAACACAGGATTCCATCAGGGTGGGCAGATTTTTGTTAATTCTAAAAAAAAGAAAAGAAAAAGTGCTGCTGCTTTTGTGAAATGTAATGAATTCTCAGGTATTAAATGTGTGTTTGGATATTTCAACATTTCTGTCTCCAGTCTCAAGTGTCAACATACATCACTGGGTCATACTATAAAAGTGTGTTGTAAACCATGAAGTAGTGACATAAAGACATTTGATAGGAGGACACACCCCAAACATAAAATGTCCTCTAAGACGGGTGTCAAACATCAGGCCCGTGGACCAAAACCAGCCTGCAGGAGGCTCCAATCTGTCCACGGCCAAACTATTAAGCAAAATACAATATATTTTTAAAGAAAACTGATTTATTTTTTTAACATTTTGCTGAGATATCTGTGATGCTGCGATGAAAGATGGCAGACTAGAATTAGCCTGAATGCCGTCTTGTTAATGAGGTTTTTTGGGGGATTTTTCACTGTATTTTACACAAGAATGTAAACATTATCTGAAATAATTGTTTGGTTTTATGAAAATATAGACATTTCCATCACGTACACTCTGCACCACTACAGAGAAAAACTCTTAACGTTTACATTTAATGGTTATTATGGCAATATTTTACTGGTTTGGGCCACTCGAGATGAGATTTGTGGCGCCTGAACTAAAATATGTTTGACACCCCTGATCTAAACTCTAAAGAAGATCC
This sequence comes from Lipophrys pholis, assembly GCF_963383615.2. NCBI lineage: Eukaryota > Metazoa > Chordata > Actinopteri > Blenniiformes > Blenniidae > Lipophrys > Lipophrys pholis. The sequence goes on along the minus strand of NC_137627.1, from coordinate 20,968,287 downwards.
ATAATGGAATAGTGTGGCACTTTTATTTTTGAATGCATTCCTACTTTGCGGCGTTTTGTTGCTTGCCCTCTCCAGAATCTCTGTAGCTTCATCTGCATCACTCTTATCCGCCGAGTCGGCTGTCGGTGAACTTTCCATCTCCAGTTGAGACTTTTATTGTGTGATTGTTACGTTTCGCTTTTAAATTGAGCTTACCAATGATTTAAAAGAAAAAGAAAAAAAAAAAAGCTCTTGTAAACATTACACTGTTGTTTCCGCTGCTCCCTTTTGATAGGAGCTGAAACAGCAAGTCATCGCCGCTTGCACTGCAGCCTTAGATAGTGTTTGTACTGCAGTTACCCCGGAGCCCGGCTCCCTCACACACAAGGTCAAGACTTAAACCCAGGAGAGACCGACTGATCAGGAACGATAACAAGCAGAAATATTCCTGTGAAATCTTATTTATTTATTTCACCAATTATCCATCAGACACAAGACAGACCTTAGTTTACTCATACGCGCTTTGAATTTATTTAAGTTGAATGGAGCTTTTATCTTCACAGCTCAGGTATTAAATTGTGAATTATTTCACCTCATGTGATTGTGTTGCAGAAAGTTTTTTTTATTGAAAGTCTGTAAAGTTTAGTGACACATGTGCCATCATTTCACTGTGGACATATGTCAGACATCTAAGAGATTGTTTGACAACATTGCATTCATTTATTTAAACAAAGAAAAAAAAGTGTAAATTAAATCAGTAAATAAGTATGAAAAGGTTAGTGCAGTGAATAAAGTGGACAGACGCAGCTCTGGGCTACATGTGACCACGGTCCCTCCTCTCGTCTCCAAAGACAAGTAGATTCAAAAGTGACTTGAATAAGTGGGTTATTTCAACAACTGAATTTTAAGTGTTAACAATTGTAAGTACTCACATTTATGAAATAATCCTTTAAGATAAACATGCTGATCTATTAACCTTAACATAAAGATTATTTTCACTTCATGCGGAGCCACGATCGTTTGATATCTTTATTTTCCCCCCAGTGCCACATCACACCTCGGCCGTCTGTTGTCAGGACGATTCCTCCGTCTCTGATCCAAAGTCTTCAAGCCCGCTTCCCGCCGGTTCAGCTGCCCTTTTTTATTTGCAGGTTTTGGAGCATTGTTTCACAGATGATCCCGCTTTGTCAGCCAGCAGGAATGGACTCAGGTGGCAGTACTGAGAAAACAAGAGGCACGAAGAGCGGACATGAAGAAATGTGTACTGTTGTTTTTGTTGTGTTTTCGTCGCATACATACGTACATAATTACACGTACATAATTACACGTACCTGTGGCGTCGACTTGGACTGACACTCGGGCGAATCCAACATCTGTATCATAAAATCGGAGGAGAAACGGGAAGTCTGCAGGATGGCGGCCATTTCTCCGTCGACTTCGACAGCCACATCTTTCTGCGTGAGGTAAAAGCAAAGCGCTAAAGCTGGACGTCTTGTGAAAGTGCAAACTGCAACAGGAGCAGAATGTTTTAACGGAAACAAAACACTCCCGGGTTAATAAATGATCCCAGTGGAGTTGATAGAATAAATCAACAAAGGCCTAATTGGCTTCATCTGAAGTGGCTTTGATACCTTGAAAGACTGAGTGGAATCAAAGTTCAGCTGATCCGGGAAATCCTCCACCGTTCCTTTGTAGGTCACAGTTGCCTTTGATTTGGCGGCGCCTTCGGGCAGCTTGAACATCCTGTAGGTGCCCGACGCATAACTGATGTCACCTGTAAAAAAAACAAAAAACGAGACTCCTCAATCAGCGGCGTGAGATGGATGCGTGTCGAAATAACCGACAAAAAAAAGATTGACTTTTCGATGATATCGTCATTGTTTTAAATGTGCGGTCTGTAGCGGGCCACCTGCTTTTGATATGAGCTCGCCGTTGTGGACCACCATGCGGCTCGCCGAAACCAGGCGCGGGGTGCTGAAGCCGACGCTGTGGGCCAGAGAGATGAGATCCTGCCAAAACAGAGAGCCTCCCATCCCCTCACCTGCGGCAAAAAAAACACAAAAGGATCGTCGCCACGACGTGTCAGCGGGGCAGCTTCTCTGATCCACAATCCAAACATCAGTGGGAGAGAAACTTTACCCCAGAGGACTGGATCCTGCTTCATGTGATCGGGGATGACTTTGCTGGCGTACAAGTCGCTGTAGTAAAGTTCGCCTCCCTCCTGTGTTTGGGAACGAGAGGAACCATGAACGCTGTGCTACGGGACAAGTTCACGTCAGTTTGCCCGTATTTTGTAGAAATTCTTCGGCAGAGTTTGTAAATAATGTTGTCATTTCTCTGTGAAACGAACAGAACGTTTTCATAAGAGACCAACTTTCCTGAGACTTGTCGGCTGAGCTGACGGTTGCAGGTAACGTTAGTTAAAGCGGTTGACGGTTACTTTTTCATAAAACTACCGTTTCCTGGAAGAAGCGTGTCTGCTTAATCCAGAAATCTCCCTTTAACAAACATATAGGACGTCTGACTATAAACAGAATAACGATTAGGCTATATCTAGAATTTTGCATTGATAGTAATAAACATTACTGTTAATATTTGCACATTTGTTGTTTATCTTGTTCTAATTAGTGAATACATTTTTGTTTTTTTTCGCTCCATAAAGTGCAAATTGGTTGATCGATCACCCTCAACTTCTGACTGCAACACTGTAAAACAGCACAAGTGAAGAGTGTTACGTTTTTCCAAGAACTCGGAAAGTAATCCAAATACTACTAGTGACTCATTAATAACTAGTTTTGTATTGGTTTGCACAGCGTCGATCTTCCCACTGACCTTCAGGACGTTGTAGGCTTGCTGCAGCACTTGCTTTTTATCCGCACACAGACAGATCACACAGTTGGACCTGAAGTAATAATAAGACAGAAAATTTGTCTTTTTATACAAATCAAAATAGTTTTTTTTCTTTTAAATAAACAGGGGGTTTCATTCAAACTCACACCACAACATCGATGGAGTTGCCTGGTATGCCGGCTTCGCTCAGTTTCTCCATGTATCCCTGGACAAAGGTGACGTTGGGCTTGTCATAGCCAAACTTCTTCTGATGATACTCGACGTACTGACGAGCCACTGCGATCTGCAGGGATACACGTTGGCACATGAAATGGCTCAAAAAAAAAAAAAAAAAAAGCAAAGCAAAGAGTAATACAACATTTTTTGTGTCAACAAGCTAAAACATTTCCTTTTAATTCTGTTTCTGATGAAAGTGAAATGGATTTAATAAATACAGAAACCCTGGAAGATCACTGAAGTGCTGTAACAAAGTATTTACATGTAATTCCTACCTAACTCTGTTTAAATCAGTGAAAAACTAAACCAAACTGTGTGGACAAGTTGATGTGTGCAATCACCAGCTCTTCGGTCATATCGATCCCGGTGACGTGTCCGTTCGGTCCTACAAGTTTACTGAAGGTGTAGCAGTCCCGGCCCGAGCCGCTGCCGAGGTCCAGGAGGTTGCATCCCTCCAGCTTCGCAGGGAATGGAAGACCACAGCCAAAGAATCTGCAGGATGGGGGGGGGGGTAACAGATTAGATGTTATCAGATACTATGTGCTGTTCTTCTAACACGTTATGCACAAATGTGCAACTTGCGGGTGAGAGAGGGTCAGGAAATGTGAGCAATATCGTTTCACCGTTGTTTTAACCTGGAATCGTTTTGGGTTGGAGCTTTTAATAAACCATGTGGTGACGTGTAACTTCAGCCACAGGTTATACGAGGACAAAGAGATGGAGACCGAGTGTTGTGAACTATTATAGGCATAAAAAGAAAAACAGAAGGTGATGATAATAAAATTAAATCTAAGAAAAGAATGTATGAAGACTTTTCTCTAAGGTTTATATAAAAAAGCGTGAGGGATTCAAGTTTTATAGTTCATGTTTGTGAACGCGAGGCTGCAGACAGCATGAATCAAAAAATTTCAATAAATAATTATTCTGAAAAATGTTAATCTTTCTTACCAGATTTCAGCTTTTTGTTGTTGCTCAGATTAAACTTAATTTATCACGTTTCAAAAGAGATTGCATTTTATATAGAGGCAAAGCAATCTCTTCATATATTTGTTTAATCAGAAATTCCATTACATATTTCAACGTTGACAAAGGTTTTCAAAAAGCATCTGACACGACCGCTGTCCAGACTGGAACTCAAACCAGAAATTTCCCACTGCCACGTTGAGGCTGTTCACCACTATACCACTGAGCAATCAAGATCTCTGTTAATAAAGTGACTAGAAGAGTGATTGGAGGTTTCCTGTACCTTTTAGTTACCTCAGGGTGAACCAGGCTCAGAGCCTCAGTGACACTTCTGCTGGTGGCTCTCTTTGCCAGACTGCAGGAGGAGGCATTGGTCTGCAGATCACAGGTGGACTCCAGCATGTTGCCATAGTATTTCTGCAGATGTGACACATTAACATGGTTCAAATGTGTTTACATGTTCTTTTGCACTCCACCAGCCACACACCACTGCGCATCGTTACAACGCAGCTTAACAGTGACTAAGTTTGCATTGATACAAAGTACCTATTTGACTTACTGCAAGAAAACAACTCAAATCAAACGCTTTAAAAACGAGACTCTCGTGCATAATACTGATCGAACAAAGTCTTTAACTTAGTCTATTAAGTCCAAACAAGGGTCAGTACCTTCACATTGTCCCGCACATCTTCACTCGTCTCCATTCTGCAGCGAAACGTGAATCAAAGTGTAAACTACAGTGTGCCCAGGAACGAAACTCTCAGACGATTTTTATTTTGTCTGAATGTGGGTCAGAGGCAAAGGAAAGTCTGCAGTTCTTCCCCGTTTCAGCTGCAACTTCCACTACTTCAGAATAAAAGTGGAGCAACGTTTCCTATTACATTGCTCATGCTTCTATTCCCCCTCTCGACTTGTGTAAATAAGATCAACAACGCAAATACATTTGAGGGTGAATATTCATAGATGAATATATGTCTTGTGGCAATGTGTGTGTGTGTGTGCTATTGGTAGTGGTAATACATAGACATATACAGGTACTTCTCAAAAAATTAGCATATTATGATAAAGTTCATTATTTTCCATAATGTAATGATAAAAATTAGACTTTCATATATTTTAGATTCATTACACAAAACTGAAGTAGTTCAAGCCTTTTATTGATTTAATATAGATGATTTTGGCAAAAAAGTAAAGAAAAACCAAAAATCCCCATCTCAAAAAATTAGCATATTTCATCTGACCAATAAAAGAAAAGTGTTTTTAATACAAAAAAAAGTCAACCTTCAAATAATTATGTTCAGTTATGCATTCAATACTTGGTCAGGAATCCTTTTGCAGAAATGACTGCTTCAATGCGGCGTGGCATGGAGTCAATCAGCCGGTGGCACTGCTCAGGTGTTCTGGAGGCCCAGGATGCTTTGATAGCGGCCTTAAGCTCATCCACAGTGTTGGTCTGGTGTCTCTCAACTTCCTCTTCACAATATCCCACATATTCTCAATGGGGTTCAGGTCAGGAGAGTTGGCGGGCCAATCGAGCACAGTAATACCATGGTCAGTAAACCATTTGCCAGTGGTTTTGGCACTGTGAGCAGGTGCCAGGTCATGCTGAAAAAGGAAATCTTCATCTCCATAAAGCTTTTCAGCAGATGGAAGCATGAAGTGCTAAAAAATCTCCTGATAGCTCGCTGCATTGACCCTGCCCTTGATAAAACAAAGTGGACCAACACCAGCAGCTGACATGGCACCCCAGACCATCACTGACTGTGGGTACTTGACACTGGACTTCAGGCATTTTGGCATGTCCTTCTCCCCAGTCTTCCTCCAGACTCTGGAACCTTTATTTCCGAATGACATGCAAAATTTGCTTTCATCCGAAAAAAGTACTTTGGACCACTGAGCAACAGTCCAGTGCTGCTTCTCTGTAGCCCAGGTCAGGCGCTTCTGCCGCTGTTTCTTGTTCAAAAGTGGCTTGACCTGGGGAATGCGGCACCTGTAGCCCATTTCCTGCACACGCCTGTGCACGGTGGCTCTGGATGTTTCCACTCCAGACTCAGTCCACTGCTTCCGCAGGTCCCCCAAGGTCTGGAATCGGTCCTTCTCCACAATCTTCCTCAGGGTCCGGTCACCTCTACTGGTTGTGCAGCGTTTTCTGCCACACTTTTCTCTTCCCACAGACTTCCTACTGAGGTGCCTTGATACAGCACTCTGGGAACAGCCTATTCGCTCAGAAATGTCTTTTTGTGTCTTACCCTCTTGCTTGAGGGTGTCAATGATGGCCTTCTGGACAGCAGTCAGGTCGGCAGTCTTACCCATGATTGCGGTTTTGAGTAATGAAACAGCTGGGAAGTTTTAAAAGCCTCAGGAATCTTTTGCAGGTGTTTAGAGTTAATTCTTTGATTCAAGGGTGGGTGTGGTGCTCCAGATGATTAGGTTAATATCTCATTTAGAGTACCTTTTCATGATATGCTAATTTTTTGAGATGGGGATTTTTGGTTTTTCTTTACTTTTTTGCCAAAATCATCAATTTTTATCATTACATTATGGAAAATAATGAACTTTATCACAATATGCTAATTTTTTGAGAAGTACCTGTACTTATATGTCTATGGTGGTAGAAGTAGTAGTAGTAGTTATACTCCGAAACAATAGGGGGCAGTGTCGTCCAAATCATGATCATCCGGGGTTTTCACAATTGCGCCTGTGCTACGTTTGCGTAAATGATCGCCGTAGATGAACAGCAACGTAGGGAGCTTGCCGTTAGCGCGTACGTAAACACTGCGTACTTGCTTTCTGTGACTTCCGCCTCAGTGCGTGGATCGTGTGGCCGCCGTCGTCAGTGCGTGTGCTAGTTGAATGAGGACACAGAGGCAGAAACGAAAAACTAAATAATAGAAGGCCTCTGCGACGAAAGATGTGGTGGTAGCTGAATGTGCGTGTGGGGACTGAGGCTGTTTCAACGTTCAATAACAGTATACACGGAAGCAGCACGGGTACGTGTGGTTGTTACTAAACTCTTAGGCGTTAGCCGCTTTAGCTTAGCTTCATCCATGCTCGGCCTTGCTCGGAAGTCCCGTTTTACACAATCGTGTGTCGAATGTGAACTGTTTTAAGATAATATATAGTTTTTATAAATCTGTGTTTTAGTGCAAACGTTATCGAATAAGACCGTAATCAAACAATTATGGTGCCGAGGTTTTCCATGCTTGTACAGTTTGTGCCTTTGAGGAAGCCATGTTGAGAAAATTCAGCGTAACCCGTTTTTTCCCCTCCAACTAAACTTTATTGCACATAGTCACTAAGTTAGTGATATTACAGAAAAAGAGCAAATACAATTACAACAAACACATAGTACAATTGCAAGTGCAATATGGGAAAGGAGACGAGAGAAACAAAGAAAGAAATTAACAAAGGGGGGGGGGGTTATCTTTGTCAACTTCATGAACATTTTACACACAGACACGGTTTTAATTGCTTTTTGTTTTTTGGAAAAACCTGGGTGGGGTGGATGTACTTCCTGAACTCGCCAGAGAATTCAATGAAGCAGGGTTTCTTCCTGTAAATTCGCATGTATGGATATGACCTTTAGCCATAACAAGAAATGTAGTTATGAAGTACACGCTAGAATTGTTATGCAAACCCCTCACTAAGTGACCAAGCAATACATTCCTCCAAAATAAAACAAAAGGATCATGAATTTTTGACATGGATCACACTGCAAAACCTTTGCCAGAACCCTTTCACAATTGGGCAATACCAAAATAAATGAACAGTTGTTTGGGAGCTATTTTATTTTTACATAAACTTCAAAGTATATAAATGTTTAATTTCAATCTGTTTTGAATTTAGACTTTAGCTTGTAAATCTATAGACAAGCCTTAAAGAGGCTTAACCGTGAACACAAGAAACTATGAGATGTAGTGCAAAATGTGGTGCATGGTTACTGTATGTGTTGCATTGCCGTAATCCCAGTTATTTGAGTGTAAATAATGTTATTACAGGAAAATGTTTGTACTTGGTATTAATTGTAAAAAAAAACCAATTCTGTTTTGTTTTTGTTTTGAGCAGTGAGACACCATGGCAGCTTCTTTTCCCTATCGAGGGGTGCCTGCAGCGATGCCACCCGGCGTGCCCCCTCCTGTTTCCATTCCAGATTACATGTCTGAGGAGAAACTACAAGAGAAAGGTTTGTTATTGTCTCAATTATTGTAGCTTCTTTGTGATGCAAGATGGAAAATATATACTCCAGGAGAGTAAAACTTATAATAACAATATATAATTCTCTTATCCTACAGCAAGAAAATGGCAGCAACTACAGGCAAAGCGCTACTCTGAGAAGAGAAAGTTTGGCTTTGTGGATGCTCAGAAGGAAGACATGCCTCCTGAGCATGTGCGCAAGATCATCAGGGACCATGGAGATATGACCAACAGAAAGTTTCGCCATGACAAGAGGGTGTACCTGGGGTAACCAAACATATCCTGCTTTTATAAAGTCTGAAATAATAATTTTTTTTAGGCTTGGCATGTACTTATAAGACTTATTTGCAAACTGTTCTTCTTTGATTTTGTTGAAACAGTGCCCTCAAGTACATGCCCCACGCAGTGCTGAAACTCCTGGAGAACATGCCGATGCCCTGGGAGCAGATTCGTGATGTGCCCGTGCTCTACCACATCACTGGAGCCATTTCCTTTGTGAATGAAATCCCATGGGTCATAGAGCCAGTCTACATCGCCCAGTGGGGGTAAGGCCTATGCTTTACATTTATGCCAGGCGTGTGTACCTGGTTTCATTATACCCCAGAAGCAGATGTTATAATCGATGATGGCCCTTATTGAATTCCAGCACCATGTGGATCATGATGCGTCGCGAGAAGCGTGACCGACGACACTTCAAGCGGATGCGTTTTCCACCTTTTGATGATGAGGAGCCGCCGCTGGACTATGCTGACAACATCCTTGATGTGGAGCCTCTGGAGGCCATCCAGATGGAGCTCGACAACGAGGAAGACTCTTCTGTTGCTGAGTGGCTCTACGAACATCAGCCCCTCAAAGACACAACCAAGTAATCCCCCACTCTAAACATAACATGTCATGCTGACATATTGCTGGATACATTGTGTAACCATTTTGGTCTCTGCTCAGGTTTGTAAATGGCACCACGTATCGCCGCTGGCAGTTCACCCTGCCCATGATGTCCACACTGTACCGACTGGCCAATCAGCTTCTGACAGACCTGGTGGATTTAAACTACTTCTATCTGTTTGACCTGAAAGCCTTCTTCACCTCCAAGGCTTTAAATATGGCCATCCCTGGAGGACCCAAGTTTGAGCCACTGGTTAGAGACATCAACCTGCAGTAAGTACTCTTAACCTACATGAGTTGATGTACTCTGATGACTTAAGAATCTACATTTTGATCTATTTTGTTGATTGTAAATATTTGTTGTAATGACTTGATAAGTGTCTTATGGACAAAAATAAATAAGAGATGCTGGATGATTTGTGTCTCAGATCTTGCTTTTGTTTTTTCCTTGTGCAGGGATGAAGATTGGAACGAGTTCAATGACATCAACAAAATCATCATCCGACAGCCCATCAGGACAGAGTACAAAATCGCTTTCCCCTACCTGTACAACAACCTGCCGCACCACGTCCACCTCACATGGTAAAAAGTGCACTTTGAAAGATTTTTTCATTACTCATTTTTTCTAGCAATGTGGCCTTATTTATTCATTAAGCTGCTGATTGTTTTACCTTGTGGCTTCAGGATTTCGAGACTTGTGATTTCTATTCTGCAGGTACCATACACCAAATGTGGTGTTTATCAAGACTGAGGATCCAGATCTTCCAGCCTTCTACTTTGACCCACTGATCAACCCCATTTCACACAGACATTCTGTCAAGGTCAGTGGTGCAGATTGACCCCATTTTGCATTTGGAAAACAATTACGCAATACAATGAAGTCCTCTTACAAAGGCGCACTTGCATTGGCCAGCTTGCCTGTGCGTAAGAACTTGAGGAATAATAAAATGAACGGTGACTTATGATTCTTTAATGGCTGCAGCTGCAGTTTACTCATCACTGTTCAGATAATCCTTCCAAGTATGTGTTATGCAATGAATTAAGTGGTTCATAAGGAGTCAGTGTTTATAAACGCTTCTATTTTCCAACATGTTCAGAGTCAGGAGCCTCTGCCGGATGATGATGAGGAGTTTGAGCTTCCTGAGTATGTGGAGCCCTTCCTGAAAGAGACCCCACTCTACACAGACAACACGGCCAATGGCATCGCTCTGCTGTGGGCACCAAGACCCTTCAACCTCCGATCTGGCCGCACAAGGCGTGCCATTGATATCCCTCTGATCAAGAACTGGTGAGGAAACTATGAGCATGTTGAAGAGGGATTATGTCAGTCTTCATCATTTCAAGGCAGAGCTTTATGTAAAATTTGTGTGTCATTTTGAGGTAACACGATGCAGTTTGAGATATATGGTATATTTTGCAGGTACCGTGAGCACTGCCCTGCAGGACAACCCGTTAAAGTGCGTGTGTCCTACCAGAAACTACTGAAGTACTATGTGCTCAATGCTCTCAAACACAGACCACCCAAGGCTCAGAAGAAGAGGTCAGTGTCATCATGTGAAGTGTCTGGGAATAAAGGATTTGGTTTTTAAACTTAAAGTTTGCCCTCTGTCTTTCAGGTATCTGTTCCGCTCATTTAAAGCCACAAAGTTCTTCCAGTCCACCAAGCTGGACTGGGTGGAAGTGGGCCTGCAGGTGTGCAGGCAGGGCTACAACATGCTCAATCTGCTTATTCACCGTAAGAACCTCAACTACCTGCATCTGGACTACAACTTCAACCTGAAGCCTGTCAAGACACTTACCACAAAGGTACAGGCCACAGTTATTTTTGATCTGATCATATAAAGCTTCTTGAACTTTTCCTATTGTTCTGCATTGGGAAGCTTGTTGTTGCCGAATGTATTTTTATGCCCCACAGTAAACCCACATTTAATTAATTTTCATCTAAAATTGTGTTCTTGTTTGTTCCCCACAGGAGCGAAAGAAGTCCAGATTCGGCAATGCCTTCCATCTTTGCAGAGAAGTGCTGCGTCTCAGCAAGCTGGTGGTGGACAGTCATGTGCAGTACAGACTGGGAAATGTTGATGCTTTCCAGGTGGGCAACCGTCTATTGCAACATGTCCACATTTCATTATAAGACCCATTGTGACAATTCTGAAAACATTTTACTGTTAGGAGATAAGCGCACTGGTACTCTACGACTGTCTGTATTTTTTTATTTTAACTAAACCAAGTAGTTTTATTCCTTTCTGCTATGGAGGAGATGTTGAGATCACCTCTGGCTGTGTGTCATATCCTATCGTATCTTTTTAATATCACTTGATGATCTTACACTTGGTTAATCTCAGAGTTTTGTCTCTGTTGCAGTTGGCTGATGGGCTGCAGTACATCTTCGCTCACGTGGGCCAGTTGACTGGCATGTACCGCTACAAGTACAAGCTGATGAGACAAATCCGCATGTGCAAAGACCTGAAACATCTCATCTACTACCGCTTCAACACCGTAAGCAAACACATGATGTATTTATTTTACTTATAGATTGAAATGTCCTCACTTAATGAAAGGTTTATTGTTTTTGAAGTAGGTGTCTTAATGATAAATGGAATATCCACTTTTTTTTTTTTTGGTTAATTCCATGCTTATTGTGTGTTTTTAATCAGGGTCCTGTGGGAAAAGGTCCTGGTTGTGGCTTCTGGGCTCCCGGCTGGAGAGTGTGGCTGTTCTTCATGAGGGGCATCACTCCTCTGTTGGAAAGGTGGCTGGGAAATCTGCTGGCCCGGCAGTTTGAAGGTACGCTTCATTGATTCAGGGTTTAATTGTGACACATGAAATCAAATGCGTTTTTTGGAGAGAACTGTGCTGGCTCCGATCAGTAACATTGTTTTGACCGCTTCAACAGGACGACACTCCAAGGGTGTGGCAAAGACTGTGACCAAACAGCGTGTGGAGTCGCACTTCGACCTGGAGCTGCGTGCTGCGGTCATGCACGACATCCTGGATATGATGCCTGAGGGTATCAAACAAAACAAGGCCAGGACCATCCTGCAGCATCTCAGCGAGTCCTGGAGGTGTTGGAAAGCCAACATCCCTTGGAAGGTCAGTACATCACTTTCACTGTGACTGAGTCTCATACAGGCAGGTAGTGCTCTGATGTGTGCACAAACGTGACTGAATAACTCTGAGATTGTTCAGTTTTCTATGATATATCAAGATATGTCACTTAATTGCTGAAGTGTAAGCTTGACATTTGACTTTTAAGACTGAATGACAAACTGTTATGTTTTCCTGGACAGGTGCCCGGTCTGCCCACTCCCATTGAGAACATGATCCTGCGATACGTGAAGGCCAAAGCCGACTGGTGGACCAACACGGCTCACTACAACCGTGAGAGAATTCGTCGCGGAGCCACTGTGGACAAAACCGTTTGCAAGAAGAACCTGGGCCGACTGACCCGTCTTTACCTGAAGGCGGAGCAGGAGAGACAGCACAACTACCTGAAGGTAACACACAGGAGAAGGCTCATAAAGGAAGTTGGTCCTTAAATACACACCACTAAGGAGTGTTAAGTTTTTTTGTAGTCCTCTTACAAAGGCGCACTTGCATTGGTTTGCTTGCCTGTGCGTAAGAACTGGAGGAATAATAAAATGAATGGCGTTTTGTTTTATTGTTGGCTGCACTTGCAGTTTGCTTTTCGCTATTCAGATAATGCTTTCAATCACTTATAACAATGGAATTTATTACAAGTTTACCTACAAGCATCTCAATGTTTAAAATACGTTTGCCTGGGTTCTTCAACATTTTGCCACATTTTCAAGTGTCCATTTCTTTGCAGGATGGTCCCTACATCACTGCAGAAGAGGCTGTAGCGATTTACACCACCACTGTGCACTGGCTGGAGAGTCGGCGTTTCTCACCCATCCCTTTCCCTCCGCTGTCCTACAAACACGACACCAAACTGCTCATCCTGGCCCTGGAGAGGCTCAAAGAGGCGTACAGGTAAATATGCTGAGCACATAACCGCCCGTCGTCATCTGCAGACTTGGCTTTGTGCATTTTTCAGTGTGCGTTTCTGTGTCTCCATAGCGTGAAGTCTCGCCTGAACCAGAGTCAGAGGGAGGAGCTGGGGCTCATCGAGCAGGCCTACGACAATCCTCACGAGGCTCTTTCCAGGATCAAGCGTCACCTGCTCACCCAGAGAGCTTTCAAAGAGGTCGGCGGATTGAAAGACTGAAAACACAATGTTTGATTGTTTCCTCACTCAAACGGGTTTTGGTTTCTTTCAAAGTAGTTGATTACTCACCTTGTTTTCTTTTGCAGGTGGGAATTGAGTTCATGGACTTGTACAGCCACCTGGTGCCGGTGTACGATGTTGAGCCCCTGGAGAAGATCACTGACGCCTACCTGGACCAGTATCTGTGGTACGAAGCAGACAAGAGGCGCCTGTTTCCACCCTGGATCAAACCCGCCGACACTGAGCCACCTCCACTGCTGGTCTACAAGTGGTGCCAAGGTCGGTCTTTAATAGGTTTCTCCTCATATAGAACGTTGATAGTGATTCTAATCATTTTTGTGGTGACATATTCCACAAGAAGTCCTGCTTTAATTTATTGATTTTTTATTTTTTTAGGCCTTTGACAACTGTTTCTTTTTTTTCAGGCATAAACAACTTACAGGACGTGTGGGAAACTTCAGAGGGAGAATGCAACGTCATGCTGGAGTCCCGCTATGAGAAAATGTATGAGAAGATTGATCTGACACTTCTCAACAGGCTGCTGCGTCTCATTGTGGACCACAACATTGCTGATTACATGACAGCCAAAAACAACGTGGTCATCAACTACAAAGTGAGTGGGGTCTTTTTATTTTAAATATTTTTTAAGATCTAGTTTTAGGATTGATATGGACATATTTAGATAATTCAGTTTCATTGTTGTTGAGTAAATAGTCCTTTCTTAAATAGGACATGAACCACACCAACTCTTACGGGATCATCAGGGGGCTCCAGTTTGCCTCGTTCATCGTGCAGTATTACGGTCTGGTGATGGACCTGCTTGTGCTCGGCCTGCACCGCGCCAGCGAGATGGCCGGCCCGCCTCAAATGCCCAACGACTTCCTCAGCTTCCAAGACACCGCCACAGAGAGCGCCCATCCAATTCGGCTGTACTGCCGCTACATCGACCGCATTCACATCTTCTTCCGGTATGACTGTCACCAGCAGAGTGTGCAACAGTTTCATCAAGTTTTTTAGAAGAGAGGGTTTTTGTAACTTTAAGCCATTTTTTTATGACATTTTCACTGATTTCAGATTAATCTAATTTTCCTTTTTTCCTATTCCAGTTTCTCTGCTGATGAAGCCCGTGACCTGATCCAGAGATACCTGACGGAGCATCCAGACCCCAACAATGAGAACATCGTGGGTTACAACAACAAGAAGTGCTGGCCTCGTGACGCTCGCATGAGACTGATGAAGCACGACGTCAACCTGTGAGTTAACCGGCACGTCTTTAATTCAACATTGTTTTGAATTGTCCAGCGAGATGTCGTTACAATCAAAGAACATTTCCAACATGTGCTTTATCTGACTTTTCTCAGTGGGCGTGCCGTCTTCTGGGACATCAAGAATCGTCTGCCCAGGTCTGTGACCACAGTCCAATGGGAGAACAGCTTTGTGTCGGTTTACAGCAAAGACAACCCCAACCTGCTCTTCAACATGTGCGGCTTCGAGTGCCGAATCCTCCCCAAGTGCCGCACCAGCTACGAAGAGTTCACTCACAAGGATGGCGTCTGGAATCTGCAGAATGAGGTACATTTAAAAAAATAACAAAAAGAAAACAGACTTTACATTTCAGACTTCCTGTACTGTCGGTTTCCCCCCCAAATTCTGCTTTAAGCTAATTTTTATTTTGGCTTGTGCAGGTAACAAAAGAGAGGACGGCACAGTGTTTCCTGCGTGTGGATGATGAATCAATGCAGCGCTTCCACAACAGAGTGCGTCAGATCCTCATGGCCTCCGGATCCACAACGTTCACAAAGGTTAGAAGAAGTTTTTCTTACTGGAAATACTAGTATAAACAATCAAAGTATGAATGGATAAAAAAGACGAGGGAAAGAAGATTCCTTTGCCAAAATATCTCAGTATGTCTTGCTGATGCCTCCAGATTGTGAACAAGTGGAACACGGCTCTGATCGGTCTGATGACGTACTTCCGCGAGGCTGTGGTGAACACTCAGGAGCTCCTGGACCTGCTGGTGAAGTGTGAAAACAAGATTCAGACGCGTATCAAGATTGGCCTGAACTCCAAAATGCCAAGTCGCTTCCCTCCTGTCGTCTTCTACACTCCCAAAGAATTGGGAGGTCTCGGCATGTTGTCCATGGGTCATGTGTTGATTCCCCAATCAGACTTGCGGTAAGTTTGATCTGCGAATTTGTGATTGCTTGACTTCTTATATAATTGTTCAGCTATGATGTCTCGGCAAATTAACCACATTGTGATTTATTTTTCTTTACCAGTTGGTCCAAGCAGACAGATGTGGGAATCACTCACTTCAGGTCTGGAATGAGTCACGAAGAAGACCAGCTCATTCCTAACTTGTATCGCTACATCCAGCCGTGGGAGAGCGAGTTCATCGACTCCCAGAGAGTCTGGGCCGAGTACGCCCTCAAGAGGCAGGAGGCTATTGCACAGAACAGGTATGAGCTTTATTAGAGCAAAGTGTTGGTGGAATCTGCTGTTTTTATAAAATTGAAGACATTGCTAGGAGTTAAAACTCAAAAGTGTGTTATCTGCGATGTAGGCGTCTGACTCTGGAGGATCTGGAGGACTCGTGGGACAGAGGAATTCCTCGCATCAACACCCTTTTCCAGAAAGACAGACACACGCTGGCCTATGACAAAGGCTGGAGAGTCAGAACAGATTTCAAACAGTACCAGGTATGATGGAGAAACTTCCTGGATCATTGAAAATGTCCTAAAACCATTTTGCCACTTTAAAATTAAGAGTGCCTTTCACTATTGGAATGTTTTGTCTTGCCATCCTGAAAGTAATTAATAAAAATAGTAATAGACGTTATTAGTTTGACACTGACCAAGCCGTCTTGACTTAACCAACAATGCAACACCAGATGAATGTTTGGATGTTGACTCATATTAATTATTGTTCACATATCAAAAATGCTTTGCAACCTCTGATCGTTTGATTTCTCTGTCTTGCCATTGAAGGTGCTGAAGCAGAATCCGTTCTGGTGGACTCACCAGAGGCACGACGGCAAATTGTGGAATCTGAACAACTACCGCACGGACATGATCCAGGCTCTTGGAGGTGTGGAAGGCATCCTGGAGCACACTCTGTTCAAAGGCACTTATTTCCCCACCTGGGAGGGTCTCTTCTGGTGAGAACAAGATGAGAATAGATTTTGTA